>NC_051053.1:13098682-13704932 GCF_904848185.1 Acanthopagrus latus | reverse complement strand
CTCCTCTCTCTCTCTCTTTGTTTCTCATCGTGGCTTCCACGCGTCTGCGCTCAGGCCGCGGGCTCAGCGATGCATGCTCAGTAAATTAGAGAGAACATGAGCGCCGATCAGCTGGGCACGGCAAACACCCGCATCTTCGTGACCCAGGGCCAGTTAATTTTCTGCTTAATTTTGCGGCAGTCAGTTTGCATTTTTGGATGATTACGTGGCAGGAAATTAACAATAAATAACAAATGTGGTCTGAAAGCCTATTCCCGGCAACCCCCGCGCTACCAGCGGGCCCCCATCAGCCGGAGCCAAGCTCGCTCTCCAAGCTCAGTCTCTCTGTCAGACTTGTAATGAAAATGTCTGTAATTCTTTGTAATGTAATGTGGGGGACAGTGGTGCGTCTGCTGCTGTGACAAGAGTGATCTCCCCGAGGTGACAAAAGTCACGCCGAGAAGTACACTCTTTACTCCACTCTAGCTTTTTATAATGTTGTTTCTTCAGCCTGCACTTGATTAAACTTACACACATCTACATCTCTATCTCTCTCCCATTAGAGTACTTGCACCGCATGGAGACAGAAGAGGCCCAGGAAATGGCCCAGATGCCAGGTAAAAGACTGCCTACTGCATGATTGAGCCGTAGAGTGCGAAAGGTAGATACAATAGGCCCGCAAACAGGCTCTTACACCCGCCGGAGGTAATTTTGCTGTCCCCGAATGAGACACGTCGAGGGGCTGCGTGGTGAGTGATGGGTGTTTGCTGGTGTGTGTCTCCCCAGGCAGGGACAGCCCCCCTGCCAACGAAGCGTCCGAGGAGGCGGAGGAGCCCATGGCCGTCCCCGAAGACCTGTCAGCCGGCTCCACCCACCAGCAGAACAACAGAGGGGACAAAGGTACGAGGCAGCATCTCCACAAACGCACCCACAGCCAGTCAGAACATCACTGATGCGTGTGTGTTAAATTAAAGGGGCACTATGTAATTTTAGGAAGAGTGTTGATATTTACAATATCAATGAGGTGATGGCACAAAATCCGCCAATTATAAACAAAGCAACACAAGAAGATCTTTCCCTTTTGATTAAAATGTCTGTCCAAAAACGACGTAGTGCTCCTTTAAGAATAAACAAGTGTTAAGTGTGTGATTGCTACATTAGGTTAAGTGTATCCCATGAAGCAGCAACCAGAATGAGTCAGAACCACTGCAGTGCCTTTCCCAACACTAATGTATTCATTCCCAAAGCATCCAAATCAGTAAAACGGTTAAATGAAAGTAATGTCAGTATCAAAAGCAAAACATATATATTAAAAAAAGGCATAAAAAAAAACGTTTTCATAACTAAATCCCATACACATCTAGTGGGAGATATCTGCCGTTCCAAATCCCTTGGAAAAATTAATTTAAAGCTGCAAAGAGACACATTTAGGTCACTGGCAAATAAGGTTAAAAAAAAAATCCCTTTGATCCATGGCATGTCATTAATAAGCCGACTCTTAAGGAATAGCTAATGTGGCCTTGATTTGAGTTTGTGAACATCAAGCCAGGGAATATCATGGTGAAAATAAGGATGAAGCATGCTAGGGGGATTCACATCGGCGGCGACTTGCGAAGAAACAGGAAACGTTCAAGGTGGAATCATTATTGGTCTTTCATAGCTAATTGGTTTTACGAGACAGCAAGATGAAACAGGGTTTTCATGGGATAAATGATATAGATTAATAACAAATATAATGATATATACTATTTTGCTTATTATCACTCATTATTCATGAAACTCACAGCTTGTTAACACTTTAATATGCCCACCCCAAAATGGGGATATATTCAGATCAGATGAATCCAGTTAATTGTTTATTCTATTGATTTAATTAGATCTTAACCAATTACAACAATAGCAATTGGAAAATAAATGCATAAAGAATAAAAAAATGAGAAAATGTCAAAGATTAAATGAGTAAAATGTGAAACTGAGGATCACAAAAAAGGTGGATTATATATTTTTCAGGCCATCAGGAATTTTTTTTTTTTTACTTCATCGCAAAAAAACAAAACAAAACAAGAATGATGGCCGACCATCCTATTGGTGTTTTTCCACTGATCCAGATCACAGCGAAGATTAGCAGCACTCAGTCAAAAATAAAATGTCAGAGGAAACTGAAATAGGATGTGTAAGAGTTTCCTAAGAAGAACTTGCCATCAGGCAGTTTCAACACTCCTGGAGATAAAGAGTTCAGGAACAGGGCCAAGCTCAGAGAGAGATCAGCACATCACTACACCACATAGGTCACGCACCTGCACACACACACACACACACACACACACACACACACACACACACACACACACACACACACACACACACACACACACAGACACATGCTTACTCACAAAGGATCTCTGTTTTAGCTGTGTGCCGCCGAGCTCAGCAAAGGCAGGGAGGTGTTGAGCTGCAATGTCATCAGAACAATTAAAACATGGTAAATCCTGTTAGAGAGCATCTGTAGAATCATGTTTTATTCGACTGTGTACATCTCGTCTCAGTCATCTGATGGATGTTTAGTACAATTTGGAAAAAAAAAAAGTGAGAAAGCAGTTGATTTAAATATTTGACTTACATCGGCGGAGATAAAGAAAGTAAAGAGGCCACAGTTGACGTCTCGTATGTATGAGCTTTAGTTTCTGTTCATTCCCTAAGCAGCATGATCACTTCACACGTGTCTATATAGGGACAGAGAGAAAGAGCCCAAAGAGCGAAAGAAGGGAAGTGCAAGTATCTGGTACATCTATGCATCGCTGCTTCTGTGATAAAAGCCAGAGTGAGTTATAATTATCACCTAGGATCATGTGCTGCTCAGTTCTCTGTCGCGAAAAAAAAACAAAAAAACGCAAAAAGCAGGGGGGACTATATGTGGGACACGGGACCTCAAAGTATCGAAAGCTAAAAACCTCAAAACCTAGGTTGCTTCCTGTTACAAATAAGTCTTCACAGCCTGGGATTATCATAGTTTGCTGCACATATACAGTGCTGCAATCCACACACATGTGACTCACAGCATGTGGGAGGTTTATAACGCTAAGTGAAGTCTACTCCGGCTCAGCATGTTCAGTAAATTGCCACCGAAATGTGAGCGAAATTAACTGTATTGCTTTGAGTAGCTTAAAGTGGAAATAAGCACAGAGACATATTTGGTTTAAGTCACAAGGCTGTACGATGACCTTCTCGACATCCCAGTCAAACAATTTCTCTTTCACTTTCAGTGATTCAGATGGAGCTCTTGCTATTTCAGAGACCTGAGACAAAAGGGGGAGACTGAGCTGAGTCTAGTTCCCGAAAACATGGAGGCGAGTTTTTTTAAGTGTGAGGGGAAAAGCAGGCTGTTTTTGGTGTTCCTGCAAGTGGTGTTGAGTGTGCTGCTAGCGTGGTTTAACACATGTGGTTCCACTATCTTGCACACAGGGTTATTTTCAGGCAGTGAGAGCAGCACTAGTCAGTAACAGGAACCTCCAACAGGCTCCCTGTGTTTCCACACTGCAGAACTAGAAACGCTTTAACGCTAACGCCATAGCTTTTTTTTTTTTTTTTAATTTTAATCACGTCTATGTCATTGTTTCCTTCTCAGCTCCCAGAATGAGTTACTCTAATCTGGGCATTAGATCCACATTCTAACCGTTTTATTGCACCCCTTTCTGTTTGTCTACATTGTGAGCTGACACTTGCTTCCCAAAACGAGCAAATCAGGATGTGTGACAGTGACAAACATCATGTAAAGTAAAAAGCCTTCTTCCTTCTCCCATTTCAGTCATAACTTCCCCATATCCATGAGAAGTGGGTGGCAGCCCGGCGTTCATGGTTCCCTTCTGTCTGCTTTAGCCGGCTGATAACCTCACTGGTGTATTCAGTGTTTTAGGAACTGACAACCAAGATAAACATAAATGTTTTTTCAGCGCATTGTTTCAGAAATAAACGACACAAATGCCAACATACACCTGCCTTTTGGGTTTAAATTGAGAAGTGATTCCTGGATCACTGTCAACATTCCCACGTATTCTCCAGATACATGCCTCTTTTGTCAACACTGGTTGGCAATAGTCAGATGAAGCCTTTTGGTAGGTAGAAAATTTCACAACTAAGTCTAACCCTGTTAACATAAGAAAAATACCTCAATTACTCAGAAAAAAATGTTGTCATTCAGAGGTTTTGTGGCTAAAACCATAAATGAATTAGGAGGGTTGGGAGTTTTGCTTTCGAGCCCTGTGATATGCAAATTGCACAAACTTGATCACTTACCCGTAAAAAAATCCCTCCGGCTTATTTTACTTACATGCACATCGTCATTAAAGTGCACATGCCTGACTGAAAGAACCATTGTGGTTCAGGTGAGAAATTCACACACACGTTTGCAAAGTTTGCGAGGTAAAAAACTCCAAAACGACGACTCCGGCTGCTTCGCGCAGGTGGTAATTCTCTGTTCACTTCCGCAAAGGCAGCGAGTAAGACACGAGCACCCCCTGATTTTGCATTTCACAAAATGCCACGTAAGGCACAAACGTGTTAAGTCAGTGATCCCCAACCCCCGGGGTGTCCCTCCGCTGCTGCACGGAAAATGTGGCGAGATTTCGAAGCGGCTAATGTCATTTAATGAAGAAAAAAACCAAACAAACCTGAACACCACGTTGAGAGTGCGTGTTACTGAGCAAGCCGTTAACTTTACAACGTAATAGAAAAGATAACGCAGAGCCAAAATAGTTAGCTTAAAGGAATGATAGAAAGGTAAATTAGATAACATTAGCTAAACTTAAAATGACAAGTGCATGACAAGGAACAGGTAATGTTTGCTAAAATAGATGACATCAGCTAAAGTAACATGGTGAGAATGAAATATGTTTAAAAGTAACTGATAAATAGTTGAAGTTAGCTTTAAGTAGCCTAATGGATAAATGGTTAAATGAGGTAAGCTTAGCTAAAATTAACAAATACTTAGTAACGGAGTCATGGTTAAATTGGATTACAAGGGAAAAGCAGGTAGTTCACAGTGGATACAAAGTGAGATAGATAAATGGTGACTTGAATTGGTCAAACAGTTGTGTAGGAACGCTTTGAAGAAATGGTGGTGTATATAGAAGGGGTACTTTCAGTTCATCTGACAGATTATGCAACTGTGACTATAAAGCTTAAGCTTGACTCCTAAGTGAATTGAACCCCCACTTAAATGCATCATTTGCCTCCGTGCATTGTAATTAGGCCTCTCTTTTTGTTGTGTAGTATATTTGGTAACTATTCACTCACAGGTCTGTGTCGTAACTGTGAAGACTTTCCTTCCCTTTGCGTGCGTGGCTGGCTTCTCCCTTATCTCATCTGCTCAGCAAAAGACAAGGGTTTGTCCAATATTTTTAATTTTTTTTTTTTTTTTTTTTTTTTACAGTTTTAACAGATGAGCAGATTGTCGCGCTACAGCGAATAAAAAACTAAAAATGTGTGGAGATGGACTGTCGGATTATGTAACTTTGATCGGAAAAGCGATCACAATCATCTCACAGTCCTCTGTAAATTTCGCTCCGCCCCGAGTTCTCTATCGGTCACAATTCTGTGCATTCTGGGATTCGTGTTTCCCTCAGTGGCTCTCAGTGAAACCAAGACTCCTAACTAAAGAAAAAAAAAAATAGAATAAAACCTGTTTCAGTTACAGGCTGTTTTACAATTCCTTTCCCGTGCTTCCCTTTCTGTCACTTCTCCATAATTCTTGGTATTTCAGTTAGACAGGCCCTCTTTCTGAAGCTTCCCCTTTTCCATGGATTCCTATATTTCATGATTTCCACTTCTTCCTCTTCAGTTGTACAAACAAGAGGTAGCGACATGGGGAAATCAGGCTGTCACCGTGACATGCAAACCACAGGCTGGTAGCTGTGGGACTTGCATGATTTGTCAGTTGTTTCTAAAGCTCACCGGTGGGAAAACGAGGAGCCGGTCGATCAACACGGAGGACACGTCTCCTTTTTCTGATCATTTTGGGAACACCAGACCTCGCTGGCCCCAAGGAGACTTTCTCACTGTCACATTAGTAACAATCATGCAGCATTTACTCTTTGCACTCTGATAAGCTTGGAATTAGACTGAGTAAGACCCCTCTAAATGGCAGAAAAAAAAAAAGAAAAAAAAGCTCAGATGTGAGTGTGTCTCGCATGCGCCTGTGTGTTCATCGTCCTCTGTTGTTCTGATAGACACCGCTGTCGTCCCTAGTTTCACACAGCTTCCTGTGTCTCTGTTTCCTGTTTATCTTGCTGTCATTTTTTTCACCAAAGTGTGATGGTGCGAGATGATCTGCGCGTTTCTTCATCTCTTTGCTGACATCCTCAGCACATTCGACACGAGCTATCCACCTGTGTGTCTTTACGTGTAGCATTACGCTACTTTGTAAAGAACGAGCGGTCAAGTCTACAGTTTAAATTACTCGTCTGTGGGGTTGATCGTATCTGACTTTTGTTGACTTTTCTCAGGTAATTTCACAAAAAGGCCTGAAACGTGGGGAAGTTTTTGAGGTTTAGACGCAGCATCCCGGTTAACAAGGGACATGTCACATTGTGCTCTTAAGGAAGTTTGTTTTTACAAAGCTGTGGTTTCTTTAGTTACGTTACAGTGTAGTTGCAGTGTTACAGTGTTTTATCCCCACAGGGGAAATAGGGGATGAACAAAGCCACATTTACAACAATACCATGCTGACTGAATCCAAAGAAATAACATGAAAGATCAGTTTAATAGCTGTGAAATACATCCTTTAAAGGAGAAAGCTTTGTGATGCCTAAACAAACTAAATAAATACACTTTCTTTATTTTCATGACTGAATAAACAAATTGATCTTAAAGGACAACACAGTTTGTTAATATTTGGCGGCCCCTGCCACATTTCTAGCTTCAAACAGTGTTCTGGGGACCTTATTTTTCTCTGAGAACAGCTTGTTTATTCACTTATGGAAACAATAAATATCACTGAGTTTGAATAATTACCTTGTTAATATCCAAACTATGACTTTAACTTTTTTTCTCCCAAACTACATAGTGCCCTTTTAAATTCCTTAAATTCCCCTTTGTCAAATGAGTAATTGTGTATTTTATTAGAGCATGAAACGAAAAGAATGACATGGCACTTTATGTGTTAAATGTCATGTCTCATTCGGAGAAAAGAGGAAAAGGAAATGTGTGAGTGAAATTAAAAAAAAAAGTTTATGAAACCATCCCACCAATATAAAAGGGCAAACAAAAAGACAAAGATGAATTGAACAGTCACAACTGGTCAGGCGAATGAGAAAATATAAAATTAGATAAAAACATAGTGTTTAAGAATAAATCTAAATAACTAAATAAATCTAAATTAATGACTTAATGTTTAGTTAAATAAGAAACTCATCCCTGAGGCGAGTGGATTTCCTGACCTAACATGTATGAGCAACATTCATTCATTCAGTGAGGACAGACAGAAAGGTTCACAAAATCGTTTGACTTTTCTCTCCTGAGGCCTTTCAGAGCAGGACAAAGGCAACTTAAAGGCTACATGACAGTGTTTCAACAAGCAGCTCTATCTGTTCTCCTGTCACAGCATCAATATCACACTGACAAATTGCCCATCTTTAGTGCATAACATCATGAAAGAACCAATGCTCGTATTCTAAACCGTGGCCCCCCCTTGCCCTCTTTTCCAGCCTGTAACATTAAAGTTGAGGCTCGCAGTGATGAGGAGAATGGGCTGGCCTGTGACATGAATGGCGTGGAGGAGGAGGAGTGCGCGGAAGACTTGCGCGTGATCGATGCCTCCGGGGCCAAGGTGAACGGCTCACAGCCGAGCCCCGAAGCCAAGGCCTTCTCCTCGGCCGGCGGTATCCGGCTGCCCAACGGGAAGCTCAAGTGCGATATCTGTGGGATAGTTTGCATTGGCCCCAATGTGTTGATGGTGCACAAGCGAAGCCACACTGGTAAGCCACCTGCGATACTTCTTGCCCTTCCTTTGCACCCATGTTCACTGTTAGCGTGAGAGGATGGATCAGGGGTAGAAAGGTGTCTGCTGTGGCTCCCCCCTCATGTTTAGAGCTCTTCTTTAGGCTTCAGATGGCAGAAATGAAGTGAGTGGTCGACTCCTGCTACTGTTTGGCATTAACACACGCAGTATATACTCTAGCTTTGTGTCTTCTCTGCCTACACACAAACATTAGCCATATAGTCGTAGAAAGTAAACTGTTCTTGTGTTTGCAGTCACCCTCATCCTCAGTAGTAGTTTCAATGGCATCCTTGCGTTTGGCTGTATGCATGTAGATCCTTCCTATCGTGCGTGAAATAGACTTTGAGCATGCCATTAGCATTCATTATTGTTCATCTAAATGCCTCTGAATTACCACATGACAAGCAACAGCAGCTGATGAAATTATTGTGCGAGAGAGAGACGAAACTTGGTCCTAAAAAAAAAAAAAAAAAAAAAAACATGCCCTCAGTCGAGAAACAGGATATCTGCTTCAATTAAATGGGATCTCTATGAACTGACAATTATCTGGCTATTAAAAGTTTTTCAAATTTCAAAATTGATATTCTATTGTAATGAAGCCAAACCAGTGGTGGGGAACATTTTTGAAAAAGGCACTTAACTGTCAAGCTTTAGAAACTAATGAAACTCAAAATGGAAGAAAGGAACACTAGACTAATGTAAATGCAAAAGAAAGTACAATAAAAGATATAATGAAGTGCCTCCTATTTAAATAGAAAATATTCTGTGGTGAGTCTTTGCTCCTGAAATGCATTTTTAATGAATTTCTTTTTTTATATATTTTTGCTGCTTCACTGGTGACTCTTATTTTATGGGGGGCCTTTGAAAAAAAAAGCCATATTAAAACGTTCTCACAGAATGCCACAACACTCGGAGAGGCTGGATATTGGTTTATTCCAGAAGCGCTGATCAGGAAGACTGGCTCTCAACACAAAGTGTTTCCTTCACTTTATTCAAATGAGGCTGAATTTGCATTGTGATGTGCCGCTCTTATTTTAGAGACGAAGAAGAGGAAAAAATGAGATTTTCAGATCAAATTGACCTAGGCAATGGTGCATTACGGAACTGGCAGGCTGAGTCTGAAAGGCTCTTGTTCGATCAGAGCGCCAGAAGTCGGTGGGGCAGGGGGAGCATGGAGAGATGGAGTGTCACTCTGCTGTGAAACCCTCCCGCAGGCTGCTGGATCGCTCTCTGCCCCGGAGACGCTCCATCATCCGGCTTGTTCTGGCACTCGGGCTGCTTGTAGTGCAGTGACCCCGCGTTCCCACAGCAGCAGTACGCCTTTTCATCCACTCAGAAAAGACAAAGACTTTATCATTGTCACTCGAGGGATCAAACATAGTGAGATCAGGGAGAGTGGTGCAGTCGAGAAAAATATTAAAAACCATGAACTGCCTGGTAGGGTACATAAGAAACATAATGAAATTGTGTGCCTGTTATTGTTTTTCCTGTTCTTTTTCTGCGTTTGTCTTTTGAATCTCGTTGCAGTGATGTGCGTCTGTTGTCTTCTTGTCCGCAGGAGAGCGCCCGTTCCAGTGCACCCAGTGCGGCGCCTCTTTCACCCAGAAGGGCAACCTACTGCGTCACATCAAGCTCCATTCGGGGGAGAAACCCTTCAAGTGTCACCTGTGCAGCTACGCCTGTCGCAGGAGGGACGCCCTCACCGGCCATTTACGCACCCACTCGGGTGAGTATGGGGAGCTCAACCGCACAGAAAACTGCTGGGTGGAAGCCTTTACAAAAAGGCATGACACGCTCTGCAGTGCATATGTGCTCAGTGCTCTGTAAGGGGAAGTTGACAGGGTGTAGATGTGGTGTCACCTTTTTTTTTTTTCTTTTTTTTTTTTTTTGCTAATGCTTTGCAGAAGTATGTGTTAATGAAAATTTTGGGTGTCAATAGTACACTTACAAAGTCTGCTCTAAATAATTCAACAGAATAACCAATTTTTGCACACCAGTTTCAACTTATAATTTGCACTTCCAGCTGTCTTGACTAACAAAAATAAATGTTAAAAATAAAAGGGATAAAGCATTTTGATCTCTGCTACGGGTTTTCCACCTGAAACACAAAGTCTCCATAAGTTGATGTGTATCGGCATGGAAGTGAATGAATTGAAAAAGCAAAGGCTGCATCAAAAACAGTACAAACATGGGTGGACTGTGCCTTAAGGATAGGACAGGAATTATTTAATATAATTATTTAAAGGCTTAAAATTAACTGTGTGTTGGTCCGTCTCACACTCGGCATTTTTCGACCTCGCTACTTTGTTTCTGACTGAGCAGCAGGCCCATTCATTCCTGCTGAAGACTTCCTTTATAAACAGCTCGCATATATGTAGTTTCCTTTCTTTAAAAAGGCTGAGCAATTTCCAAAACTCCCAAAAATCTAATATTAGTAGAACTGGAGTAAAAGGTGCATTTGTCAGGAACAACTTTCAGACACTCTTGCTACTGAGTATTTAGAGCAGCAGGAATCGGGAAGTGACTACACCGAAAATAAACTACCGTGCTCATGTGCATAGTGATGATGAAAATGACGCCGAGTGGCTTGTTGAGCTCTTTTTTTTCTAGAGGAATAAAGGGCTGTTGGTCCCATATTATTTTGTTTATTATTTGTATTATTAACATTATATTTATTCAACTGTGTATTCATATAAACAGTATTTAGTTATTCTCAAACTGACTTTAGTTATTCTCAGACGTCCCCTGCCCACGTGTTGGGTGTGAACTTAACTCAGAAGCTGAATAACGTTCCCACCCCCCACACACCACAATATTTACTAATCATTTACAATACTGGAGGAAGCACCTAATAAATAAAAGGATCCAAATATACTCATTCAACTTTGCTTGACACCATATTTTCCCCAGGTCATCCACACAACCCCTGCAGTGGCTCTTTGCCTCACAAAAAGGACAGGAATAACCCTCCATTGAGGAAAATGTCAATTCCTTTTTTCTTTTACTTTTTTTTTTGAGGAATCATCTTAGGAAAAACCCTCTGTGCAAATTTTTTTTTTGTAAAAATGTAAACTCCCCCAAGTTGTTTTCCCAAATTCCCCAAAACTTCAGAGGTAATGACCTCAGTGACCTCAGTAGTAGCTACAGCCCTGCTCATGCCATAATGAGGAATTTAAAATGATGAAACAGTGTGGGCGGTGCAGCCAGGCCTTTTTCTTGGGCTTTCTGTCAATTAACTTTTGGTAGGTGGTTCTCTTTTCTTCTTCACAAAACTGTTCGTACTGCTCAGCTTGTCTTTTTCTATTTGTTCTATTTAAAAAGGGGGTATACTGACACTGAAGCTTCCTGTGTTTTTCCAGGAAAAGACATCTAGAGCAACATATCACATTAACTGCAGGTTAAATCAATATTGTGTGACAAACAAAAAATATCTAATTTAATGCCACACAGAAATATGTTCACTGACAAAGTAATTAACACAAATGATTTTTTTTTTCTGCAGTCGGAAAACCCCACAAGTGTGCTTACTGTGGGAGGAGCTACAAGCAGCGCAGCTCTCTGGAGGAGCACAAGGAGCGATGTCACAACTACCTCCAGTGCATGGGGCTGCAGAACAGCATCTACACAGGTTGGTGCCCTGCGAGACACACACTTACCGCAGCTCTCACCCAAATCTGATGACCCGCTTTACCGGGAGAGCAGGACCTCACCATGCATGTGTACCATCCCGTCAGTGTCGCTGTCACTAAACGCTCCAACGGGTCCGGATGAACTACTCCCATTTCTGTTTGAATTAGTCCTTTAGCTTTTCAATTCTCTGCAGAGCTAATTGAGTCAGTTAAATCATGTCCTTCCGTATTTGTCTGTATATACTCAAGAGTCACAAGTCGAATGAAAACGCCATAAAAGTCTCGAGAAACACATCCACACCTCATCTGTGAGCATGAACAGATTTACAGACCAAGTGCTTCACATGTGTCAGAACAGTCCGCTCTGTGCTCTGTGAGAAAGATACCGTCATGTGTTGTCAGGCGCCAGTTTCATCACTTTAAGCTAACGGGACAAACTCAAATTACCTTGACTCTGAAATCTACTTTTCTGTCTTGCTTTCCAGTAATAAAGGAAGAAAGCAACCAGAATGAGCAGAGGGAAGACTTAAGCCAGACGGGATCTGACAGAGCCTTGGTGCTAGACAGACTAGCTAATAATGTAGCTAAACGTAAAAGCACTATGCCACAGAAGTTTGTGGGTAAGGGCCGAAATCTGCTTCCTTTGTGTAAATACAATGTCGCTACTTTGGATGATAAATAAGTGTAACTGCTGCACTAATGAAAGATGCCTAGGTGAAGCTGCAGTGTGTTTTGTGTTCGTTAGTGTTGCATGTTTCTTTGCCACCCTGGCTCTGCAGAATGCATGCAGTAGAAAGACAAAAGTCAGTTTTTTGCAGTTCAGCCTGATCAGGAAATGTGCCTTTAAACTGTTTAATTGCTGCTAGAAAAGTCCATGATTAAATATTTAATGAGTGTTTAATCCTGTGTATTAATTTTACATTAAAGGTTGATTAAAATCTCTATAACAAAAGAGGTGAAAAAGAAATATTAATGAGCTGAGGGAAACGCAAGTCTCAGCCTAGCAACACCAACAGGAGACCAGAAGAGTCGTTTTCAGACTCAGCTAGAGAGGAGCAGGCTCAGTGATCAGATGGTGAAATCACAGGATGTGGGTGAAATCTTAAGTATAACTTTCACATTGATCTTCTGTCTCTGTCTGGCCCCTCAGGTGACAAACGTCTGTCGGACCTCTCCTACGATGGAGGAGCAGGTGAGCTGATCCAGCCGCACGTTATCGACCAGGCCATCAACAGTGCCATCAGCTACCTTGGGGCCGAGTCGCTCCGCCCTCTGGTTCAGACCTCCCCGGCCTCCTCCTCTGATGTAGGCATCGGCTCCATGTTCCCTCTCCACAAGCCGCCCCCCGAGGGCCACACAGGGACGGGCCTGTCAGCCAAAGACAGCGCAGCTGAGAACCTGCTGCTGCTCTCCAACTCCAAGTCTGCGTCCAGCGAGAAGGACGGCTCGCCCAGCCACAGCGGCCAGGACTCCACAGACACCGAGAGCAACAACGAGGATCGCCCGGGCGGGACGGCCCACAGTCTCATCTACCTGACCAACCACATCACCTCTGGGGTGAGGAACGGCGTCCTCCCAATGGTGAAGGAGGAGCAGCAGAGGCAATACGAGGCCATCCGGGCCAGCATTGAGATGGCTTCCGAGGGCTTCAAGGTAGTGACGGCAGACGGGGAGCAGGTGAGGGCGTACCGTTGCGAACACTGCCGCGTTCTCTTCCTGGACCACGTCATGTACACCATTCACATGGGCTGCCACGGCTTCAGAGACCCCTTCGAGTGCAACCTCTGTGGTCACCGGAGTCAAGACCGATACGAGTTCTCCTCTCACATAACGCGAGGGGAGCATCGCTACTGAGCCCCGTCAGTCGATTTCACACAGACAAACAGATGTACATAAAGAAAACATGCTACACACTCACTCATCGACATGCACCTAAAATAAATGCATAGAAAATGTAAAATACATGGTTGATGTCTGAAAGTTGTGTTTTTTTATACAAAGTATGCATGTTTGTTGGACACAACCAGGGGTGATGGACAGGAGGAGAGTTCACGAAGATACTAGAATGACCAGCTGTGGATTTGGGGGAGGGGCCCATAGAGGATACTCGCCCAAATATTATACTACGCCCCTGGATGCAACTTTTAATAAATGCTTTTATTTTCATGCCGTGCTCAAAAGGAAGAGTAGTTCATCTGTCTGTGTGGAAGAAGCAAAATAATATTCAGTGAAGATGACGCGAGTTACTTACTTATTTACAGTTGCCTCATGTATAAAATGTATAAATGTGTCTTTTCTTTTGGAAACCAGGCAGCAACTTTCCTCTAGATTTAAAAATAGAAAAGATTCCCACCCTAACATTTGCAAATACTATCTGTCCTGAAGTGTCTGAAATGTCAATAAAAGATTCCATACTGCAGTTTTCAGTGCAGGAAAACTCCCATTTAAATGTTGGTATAAATACAATCAGAAGAAAATCCACAATCACTGTAGATAAAGTCACATTTCCTCCCAAAGTTTCAACCTGTTCTCGTATTTGTAATGAGCTACATATTATTTATATCACAATGACATGCCTGTCTGTTTTTGTATTTATTACGGTGATGGATCTTTGTCTGTAGAGTAGTTAATAAAAGCTTCATCTGTCCAATTGTACTAAATGTTTCTGAGATGAAAACATGACTGCTGCTGGAAGTTATTTTTAGTTTTATCAAAAAAACTTGTTACCCTCTGTCCTAATGTTTCTATTCTGATGATGGCTATAAATTGTTTCATTCTCAAAATAAAGATGAGACATTTGAGGTTTGAAGGAGCTTTATGCTTGCATAAAATATCAATAAAGGATATTTTATATATGCACAAAGAGTGGGGACGTGTTTTATTTTCCAGTGAATTGATGAAATTGTTAAACAAATAAAGGCTCAAACTTCTTATTTTAATAGGATAGTTTTTCTTTACCAAGACTTGTCAAAGATTATGGAAATGTCCACGTTAAATTGACTGTCGTAAATTAAGGCTGGGCTCGTGAAAATGATTCCTGGCGTTAATGCAAACTTTCTTCCGAGTCGTGCTATACCGTCTGACCTTCTTAAGAAATGTGGAGATTTCATTTCACACTCTGGAACCTTCTGAAATAATTACATTTAGACGTCATTCAAGACGCCACTCACTCCTACCTGTCAGCGAAGAGCCAAGAAGGAGTGAATGACTGGCATTTGAGTGCAAAACAGAAAAACACTGAAAAAACATTTACACTGAGGGGTGAATTAATAAACGCTTCTCCATATGCTGCACAATTTACGCATGGTTGTGAAGTACAGCAGATTATCCTAAAAAAGCAACACATTGAGTTTTTTTCCTCAGTTTTTTTGTCATTATAAAGCATCATTTCTATGATTTCCAACTAAAAACATTCCTTCAGATTGTATTTACGATGGATACCAAACGGCCAGACACACACACAGGTAACACACACAGTTAACACATCACAGTGGCATTTGTCTGCACAGGGACCCTCGTGTCAGAATTGAGACATCGGGGAGTACTGCTAGCATAAGCAGCGTGCACAAACACAAAACAGACGCTCACACACACCAGCATGCCGACATGTGCCGTGTTCAGGACCTGAAGAGTCCTGCTGGTCCTCTGAGGAGCAGCAGCAGCTCAGAGCTGGGACAGGGAGGATCAGGCACTGGAGCAGAAGGCAGGGGCCGGGGCTCTGAGGGCCAGGCCTGTCTGGAGAGGCTCAGCCGAGGCCGGCAGAGGAGCTCGGCGGCGTTGTGCGGCGACAGCCTCGTCCAGATGGCTGCTGTGTGATTTAGCAGAAACGGGAAGCAGCTGTGGCCAGCACCGAGCCCCCCCACGCTTGACTGGGACCCAACAGGGGAGGGAGGGCATTTGCATGAGAAGGATAATCTGGCCAACCAACGCTGGCCCTGCCAGAATCCCAAATCTCACTTCCCCTTTCAGCCAGCTGACTGAAAAACTCCTTTAAGAATCAGACTTAACCACTTCCAATTGTGCTGCTGACTGGATCCAGCAAGATGTTGGTGGTTTTTCACACTTTACATGAGTGTGTCCCATTAATGGGCGGCCATAATAGAATCCACTGGAAACTTTTTGATTCTGGTCACTGTTTCAACTGGTGGGCTGGCTGCAAAATTAAATATCACATTTGATTGCCCCTCTTGATTTTTTTCACATGACTGGATGTCTGTCTGGGAATCAGCAATGCGCAAAAAGGCCCTTCTGTATACCTGAATGTTGTCTTTGGTGGCTGAAAGTAAATAAAATACAATAGAAGACTTAAGGAGTAACTACACCAATTTTACTCATTAAAGTGTGTTTACAGGTACAGGCATATGAGTAGCATAAATTTGCTCTTGAAGAAGTTGTATGTAATCTGATAAATTGCCTCCTGTGATGGTTAAGTTGCCTTGTGGGTAATGTAGGCAGCAGGTTTAAAAAAGCAGGCTTATTGGTCTTATATTGCTCCTCCCATACTGTCGGAGTCATTATGGACAGTTTATAAACAAATGAACAGAAATGATACAGCAGAACCCACACATTCTTCTTCCTTTTCAAAACCAGGCCTACATTACCCACGATACAACTGAGTGACATGACTGGAGGCAATTTATCACGATTTATTTCATACAGCTTCCACTGGAGCCACAAAAGACAAACAATACCAGTTTTCTTCTCACATCTGCAGTAGTACTCTCCAAGAACTGTAAACACACTTTAATGTGTAAAATAGGAGGACTTACCCTTTAAGTACAGTGTTGAGGTACTTGTACTTTACTGGTGTTGACAAAATGATTGTACCTTTAAACTCCATTATCTTTATCTTAAAGCTTTACATACTTTATTATTTTGTTATTATTGTTTTATGTATTCTTTTATAATATATAACATTCGATGAAGATTAGATATTAAGCTTGCCTAGCTTGTGAAAATGTATTAAAAAGCAGTGTCTTGAAGAACTTACAAACATACATTTGTGTTGCAGAACATTTGTTTTTCTTCTTTCCTGCCCTATTAATTATCTCACAGCCCCTCGGATTTATCTCGTGACCCACTTGGAGCGGCTGAACTGAAGGACCTAACTGTAAATAACAGTTAAAAGTGGTCGCAACCCAACCAGATACAACGGCACAGTGCTGCCTACTCAGTGATGCATGCACCAGTATTAAAAGCCTATCTAATATATATATATATATATATATATATATATATATATATATATATATATATATATATATATATATATATATATATGCTTGTTTTCGCCAAAATGAGTACAAGTTGACTTTGTATACTTCGAGGTATTTATCCTTGACATTTCAGTCAGTATTGTTTTGGTGACAAACTCAAGTTGTTTTAGTACTAATTAATAAGCTGTAAAAAAAAACTGTATTCTGATTTCATACTGCACACAGCTCGAGTAGTGTTCTGACATATGTAACACTGGATTACGTCCTGCATCGTTTCCATGAATCCCTCATACGACTATTCCCTAATCCCTCAAACTCCTGTGTGGAGGAGTAATTACAGAATGTTAATGTACCGAATGACTTTTGCTGAAAAATGCAGACCAGTAATAATATTAAAACTGTGGTTTAATTTCATTAACATTTTAAGGAACCTTAAACATTTTGCTGAAAAATATTACTTCTAATAATACTTTTACCCTACATTTCTGAATACAGGACTTCTATTTATAATTGAGTATTTTTACATTCTTGAGCAGATATTGTTACCGAAGATACATTCTAGCTCAATTTCAGCATATATCCAGTAGAATTATGTTTTGTTTTTTTTAATAAATGTACTTTGTAATGTCAATGTTTGTGACCACACAACTCCAGATGTGACTAATGCTGCACAGCCACAGTCAAATTGAGCTACAAACTTACACCATATGGCACCGTTTTCAGCCCATACTCTACGGATCCCAGCAGCACCAGAGGAATTCTGTGCATCTGTCCCGGTCCAGCTGTGAGGAGTCCTCATGTACGGAGATGCCCGAGGGGCGGTTGTGTGACTACTTTCACTGCTGGCTAATTCAACAAAGTTTCAATACAGTGGCCAACCACACACATCTGAAATATTTATCAGGGACTTGACAAAAAGATGAAAAATAAATGAAAGCCATTTTTCATGGTCTTCCAGATTTTCAGATTGTTTCATTAAATTTACATGAGAATTTCATTTCATGTGTGCACAATCTATAATAGTCCTCTTCAATAGAACCATGCTTGTATGAGCAGTGAGGCAGTCAAAGTCAAAAAACATCAACAATGTTAAGAATCTCCTCTGACAAGTACCAACAGCTGGCGAATGTTGGTCTTATTGACTAATGCTGATAGCTGAGAAATTAACTCAATAGATATTTTGAAATATAGACATCTACATCAGCCATGAACCCTGTGAGTAAATGTCACCACTAAAATTAAACTCATGGAGCTTATTGTCTAATAAAAGGGATGTATTGCAGTAAGACATTTTCCTGTTGAGTCCACTGCTGTCTTAATCGCGAACAGGAAGGGAGGTAAAGCAAAGGTTACGTTTTTGACTTTGTCTTGCGAAACTTCCACGGATATGATTGGCACATCCAGCCTCAGGACAATTTTAGGACAATTAGAGTCCAGGCAAAATGATATAGAGATGTGCAAATAAGAGATCTCAACAAAGAGATCACACTGCCCTCTGTGGATTAGACGGGGAGTAGGAGTGATGTGGGAAATTAAACAAAAATTCAGATTAGGGCAAAATTTTATTTTATTATGAAAAAAATACAAATTTAGCAATGCAATTAATTGAAACAAACTAAATCAAGGACAAAAGTTCAGTCTTAACATACTGCATATATCATAGGTGAAAATATCTTTGTGAATAAATGCTAAATATGCTTAATGTTCATCCTAAAAAAAGAGTCTCATGGTATAAAGGAATTCATGCATACATAACATGGTGTTACGAATGCAAACACCAAACCACAAAGGACGAGCAAAATGAAGATCCAAACAAATATCTGCGTTTCACAAATAGCTCACAAACATCAGGCTGGCTGTAGAGAGAGGCCCTGTTGGACAATCTTAATTCACATCTCTGCACTTAGAAGCTGATCTTTGTGAGGCTTTTTAGCGGGACTGTCAGAAAGTTGCTGATCACAAAGATTCAGATTTCTCCAGAGAGTAAAGTTTATCTGAACTCAGTTTAAAACAACCTCAAAGCATTAACAGAGGCAAAGGTTTAAGCAGAATGAGGAGGTTAAGTTTAACGTCCACATCCAAAAGTCTTATTCCAGTCTTCATACTGCTCCAAGTCTTTTGATGAGACGCTGGGTCGTACCGTCTTCAGGGCCTCTTGGAAGTCAGTGTACAGAATTGGTCGCACCTGGTCAGCAGTGATGGTGGCGATGTCGTTGAGTTGGATGCTGCGGATGGGCCCTAGAGCTGCCTCTCTACACAGCTGAGTCATATCAGCCCCTGAGAAACCCTCCGTGGCTGTTACAACACAGTCCAGCTCTTCCTCTCTCAGCTGGTTTTTCTCTTGAGACATGAGGTTCGTCACAATCTGCGATCGGGCGGTTGCTTCAGGCAGAGGGATGTATAACCTCTTTGCCAGGCGTCGTCGGGCAGCCTCATCTATCTCTTGAGGCCGGTTGGTGGCGCCCACCACCAGGATGCGGTCCTCAGCTGCTGTGGCTGCTCCATCCAGCTGAACCAAGAACTCTGTCTTTATCCTGCGTGATGAGTCGTGCTCCCCATCCGTCCGCTGGGACAACAGTGAGTCAATTTCATCGATGAAGATGACAGCAGGCTGGTGGCAGCGGGCAATGGCAAACAGGGCTCGCACCATTTTTTCTCCCTCACCCACCCACTTGGATGTGAGTGATGAGGCGCTGATGCTAAAGAAGGTGGCACCTGACTGGCTAGCAATGCATTTTCCTATCAGAGTTTTTCCAGTCCCCGGAGGTCCAAACAACAGGATGCCTTTGGGAGGACCACGGAGGCCAGTAAAGATGTCAGGTCGCAGCATTGGCCACACCACAATCTCCTTTATGGTGGTTTTGGCGAATTCTAGGCCTGCTATGTCATCCCAGGCGACAGGAGGCCCGTGGTCCATGATCTCACTCATGATTAGCTCGACTATCTTCGGTTCAAAATTCTTCAGGCGCTCATCCAGGATCTGCGGTTCCTGACTGGAATTATGACTTGTTCCAACTTCATCCTCCTGTCGTGGAATAGGTGACACAAATTTGGAAAATGTTCCTCGAGGCCTGTTAGCACCCAGAGATTTCTTCACAGTTGCTGCCATACCAGGGGCCTGTCCTCTCTGGGGCTGATGGGAATATTTTTTCTGTTGATCAACAATGAACTGTTCACGAGCCGTTTTGAAGTTGCTTCCAGCTCGCAGGTCAGCACCTGCTTGACCTCCGTGTTGTCCTCTGCCACCGTCGCCTCCATCTGGATTGTAAAAGTTCTTCCGCTTAGACGGGTTGGATGTGGAGAAGGAGGAGGACTGATAATTTTGTGTACCCCCTGCAGGGCCTGGGTTTCCTTGTGGAGGAACTGAAGGATGACTAAACACAGTCTGTGGTCGGGCTGGAGGTCTGGAAAATGTGTTTGGATTACCTGAGATCCCCTCAGAGCCTCTTGGCCTCTCTGATGTAATATTAATAACAGTATTACTGGCAGTGTTGTTAGCCTCTGCCTTGGGCTGTGGTGCTCCTATAGGTTTGAACAATGCAGCCTCTGACCTGACTCCAGTAAAGGGAGTAGACACGGAGCCAACTCTGCTCTCTTGCCCCACCGATATGTTAGCATCTCCAGGTGCCACCAGAGTGCCTCCTCCCCCTGTCCCTGCCTGAATCATCCTCTGCACGCTGGGCAGCTCCAGCACACTCTCCATGGTCAGGGACGACTCCCATTTGTCACTGTAGTTCCTCTGACTGCGGGCCAGATGCAGTGCGCTCTCAGCATAGTTGTTAAGCCCTGTGTGGGGGTCATCCGAGTCCAGCACTGCGGCATAGCGCTCTGAGTAGGTCCTGAGCAGGCTGGCCATGCTGGCCTGAGAGAGCTGGGAGCTTGCCCATGCATACTGAATGGAGAGGATGTGGGCCCGGTAGGCATCGGCCGTCTGTTCAGGTGTACAGTTGCCAGATGAAATGTCAAAGGACCTCCTCTGCCATTCGTCCAGGTGTGCGCCACTCATGCCTGGCCTGCTCCAGTCTGGTGAAGGAGAAGGGACAAAAGTTATTAAAAATAAATGACCTCAGTAAAAGCCAAGGCACTCATTAACCCTAACACAAACAGACAAAAAGTTAACTCTCAGTACATTACAATCTGTCGGTCTTCATGGATATATGATACAGGGATCCACTGACTCTGATGAAGTTAAGGGATTCAGAACAACAGATTCTAAGGGCATGGTCAAAACTGATGCAGCAGCAGTAGCTCAGATATCCTGTCATTAAGTCAATGTAACGTGTTAAGCAGCTCCAAGAAGGCTGGATCCCACTAATCAGCATCCCAACTCAATAGCATTTCTTCATTAAGACTCCCCCTGCCTGATCAATACCCCATCATTGAAACGCCTCAATTTTTAAACCATGCTTTGTTAATCTCCATGCGCCAGTTGAGATAATCTCTAAACAAAAAGGTTATATTGACAAAGGTTGCCAAGAACCACAGAGTAGTACTGATAATGGCTGGTAATTTAAACAACTGAGTAAAATTGGTGAAACGACCCTTTAATTAAGCTATATGCTAAAAAAATAGGTTGAGTAGCATGTAGCTGTACTTGAAGATAAGTTCAAAACTGACGAGCTGATGCAGTGTCCTTTAACTTCAGGTTATCGTTCATCTAACTGACAGGAAAACCTAGCTTAGCCGGCAATGACCTGCAGTAAACAAACTGAACAGGACAGACATTAGTGTTCGCTGGAAATACACTGCACCACACAACAGGCCACAATACTGAGGATGAGGGATGCCACTTACTATTAGTTAAATCTTCTTATGATAGTGTGACAGAAATAAATAGGTGCAACACTACGGACATAGGTTTTATGACGTCTACTCGTTGAAAACTGTTGTACTTTCACTGGCTGTGTCCATGTTCCCGCCGCCCGTTTCTTCTTCAACAGTATGACTTCCGGCCGCGTTCCAATTCGTTCTTCAAAACCCCACATTTCTCTCTAATGGTCGCTGTCATCAAATGTAGGAATCCAGCCAAGGCTGGCTTAACTTTATTTGTATAATATGGGAAAAACTTAAATTTAAACTGAAAAGATACAAGCTATAGGGGGTTAAAGTGAAGCCAATAATGTACTTGTAAGTATCTGGACGGGGCCCATAACTGGTCACAACTAGGGAGTGCTCCATTTATCCTTCAGGTTCGCCCAGAGACTGGGCACTATCTGTTATTTATGAAGATACGTCAATTTCTACGGACATCTTCTTGGTTGATAATAATTAAAGGCTTCGATGTAATCGTACCCAGCTTGAGAACCCTTTTCTTAAGTTTCGATACTTATATACTTCTCCGAATCAACACTTGCTCCGTGCTGCTCAGTTGTAGCAAAGTCTACGACGCCATCTTCTGGTCATAACACGCTAACCAAATATAACGATTAGAGGGTCGATTTGTCGTGTTGTATTCTGGGACATGTAGTGCCATCGATTTTGAAATTCAGTCGGTTTCTTAATTTCAACATAAATAATCCTTACAGAAGATCATCCTTGTATACTAATCCAATTCCAAGCCATGTTTATGTACTTTTAGTGTTAATAACAAGTAGTTTAATATCAACTACACGTGATATCAGTGTGGGCGTGAACTACACTAACCACAACCGCGGAGCTTTTTGTTTATGCTGTCGACAGTGGATGACAGCGGCTGCAGACTGAGCTTCAGAGATATGCGCCGCCGGTGGGAAAATAAGCTGCGTTTGTGATATTGTCTAGCCAACTAGGTAGTTAGTTAATGCCTCGCATTGTGTATGAGCAAAGTCTTTGTCTTTAAGAAGGGATACCGGAAAAGTTTCCTGGATATCTGTTCACAGTGGTCGCGGTCCGTTAGCTGTAGCTGAACCCGAGACGGGATGTAAATTAATCCAGACGGGACCAGCCCCAGGAGCCGGTAGCAGCAGCCAGGCAGTCACACCCTTGTCTGGGGTTACTGAAGGGACCCTGTCTGCTGAACAGCGTTTAATTTCTGTCCTTCATATGTTATGGTGTTTTAGATAAATATATGTTCACCAGTAGTATGAGTTAAGTGAGAAGTGTGGAGTGGATATGACTGACTCATCACTATGGCACGGACGGAGGAGATAACCCTGATCGGTCTCTCTGCTGCAGTGCCAACCAGATAGCCTCACAACTAGCCCGACAGCTAAGTGATTTACACCTGTATATTACATACTTGCCCCCCTCGTAGTCAACGTGGCATTATGAATTCCCCGATGTACACCTTTGTCACCCGTGATGACAACAGCACTGTTTATGCAGAAGTTTCCAAAATCCTCGTCTCCACTGGACAATGGAAGAGGCTGAAAAGAGATAATCCCAGATTCAACTTAATGCTTGGTGAACGGAACAGACTGCCCTTTGGACGTCTAGGTAAAGGATGCCTTTTCTTATTTCACATGACACTGACAGCAGACTGAAAAGCGTGTTTGTGCTATATTTGGTGCACACCCACTCAGGATGAGACAGCTGCTGTGATTGTTCTCGGCCACATCACCCTGTGGAAAGAGTGTGTGTCTCAGTTAGCTGTGCGGAATGAACACAGGTCAGTGGATGTTTTAATGGATTTTGAAACGTCCTCACTTTGGCTTTACAGGTCACGAGCCAGGCCTGGTACAGTTGGTGAATTATTACAGAGGAGCAGACAAGCTGTGCAGGAAGGCGTCTCTGGTCAAGTATGTATCAGTCTGTGTAAATCAGAAATCCATATCTTTCTATCATTCATGTTACTTTTCTGAAAATGAATTATTCATGTGGGTGTTCCATTAGCTGACCTTTGCTCTTCTTCGTTTCTCTACCATCAGGCTAATAAAGACAAGCCCAGAGCTGTCCGACTCCTGTAGCTGGTTCCCAGAGTCCTACATCATCTATCCCACTAACCTCAACACCCCTGTTGCTCCAGCTACGAATGGCATTAGTCATCTGAAGAGCAATCCCAAGACGGATGAGCGAGAAGTTTTCCTGGCCTCTTATCACGCTAAAAAAGAAAGTGGAGAGGGCACAGTGTGGATAGCCAAATCCTCTGCTGGAGCAAAAGGTAAAATCTTTTATGGACACTGGTTTCGCTGGTTTGAATCCCAGATGGTTAGTCATTGTCCCTACGATGTCTTCTTAAGTAGTTTTCTCTACGAATCAAAAGGAGTGCATGCTCTTTCTGCGATATTCGAAAAGTTTTGCTTTGGCGACAAAGGCGACATTTCTCTTTAAAAATCCCCTTCTACTGTTTGAGTCTTTTGCATGTTTACGTTTAGGGTGTGGTATATTTAACACATTATTGGTCTCATTGCAACAGGTGCTGGTATTATGATATCCCATGATGCTAACCAGCTGCTGGAGTACATCGATAATCAGGGACAGGTTCATGTTATCCAGAAGTACTTGGAGAAACCTCTGCTTCTGGAGCCGGGACATCGGAAATTTGACATCAGGCAAGTCATTTATGTTTAACTCAGACCCACAGAGAGTGTGCTCATCTGTCTGGACTTTTGTAACACAGATACTTACGGCTTATGTCATGCTATTTCTAGGAGCTGGGTGCTAGTGGACCATCAGTACAACATCTATTTATACCGGGAGGGTGTGCTGCGGACTTCCTCGGAGCCCTACAACAGCTCTGACCTCCAGGACATGACCAGCCACCTGACCAACCACTGTATCCAGAAGGAGCACTCCCAGAACTACGGGAGATACGAGGAAGGGAACGAGATGTTCTTTGATGAGTTCAGGCTGTACCTGCTGAACACTCACAACGTCACCCTGGAGACCACCATCTTACCTCAGATCAAGCAGATCATAAAGTACGTTCTTCATGTTTTTGTTGCTGCTAGAAAGTGTTATACTACATCCCACAAAAGTTTGCATACTTGTGTGCAAAAAAGTTGAATGAGTTTTTTCAGTTAATGTCCTGGTTTACACTGTACCTAAATAATGTATTCTTGTTTGAGGTACTTGTTTGGTCAGTAAGGTGTTATTCCTCTATAAAGCTGGATACAGACAATAGAGATAAGGAGCAAATGTGAAAGCCACTTATTTCAGCTTGTAAGAGTGTAGATGTTTCCTGCTTCATAGCATAAAATCATATTATCTTTGTGGAAATTTGATAGGGTTGCTCAGAATGCTCATAATTAATTAGTTTTTGGTTGTGGCATGAAGTTGTTGCAGTGTGTTATATTATTATCAGACCGATGAGTGATAATGATTTTGCTGTCTGGTTTCACAGGAGCTGTCTGACATGCATCGAGCCGACAATCAGCACCAAGCACCTGTCCTACCAGAGCTTCCAGCTCTTTGGATTTGACTTCATGGTGGATGAGAGCTTCAAAGTGTGGCTCATTGAGATCAATGGAGCTCCAGCTTGTGCACAGTCAGTAACATTCAGCTGATCATCATCACTGTTTTTTTTTCCCCCTCTGTGAATCTTTCTGTCTTATACTCCAGTTCATATTCACATCAATTCCTCCAGTCAATATTTAATTATACTTTTTTTTTTTTTTAACTTCTGTTTACAATATAGGGAATTAAGCCTTTATTCTGTTTCTCTAAGAATCTTAAATATATCCTGGCTAAAATGTTGGAATATTTCTTTTGTTCGATTTCTTCCATGGAGGGTCTGGGAAAATGTTAGCATTATTTTAAATAACTTTTATATTTAGAACTTTGGCTTGAAGCTTCAATGCAAACAGTCATGTAAATTAAATTCTAATGTTAGTAGGGGCACAATATTAAAACGCAGGGCTCCGCATTAGTTCATCTGGTAGAGCACGTGCCCCATGTACAGAGGCTGCGTCCTCGCTGTAGCAGCCCAGGGTCTGAGTCCAACCTGTGGCCCTTCGCTGCATGAAATCCTCCCTAACTCTCATTACCTTTCCTGTCATATCTCAAGCTGTCCCATCAAATAAAGCCGTAAAAAGGCCATAAAAAGACCAGCAAAAACAACAAAACACAATGATATTTATAACGTTGAGTTGAAAAGCTGTCTCACGCTATCAGTTGAATTCGAAAATAGCACATAAAGATGCCCCCACCACTCGTAAATCGCCCGCATGATAGCATTTTGGGACCCAGTGGATACATTAAATAGCGACATAGTGACAGACAGGACAGAAACAAAATGTCTGCACTGTTAGAAAACAGTGGCATACACTGTGGCCATCACAAGCACTATGCAATGACACCTACAGAACCACCACAGTTGCCTACTAAAATCAACGGTGCCTGTGAAGAAAACACAGAAAGAAATATTGTCTCATTCTTGTGTCTCGTCTCACTAAGCCGAGCGTACTGTAACATCCCTAAATGTCAGACATTAATACAGTCACAGCTTGCTTTAGGATATGAGTGTTTCCTGTCTACTGTGTTTAAACTCATGAAGTCTCATATTATCACTTTCCCCAACAGGAAACTATACCCAGAGCTGTGTCAAGGTATCGTGGATGTGGCCATTTCCAGTGTCTTCACCATGAACAGCAGTGGCGACTCCTCATCTGCCTCCTCTTCTCCTTACTCCTCCTCCCCATCCTCCTCCTCGTTCACTACCAACTCCTGCTCCTCTCCCAAACTGAGAGCGCCTCTCCACGTGGGTCCTTTCACCCGACTGTAAGCACACAAATATTCCCCTCATCTTCTCCGCACTAAAAGCTTCTTCATGCTCTGTCCTCACTCCCAAACGCCACCTGAAGTGTAGCACATGCCAGCAAGTCGAGCCTTTAATTGTACCTTTCATGTCACGCCCGGAAGGAGTCTTTCTTTCAATGGAAAACACCGAACTACAGAATTGATCTCTGCTCTCCTGATTATGCATATTTTGAATGTGAGGATGGTTGTGATAAAAGTGATAAAAACTTCCTTGGAGTTGCTGAATGACAACAGACGCCCCTCCATCTCAGTCCCACCGCCGGTTTCTCCCCAAGCAGATTAATGGAGGTCTGAAGGATGCAGAGACGCTCCACCTGAGACTGTAGTGCCTTACATTTCCAGCCACGCTCCCTTAAAAAAGACTGCCAGTTAGCTTGCTCTGTTACTGTGACTTGTTCTTGTTCTATAAGCCTTTGCACTGTTGCTCTCACAAAAAGTCATGATCAGTCCACGAGTATTAGCAGAAAACAGATCCCTTGATATCTGAGATCGTATTGATTTTTTTTTGTAATTTCTCATCAGACATGTTTCTCATTTTTAATCTTATTTTATTGCAGCTCATCTGTAAGCATTATGTTTGAGGAATGCTAACAGTGATCAAGAGGCTGTAAAGATGGATATGTTTAAACTTAAAAAACTAAAACACTAACCCAACATGTCTGATGAGCTAAACATGTCAAAGTTTGCCTTGAAAATCAACATTCCTCCTTACTTGACCATGTGGACACAACATGTTATTTACATTCAGGGCATCAGGGGGCATGAGGAAGTCTGTCTCCACAGTTCTGCTGAAGTGTCCCGGTCCTCTGACCTATAAGGCAGTGAGCAAAGACAAAAAGAGAACTTCCGTAAGTGGAGCTATAATAACAGTATTAGCTGACATTTTTTCTTGTTTTTTTTAAATAGGCCAGCTGAAGATGTTTTATTTGTAATTTTAAGAGAGCATGTTGTGTGAAAGCATGTAGTAGTGTGCATCCTCATACACCACACCTTCTGCCCCAGTTAGTAAAGAGCTGCCCTCATGTCTGTTTTATTTCCGATGGATGAAAAGCTAGTCTTTGTAAAAATGTGTTTGATCTGGTAAATTGAGAGTAGAGTAGATTGTACAAAGTGTGTTATTGATTATTAAAAGCACCTAAAGACCCCATGAAATGAAACTGACTGGACAAGATAAACATTTGCTTGTAAGATAATAGAGCTGACGAAGACAAAAGAACAATACATACGTCATTGCCAAAGAAAAGTAAGGGGACAGTAAAAGACTGCAGGGAAGTCACAGTATACAGACACGGGTCTTCATCTAGTCACTGCCTACTCCTCATTTACTGCTGTCGTTAGCTCGTGTTGCTGTCTGACACGCGCCTGCATTTCATTAATGACTGATTCTTTTTGTTTCATGGGGTCCTTAAAATATTTCAGTCCTTTTCTTTGAACTAAATCTCTTTGTGAATAGGTGAGACCGTAGCGGTGTAACTGTCCAAGATGACTTGTGTCAAATGTATTTTATGTTACTGTTTGGACTGTTTGTTCAAAAGGAATATTTAGTTTTTCTTTCGAGATGAAACTTAAAGTTAGTGACAGCTGCACGTTGGGCGGTTGATTCAACTGTTGTGTGTCCAGGAGCTCATTTTAAACACAGCATAAGTCATTAATAGTTTAATTAATAGTACCTAATTTAAGTAGGTTTGTCTTTCATAATGTTATTATCCTTGCCGTTCCTCTCTTTTAACCTCAGTTTACATGTGTGAGTAACATAAGTTAAGGGACACCATTAGAGCATTTATTTATGTTTTTAATCACTGTGTGTTTGTGTTTACAAGATGACTCTTGGGAATGAAGGCTATGTAAGTGGTGGAAGGTGAGAAAGATGAATAGAGCAGATTGTATTGGAAAATAAATGAACAGGGCTGCTAAAAACATAAATCCCAGTTGGTGGCAACATATGATGGATCCATATCCACAATGTATAACAGAGCCCTGCTGTAGCTGAAACGATGTTTGGAAGTTTGGAGGTATTGATGTTGGCAGAAAATGGGTATTTATATCATGATTGTGTTGGCAAATGAGTTACAAGTGTTTGCTCAAAAGCAAACGACCAGTATATGTTTTTATTAAATTTGTAGGGAAATGTCTTTCCATCAAAGGGAAGGGTGCCTTAGAGGGAATTGCAAATTGATAACAAGAAGCAATGGACCTCCAGCATTTAAATGCACCTTCATTTGTTTGTTTGTATTGAAGTGAATTTGCCTCATTTATTATTAGACCTCTTTTAAATTCAATGATGTCATTTCCTCTTATTCAGAATTGCTTTGCACATCTGACTCAGTTTTTTCATGTTTTTCTCATGTGTATCATATATTTCCTGGATTTCCTCATCTTTACCAAAGATCACATTCATGCTGTATTTCCAGTGTCAAATAATGTTTTGTAGTGGCTACAATCTGGATATTATCACATCAACTGGCCAACATGATCCAAAAGCAAGTATCATACTCAGAGGGATGTCTGTGCTGTGTTTTTGTTCAGTGGTGTTTTATCCAAAACCATGCATGAACATTTGTCTTTATCAGAAACAATATTACTAGAATAAAAGATATTGCTATTATCAAGCTTTGTTCATGTGTACATATCTGCTTTACATGGTCTTCACGTCTTCCACTATGCTCACTTGAACACATTTGAGACCAACTCTGCACTGCAGAAATGAAGGTGATATCTTTACATTTGACTCTCAGTAAGATGTAAATGAGGGCAATTCCCAAAATGTGCTTTTTATCTGATAGGGGACAATATAAAGAATAAAAAGTTGAATGAATATGGTTTATGTTGGAAGACTTTGCTGATGCTATCCTGGTGACCTTCATTTCACTTAAATTCAATTTGAATTCTTTGTTATTTCTTTTCCCTACCATTCTTGATAACTGAGAAAACTGTAATGAACTTTTTTCAGCCTCTGAAAAGGAGGTATGCCAGAAAAAGGATGAAGACCCACAGTTTGATATATAATCTACAGAAAACATAATACGATAAAACTTTCATCTACCATAAAAAATCCTTAGGCAACTCTGCATACAGGTTAAACACGCAGTTACATATTTGACACATTTTCTTAAGCTCATTGACTCACAATGACTCACCTTGTTGGAATCCCTCACCATCTCAGTCTGTTCCTCAAGTCATTGGACAACCATTGTGGACTGTATCAGAATGAATGGTGAATGGTCTTGCATTTTTGTAGCGCTTTTCCAATCTACTGTCCTCTCAAAATGCTTTACAACAATTGCCACATTCGCCCATTCACACACACACATAGATACACAGATAGCAGAAGCTGCCATGCAAGACACTAACTGCTCATCAGGAGCAATCTGGGGTTCAGTATCTTGCTCAAGGACACTTCAACATGCAGGTGGGGATAGCTGGGATTCCAACGAGCGACCTTCTGATTACTATATGACCCGCTCTACTTCCTGAGCTACAGCCGTCCCAAGAAGACAGGTTGCTGAGTACAGCAATGGGGTGGACAGTTTTGTGGAGTGGTTTGGATGATCTGGTAATACATTTTCGATGAACCCTTACCTTACCCACTACTGTAATGGTACAATGAGTTGGTATGTTCAGTATATAGTCACCACATGATTAGTCATTAAAATAAAGATAGTTTGAGTTTTTAAAAAAGCACAAACAAAGACTATATAAGTTAACATAAGTTTCAGTACTGGTCCTTTAATGCATCCCTCTTGAAAAACACATTTACCTGGAACCAAACACAACACTGAAGTCTCTAAGAGTAAAACACTTTGATCGATACTTTTGACTTCCACTGTTTATCCTCAATCATTCAGATGTATTTCACTGATACTAAATGTTGTTTTGACTTCTGTCATTTTAATATGCAGTCACTTTTACAAAAAAAACTAATTACTTAATTACAACTTCCTGTTCCTGTATTGATGACCTGTTATTTACATAGGGAGTGACAGATACCACTCCTGTGTTTTTAATTCTGGTGGTAGAGTTACTTCATGAACATCTGAATTACACATTTTGCATATTGGCTGAGTTATGCAATGCCCTGAAATTATGAAGATCCGCTGTGTATCAAGTCAACAGAAAAGAATAATAAGCTCATAAAACAAAAACATTAATTAGATTTCATCAGTGAGGAGCTTAATTTAACTTGCTGCTGAAGGTTTTTGTAAATAAAACCTTAGATAAAAACTACTAATGCTTAAGGACACGCCGACCTCAACACTGCAGCTACGATTTTCCGTCGCTAGATGCCGCTGTATTCTTTCTGTCTTGCGTTGATGACGTCAGGTTTGCACAAGTCAAATAGCCGATGAGGAGCTCTGATTCTCGCCGGGCGTGGTGGCGCGCGCCTGTAATCCAAGTCACTGGGAGGCTGAGGCTGGAGGATCGTTTGAGCTCAGGAGTTCTGAGCTGCAGTGAACTATGCCGATCGGGTGTCCGCACTAAGTTCGGTATCGATATGGTGCTCCTGAGGGAGCTCGGGACCACCAGGTCGTCTAAGGAGGGGTGCACCGGCCCAGGTCGGAAACGGAGCAGGCCAAAGCCCCCGTGCCGCTCAGTAGTGGGATCGCGCCTGTGAATAGACGCTGTAGTGCAGCCTGAGTAATACAGCGGGACACAGTCTTTTTACACTCTTTGTACTCTTCAACAATGTGCTGGCACAACAACAATGTGTTTACATGATACAACAGCTTCATCGCTGCTACTTTATTGTCTTGTTCCGATGAAAAAACCTTCACAAAACACTTCAGTTTGTTTGTCCTGCAGCGCCTCCACCTGGAGGAGAAGAGCAGCACCAACTACATCCAACCATGTTTGAAGTCGTGTTTCTTGTCACCTTTCTCCATTGTCTCATTCTGCGAACACAGAACTAAATAATTACGATATTTTTTTCCCCCTCTGGAATACATTTGTAATAACAAACCAACGACACCAATGACATAATATCACTCTGCTAAGGGTCATTCCGCATGTGAGTACTACTTTTGATAGCGTACTTCAAGCATATACTTAATATGGTATATTTTTATGTAAGATTTTGCATGCTTGAGAGCACCACGTTTCACCTCTCTTTAACATGCCTTCACTTCCATGAGCTGCGTAAACGAGCGACCTATGATATATTCTATTACATTAACAGTCTAACGTGTATAAAATACCTGGTGACTTTTACTTTGCAATTTCAGCTTCAGAGGTTTTCAGGAAGTGTTTCCCCCGTTATTTATCATCTGTGCTGTGTTTTTAAGGACACAAGTTACAGTTTATCCTTTCCTAAGTTTATTCCTCAAGTTTGTATGAGGTGTCAGAACCAATTCAAAACACAAAGTACTGTACATGATTTTCTGCATGTTTCGAGTAGATCCTCAGCAGTTATTTACTACCGCTGTCTCTAATCATTTTCATTGGTTAGCGCTGCCGTGCGTCTGCTCCCATTGGTCAGACCAGCTGTCACTCAGAGGGCTGTCGGGGTCATCTCAGGACAGCGCACACAGTTGTGTCAGGTCGTTCTCGGCAACAGAGCTTGTCACCAGAATGGCGGGACGTCTTCTTCTTCGAGCTTGTACAACTACAATTCTGCAGCTGAGGAGCAATGTGGTGGCCAGACCGCTACACCGTGCTATGGCCGGGGGAGGCAAGTATTTATAAACGACTGACTGAGGGCTTTAGCCCGTCAGACAGGCCCGCACACTACCGCGGACATAGATGTGTGAGGTCAGCTGAGGTGGCCAGACTGTAAATCAGGATCATTATGGCGATGTTTATAAGTTACTGCGCAGCTGTGTGGTTCAACCACCGAATTGTAGCAGACACGACGTCTGTAAATATGACAGCAGCTAGCTATCACTGATGTTTTATCACACACAGAGGATAAATAACAATTAATTTTGACAAGTAATATTTATTCGCGGTAATAAAAGTATATTTGGTCACTTTGGGTGCTATGAGTGAGATTGCTGTTTTCCTACATGTTCCTCTTAATTGTGACTACAGCACTTGAATCAAATAATGAAGGTCATCTGGACTTTAACTCAAGAAAGGCCTTTGATAGACCCACCTCCTCTGGTCTGGTGCCAGTTTCCTGATAGGGGGGCAGGAGCAGGTTGGTGTGGGTGGCGTCCAGTGTCGACGTGCACTTTCACTGGTATTCAAGACTGTGATGTGTGCATACAGCACGACCTGGATATCATAATATGAAGGTGGTTATTCTAATGTAAGATGAATCATCTGCTCAAAGTCAAACTGAAACTAGGAAAATTAAAGGTGTGCAATGTAGTTATGGGGAGGAAATCTTACTCAGAAGACAAATATGTTCATCCACTGTTTTTTTTTTAGGTAAATATACACATTGTCTTTTAATGACTGAATACAAAATATGACTTTAAAATACAGCGCAATTTCATACTGTGTTTAATGCGTTTATATTTGGCAGACCTTGCCATGTTTCTAGCTTCAAACAATGTTCCGGGGACCTTATTGTCCTCTAAATATTTCTCAGTTTGTATTATCACCTCATTAATATTGTTAATATTAAAACTGAGTTTGAATTACTTCTCCAAAACTACATAGTGCCCCTTTAAAGATCCTTTCGTCCATGTCGCTAAAATCTAGAAACCAAGCTGAATTATGACAGTAGCGGAAGACAATTTCAAAATCATCATCTTAAAAACATGTTCATGCATGTATTTCCAGCACAGCAGTGTGTTCACAGGTGTCAGTAGAGCTACAGCTTGGCCAGGATGCTGCTGTCCTAAACTTGCCTCTGCCATATACATTTTCAGGAATACCAACAGATGAGGAACAGGCCACTGGACTGGAGCGTCGCACCCTGCAGGCCCTCAAACATGGGAAGGTGGGCTACTACACACGTAAGTATACAGTGCTTTATCTTTACAAGTACTCATTGTATTTAAACTCTCATTACAGGATCCCTACAGTATACTGAAGCCCAAGGAGTACGCTGGCACCAAACAGGACCCTCACATCGTGCCATGCATCGGAACCAAGAGGCTGGTGGGCTGTCTTTGTGAGTGATGTGCATTAAAGGCAACATCCGGTCATCTGTATGAATGTGTACATTGAAAACCAGGTGAACCATTCTGTCATTCTTTGCAGGTGAGGAAGACAACACAGCGATTGTGTGGTTCTGGCTTCACGAGGGAGATGCCCAGCGCTGTCCTTCCTGTGGTTCCTACTATCAGCTGGTCCACCACGAGCTGCCCCATTGAAACTAAATTTAACACAAGCTCTGTACAAACAGAAGCATTCATATTTGCCTCCGTCATGGCCATGTACTCCGATGTGTGCATATCATTTAACATGTGCAGTTTATCATTAAAATGGAATCCTGAACTGAAGTGTCTTGACAAAACTCTGTTGTCAGGTTTTTTTTATACTTGGAAATAGATTAACATCAGGGGCAGATATGATATATAATATCTATAACTATGTTTTCATTAGTGTATAATCACCTGAAACTGAGAACCACTGTGTTTTTTACCAGACAATGAGCCTTTTACATCTACAGAGGGAATGGGTCCTCTTCCACAGACTCTACCATGTTCGTAGCCCAGAAGGGAAATTCCAAACAATGGTCCAAGAGGGGGATTTTCAGCAGCAAACATTGATTGTAAAACAGTGCTTATTCCTAAACACTGGAATACAAGTTTCATGTCAATATTACTTTAGTTTGAAGTGAATCCCACAGCCAAGATGTTAAGTGATCTAGTAAAAGAAACTAAACAACCAGAAGACTGTAGCTAACAAACAGTACTCGTATGTATTTCAGTGGCTGTACTATGTTTTATTTGTGGATTGTTTAAGGCTTACAGCCAAGAAAATCCACTCCAGACCTAAAGCAAACGCTTCACACTGCTCTCAATCAAACTGTTACAACAGAACTTAGATCAAACATAAAGAGAGTTAGTTTACAGTGTCTGGGTTTAAACATTTTATGTACAGGGGTGAACACAACATCATCAACTCCTGTCAAATATAGTAGCCATCTAGCAACTACTACCACAGTGGAGCTTAAAATGTTACATTTCTGTTGGGACCCTGTCAGAGAGCTGTGGTTTAAATGTCAATTTTAGGCCACAGTGTCTGGATAATAATATAATTTGAAGTTTTTTCTAATAAAATGTTCCTTCCAATATAAACATAAGATAAACATGTCACTATTAAACGACACGTTAAGCTTCAGAGAGGTAATGCTACTGCTTTTAACTTGTATTTTACAGGTGTTTATGTTGCTGTATTCATGCCCTGTGTTGTATATACCAGTAGTTTGCTTCATCATACTTGTCTTATCCAAACATGAATAAAAGCATATCTACAAGAGCAATATCAAATGTAAATGGACTTGTAATAGGGCATACTATTATATACTACAGGGCAAATACTGTGATGGAAAAGCCAGAAAATCAATGTTAACGTGAAAGTCTAGACATCCAACTCAATTCTAGCGTCATTTGGCCATCTCTTCTTTCCCAGAGTTCAAGTCTTACAGCAGGATTCAAGTCTGCAAAACAAAACATTTGGGAATGTGGTTGTCACCGACAGTCCGGCCGTTGAGTTCGAGGCATTTCTGTGTTTTCAGGCAAGATTAAAGCCTTGATTGTGATCAATCGCCTGGAGAAGCTTCTCACGGAGTGTTTCTCGACTCGTGTACTTGGGCAGGTCCAGCAGGTTGAAGCAGGTGTGGGCAACAGGTAAGTAATGCTCCCCTCCACCAGTGGGCTGGATCACCAGCTTCAGACTTTTCATGCCCAAGATGGGTATGCGGTCACTTCCTGTGAGGAACACTGTAGACAGAATGGACACTGTTTTAATTTTACAGCATTAAACAAATGTTTTTTTCACCTTTCCAGAACAACATCTCTGATATTCTTTAAAGGTGTCATGCATGGTGGGCAGCACTTACACAGGAACTGTTTTTTCTTCTCCAAAGGAAGATCGTGAAACACCTCCCAGAAGAGCCTGATGGTGGGATGGTCCGTCCAGTACTCCCCTTTGTATTCAGTACTCTGAAGAGTGGACACAAAATGTTTGCTATTCAGAATAACTCAACAAACTATATGACACTCAATATTTGTTTCTTTTATATATATGTTATACAGTGAACATGAATTGTTCAGATTGAACCAAGACCTTTTGGAGCTCCGTCCAGTCATAGTTGGTGTTGCCAATGACCATGGCTTGCAGTTCGTTGGGCTGAAACAGCTCAAGAACCTTTCCACCGCACACCTTGTGAAAGCCTGCATAGAAGCACTCAAACAGCGGCGCCACTGACGTGTTGAAAACGTAGTCTACGTATGCGCTGACAAATTCCTGCCTAAAAGAAGAAAAAGGGAATTAATTGAAAAGTAAACAGATTTTTACTAACATTTTGAATTTAATATAAAGTTAGGGGACTGATGCAGCAATATGACCAGATTTAAAATGCAATGAGTTTTTCAGCATGAGTTTCACTGGTTAAAGGTTTTGAACATTTAAGCAGAGAGACTCAACTAAAAACAGTGTTAAGGTAAAGTCTGACATTCTGGGAAATATCCAGATTCCTGAAAAAGCTGTAGTCACTATAAAGTCACTATATAAAGTCACTGAAAGGATTAAGCAAATGACAGAATATTTTAGTAGCTCCAATTACATGTTTACCATAAAAACACGACAATGGTATTGATGGTATTGTTAAAAGGAAGACCAAGAAAATGTTACCTGTTTGATTTATTGACATTGATGTCTTCACCGTTAGGTACTAGTTCAAAGACCTCTGTGGCACCGTAGTTTTCCTCCGTGATCTGAAAATATAGTGTTCAGATTTTGTAAGGGTGCGCCGATCAGGTCATTGATCGTTGATCACTGATTGCTGAAAGCAGAATCGGTCGTTCACCAATCAAAAGGATGTTTCTTTACTTTAGTGTCATCTTTAGTAGTTATTAGTAGCATTATCAAAACTGTAATTGTATTTGATTTGATCAATTCAAAGAAACAGGTTGAAAACAAAATGAAAAGTCATCAGTGAACTGTAAAAATCAGAATTAATGTGGAATAAATGGATATAGAATTTAGGAAAGCAGAATTTGGGGAAAATTCTAGGTCTCAGATGTCTTACTGAGGTCTATGAACCATGAAGCAACTACTCCATTACCTGGTCACTGCTGGTATCTGGCTAATTTTCATCTCTGACAGCCAGTTAGTAAAATGCAACTCCAAACTCACAGGACTTTCAAACTGTACTCAGCTGAAGTTAGTACATTCATATACTGCTGTGTTATCACATTTAACTGAAGTTCACTGTTCATCACGTCACGTTCCTCTGAACAGAAACTCTCAGACCTGCTTTGTTTTTAGCTCTACTGTGAGATATTTACTCAGTTAGCTCCTGTAGCCAAACACACCATAGGACTGTGTGGCTCACCGACTGCTAACAGCTAACAAGCTCTCTTCCCACTAATTTCAATAAGGATTTGCAGTGCCCTCTTGGTTGAGTCAGCACTGTATATTTGTGAGGTTCTGACAGCTGGCTGTTTGTGAATGAGGAAGAAGATTGGACCTGTACCACAGGAATATTCAGCAACTTCATATTTTTGTTAGGTCTGGTGCTGAGTAGTCAGCCGATGATAGCAACTAGAGATGACACAGTGCTGTGGAGAGAGAGATAACCACAGTTGCACTCTGCTGTAGTCAACTAAGTCAGTAGTAGCCTCTTGAGTTTGTCATTTACTAAGCAATAAGCTGTTCATCCCTTTCCATCCCCCACATTTTCTGTTGTGCCTGACAACATCTGAGGCGGTTACGCTCAAGCTCTGCAGTACACCATGGAATTTCAGCAACATAGAGGAACTGTGTTTCTCTGATTTGCTCTTCTGATTTAGCTTTACAGAGACCACTGATCCATCTATTTAGAGTGAATATCGGCCAGTAACAGTTGGTGTATGATCAAGCGGAGCACCCTGAAGATTTTGTTATTATGTATTACGACTATTTATTTCACACTTCATGCACCACAGAGAGTGTCATTTCACAATCATCTTACTGTGAAGTTCAAGCAGAAGGTTTCCTCAAGATCATCTTCTGTGTAATCCAGTAACATCTGCAGACTCCTAGTTTAAGAGGAGACAGAAACAGACATATTTTATGCTATTATTTTCATATCAAGTTAAACACTTACATTATCTTTCAATTAGCACTTTGTATGGTATTACAACTGCAGCAATTAAAGATTACATTTTGGATGCATTTAAGAAAACACTAAGGCAAAATGACATTCATAAACATGATAAATGGGAACCTCAGATGACTGTTCCTTGATCTGACCTTCCCACATCTGGCATTAGCTCTTTCAGGTCATCTAGTGTCGGCTTCCTCTTCAGAAGCTTCTTGTAAAGGGCCACAGGGAAGTGGAGCTCCACTATAGTGAGATTGTAGATGGCCAGGCCACAAATGACCCCGATGAGGTTGAACAAGTCAATGTCTTCAAAGGTCTGCAAGTGACAGTCAAGGATCGTATTCAAACATTTTATAGAAGGCAGCCCCAACGTGTCAAACATGTACATTTATTTAGAAACAAACAATAACAGACGGACATAAAGAATGCGTGCCTGTACTGCATCTGTCCCTTCAATAACTGGCCATAATGTTTCTCCAGGTTGTGAACAGGATAAATATACATTTATTTCATTTATTTCAAATTTAATTTATTAAAAATGTAACAACAAAGCAAGTACCTTGTTTGAAAACCAGATGAGTCTGGACTCCTCGTAGTAACGGAACATCCCATATTTGGGATCCAGCAGCTCTTTCATGATCAGGAGGAAGAACTCCTTTCTCACGCCTCCTGCATCGACGGCCTCTTCTCCCACGAAAATCACCTGCCACCAATGTGTCAGACATTAGAATGACAGCAGTGTCTTTATGTCTAAATTTAAATGGAAACTCAGATTGGTAAATAAACTGGGTGAAGAATACCTGAAGCAACATAGTTGATGATTCCACTGATCTATGACAGATAATTCACTATTTAATTGATGGCATAAGCCCTTTAATTACTTATACTTTTATTATAAACCTACATTTATAGGTGTTAAGTCATTTTAGGCATTCGTAAGAAGCAATTAACACAACATGGACATATTATCTGATATTAAATATTATCACATATAATGTTGACAGGGAAAATGTCTAAGAATTCAATAATGACTCTTTTTAGCTCTGTTTTGGTTTCAACCAACTCCCAAAGGCAGTATCTGTCTCTTGAGCAGCTAAATGCTCCGCTGTGTGCGTTCACCAGCAAGCTGTTCATTTTCTCTTTGTGCTGGATGGTGCTAGGCAGTGGCTTTTTTAAGTCTTTTTGCTGGAAACAGCTGCCTGCTGCAATGAGATTACAGAACTGAGGGTATCTACGAGATACTGGGGAATATGAGCAACATCTTTGACATCGACGTGAGTCCTGTGATTCATTATAAATATAAAACAATTACAACAGCTTTTACCTTGAGCGGTTTCTTGTAGTCAACATTCTTAGACTTCCTGAGGACTTCCATGGTGTCTCCGACAATATTTTCCCTCCTAACGATGAGGATGAGGCACGGGTTGACTGATTCCACTGCTGGCATGAACATGGAGCTGAAGTTTTGCATCTGTGCCTGGTCCACTGCCATCTATAAATATAACAGGAGAAAGATGAACCAGGCATACAGGGAATCAGCGGCCTCAGAATTTTTGAGATTTTCATCAGATTTTGTAGAGTAGAGCTGCTCAAAACAAGCTGTCTTAAATGAATATTGTCTTTTACTATGCAAGTAAAAAGTCTGCCTTTTGATGCATTACAGGGACAGCTATCAGGTAAAACTGGGATGTCAAATTGCAGTAGCGTTACGCTGATGCTTGCAGTCATCTCTCTCCAGTCTGTCTGTCTTGTTAACCTATCTTAGCATTGTGTTCATTAGTCTGTGTTTTATTTGCGTCTTCAAGCCCAGCATTCTGTGACTTCAAACAAGCAAACACTGCACCAGAACATACATTGATATGTACATGCATGAAATTAAGCATTTTCCAGGAGTGATTTGGGCGTGGACCAGACCAGATGTTATACAAGCACTACAGTTCTCCTGGATGGCATACATAAATCTAAAACAAGATTATGATAATCTAGTCTTTTAGTCATGGTTAAATTACACTTCTGGATTAATGCACAATGGAAAGCAGAAGACTGATCTTTGACAATTTCTTATTTATGTTCACATTATTTATGATAGAGCCGAATGGATGCATTTCACTTTAAAATATGCAAAGACTTCTTCTGGGTGAACATGTCCCAGGAACCGAACGAAAAGTCCGAGGTCCACCCACCAGTCCAACAGAACCCTGTGGGAAACACTGACCTGCATCTGTATGACGGCGTCAGTCTGAAGGAGCGTTGTTTTCGCTTGTGCATCAAATACAAAGGGATACCTGCACAGAGTCACGACACCATCATGACCCTGAGGATACAGAGGCATAAACAAAAGGTTCATACTGAGGCCTAAACTTAGACAAATGTTACAACGTAAAACTGACGTCAACAGTACACTCACCAGTGGGTACATCTGCCTCTGAATCCATGTGACGTAATCATTTCTGATGTCTATCAACTCGTCCAACTCATGGATGTAGAATTTATCATACTGAATGATGTGTCCTGCTCTCTCGCTCACCTGATACAACAGAAAAATGGATGTTATCAACAGTTCTTCACAGTACTGTATGATGTACAGTACACAAACCCACATGTTTTTTAAAAATGTCTCACCGTGTGCAGGATCTCCAGGAATCGGAGGGACGTGTCCAGGAAACAGGTGAAAATTCTCTGCTCTTCTGAGGGAATGCCCACTTTGTGCATCCGAAGCAGATACACCACCACTTCCTTGTACAACTCGACCAGCCGCTGGAAGACTCTGGGCTCAAATGTAGCCCACCAGTTTCCTGACGCAAATGAAACATCAAACATTTTGTGAAAAAAGGGTTAGGGTTATTGTCAGAGATACTGTTGCATCATGTGTGGCCTGAGGCATAACGAAACATTCTTCATCCTACCTAGCACCTTCAGTGGAGGCTCTTTCAAGCTGATGACCGATTTGGCGAAAGGGATGGTGATGGTGACATAATTATTTCGGTCACTGAGAAGAGGGCATTCTGGAAGAGTGAGGTAGAGTCTCAGGGCTTCGATGTCTGGCGGAGAGTTGCTTAGTCTGGGAAGTAGATGTTTCTCCAGACTGGCAGCAATCTGAGGCAGACAGAAGAAAGACACAGTGATTAAACAATGATGAAGCAAAGTGTAACGAGAACGCACTCATGCTGCTGGTTAGGTAATTATAGGACTGGGAAAAAAAAACATTCATGTTTCTTCACAACACATCCGTAGGCACTGTGCGCGCGCGCGCGCGCACACACACACACACACACACACACACACACACACTTTGTGATTGTGATGCCATCACTGTTGACAAGAATGTTAGGAATATTGTGTAACCTGCTGAGTGATCTCAGGGTGATCTTGTTGGACCACTCTGTGAAACAGGAGGCGAGCCATGTTCATATCCACCCCTGAACATTTGCTGCTGGTACTGTAGTGATCTGGATGACTGTGTAAAAGAAATTGACATTGATTAACAGTAACACACTTGCACAATGTAACATTCCAAAAACTTAAACAATGAACTGCAAAGAAATCAAATTAGCAGACCCCAACCTGGGAGTAGGTTTGAAACCTCCAGGTTGGTAAATAAAGTTCTAAGAATTACTTCATTTTGACATATATGAGTTGTAAATACAGTGTGAATGCGAGAGATAAAAGAGGTCTGTTGGAAAACAGAATGAAAATAACAATGGACTTAATCTTGAACGTAATTACCTCGTTGACAGAAATGATCCATTGAGGCAGCTTGCTGAGGAGAACACGAGGTCAATCTCACTAAAGGAATCATAAAAGGCAAGTAATAAGTGTGACTCCTTTTGACATCTTCAAAGAACTTCAAATCAAGACATATTGTGACTACGATGTACCAAAACTAGCGATAACACAAATAACATGTGGTCAGCCAAGGCTCTTGAAAAAAAGGACCTTACTTAGAGATTTCTTGCGGGAGTCTTCCTGGCGAATGACTCAACCACTGTTGTATGATGTCCTCATTTAAGGTGCAAATCTTTCTGTGGGAATTGTTTATCTTCACGTTGTGTATGTTCTGGAGTTTCTACAACAAAACAGAATGAAAAGTTATGAGGAAGGATCCAGTGAAAAGCATAACTTGTGTTAACTAAAGATAAGTAGAGGGAAAAGCAGAGAAATCGGTTTTAAATGTGCAAAGTGGTGTTCACTTTGATTACGTAGCATCTTCAGAAATCTCAGGTCATACATGTTCAAAACAAAAAAGAAGAGTTGGATCGAAGCAATTAAATTACAAGGAAGAGGTGTGTTCCTGACCCAAAAATAAACATTGTTTTACAAGAGAGACAACAAGATCATGTGAAAAACATTTTGCTTTAATGTAATGTAAAAAAAAAGTTAGAGAGCATTTAAACACATGGTCACATTATTCAGGAGATTGGGTGAAGCGGTCTTCCCTCCCCTGTATGACACAGGCATGCCATCATAAAATGTCCAATTAAGACTATTAAAAAAAAAAAAGGTCCCATACAGCTGTCTGTCAAAAATAAGATGATAATGATCATTTTATAACAAGTTACAAGAAAAAGGGGCTTACAATTGATCAATACACCTCAGCATCTCTAAGAAATCTCAGTGACTCCCTTTATTTAAGAAAACTTACATCGGCAGTGAAATAGTGTGCAAAGCTCTGGTCTCCTCCAGCATAAATCCTTGTGACACAACAGCCCTGCTCCAAGTCTGCAATAAAATGTAATGACAGCAAGAAATACACATATGGATAAATAAAGATGTTGGAATTACCTAAGTGTACACAGAAGTGTAACATCTCAGCAATCAAAATACATGTTTTTCCTCTTACCTGTAGAGCTATCAATCTATCTAGATTGTTTTAGTGTGAGTTGCTCAGTTTTGGATATTGGTCGAAAAGATGTCTGTTCACTCAAATTTAAATGACTCAGCTTGGTGAACTAGCACTCAGCTTGTGGTTCTCAGAACACCAACTGTTAAACTCAAGAGCAATGGGTCTTTCAAGAAATCATGACCCAGTTACTCAAAATAACCCTCAGACCTTGTTGTAAACACTTTAATAGAGGAACTATTTTACTCCCGTCTTACAGAAAGAAGTGAGCATCCACTCATAGACGAGAAGCAAGCTAACAAAGCTGATTAAGCTAGCCAACATTAAAGCTCAGCTGATGGGATTAATGTTTAAATCCTGTGCCTTAGTGCACACAAGTCTTGGCAGTTATAGTTCAGTAGACATTAAAAAAAAAGAAACTGCTCACATCTCTACAGCCGCTATCTCCAAAACTCATGCAAAACAAGTAAGTTGGTTAAATAGCTCCACAGGTGAGAGGAAAAAATATGTAAAGATATGCATTTCCATTGAGAATCAACATTCAATCAACCCTGTAACTCTTTTGCAGCTTTCCACATTCAACCAAACCAGGAATAAAACAATGAAATGTTTGACTTCTAGCCATCAAATGAAAAAATAAAAAACCCTGCCCCAATGAGATACTCTGTTTCTGCAATAAAGCTTGATAAGTGTTTAATTACATCAACTACAAACTTTCCTTACCTGAATCTGTTGTAGCAGTGAGTGCTACGAAGTGGCCTTTGACCGGGGCAGGGCTTTTTCTGTTGCAAGTGGAGCGAGTACCAAGCTGCCCGTTACCACCGAGCCCAAAAGAGTACATCTTTCCAGAGGAGGGTGTGAAAGCCAACGTGTGCTGCCTTATAATTGCAAAAATATTTAGTTTTATGACATCTTAATAATATTCAACTATGCCTGTTTACCTTTTAGACTGCTAATTTAATATGACAGTATGTACACTGCTGCCAATACAGAACAAATGTGATATGTCATCCATGTTTGAGATAAAACTTAAATAAAGAAAAGTACATTTTACCTTCCGCATGAAATCTGTGTAACTACATTTCCCATGAGCTCAAACACTTTCCTGGGGTTGATTTCATGGTTTGTAGAGTAATGTCCAAGTTGTCCGTATCCTCCTGCTCCAAATGTAAACACTCCTCCTTCCTGTAAAATCAGCAACACCTGTTGTTCTGATGTTTTTATGGATGAGAGCACTGGAAGGCCAGTTATCCATTTATTTATTAATAGGAAACAACCAGCCCTGTCACAGGGGATATTTTCACCTGCAAGTCTGAAAGCGGGGATCCAAGTCTACAACATAAAACCACAACTGAAACCATTTTCAGCTATTTAATACTTGGAGCCCACTACTTTTATTCAATAACTTTAATAACAAGTTATTATGTAGCTTCAGATTATTCAGTGATAATAGGCTATGACTTGTGATGTGTAACTAATCAGATAGTGTTGTGGGTGCGACATTAAGTGAGGCGACAGAGTGGTGAATACAGACAGAGAAAGAACGCTGCATCAGAGGCAAAATAGTGCATTTTAAAATCGATGTATGTTTTTTGGCAATCAAATGTCAAAAACACCGATACTGATACTGATGGAAAAATGCTGAATTTCAGCCCTGATAATTGACTAGGCCGATAATTGGTCTAACCTGAACTAAAACTGTCTATTACTTAATACCATTTTGGAGGGATACTTCTTGCTTCAACATTGAAACAGTGGCCTGACAGGTTGAATTTTGAGCCCTGAAGACGTAATTGTAAAAATTAAGTTAATTAGTTAAGTCTTTTTGACCTCAGATCTCAGCAATTAGGCTTGCCAATAAAACAAACATGAATGGTAGTTGATTGTGGTAAAAAAACATTAAATTCATCACCACTAATCACACCACTTTGGGAAACCACAGATTCAACTCAAGGTCTTACAAATAACACTGTAGATTTATCAAATTAGGAAAGAGTACAACTTAACTTGGTTAGTGCTGCTGTGTGATCTTCTCCACAGGAGATGTATATCACTCTCTGCGATCTAAGGGACTTCAGCAGGGCTGGGAAACACCGATCTGCAAAAGACCTTCTCTCAATTAGTCAGAGTTGAGGGATTAAATGCTCACAAGTGCTTCAAAGTTTTGACCACTCACCATTGGTGTCATTGAGACCCAGCTGACCAAACTTGTTGCGCCCCCAGCCAAACACCGCTCCTGAGAGTGTGAGGGCAAAGCTGTGGGCGCCACCTGCAGATATCTGGGCAAATGGAATGCCCTGCAGAGACTGAATGATTTGGGGGGTGGAAATACTTTGTCCATTTATTCCCAGCCCAAGTTGTCCATATCGATTCTGGCCCCAGGAGAAGATCTGGCCTCCTATGAAAGGAAAAATGCCTCAGATATAATGTATTCACGTGAGCAAATCATAATAAGCTGAATGAATAAATGTGGACTATGTGGGTACAAACTATCCTCACCTCTTGAAAGTGCATGGGAGTGCCAATACCCGCAGGCTACCTGAGCAATTTGTACATCTGACAAACTCTTGATGTTTCTGGCATTTTCACAGTGATGAGAAGGAAAATTACAATTATTTTTGCTCAATTAACTTTCAGTCGACAATTTAATTCAGAAGGTTTCATTGACATTTAGACAATAAATGTGCAGACAGAGTTAGCTGTTTTAATTACGCACATTTGTGCATAGGAAAGCATGGGGAAACAGTTTATCATGCAAACAAATCAGTATCAAAACCCTGCTGAGTTTACCTAGGCACACGAACACATTCTTCAAAGTTATTTAGGCCCAGCTGCCCATCTGAGCCTAGACCCCATGAGAAAATCTGCCCTTTGTCATTCAAGGCGAGGGTGTGGGACTGTCCACATGACACTGCCACTATGATCTGTGCATCCAGAGCCACAACCTGTTCTGATAGAAGACAAAGACAAATGTTTATGTGATGATGACTGGTTTTAATGTGTTCTCATACAACACAATAGACACACACGAGAATATCGCCAACCTGGTTTCTTTCTGGACTTCTCGTGTCCCAGCTGCCCCAGGTCATTGCAGCCACAGGTGTACACCGTCCCATCCTCCATCAGGAAGGCTGTGTGTCTGTGGCCACACCCCACATCGCACACTTGCTTCCCGTGGAAGAATTCACATTTCCGTGGCTCAACCACGATCTCTTCATCAATCCCACCCAAGCCTAGCTGTCCGTAGGATGCATTTCCCCAGCACAGCATTGTAACCCACTCCCTTTGGCTATACACGCCAGCAGGATTCCCGTCTCTGTGCAAACGAAAGAGAAACCTCGGTTAATCTAACCTTACGAAGCCCATAGTTTTGGTTGCTAGATAACACTTAAGCTGGCAACACCTAGCAAGGTAGCCAAATAACGTCATGGCTAAATAACATTACCAACGCCACATAAAATAGCCGCGTTCGAGTGCTTAGCCCTAATTATTATATTTATAACCTAATTTTAAAAAAAAATGCAATGCGCTCGTGGCTGGCAAGGTGGCATGTAAACAGATTAGCCAAGTGAGCTACAGTTAAATTAACGGTGTTAGATGAAATGCTTCGCAAGCTAAAATCAGCAACCACTTCCGTTTAGGGCGTATGGAATTTGAAAGTAAAGCAAACCTCTATATATGTTTAAATTAATGTATTCTTTATACATATACATAACCACATCTGATTAACATTAAAAGAACTAAAAAGAATGTCTGGTGCCATAAAGGTAACAACTGCGACATTTCTTCTAAGATTTATATGAATTATTGTAAACGGAAGTACATTGTTGACCTGACCGAGGACGGCGGATAAAGACAGGTAGCTTGACTCCTGCCGTTAACGTACTCTACCATGATGATTAAAAGCGAGGCAGAGCAGTCATAACTGACGCAACTTGACCAAGTTATTTTGCCATTCCTCAGTAGTTAATGATATTAGCAATGAAGGTTAAAGGAATAAAAAAGCGAAGGGAGCATTATATAGAAAAGCATTCGACACGTGGCGACATTAATAAAGCATGGCTTTGCTCAAACACCGCTTGTTATGTTAGCAAGCTAACGTTAGTCACAACATAACACAGTCAGCTAACAGTCCATGTAGTAAGGTGAATTCTTGGCTAACGTTAAGTGTGTCAAGTTAAAGATTGGTTCTTTTTTTTTTATGTCACATTTTTCGTAAGCAATTTCCAAGTTACGAACGTGTCTAAGTCTGCTATAACGTTAAAGCCAAATAGCAGATCTTACCAAACACGCCAGGTCTGACAGTGTGGCTGCCTTCCAGTGTTTTTGCTTGCTAGCTCTCCTGAGTGTCAAAAAGGAACATGCCAGCACATCTCAGTATTAATATCGTAAGCCAGCTCCCATCTAGTTGTAAGAAATCCTACCCAGTCGCAATACGTCTGTCAACAACTGCTGGAAAGCCGACAAGTTAGCCGTACTACATTTTGAATGTCCGGTTTTTCCTTTAGAAATAAAACATTTTTGTAATTGACTCTGAATCATACAGTGCAACTGTGCATTTCTACTTCACCTATACACTAAGGGTAATGTCTGAAACACGTGAACGTCTTATTTCTATCATGATGTGTAACTGTAGCGAAGCTTTAACGGAAAAGTGGTGGCTTTTAATATTTGAACGAACGCTCAATTAACCGGAAGTACTGTCGCATTTCCGTTAACTTCACTGGTGGAGAAATGTCGCGATGCATCAGCAATGTTCTAGATGGAACGGACGCGCATGCGCTTTCCTGCAACTGTTTATGTTGTACATGCATACTATAAACACACACACACACACACACCTTATGTATCCACATTATTTACACACAGCAACGTATAATCTGTCGAGTTCAAACACACACATATATAAACATGCATACCATAAACAAGACTAAGGATGGGCTATATAATATTCTGCATACTACAACATAACAGGAGTACTATGTAGTGTAGAAGAAATTCAAACTCAGAATTGTAATACTTACAATATCTATGAGTTAATTATACAAACTTAGATATCTATCATTCCATAACTGAGAAAACAAGCTGTTCTCTTTCTGGGGAAAATAAGGTCATCAGAACACTGTTTGAAGCTAGAAAGGTGACAGTGTCTGCCGGTGTTAATATACTTAATCAAACAAGCTTAATTTTACAAAGTTAAACAGTATGAAATTGTGTTTTTCTTTGAGGTCAGTTTGTTTATTCGGTTTATTCACTCATAAAAAACAAATCTTGTTGCTTTATTGAGTTTGTTCTGGCATGAGTCAGTGAAAATGTTGTTTGCATTTTGAAATTGAAGGGAATACTAGACGGAAATTGGCTTTTATAAAGAAATCTCTACTTGTCCACCTGGTATGTGGTAAATAAAGAAAGGTTGTCTATGAAATATTTGGCTCCCTCTGGTGGAAGACATACACAAAACCACTCACTCACCAATGCATTTATTTTTATGAAAAAAAAATTAAGGGCATGGTACAGCAGTGTTTACTCACATTTCAGATGAACTCTTCTAACTTTGCTACCAAGGAATGCAAAGAATAATGTGTCTGTTCCACGGGACAACAATAAAACAACCTTTTCTCCTCTCTAGTGGAGGTGGTTAATAAATCTCTAATGCTGTAGCTAATTGCTTGGTGGAAGAAGGTTGTCCTATAATGGTGAAAGTAGCAATATAAGCAATAATAGGGACAAAAAAGTCATTTACAAGTAAAAGCGCTGCCATTTTGATGAGTAAATGTGTAAAATAAAATCTATAACGACACAGATTTGGTTGAAGGACACAGCAGTAGGTTATGGCTTTAAATTAGGAATGGTTAAAGCAGAACCAGATGTTTGCCAACCCCATGAGTACACGCTCAAAGTATGTTAGGTGTAAATGTAATTCAAATGGACACTCTTAAAAGTGTTCCTTAACGGTGCGTTACAGTATGAAATCATACGTCACTGTCATAACTCATCTCCTTCATTGCTATTAGCGGGTGACAGGGGCGTGCGTTCCTAAACTGGAAACTGTGTCAACACCAAAGGTAATGACAGCCCGCGTTCCACCACAACAGCCCATTTAACGCACACGTTTACGTAACAACACATGCTGTCTGACGATTAACATCTTTCAGGTGTAGTTTCTCCTGAAATGCAGTGGATCCCGTACAACTGGTTCTTCACGGGTGTTGATCCCTTGTGACTCTCACTGTAGACCGATGTCTCAGAGCGTGAGGATGCTATTTCACTGACCGTCAGTTACAAATCAGGGCGCATTCAGGACATAACCAAGAGAAACACTCATGTTGCAACTTCTGGGAGTAAGTAAAAACCTCTTTATATGTTATTTAAGTCTCTTACATCTGACAGAGTTTTTGTCGGACGACTAATATTAACTGGCGTTTTCTTTTAACTTGCGCAGACTGTTGTTGGCCTCCTCTTCATCATAATGTGCTTTTCAAAAGGACTCAAAGAGCTAAGCAAACGTTTGCCCTGTTTTCTTTTGCATGATGAAATGTTTTTGGTTCTAAAATGTAATTTAGATGACGTGTAAAATACGAATCAAGCCCTTAAAAGACAGAAACCAATTGAAACTGCACTGCAACTGCTAGAGGAAGTGACCAGTGTACCATGAAGGAAATAAAGTCTGATTCTCTGTAACGATCGTTATCTGTGACAGGAATATAAACCTCCAAAATCCCAGCCTGAGTCATCTGCCAACGGCAAGAAGGTGAGTGATCATCCAAAGTTAAATGCTGTCACTATTTATGATGATTGAGATGAAATATTTAAACTTTCAACTCTTCAGCAGAAGGATCTGAGTGAGGAGGATGTGCACTTATTGGCCAAGATCCTTTCAGTTGGATTGGTGGATGCAGATCCAAACTATCTCCACCATCTCAAAGGCTACAGAGACCTGCATGGTGCATGAGCTCCTCTTTAAAGAAATCATCCCACTAATCGGAATTAATTGACAAAACCTAGCTGTCCCGGATATATTGATGGATTTGTCAAATCAAGACTGTTCTGCATTGTGTTTTGGATTACCACAAGTCAAGTTGTTCTCCCAACCCCTCCAGATGTTCCATGATTAATGGGAAAATGTGCACTTTATTCAGGTCAGAGATGACACTGCTAATGAATTAGGGGCAATGGTGCTTTATGTGGATCATTTAAATGGTGCATCTTGACTGCTTCTGTTATTGCTAGATAGTATCAGTTGATATCTGTGAACCAGTGAAAACAAGAATCTTTGATTTCATTCAACATCAACCAGTTTTTAATGTGGGTAATGCATAAGATGAAAATATAGTCGTTTAGTTGTCGTTGTTGTCATGCTAGCTTTATTAGGGATGCTTGGGTGTCTGAATTACTTTATTTAAGTGTTGGGCAATGTTAAAAGGGCTCTGTGGAACATTCCTGTTGTGTAGGATGCTGATCATTTGTTTAAGTTGGCGAACTCCATTTCTGAACATCCTCTGTACTGCCATGGAAAATCCAACACAAGTCCTTCACAAAGAAATCAACAGTCCAACTGAGAGAGATGGGAAAGGTTTAATTTTTCACGTCACGTTACAGTCTGCTCACATATGGCCAATAAAAATGTGACTAATACATGTAAACTGCTACAGACTGACATAGAGCCCCTTTAAATGTCACTTGTTAGTCTGTAAAGCCAGTCTTCCCTTATAGGCAGACAACAGGAAGTCATGCTTCACAATTTAGATGTTGAAGCCGGTTTCAGTGGCTTCAGAGACCAGTTAGCCTGTTTAAAGTGAGACTGTAACTTTTTCTTGACAGTGGATGCTGAATTGGGATAATACTATGTAGATTTTAAGTTAATGCTAAACAGTTTTTACTGCTAAAATGCTGAGTTAATGTAACAGTAAATTAATGGAGAAAAATCACACAGTCAGTGTGAAGTGAATCAGAGTTGTGTGTCATACAGCAACATTTAGCCTGTCTGAGGTTTGCTAACTTTAGCTCACATTAGTCACCATGAGTACTGGTCATACCAGACAGACAAAGTTTGTAGCAGCAAGTGCTTGAGGGTGTTTAATCGAATAATGGTGCGTGTTATCGCTCAGAAATACAACTTTTCACTTGCAGCAGAAAATGTGTGTTATCGCCTCTACCAAAAGTTACATACTCATGCTTTTTAGGGTTAACTGTTCGAACATTCTTATGTGCCACAGAAAATGAATTTGGCTACTTTGCTTTGGTTGTCATCCTGTTTCTGCCCTTACCTGAGAGAGACAAAAGAGAGAGAGAGAGAGAGACAAAGACAGAGATTAGTGACAAATAAACATGGAATCCTTTGTTGGTCTCCAGTGGTAATTTTGCTTATCTCTTACTCCAGACATGGCTGTTGAGTTTGTCCCCGAGCACGTAGAGCAATGTCACCACTGACATGTTGAAAAAGAAGAAGCCCATGAGGCCGTTGGTGCTGAAGTGCCCGAGAAGGGGATACACCCAAATCCCAACAGACAAGTACACCCATACAATCCTGCAGAACATGTTTAGAGAGGACGAAAATAAACTTTAGTGTATCTGTCAGATCATCTTGCACCGTCTTATCTCGATGATCTAGTATGGAGTGTGCAAATATTCACTGCAGCAGAGTAATAAATCTGCTCATCATATTTATGGTGTTCACCATCAGACACATGAGGATCTGTAGGTAGCTACTCTATGTGAGCCAGAACTGTTGAACGTACAAAGGAAGCTTTTCAGCCCTTGAGCTGTTTGCATTATGAACTGATAAATGCTGCAGTGCTGGACTAGTCTAGACTAGTTACATCAGGAACACAGACACATTTGTACACTGCTGTGCTTCTCGCCACATGAACTCAAGAAGGGCCACATTGTTTTGAACTGCCTTGATATTTGTGCATTAACTATGTGCCTATAAAAGCTGGGAAATGCCTTGAAATGGTTCTACTGTGTGTGCTGACTCGACACTTACCAGAATAAGTAAGACAGACCGACAACTCCCAACGCTGCCAGCGCATGTTTGGTCTGAGGGTAGGTGTGAGGCTGCACCAGCACTTCTCCAAGTAAAACAGGAAGGACAAATGTGTGCTGCGGAGACAGTGTAGAATAACTTAGCATGTGTGATGGTTTATTGCAGGCGAATCTGGATTATTTAAATTGTTGAGTCAAGCTTTATATTAAGTTCCTCGTAATAAGCATTAGTTAACAGTTAGGCCCTTATAAGTCATTATCAGGTGATAATATTATTGTTTATCATCTTTAATAATTTATAATGCTAAGGATCTATTAACTCAAATTTTGATAATGGGTTACACATCAACGGCTGAAAAGTAAGTAGTACTCTGAGTAGAGTTTGAGAAGAACATGTTTTTGTTTGTAATGCTAACACCAGTAGTTTTGCACAAATTGAGTAATATTCAAGTAATGTGACTGCAATCATACTTGAGTACAGATATTCAGCACTCTTTCCACCAACATTCCCTCATCATTGCTCTGTGGGAGAGTTGTGATGGAGGCCACAGCACCTGGATAGAAGCTGTTTCTCAGTCTGTTTGTCTTGAATGCATAATGAGTAACAAAAAAGTCTGTATTAATCTCAGTGAACCAACAAAAAAGCTCAAGGTTTAGCAATGACATTATAGATAAATTGGTTAAACTCAACAAATGTGTTTGTAATGCTGTTTCTAAACAATTATAACATGTCATTAAAGCTTAAGAAATGCATATGGCTTTTATTAATGTGAATAAACATTTATATCACATTTCTGTATCAAAAGGTCTCAAAACAACTAGCTTCGACCTTTGTTTTATTGTTTTTTTGAGTTGTGTGATTATATTATCGCAAATGTTTCTAAACAGCCCTTTTTATTTGGTCACCTGGCCCAAGAAGGAAACTAAAATATTTCTATAGTTTCCTTGAACAGTCAGAGAATGAGGAAGAAAGCCTGTGGACGACACCACAGGTCAGAATATCAGGGTGAGCCACCAGCTCTCTGTCTTTTGTTTTGTTTTGATTGAGAGACCAATTATCATTATTATTAACACCTATACTGTCTTATTAATGTTAATAAACATGATTTTGACTTATATTTCAAATATTTTTATTGTGAAGCAAACAGTATATCAAAAATGCAGCCATCTTTGGTTTGTGCAGCGTTGTTTCGTAACATAAGTAACAAAGATGTGCTACAAGTAAGTAAAAAAATAAAAAACAATAGATGGAGAGAAAAATGATGATATTGACTTATAAGGGCTAATCAACTCACACCCATTAAAAGGTTATTCAATATTTAGGTAAGTAATAACTGAAATGCTTATAAACAGACCATAGCATGGTTCATCCAGGGGGGGAAGAAGGTGTCAATGGTAGCTGGGTAGACTAGTTCTCTGTCGTAGGCAAAGATCGTCCAGAAAAGTAGAACAACAAACTAGATAAAATGCATGGGACATAAATTAAAATGTAACACGTTTCTTATTATATGATTTTAAAACGATGTTAGATTTTCAAAAAATGTGTTTCTCACCATGCCCACAGGGAAGGCAAAGACGGAGAAGAGAAGGTCTTTACATCTGTTCAGTGTGCTCTCGGACTTCTTCCCAGGCTGCAGATCGTTCACTGTGGCCAGTCCAAAGAATGTCATTTGTAGCAGCTGAAATATTGAAAGCAACATTATCATTCCCTTATTCATAGATACTATTGGATATTTTGCTAACATAATATTCGGAATTGACTTACCAAATTCAAAAACGTGAGGTACTTCCAAGGTCCTCCGTAAACAAAGATTCCTGGTGGGAGCTCCTCTCCATCCTTAGCAGCCAGAGACTTAACAATGAAAGCGTACCAGCTGAATGCTGTGATGTGGTACACTCTTCTCAGGGTTGAAGTCATTGTACTGTAAATGTATAGTGATCCTCAACAAACAGCAAAAAACAAAATAAAAACTAGCAAAAATTTCACTTCAGAGTGTGAGTTTTCCCTTCGGACGTGAGGTACTTCAGGCAGTGAGGGTTCTTGAAGGATTAGTGTAATTCAGCTGGAGCTTATCAAAATCAGTGTGCAGTGGATGTAAAGGGACATTCGCAGACAAGAGGCCCACTGTTCCTTATAAAGCACTGGAGTCTTTCTTTCATAACTGACGCGCTTTAGCATGTGACAATTTCATTTGCAGCAAGAGCTTAATCGGTTTCATAGCGTTTTGCAATAGAAGTTAGGAGAGTAAATCAGTTCACGTCATTTGCAAAACAGTTGATTCTCTTTTGTCATGAAGTGTTGTGAAACCCAGAGTTTGTCCTTAAACAACACATCTAATCCCAGCCAGCATCAGGTGTGCTGTTACGTATTTGACCCTGACTTCTAGGCGGTCAGAGGAGGGTCAGACATTTGTGTTGTCAATTTTTTTAGATGATATGATGAGTCATATTTTGTTCTCCAGTTTACATAAATTAGATCAAAAGGTAGAAATACACCAGGCTGCCTCATGTAACCAAACAAGACTAGAAGGCTGAAGCAAGCTAGCAGCCTTTTGAAGCTGTAATGCTCATTTCACATCAGGAAACAGTTGTAGGACGGATGGAAAACAAAGATGGTACGAGCAGCAGGCTGAAAAGAACGGGGTTTTTCATTTTTTGTGTGTGTGTTCTCGACGGCATGACCATGTTCAGGGATTTGCATGGTGGGAGTAACTGACACTGCTGGCCTGAGGGTGGTGCTAGAGTTAACGTCATTGTGGTGAGACACTCATGACACTTTTGGGATGTCATGTGAAGGCTTGTGAATAGCACGGTTAGTACACCATCATTTTCTATGTTGTGTTTCGGTCAGTGTTTCAGAAATAACCGGCTGTGCGTTACACAACTATTTGTTATTCCATTCATCCATGCACTTTCTATTTATTTATTTTTAAACAATACAGCAACACCTTATCAAACGTTAAAAACAAAAAAAATATAATGAGACTTTGAAGTCGTTAAATGAATTTCTAAAATTAACTATGGCCCTTTGAATTGCGAATGTAGTTTCATGTTTAAATGTCCAGTTCCAAAGGAAGTCTATCTATCTTGGGCAACATGTCATGGTGGTATCAAATTATGACTTTTTAGATACAGATACATCAATCATGACACAGCACAAAAAAGAGACAAAATCAAAGATCCTTTCTGAGAGGAAGTTGACTTTTAAATCTCATTCCCAACTCGTCAAATACTGACACTTTGAGATTGTAGGTCCAGTTGGACCATCCCGAGGCGTCTCAATCTGAGTTCTGAATGAGACTCAAGAATGTGCTTTCTCAAGAAACCTGACCTTTAATTTTGTCTCTTTTTGTTCTGTATCCTCGTTGATGTATCTGTTTGTACAGTAAAATAGAAACAACAAGTTAGTCAGTCATAATTTGATACCATCATGACATGTTGGCCAAGATGTTATAAAGATAGAGATTCTACAAGATGTACTGACTGCATTCAACTACAAGTACAACACAGAATCTATGAATGTAAAAAGGTTCACCCAGTGTCATAAATCATCTCCTTTAAGAAACATGTGGAAATTGGCATTTTGTGAGATTTGGTGACCCCCACATTTTCTGACCACTGTCATAAATACAAATCTCAGGTCTTTAACAATTTGTCAGACTTAATGTGGGCGCTACAACTAAAACTGCAAACTAAACTCACAACATCATAACAACGTCATGTGTTGGAAACGTGTATGTTGAAGTAAACGTGTATATAAAGCTGTGATCTGACCCTCTCACTGAAGATACATAGTGCAGAAACAAGTGATAGGGAGCGGAGTGGCTGAGACAGAGACACCATTCACCCTGTTACAACACTGTTTACGAAAACAAAAAGTTATAAAGAAGTTTAAGAAGTTACACAATGTTGCTTCAAGCAGAAGAAGAGAAGAACATTTTCATCCATTCACATTGGGAAACTTTAGTGAGGGTTAGGCTTTAGCTGCTTCAGTTTCAGGTTCCAGGTATTTTGTTGTCCAGGTACATGTTGGCTCACTGTCACCCTTTCATGGTTGACTGTTTTAAAAGACTGATGTTGTCAGTGACACCTGTGATTTTTCCTGTTGTGACAAATCAAAATGTCTGCAGGTAATGAATGCCAAGACATGATCTGTGTAAATTCACCACATTTGCGTAATGCGATGAACTGTGAATCAGTAAAACTTTTCCCAGTAATTTCATTCTGCAATGTAAGGCACACAGAAGTAAAAAAAAAAAAAAAACATAACATTTTAATGAAGTTTTATTTAAAAATGCCAAATGTTTGTTTGTCCACTGTAAAGGTTTGAGAGCACAATTCCACATACTGTTACGTAAAGTCTTTGCAGTATCAAAATTCCATGTTTCTCTGTGCAGGTATGACACGCTGTGATTTAAAAAGGCACATTTTCAGAGACAATTAAAGGGTTGGTTTCAGTGAATTAAAGGTTTTGGTTCCAGCATATTTTCTCACATACCCCTGGTGGAATCTTGCCTTACAGGTAGTTACTGAAACACCTAAAACTCAAACACCTCGTTTGTTTCGAAAAGTCTTCTAAATACGCTAAAAATCATTCGGCTGGTGTGGGTAAAACGGGTGTATTGACCCTTTAAGGTAAGTAGACGCAGCTTGAAAATCAGACCAAACGACCGCTATGGATAATGTTCAAATGAAAAAAAAAAATCTGACATGCTATCTGGTGTGAAGTGTTTTACACATTAATATTTTTAAAAACATGTTTAAGCTGCAATGTTTCAATCAAGGCTTGTTCATCATTTCCCAAGTTTGATTTGGATATCACAGAATAAAAGTTAAGACTTATTTACACAAGAACAATTACAAACCTGCGTGGATATGAATTTATGTACCCACTTGTTTCACAAACAAATGTAAACATAAACATCTTTGTTTAACATGATTGTGGAATATTACAATATTATTATATAACTATAAACTACAGTATCTTACAGTTTTACAACCCACTTTAGATCATCTTAACTTTTACAGCTTAACATCACATTTTGACTTAAAACCAGCTAACATTAATGTAATGGCTGTCAGTGCTGTATTAAAGGCATGGACAGACCTCATTGTAGAAACAACCTGTTGCACACATTGCACTCTACCCATGCAGTCAGTAAAAATATATTTGATCACACACATACAGTCTCAGTCCTTGTAGTATTCACACAGTAAAAAAAAACGCCTTTGTTGGTCGTGACACATTGAATTTGTACATCAGGGTTTGTATTCATTTGTATTTCAAGTTATTTTACCCTTTAAAATCCAATGCCACTGATACACGCTTCCCCTCGTCTTCGCAACAAAGTGGCTTTTTGCAGAGAGGCCACGGTGGAATCAAATTTCCCTTAAATGTCTGTGGTGAGAAAATGTCCGTCATCATTTCAGCTTTTCATCTGCTTCCCCTTGAACATACTGTATTCACTGTTCATCCTCTCTTCTTTCTTTGGATCCCAAATTAAGGTGCCATCTGTGAAGGTGACACAAACACCAAATTATTTAGTACAGGGGAAAGAAACAGTACTTTTAAACATTTCAGAGTAACGATGGTGTTTATGCATTCATACCTCAAATCGACTGTAAACTTTCCTCTCCTTCCTGAAGCTCTGAATCCTCTCGAGCAGCTTGTCGCGCTCCTGACTTGACTTGACTTGTTGCCCTCTGCTGATTGACCTCATCCCTCTTTCTTTCTCCCTTTTGGCATTTTTGTCAGCTTCGTCTTCCTTCTCATCATCGGTGACAGGAGACTCTTTGGTTGCCTCGGACCTGCTTTGGCTGTTAGCAGATATTTGCTCTAGGAGCAGCTTTGTGTCGTCTCTGAGGTTACTGCTCGAGAGCACGTTGGCTGTTGATGACTGGTAGCGAGACTGGCTTGATTTTGGCTGCTTGGACTGTGGTGACTGGGGCACGACTTCATCTGATATGATCTCTGGCACCTCGGAGCAGTTATTTTGCTTTACTTGGTCATTTGTTTTCTCACTGCAGTCCGACTCCTGTGTAGCAGCTTTATCTACCTTATTGGTGGTCTCAGTATTGTCAGTTTTGTTCACACCAGGGTCAGGCTTTTCAGGCTCTTGGCTTACTTCTTTCTCACTGTCCTGACTATTTCCAGCAGGTACAGGGGACTCTAAGGAGTGAGTTTCAGAAGTCACAGATTCAGGCTTTTTACATGGCAATTTAGACTCTGTTGGGACTTCTGAGGTGGGCTCAGCCGGACTAGATGCTGGAGTTTCGTTGGAGTCTGTTGTAACCTGCTCTGGAAGAGAGTTAGTGTGCGAGGGGCTATGCAATGCAGACAATGTTTTGTCAGCCTCAGGGGACAGAACAGATCCAACAGACTCACTTTGAGGAGTAGAACATGACACTGTTTCAGCAGGACAGGGGGCGACAGGTCCAGTCAGGTTAAGTCTGGAGGGAGGGGTCACTTGTATTGGTGCATCTTGAGGAGATGAAGTCTTTTCTGACTGGGATGCTTTCGGAGTTAAATCTGAATGGACAGGAGAGCTCGTCTCTGCTGGAGTCTGCTCAGGTGAAGGGTCTGCTGGGGAGGGAGTAGGTTCAGTGCTCTCATTTTGATCAGATCTGCTTTCCACATCAGCTACATTAGGTGAACATGACTCAGGGGGTGTACTATCAGCTTTGGCATCCTGAGATGCTCCAAGAATTGCAGATTCATCTCCAACAACTTGTGGAACAGAGCTGTTTTCCGATTCAGGAGCATCTTTTTGGGGACAAGTATCTTCAGATTCTGTCTCTGCAGTGGGCTGTAATGAGGATACCGTTGGCTCTGGACTAGCAGCACATGTGTCTGGGGAAACAGCCGTTTCCAAATGTCCAGAGTCAATTGCTGAAGGTTTCTCTGTTGATGTCAGATGGGAAACAGAATCTACATGAGCTTGGGTGGACTCAGATTCTGTTTGGCTGATAGAAGAAGCGGCAGATTTTTGTGACGATTCCTCAACTGATTGGGCAAAAGGGCTGACAGTTTTCTGTGCATTTGGGGACAATATGCTGGAAGTTGGGGTTGAGTCTGAGTCCCCTTGGGGAACATTAGAAGATATTGTCTCTACTGGAGTGGTAAGAGGAGCAGAGCTAGAGGGTGAAGGACTTGGACTGATCTGTGAACCACCAGTGTTCAGCTCAGGAAGCGGAGGCGGGATGCTGGTTTCTAACTGAATGGATTCTTGATTTGGGGCTTTAGAATTCACCACAGCAGAAGAGGGTGGCACCTTCACTGATTGTGATTGTGACTCTTTCGAGGTAGTATCAAGGCTTGGTGGGTTTTTACTTTTATTGACACCTTGAGCAAGAGAGGGAACATTAGCAGGAGTAGCGCTAGTTGGTGAAGGTGGATGACTTGGGCTAGTCTTTCCAACAGCAAGATCTGACAGCTTTGGTTCTGGAGGAACCTCTGGTTGTGAAGAAATAGGCACAGTTGATGCTGGTTGGCTGTTTTCTAGCTCTGTCTTGTTAGAAACAGTTGAAACTCTGGTTTGTAAACACTCAGATGTTGTGGTATCAGCCAGCTTTTCTGCAGTTTCTTGTGGTACAGGTTCCTCATTTTTAACAGCAGTAATGTTTTTTAGTTCAGTTGGTGGTTTCATCGGAAGTTTCTCTTTGCTCTTTTCAGCCTCCGCAGCCTTAGCAGCTTTGCGTTTTGCTGCCAGCTCTTTGAAAAACATTAGCCTTGTATCAGGATCACTCATGTCTACATACAACGGATTGGTAAGCAAAGGTTTAGGTGGCTGGATCGCTTGATCTGTTTTGGGCATTTCAGCCTCAGAAGGCTTAGATCTGGGCACTGGTGGTGAAGAATTTGCTTGCTCTTCATCTGGTGCTGATGACTCTTGTACCTTCTGTTTCTCTGACAGATCCTTAGAACTATCATCCTTTGACAAGTCTTTATCATCTGCTTTAGTGTTCCCATCATCTGGCGTGTCTGTGGCGGAGTTATCAAAAGTGGATGACTTCATGTAACGGCTCCATTCAAAAGGTCCTCTTGCAGCAGACCTCCTTTGTCCCAATGCCTGAGAAACAAAAGGTTGTTTTGCCTGTTCAGCCTCATTTTTGTCACTTTCCTCATCCTGCGGATCTTGGATAGTATTCTGCTGCTCCAGAGAGCTGAATATCAGAGAGGATCTTAACCTCGAGCTCCTCTGTACAGCTGGATTGTATTTCCGACGGAATGACTCCTCCCTATGAAGAGCAGTTTTTGGTTCCTTTTGCTCGGCCTCCTCTGTCTTTTCCCCTTCAGCTGTGGATGATGATTCTGAAGGTGTCGGTTCTGCTGCCACTGCTGTGGGCTCATCAGGCAATTTCTTCTGCTTCTCTCGTGCAGATGTTTTGGCATAACCTGGCATCTGACTCGCCCTGGGTACTGCAGGGACCTTAAACTCTCTGACATTAGGGATTTTAGAGACTGGTAAATCTATGCCTGGCATTGTTTGCTGTATGAGGTTAGAGGGCTCCTCAAAGGCATCTGGTGCGTTTGATGGTTCGAATGGCAGGCCTTCATCTTCTGGATTTTCATATGCACTGAGATATGAGCTAATCCTCCAGTCTCTTAGCCCCCGTTTCACCAGAGGATCCTTGCGATCAGTGTTAGGTTCCAGGAAAAACTGCTTTTGCTCAGAGAGATTTGAAGGTGTGGGAGAGGTTTGACATGGGTATGGCTGGCCTACACTCAATCGTTTTGGGTGAGATGAACCAAAAGGTACATCTGCTGCAGGTGGTAATTTGCCTGTGCCCTGGTCGAAGTCTACATTTCTGGAGGTTGATAGATAGTTAAGCACAGGATCAAAGTCAGGCGGTTCAATGTCTTGTGGTAAACCAGGTTCAGAATATTGATCTGCTAAATGATGGTCTTGGTTCCAGAACTTCTCATAAGCACCGTAATCTGGTTCATTTCCTGGTCTAGGTCCTGGTCCTGGATAAGGCAGCTGCCCCCTGTGGAACAGCCTTCCCTGGTTCTCCGCCTCTGGCATTCCTTGTTGCTGCAGGAATGGTTGAGAATATTTACCAGGAGGACCTTCAGCATAACTGTGACGTTTGAAGGCAGGATTCTCCATCATCCTGGAAGGGCCCTGATCAAAAAACGGATCCATGCGTGTTTGCTGGGATGGAAATCTGCTGTAAATATCCGCAGGGTTTTGCATTGGTTCCATTCTTTTAAGGGGCTTCATCCTCCAATCAACATCCATACGATCATCATAGGAATGTCTCGCCCAATCCTCCAGATGAGCCGGGTCCGGTTTCCGTGGCTCTCTGTACAGTGAAGTTCTTTCACTTGAGTATTGCCTCTTTTGTAAAAGGCTATAGTCTCCCATTGGCGCATGCACATTTTCAATCACCAGCGGTTTGGACTGAGCAAACAGAATACGAAACTCTTCATCAAAGGTCGATACAAGCTGTCCAAGGAAAAGGTGTGCCATACAGCGGTTGAGCTTCTCAAAAGACCACATAAAGCTGGACAAAGACATGAAAACACATATTATTATCACTGCAAATAGATGCAAACAAAATACATTCACATAAACTAGGGGTGTCACAATTTTGATACGGAATAGAAAAACAATTGCGCAATGAGCTTTCACTTCAAACGACAGTTACTTGCTGGATCAAATGACTGGCACCAGAGGTGACTCTCACAGTCTCTGAAATGTTTGATTTATTTCTAGATTTTTCTTTTGCAGAGAACCTTTATTGATTTGTTTGGAGGACGAAAGAGGTTTACTCAGGACAGATTTGAGAAACTTAACTTGTAGTACACTTATTGAACTCTGGAATCTTTACTTTTGATGAATACTATCTGAACTTGCCTAACCTCTAAAAAGCCCCCGGTATGAAGTCAAGTTGTTGCTGTAAAATACTCAAACCCTTGTGTGATATGTGTCATAGTACGGCTTTTTCAGTTTTAAATAGGCTCACCTGTAGTTTCCACTCAGCACAGCCCTGCAGTCTGTCAATAAGAAGCGATCCATCATCTGACCTTGGAAGGATTTCCCTGACCGGCAGTGATAAGTGATGCCAGACACTGTTCTCACACGTAAAAACTGCAAGATACACAGCAAATCATCTGCAAATGAATATTAAGCTTAAGTAGCACATAGAGTGTTTCAACTGACTGCAATCCAAGCTAGGTGGCAGCATTGCGTTAGCACTAACACTTTGAAAATAAGGGGATAGAAAATGGCTGAATTTCAAGTTCCCTTTTACAGTAATACGCTGAAACTGAGATTTCTTTCAGTGGGAAAATACTGTTTAGTCAGGACATAATGCACATTAATTAACATTAAATCTGCCAGATTAGTTCATATGTATTAATATCCTCTTAGTGGCATTATAAAAACAAACATGACAGACAGAGCTGAACGTTATAAAGGATGACACAGAATAATGTTATAGGCATAAACAAGAGGCATAAAGCAGACATACAGTAAAAGTAAACTTGCAACATTCAGCATATGAAGCTAATTACAAACAAGATAACACAACACTGTCACACACACAAACCTTTAGGCTTTAGGGCTTCCCATGAAACATCATGGGAGGCCGAAAAGCTTGATAATGTTTCTTTTGATTTATATAATGTAAGATTCACAATGCTGGACAAAGCATTAAACGTGTATTAAATATTGTGTTTATTGTTGTTTGTTCAATAACGTTCTAACAACTAAACTAAAACTCTCTCTCAAGATAAGGGGAAGTGCATGCCAGTCACGTGATGTTCAGGAAAAAAAGGGCTGTTGTATTTATCTATTTGTATGATGGAGTCACCCGTAGCAACAGCTGTGGTGTGCCCACTGTACTTTTCCTCGCAGGTTCTGTCAACATGGACGGAGCAGCTGTCAAAGGATAAGTCTATTCTATGTGTTTGCTAATGTCCGACTAACAATGAAAAAAAGACAAAAAGACTGTCTCTCAGCACTTTGTGGCTCTCAGCACAAAGAAAATTTGTTTCCACTGGAGATGTAAATCTTTAAAATGAGTCACAAATATAAATCTCGGGACATGAGAGGTACTTACAGCAGGGCAGCAACAGGGCAGTGTTTAATTTCATTATCAAGTGATCTGCCGATTATTTTCATGATTATGCAGCGAAAAACTCTACTTTTTACTGTCACTGATGATAAATACAAACAGAAAATCTTCACATTTGAGAAGCTGGAGCCAGCAAATTGTGTGAAATTTAGCTTGAAAAAGGCAAATGTCAACTTATTTACTACCATCTACTACTCCCACTACTTCTTCTACTAGCAGTAGTAGTTTCAGGTTGTTGATTTCATTAAAAGTTATAACACAGCTTTATTACCGGCCCAAAGCCAAAATGTAAGATTTTAAAAGGAATACCAACTCACCTGAATGCATTGTAGATTGACTCTACAGTTGGACACCATGTTGATGAAGTGATGTGCATTTTGTTCATCTAAGAGGATGTAGACGGCAACATTCCTCATGGCAGCGTTGAGAATATCATGAAAAATGTCAACATCAGTAAACATGTCCATCGCTATAGCAATCACCTGCGGAGACAAAAGATCCAACACCACCAAAGTCAAAACAACACATCAGAGAGTGACACATCACATACAGAAAGCGAAAGAAATACCTGCTGTGCGTTCTTGATGAGTCGTCGGGCCTGCTCCTTGATACTCGGCATGTCAGGCTCAGGGGGGTTGACCAGAGTGGTGACCTCCGTGGGCCCAATCAAGTGGTGCATCTGAGGCCAGCCGAGGTCCAAACCTGGGGCGTCCAGGTCAGAGTGAATCGGCCAGTAAGTGTCTGAGGAGCCATCTCCGACAGTGTCCAGAAAGCGTTGTTCAGGGAGGTTGCTCAGCTGAGGGACCTGAACCAAGTCTTGAATATACTGAATCTCAGTTGAGGACAGGAAGTCCACCACATCGGCTTTTTGGAGGAACTGATAGTATCCTTCCAAGTCCTCCTCAACCAGTGCGTCGATAGCCAGGCGGTACTCTTCCCGATAGTGGGGAGGGAGGTAGTTGGGGTCCAGGGGGTTATCCCCAGTAGAGGAACACTGAGAGCGACGTGCCATACTGTAGTCTAAAGAGAGGACGGGGCAAAAGGAAACACTGCTCAGCTAGATACGTGATTAAAAACAAACTAAACGTGACAGTGCTGTTCCTGTTTTCATATATTTGAAGTGTCATGTCAGAAAAAACAGTGGGACAAAGTTGCTGACTGTTTAATTCTGACTTCAAACATCACAAACAGCACGGTTCGTGCACGGCCCAGGACAGCAGGACCACCCAGATCATCATTAGCACCCATGTGGCGGAAGATACCGAAGTAACGGCTGTCGCACCGCCAAAACTACAGAGCAGCTACTTTCCTGAGGCTGTGGTGAATTGTTTATTCATCCAACCTGATTACTGATGATTAATACACCCGCATAACTTTTTGATTAACATGTTGTTTGCATGCATTTGCAATATTGTGATTATACAAAAAAAATACCTCATCAATATGATTCCTACCATGTCCCCTTCTCCTCCACTATGCTGACCCCAAAACCTTGATTCAAAGGGTTTCAACTCCTCCTGCTTGGATCTTCAGCTCAGAAACAAGAGCTGCAGGCCTCTCCACAGCTATGACACTGTCTTTACACAGCAGCACTATGAATGAGGGCAGATGAAAGCTAACCACAGGATAGATGGGTTATGGGTGTGGCTTCTCCCTCTGGCCAAAAACCCTAAGTCTCCATTTGCAAGTTCATGTGAAACGTCATAAAAGAGAAAACATCCCTGCCCAACACAAAACTACCCCCCAACAAAATAGAAGAAGAAGAAAAAACACAGATACAGGAGCGAATTTGAGAGAATAAACAACCAATTAAGTCACCGTTAAGTTAAGTGCTGAAAGTTCAAACCCCAGACTTCATCCACTCACAGACTCATATCTCCACTGAAACCGAGCCAAAACGTCTCTGTACTGTGCGCACGCCATATGTTAAACGTCATATAGTAAAAGACATACAGGTCAAACGTGATATGGTAAACTCAACTCACCCCGCTGAAGTTCACTCGTTAAGCTCGCCGTCGGTTAAACTTTAATCCCGTCATCGCTCCTTCCTCACCATGTTTTCTCTCTCCACAGCTGCGTCCTGCTCCCCGTCCAGGTGGGACTCGTCGAGAGTGTTTCTGTTACATCGCTTTTCCCCCTTAACCCAGCTAAACCAGTTTACTGTCATGCTCGAGGCATGTTGGCGAGAATGTCAGACACGGAGCGCACACAAGAGAGGAGGGGAGAAAAAAAAAAAAAAGTGCTGTCGACTTCACTTCACTCCGCCCCTCCTCGACTGGACTGGCTCCAGCTCCCCTGTTGGCTCACTTCTCTCTCTCTCTTTCTGTATCTATCTGTGTGTCCATGCTTGTCTTCACACAGCTGTACTCTGCACACATATTATCTGCCCACTGCTATCAGATAGGGCCAAACTGCACTGTGCCTCTTAGCAACTTACTTGTGGGATGTCAGCAAAACATAAATAAATAAATAAATAAATAAATAAATAAATAAATAAATGGGTGGATTTATATAAACTGACCCAAAGGAGGACAAATTCAGATGGGGGCACTTGAAAAATACTTTGACAGCTGACAGCTAAGCTTAAAGGGGCAGTATGTAAAACAAAGGTTTAGTTTAAACCATGCCACAGAGGGTGACAGCACAACACTTCTGATGTTTTTATCTAATATGTTGTTGTTGTCCATGTTATTGTGTCTACAGACATTAGCATGCTAACCAGCGAGCCTATCGCCATCCAAACCTCCTACCAGTAAACATCAACACTCCCCCTTGATCTCTGCCCCCCCAGTCCAGACTGCCAGATGCACAGCTAACTGAGCTAACTGGCTAACAGTAGCTATAGTTAGTGGTTACTCTTGTGACCAATTCTAACATATTGCACCTTACATAATAAAGAATTTACCGCTGTGTGAATGTGATCATAATCATCATGAAAGATAACACATTTCCATGTTTACTGCAGATCAGCATGTGGTTTGTCCATGTGGTGTTGCCGTACTTGCTGTAGACATAAATGGCTCATTCTACAGTATTAAAAAATATTATCTTTTCTTAGTTTCATGTGATTATACACAGCTGAAAACATTATAATGAATACTGTATATAAATTTCTCCCAGTCGATCCCCCTAAATTCTTCAGACTGGATCTTTGGTGGAGCCACTACTTAATTACCACCAGGATTTACACGCCTTGCCCCAACGGCTCCAAATAACTGACTGTCAATAACTTTGCGGTATTTTCATTGGTTGCACAGTTGTTTTATAACATGTACACAAGTCCTACCAGCACTAGATATTAACACTCCCTGAGCTCAAAGTCCAAACAGCTAACTGCACAGCTAACTGCACAGTTAACTGAGCTAACTAGTTAATGGCAGCAAAAGTTTGCAACTGTTACCAATAACTTTGCGATAGTTCTATTAATTGGACATTTTGTTTTATAATATACCCCCAAAAATAAATAAATAAATAAAATGGAACAATATAAACAAAAAATAAGGTGTCTATTAAAGGCCTTCATTTATTCAGTTATACATATATAATTTATTTCAGTTTATATATCTGTTCACATGTTAAAACTAATCACTAACCTATACAAAAAATCCTGGTGTTTGGTCTTGACCCACGGTTCATTTCTGTCCAGGTGCCCTCCAGGAAATGAATCCAGTCTTCTTGAAAGATGGACTGACTATTCTGAAAAAAGGGTGGTGCTCCAATTATTGGCATCAAGAAGTTAGATATAATCATAATTAGATTTGTTGGACCGATCTGAATAGCAATGGATAATTGAATTCTTAAAGGCCATTATAGAATTTGTCTGAAACACACTAGCAGATTAACTTGTTAATTGTGTGAAAAACAGGCAGCGTGTTACCTCTTGAACTATATGAATCTCCTGAATTTTGCTAATTTTTAACACACAGCCATTAACCAATGACACCTTCAGGCCAAGAGACTCTGTCCCATTAATCATTTGAGGACATATGTGTTTACATGGAGGCATGGCTAGACAGAAATTAGCAGATTACAAGTATCAGTGTCTAAGTAACAGGACAGCACTTTATTGCGCCACTTGTTTGACTGGATGGTAACAAAGAGAACCTCTAAATTTGTTAACCTCAAACCTCATAATGTGACAAAGGTATCAACAGACAATGCAGGCACGGGGTGAGGATGCTTATTATAACGACTACGCTGCCATCCTTTTGATGAGGGTGCAGTCTAATAACACAAACACAAGTGAGTGTAGCGGCAGGAGGCAGCCGGTGCAAAAGCCTCAAAGCCGGCCCTGAAAGCTTCCTCTGCCTCCATGGTCCCATCGCACATTGTTTTGTTGCTTTTCATGGTTCATTAACAATCTCTCATGCACCATTTACAGTAATGGCCACGGACTGAAATGATATTACCTCACCAGACAGGCTGTGATGTAGCTTTCCTCTGTGATTTCAGTGAGAGTGCTCATGTGGAAAGCTTGCTTTAAATCTGGCTGAAGGTCATCTGTATTTCCAAGACAGGACCTTTAGGAACATGTTTTGTTAAACCCTGAAAGGAGAGATCGGAGAGAGAGAGAGAGAGAGAGAGAGAGAGAGAGAGAGAGAGAGAGAGACTGAATCCAGTGATTTCCCTTTAAAGGCTGTTCCCCAGTAAAACCTAAAATAGCCTCTTCAGGATGAAATCTGTTGTAATTGAAGTAGAGGAAGTGATGCAACGTAGCTGCTCAAGTGAAGACTTGAAGACAATCCCTCATTGTTTCCTTCAGGCACCACCCAAGGCACACAGAAGAGCATTTGGAATAGAAACATCAAAATGACCGTGTATAGATAGCTGTTAAACTACATACCATACGGCAGTGCTCACCGCGGCACTCTTTTGTCGCCAGTAGCTCTCAGAAAAACACACATCTGGTGCGCTGCCCCTCGGTTTTGTGACTGACAGCTTTGATTACGAAAGCTGAACTTGGTCAAACACTAACTCAGAGCTGGAGCCCTCCCCTTCATACAACATCTCCAGGAATGTATGAATCAAACACACAAAGTGTAACTGATATGATTTATGTGATAACACCATATCCCTCAGAATGAACCGCTATTGTGAAAGTTGGGCAAAGATGCAGTATCTCTTGTGGTACAAACTCAATAAACAACAGATTAGATAAGATACACTAACAACCATATCCACAGGGAGGTTTACTCAAAGTCTTATGAAATACAGTTCATAATTTATGTGCCTGTTGGGCTTAATTGTACTCACCTGGGGTCAGAATTGAGACATTGCAATGTAAACAGTGCATTTTATCAAACTGATGGCTGTGCCAGTATGCCACATGCACTGTGTTAAAGTCCCTGATCCTGCGGAATAACTGTCAACATGTTTCACATTGGGGCAGATGTGACAGATGCCAACCCTTTCAAAATTTCAAAGCAGGAGAGGAAACACAATGATAACTGTATGACATCAGAGCAACAGCTGACCACAAAATGCTTTGGTGATGAATCTGAAGCATAACTTCAATTGTAAGGTAGGGTCAGACCAGCACTAACATGTTTTTTTTTTTTTTTTTTTTTTAATTTGGGCACACATGTCTTAACAAGTAGCAAAAAAAATGGTTTTCAACCCAGCTAATGCTAATGGTATGACTCCAGGAATAGACCTGTTGACCTGAAATTGCGACATCCCTAGTCCTCAGAGGATGGATCTTACTGTGATGGTACACTGACTATAGCACCACTATGAGGAGGGCATTGATGGTTCCCTGACTTAACGTCTTGCAGCATCATCAGGTCAAAGTTATGTTTTGTCTCCCTCTTCTAGTTACTTGTGTAACTAGTGACATTCCCATCTGCCTCGGGTATACTGCACAACCAGGAGCATGCTAACAGGCTAACCTAAGACGATGAACATGAACAAGTCCGGTTAACGGCCCAGGACATCACTGGAAGCCATCTACAGAGCGTCAGTGACATGAAGTGAGGTGTTTGCACAGAGCTCATTGGATACAAAAAGACAACACCCACCCGGCAATGATATGTTAAAGCTAAAGTAACGAGTCTGTTTTGAGGAGATATAGAATAAAATAGATAAATATTCAAGTAAAGTACAGAAACCTGAATAAATCAACTCAAGTCCCACTTCTGATTTCATTATACACTAATGAAAACATAATTGAATCCTAAATTGTACTCACTGGACCTTTAAAGTTCTGAAGCACAACCGCTTTTTTGCGCAAGTAGGAAAGTCTGTGTTTATCTTTTGTTTACAGCATGTCTCAAGGCTTTTGAGCGCCGATAAGAAGAGAGCAGGAGGGGGAAGAGGATGGGAGAACAAAGGGAACGGGAAGAGCTGCAGCAGCTGCAGAATCCATTTCTGGATGCATCACTTGATAGAGCGGACAGGAAGTCTTAGCAGTTCTCAAGGAGGTGAGACTGTACTCGCCTACAGAGATGATGAAGGCAGAACTAAGAGGATGATGAATTACCATTCGTCACGACCCTGACCCATTATAGGTACACTATTAAATGCATAGATTACCAGTGATTCAGTTGAGATGATAAAACTCTTGGACATGATTTAACATAGAGACAAACTCATCTAAATTGATTTTACATCCGTAGTGACTATATGACAATCCAGCCTTATCATTGGTGGAAAAACAAGCTCCTCTATATTTGTCACTTGGAGAGTCTGTGGCAAATTCCACAGATGGTTGCATTCTCACAACATTTTGTGTCTCTAAGAGATACTGTGTACTTTTCAGCCGCCCTATCATGGGACTTGATGGCAGTGATCACTCCACAGCTGAACCATAGTCATGCCAAAGATCAACACCTCCGTGGTGAAGAAAGGACGTAAACACACAGGTGAGATAAAACCACCGCAGTGGAAACAAGAGGCTCTTGACGGCGTGGAATGTATTGACTCAAGGAATGGAGCTGAGGAATGGTTTCAAGTTTAAGGACCGGTAACTCTGTTTTAAGACGTGTTTGTAGGTCACAGCCAAGGGCTACTTTCTTGTTGCACACAGTGGATAGACAACACAGTAGCAGGTGTGCATTTGTATCTGATTTGACTGTCATTTTGCTTGTTGACAGTGCTTGTGTATTCGGGAGTGCACTCTGCAACATCTGTAGTGAAGAAATTATACTCTCTATATTTAGAATCCTCTGCAAACACCCATGTTTTTTTTTTTCTTCCTGTTCAGTGTGCCTGCAGGTTTTATATGTGCGCGCAGGCATGTGTGTGGCTGTCATAGCGTGTGGCAGGTCGCAGCAGGCGTGGCAGTGGCTGTTCTTGGAAACACTTGTGATCAGAGTTGCAGTACAAAAGGAGACAGAAAAATGCTCCGAGAAGAATAGGAGCAGAAGAAAAAATGAGGGCCTTGTCTGACCCATGAGACATGCAACCAGTTTTGACTCCACCCAAAATCCTGGTTGGTTTAAGCGTTCCATAAGATGTTGTTTACAGTTTCATCCACTCACAGAGTAAATTTACACAGATTACAATGACACCATAATTGCTGCCTGGCAGTAAGAAAGGATGAACAGCAAGGAGCAGCAACTTGACATTTTGCGATTCTTTTTCAGTCCATCAGGGTTTTTTTTTTGTTTTTTTCTATTTGTCTGGTTGCTTTCCAGTTCTATTGTATTGTGTCCGGTGGCACATCCTGCAGCTACAGCACAAACTGGAATGTCCTGCATTGAGCCAGGGACACGCGTCTCAGGACAGACATCATATCCCCCTCAATACATCTGATGCAAAGACAGCACAATGGCCGGCGTTTCCCATCGGCCTAAAGGGAGAGGTGGAGAACATGAGCCATGCCAGAGTGCTATAGCACACATCTGGATTTAATGAAAGCATAGCTAATATAGGAAAATGTGCTTGACATCATCGTGATGTCACTCCTGACTTTTTTGGGTGGGCTGTGGTGCAGCTGGGGTGATGGAGCTGAATAAGCAGATCACCGAACGCACAAAGTAGGAGTTAGCACATTTCTGCCTCTTGTGTGTCGGTCCCAAGGTGACTTCCTTTCATACTTCCAGTGACCTTTCAGGTTGTGCGGTTTGCTTTTGTCTGTGTGTGGTTAGCCAGTTCGTGGCACTGAAGTCATGTTGGCACAGGCTCAACGAGCAGCACACAACAAGCTGCTGAACTACTAAACCGTGCCAAGTTAGCTCTCACGGCTGCCTATCAGAGGAGCCTAACTTTGTTTAGAATGCGATTTAGGTTACACAGAAACACACAGTTTTATAGTTGAGATTTCTCTGTTCCGATGATGAGAGGTCAGAAGTATGATGTCACTGCACAAATGTCGGAGCTTTTTTAAGTTGAAATTAAATTCTGTGTTGTTCAGATGCTGCATTTAATCCATGTTTGGCTGTCGATATCCTTTTCTGGTGGGGTCAGGCTCCAACACCTCTCTGCTGCAAAGAACTACATCTACAGGTACAGAGAGAGAAGCGTTCCAAAGATGAGAGACACCTTTTTTTTTTTTTCCTTCACTATACATGTCTCTACAACTCTATCTCTCTGTGCAATGTCTGATGAAGGACTGTGGAATCAAATCAAAACACAAATCACAAATCCAAATTTTGTTTTAAATATAGACTGAACAAAACTCAGTCCAGATTTAGTTTTCACCATGTGTCCACAGTGTATTTGTTTTGTTCACGCAGGCACTTAGAATTGTGTGTTCTTCAGGCAGCTCTCATAGGTTCAGGTTGGGCTGCATTGAGGAGCCTGCTTATGACATCCAAACAGCGCCACTCCTCGGATGGCCTACTCACAGCATTTTATTCTGTTGAGGTCATACTGCCTGAGGCCAAAGTTTAGCAGCCTAGCAACATAATTTTGGCACCTACTGTAACAATCACAGACCATATCATCATCAAAATCTTCATGAGATATCTCTGGGAACCTTGCTGTTTTGTCAGATTTTGGACCAACACAGTTTTGATGACAGAAAATCCCCCAAAGACATGTGGCTCTATGAGGAATGCAGGCAGACACTTGTGGTCTGGCCAACTATGTGCAAACTTGAAAACTATAGTGAATCCTAAACAAGTTATTGTGGTGAGGAAGGCAATGCAGAAAAACTGTACTGCCATATAACTAGCACTATTTAGTTTTTCATGTCAAAAGACACATTTTTGTAACAATTTTCCTGCTCAAGGAAGATAGAAAACAATGTAGATTCGTGTTAATGGGTTACAGTTTCTGGAAGAAATTTTGTTGAGCGTATAGATAATTAAAAATGTTACACATTCCATTCTTCAATGGCTCACTTTCAAAAGAGACAGTAAAACTTTGATACAAACCAGACAGTTCTGTAACATGTGGCAAACATAGCTGTTAGGACAAGTATTGATCTGTAATTGATTCTGACATTTGACCTTTTTACAGAAAAAGCAGAAAATTCCTTCCCCAGGTGGACAATTGACCCTGTATTGTTACTTTGCATCATGACCCTAGAGGCCACCTTAAAGTGGTAAGATACATTCCAGAGGTGGACATGCCAGAGACTAACACAAAATTCACTTAAAAACGGTTCAGATCAAAGGGCTTTAATGGTATTGAAAACAGATGTTTACATTGTCGAAGAACACGTGAAATAAAAACAACTAATACAGAATAGAGGAAGGCTCTATACAGTATACAGGTGAAGATCAGCAACAACAAAAAAGCAAAAAAACAAAAAACAAAAACAAAAACAAACTTTGAATAAAATAGAAATGTAGGTTGTTGTTGAAAAAACAAATACCAACAAGGAAAAACTATACTCTGCAGTTTTGTTAAATGTGTTTAAATGTAGAAGCTTATCATTGTTTTAGTTTATCACCAGTCAAAGAGATCCAAGAGAAAATAAACTTCAGTGATAAATCTGACTAAGCTGTGCATGTAAACGCACGCAGAAATTACAAAATTATACTTATGATATACTGTATTATGTAAACAGAATTTTATTTAGTTTTATCTTTGGTTGTCTTTTAGAGAAAGGTTCGCTATAATGTGGTAACAAAATGCTGTAAACACATCATTACTATCAAACCGTTGTTTTGGGGCGCTCTGCATATTTCGAAGCTTCAAATTATCCAATATATTCACCAACGAAGAAGACTTTCAGCGAATGACGTCCTCCTGACCGACGCAGGCCCCGCCCCCACGTTTTCTCCCCGCGCAGTCTCATCGAAGATTGTGTATTATGGAGAAGATGACTCCCTCGACTGGGGAAAAAAATACTAGCCGAAACTACGCTCTTTTAAAAACAGCTCTGCGGTCAAAATCATAAAACTTCGAGTGATTGTAGGTTGTTTGTGGGTAGGTGATGCAGTGAATCTTATCAATATTGCCCACAAAGCGATTACTGGGAATGTTGAACGGAAGGTATCATAACTTTCGCGCTGATCTGATTTTGAGGGAGAGTGAGACCTCATCTTTTGCTTTAACCTGTCTCCGGTCGTATGCATGCTTAGTTTCACCATGTTGTGATGCTGCATTTGACTCTAAATACATATCTTATTTGCAATACAAATGTATATACATAGCTAAAGCTCGTAGTTTAACTAGTCTGAAATAAAGACAGCCGCTCTGCAGACATGGCAGGAGTTATCCGGAGGCTCGACGAGACTGTTGTCAACCGCATTGCTGCAGGAGAAGTTATCCAGCGTCCTGCCAACGGCGTCAAGGAACTGATTGAAAACTGGTAACTTGACGAGCTACCCGATAAAGTTTTCTATAACGACAGCCAGTGTTAGTTATGTGATAAGTGACTTCATAAACTACTAGTGGGAGCAGTAAAGGTGACATTTTACAGCGGGAGCCATCATTGTTTACGTTACGTTTGCGGTAAAGCTGCTAAGCAACACATGTCACAGTCTCAGTCCTGTGACACTGTGCAATGACTGCATCATTCCACTTGTGATGTAATGTGGCTGTTTAATAACTATGATAATTTGTTGCAGTTTGGATGCCAAGTCCACCAACATCCAGGTGACGGTGAAAGACGGCGGACTGAAGCTCATTCAGATTCAGGACAACGGCACTGGCATCAGGGTGAGTGACAGGGGAAAAGACCCGCCCCTTTTACAGTGTCTGCTCCAGACAAAATGGCAACATTTTAAAATACATTTGTTTCATTTGCATTCATTCAGTGCCGATATTCAACATCTTCCCAATTATCAATATCGTTTGAGCCAAAAATTAGATCCAATATTTGTATTTTTGTGTCCTAAACCAAAGATATTGATGAAAGATATTGATTGCTTTCGCTGTCGATAAATTCCTTAATTTTTTTTCTGACCATGCTGTCTTTTTACTTTCTGAGGCAGAAAGAAGATATGGAAATTGTTTGTGAAAGGTTTACCACCAGCAAACTCCAGACCTTTGAAGACCTCTCAGCTATTGCAACCTACGGATTCAGAGGAGAGGTGAGCGGAGCTGCTAACTCTGAGCTCTGGATTAGTTTCAAAAATGGAAATGCCCTTTGTTGCTCATTGCATTTTTGTTTGTTCTTGTTCTCAGGCCCTTGCGAGTATCAGCCATGTTGCGCATGTGACCATCACAACTAAGACAGCCGATGCCAAGTGTGCCTACAGGTGTGCTAACGTTTTCAGACATGCTCCACTCAACTGCTCTCTCGCCTCCATGACTGACAGGAAGTAATCAGGATAGCAGAGCTGCTGTGATGCATTGATTCTCTTATTCTGTTATTGTGCAGAGCAAACTACAGCGATGGCAAACTTAAAGGTCCCCCCAAACCATGTGCTGGCAACCAGGGAACACAGATTCTTGTGAGTTTGTTGAGCACATCAACATTCTCTGAATGGAGTTTATGGATGCACAGAAACCTGTAATAGTTTTCTCTCCCTGTGTGCAGGTAGAGGACCTCTTTTATAATGTGTCTACCAGGAGGAAAGCTTTGAAGAGCCCCAGTGATGAGTACTCCAGGATTGTAGAGGTGGTCAGCAGGTCTGTCATCTTGGCAGTGCTTGACACTGCTTGTGTCTCGAGATTTCTGCTCTTTTGATGATTGTCGTGTGTTTGGATAACATCTTATCTGTACTTACATGTTAAAATCTTATTTTGAAGGTACGCCATACACAATTCAGGAAAAAGTTTTTCTGTCAAAAAGGTGAGATATGATTTCTTTTTTTTTTTAAAGTTTCTTTAAGAAGAAAGTTGACCACAATACCAGTCAGAAAAAATGCATTACTACATTTCTACATATGCTTCTCTTGTGAGTGTTTGCACTGAGAAAACACTTAGATAAGGCTACAAAGAAAAATCATTTTTCACTGTTTATGGTCTGTTTTGGCAGCAAGGAGAGACTGTGGCAGATGTGAGGACTCTGCCCAACGCATCTGTAGTGGATAACATTCGAGGAGTCTTTGGCAATGCAGTCAGCAGGTATTAATCAAACAAGAAAGAAAAACACTAATGCTTTCATGTTCTCTGCAGTTATGTGACCTGTTATCACCTTAATGCTGACAGGCATGACTGACTGTGTGGTATTTTCCCAGGGAGCTGATTGAAGTCGGCTGCGAGGATCAGAAGCTCGCTTATAAGATGAAAGGCTACGTTTCTAACGCAAATTACTCAGTCAAGAAATGCATCCTGATCCTCTTCATCAACCGTGCGTATCCCAGAAATGTTACTGGTAATGTAGCTCAGTGGTAAAGATGATAAAATCTTATTAGCGCTGTGCTGAATGGAGATTGTGCCCTGTGATGTTTTAGATCGTCTGGTGGAGTCGAGTGCTTTGAAGAAAGCAATTGAGACCGTTTATGCTGCATACCTTCCCAAGAACACACACCCTTTCCTCTACCTCAGGTAACATAACATGCATTTGTCTGTTTTCTATTGGTTCTATTCTGGTCAAATCAATTTGATTCTCACTGGTGCTCTCTAATCACCACAGTTTAGAGATCGCGCCGCACAATGTTGACGTCAATGTCCATCCCACAAAACATGAGGTACATTTCTTGCATGAAGACAGCGTCATCGAGAGCATTCAGAAGCACATCGAGAGCAAACTTCTTGGTTCCAACTCGTCACGCACATATTTCACTCAGGTATGATGTGACTGGATCACTTTGTGGTTGATAATTTTTTTGTGGATTCTGGCAGCCCCTGTGGAGGGCGTTGTGACTCCTCAGTTCATCCTCAGTACTGCGCCATGAAAATGGTATTATTGTTATGATTTATCTGAGCTGGAGCGGTCCAAATCTGAACCTGTGACAGGCTTTAAATAGCCAGTCAGATAAAGTGTTGCAGCCCACAAAACATTCTGGAGCTTCGAAGCAAAACAGTGTTGCAGAAATCACTTAAACAACTGAAGCAGATGGGGACTTATTTTAAAACGTAAAAAAGCACCCAAAAACAAAAGCCATAAAATGACTCCATGCAGCTCGCCTGGCTTAATCCAAGTCTCTGAAAGACCCGAGATCTCAAATTGGTTTGAAAAGATGCTACTTACACCTTCCAACCACGGCCGAGCTCCCGCACTGATACCAGATGAGGTGCACGCTTATGCGTAAATAATTTTTCAAATCAGTTTTAGATCTCAGGGCTTCAGGATAGCTGAATTATGCAGGACTGGTTGTTTGGAGCCTTTTCATTTTTTTGTTGTAGTAATTTTAGTTACTAGAATATTTAGCTGTTCAGGAGAATGCTGCAACAGATTTACTGTGAAGCTCCAGAAATGTTTTGTGGACTGCTAAACTCCAACAAACTTTCCATCAGCATGGGGGTGAGGAGAGAATGACTTATTTAGTATTTTTGTGGTGATCAGTTCCTTTGAATCTCAGGTATTTTGTGCCTTGAAGGTACAACTCTAGTTGTGTATGTTGACACATAGACTGTGTGATTTCTCAGACGATGCTGCCAGGCCTGTCAGTCTCAGGTGGCAGTGAGGTCAAGTCCTCCAGCGCCGCAGCAGAGTCCAGTGAGCGAGTCTACGCACATCAAATGGTGAGGACCGACTGTCGTGCACAGAAGCTGGACGCCTTCCTTCAGCCAAAAGAGAAACCACCTCCTGATCCTGAACCTTCTGGTCCTAGCAGCAGGGAGACTGTGACCAAAACCTCCCTGCCTGACAGTATAGAGATGGATGACATGAATGATGCGGACATGCTTGATGCCCTGGCTAAGCACGAAGCAGAGGTGGCAAAAGGCGATGAAGACGATGCAAGTGGCGTTCAAAGGTGACTATCTTTCAAAGTTGAATCATGCCAGTACAACACCGGAAGGGTGAGTCAGTCAGTAGCACCATGACTAATCCAGGCACAGTTCTTGCAAGTCAGATCAGGATCGGCCTTGAATGAAGTGTCAGGAAACATTTGCCCTCAGCAGATATGTTGAGAAAGAGAGCAGGAAGAAGAGGCAAACATGTATCGTCACAGTGAATGACATCATCCTCCACTGAGCCAATCAGAAACAATTGTTGCCTTGTGTTTACCAAGAACTGAATTTGCTCGTTATAGCAGTTTGTTTGGTTGAAAGACTTAAGGGATTGTGTGGGTTAATTACTCTTTGATAATTTGACAAACTGATCTCTTCTAAAAGCTCAGCCGATCTGCTTTCTTTACTTTTATTTTTCGTGCAGGGTGCTTACACTCACAGAATTATCCCTAATGTAAGCTGGTAGAACAGCAGCGAAAGAGAGAGTGAATGTTGGAGTTAAATTAATCAGATGGCCGTAAATAAATTCTCTGTCATGACATTGTAGAGTTTCTCTGCCCCCATGTGGCTGAAAATGTAACTACAAATTCAATTTGATGTGTTTGACAGCTGCCCACTGCTGTAGGTTGTGATCTCTGCCAGATGAGCCAGACAGCCTGTATATTTATTTTCATTCAGCTAACAGCTTACTACAACGCTACATATGTAAATATCAAATTGAGATGTCATTAAGGAACGCAGTAACAAAGTGCTAATCCTCTCTCTTCTTGAGATGCATTTAGGAACCAGTGCGAGTGATTGTCTTTAGGACACCAATGTCACGCTGAGTGTAGTGTAAATGAGAGGTATGACAGTCGTGTGTTTCTGTGCCAGAAAGCGACCCAGGAAAGAGCAGCAGCAGGACGAAGGAGACGAGGACCTGACGGCTGCGGCCACGCCCAAGAGACGAATCATAAAGCTGAACAGCATCAAAGAGCTGAGAGCTGAGATCACTGAGAGTACACACAAAGGTTAACAAAACATGTTGTGTGTGTAGTTTTTCCCAAGAAATGCCACTCTACTTGTTTTTCTCCCATGCCTCCAGATTTCCCACTAATTTGACTTTCTGCTCCAGGCCACAACTTGCCCCCTTTTTAGCAACGTCATGCATCCATGACTTGTCAAAACAGTTTTCCTCTATTGAGCGTGCTGGTGTTTTCTTCAGGTCTTCAAGAGATGCTGCAGAACCACTCATTCGTGGGCTGCGTCAACCCCCAGTGGACTCTGATCCAACATCACACCAAGCTGTACCTGCTGAACAGCACCAGCCTCAGGTCAGCGGTACAGCAAACACACACTGTTGAGCCCAGCTGTTTAAACTGCTGCTTTATGTCTCAATTTTTGCCCTGTTTGTGTCGCAGCCAGGAGCTTTTCTACCAAATACTGATCTACGACTTTGGGAACTTTGGTGTCCTGAGACTGTCAGTAAGTGAAGTGGAGGTCGTATGTTTAGAGTATGCTCTATATGTTCTGATTTTCATGGCTGAAATTGTGAATTTAGACACCAGCTCCACTTTATGACCTGGCCATGTTGGCTCTGGAGTCTGACGGGAGCGGCTGGACAGAAGAGGATGGTCCGAAAGAAGGCCTGGCTCAGTACATAGTGGACTTCCTGAAGAACAAAGCGGAGATGCTGGAGGACTACTTCTCCATGGAGATCGACCAGGTCAGTCGGAAAAGGGTGGTGGAAGTGACTGAAAGCTAATTTTTTCTACCAATGGCTCCCATCAGGATTTAGCAGAACACAAGTGTGGTATTACTCCTGCTATAAAACATTGTGTCTCCTAGGATGGAAATCTAACAGGGCTGCCATTGCTGCTTGATAATTACACCCCCGTCATGGAGGGTCTCCCCCTGTTCATCCTGCGACTGGCCACTGAGGTAAAGGTCTTGTCAGTCTCTCATATGAGGAGATTCTGGAAGCACAAAATGCATCTAACAGATTGTGCTTGGTGGTGCTGTGCAGGTGAACTGGGACGATGAAAAGGAGTGCTTCAGAGACTTCAGCAGGGAGTGCAGCATGTTCTACTCCATCAGGAAGCAGTACATCCTGGAGGCCGAGCCGGGAGAGGACCAGGTACGAAAGAACACCACGGTTGCATTTTAGCCTCCTTTGCTCTGCAACAAAGAACTGAACTGACAAGTGTGACATGTGTTTCAGGATGCCGAGGCGAGCTCATGGCGTTGGAAAGTTGAGCACATCATCTTCAAAGCGTTCCGAACGCTCTTCAGTCCTCCGAAGAGCTTTAGCGAGGACAGCACTGTGCTGCAGATCGCCAACTTACCTGATCTTTATAAAGTGTTTGAGAGGTGCTAAACCTGTCTGAAAACACACATGCTGCTCTTTTACACTTGATGTAACTTTTTGGTTGTAAATAAATACTTTGTATAAAACAAAACTGAAGATGTTTGTCTAAAAAACTATATTCCATTATGTAAAAAACTGTCACAGGAAATCCTTGTCCCGAATAGACTATTTTAACGTGCCAAGCCTTCACATGGTTTTCTAAAAGTAAGACTTAGGACAGGCAGCCAGGAAAAACAGAATCGGGTCATGAGTCCCATAACGACAGCTAAAACGTGCCAGCACACGGGCTTGACTTTATTACAGCCTGTCAGTCAGAGACACATATGCAGTGTGGAGGGATCCGAGCTCAGTGTGAAGGAAATTAACACCGCCACCAATGTCTCCAAATACCTTATGGAAGATTAGAAGTTTGTAATGCCATGATTGAGTAATGAAACCTGCAAATCTGTATTTCCATGCTTCAAGGCCAAGCATTTAAATGTGCCTCTTTTTTTTCCAGTCACAGAGAAACTAAAAAAGGTGAACTCTGGATTTGTAACTACCAAGGCACAAATGAACAATAACCACACCAATTTTTTCAGACAGTACCGATTAAAAAAAAGTAGAAAATCCCCAAACTCTGTCCATACAAACGATGGTTGACACAGTTCTGTAAATTACACATTTATTTTCAAGAAATCTTTTAAATATTTGAAAAATTTCAATGAAACCGCAGCAGACACAGTTGGTTTTACATATTGTCAAATAAAGACTGCACCTTTTTAAATACATCATTCTGTACCTGTTAAAACAATTATTGTCTCAATGAGCGGTGCACACCCCTCCAGTCTCCTAGTGTGAAAAGGCACTTCACTGTGTGAGGGGGGAGGAAGCTGGGAAGGTGCGGGCCTGGAGCAGCCGTGAGGGTTGAATAGTTTAAAAGCAACATTATACTCATTCATGCAACTTATCAAAAACAAACAAAAAAACAAAGTACAGCCAAGCACCCAGTCAAAGAGAAACAAAATCTCGTGGATAACATGATGTAGTACAAAGCTCTGAAAAATGAAGTAGTGACTTGAGAAATTTCCTCAGATGTATCTCCCAGCAACTTTATAGTTTTATTAGTTCAGTTTCTGAGTCATTCCTCCAAAAACACCTGCGGCTTGCCAGACAAAACCGCTTCCTGTTTAAAATACAGACACAGCAGAGCTTTTTTGCCTGTGCTACAAGGTCTTTTTTTAAAGTGTTTTTGGTTAGCTACAAATCTTAAAGTGTTACAGCTAAAAAGGGAAAATGTGCTCCAGATGCAATATGGCAGTCGAGAGGTCTGAGGTGCGAGTTTAAGGGCTTCCGTGGTGATGCTGCCTTGCCTCACTGCTGCGACAGAAGGGCGTTCCTGTTGGCCTTCATCTTCTCAAGGCGCTTTACTAGGTGGTTGTTGGTCATCTCCATCTCCTCTATCTTATCGAGGGCTGTGCGCAGCTGTGGGGGAACAGAAGGGAGGACGTTACGCTCAGCCCGCTGAACTTTTCACATTGTTATATGCATGTCTGGGTCTTTACCTCTCTTTGAAGTTTCCGTTTTTCGGCTTTAAGTTCGTCTTCTACCTTCTCCGCATTGTCTGCCGATGCCTTGTACCTGGACACTTGCCCTTCAAGTCTGTTGATCTGGACAAAAGGTCACAAAAGGGTGCATTTGGTGACTTAGCTCTCTCAAATTTACAATTTAGGAGGATATTTCTATAATGACATGATAAATATATCACATTGTGTACATTAATATAGCAGCAAACAATTATTTGCCATGTATAGGCATAGTTGCTGTGATCTGAGCTTCTCTGTTCTTAGTTTTGGTGGTCTGGATGGCTGCTCATTCATGGTAGTGCATGTGAGTCTGTCATGTCGGTTTCCAACATGGTGGCCCGGTAAGAAACTTCTTCTTATTACAGCTTATCAGAACATTAAAATGAGCTTCTGCAGAAATACAGCAGCCAAATTTTGATTCATATTTGATCTTGATTTGAGTTTGGTGAGGTCTGTGAAACAAAACATAAACTGGCAGTTGTCTGGTGAAAAACTTAATGAAAAAGCTGAAAAATACACTAAAATATATCTCTGTAAACATTTTAATCTAAAAATAGGCTTTGGGTTTGTCTTAGTCTGACACACTGGCACTCTACTGCAATATGTAGTGGAAATGAATGTCATGTTTAACCTTAAATGATAACTTTTGCATAGTTTGATAAGATGTTTCTTTTGTTACTTACATTTTGTTCCATTGTACCCATTTCCTGCTCTGCCTTAGAAAGCTTGAATTTGTATTCACTAATCTGTCTGTTGGCATCTCCTACAGAGCAAAACAGAAACCAGTGAGTTTGAACAAACATGAGGTAATAGAAAAGATCATTTCATGTTGGAGCAGCAACATTAATAATGAGGTCAACTTACTCTGCATCTCAATAAAGTGTAGGTCTGTACCGTTCTCCATCCTCTCCCCGTCTGTGTACGCACTGTCCATCTTTGAGTGTTTCTGTCTCTCCTCCTCCAGCTGATTCTTCAGCTTCCTGATCTGAGCCAACAGTTCATCTTTCTCCTCTGCCAACTTCCGTAGCCTGACATCTACAAGACAGAAGGAAAATACATTAAAGTGATAATGTACCAGATGTGCAAAGGAGCTGTGTGTGTTACACTATCAGGAGGGATAGAGTTTCTCCTGCGACTGCTGCTTGGACAAACTAAATTGTGTGCAGCAGGTTTCCAAGTGTCTGTGCTTGTAAACAGAAACCTCATCAGATCAGTTCATTAAGCGTCCATGTAAACAGTCCATTTTGCGTACCAGTCCTGTTGTGTGGTACAGCAATAACACCCGACTCACCCAGTGGGCCCTCTCCTGCTGACTCCAGCAACTGAGCGGCCTCCTGGGAGACCACAGTGATCCCTGAGGACTGAGGCTCATGGTTGACATCTCCGTTTGGTGTGCCGTCTGGGATGATCACCAGCCCATGTTTCTGAGATGAGAAAAGACACGTTACTTCTGACTGGCTCCACTCGAGCAGAGGATGTGCTGATGTCACTTCATCCACAAAGCCAACCCCACCGCAACCACTGAATAAACAGAGCAACTAATTACATGAATGGATGAAGCTTTGATACCAAAACAGTTAAATTCAATGGTTTTGATAACTTAGTCCAAGGGTATGTCAAGTTATTCTTTTATATTGGGTAGCCCATACATGCTTGTTAAGGAGCTGAATTAGCCTACACATTAAAAACATAAGTGTGACAATCTACAAGTATGTAACTATTCTCCTCTTCATATTTCTGCATTTGCAAGGTTAATATGTGTAAGCAGCTCTGTTCCTGACGCACAGGTATATATGCAGTGTGTAGCTCAACACTGGGGGCACTAACGCTGCATTGATAAAAAGCCTGAAGGCACAAACTAATGTCCTTTTGTCCCTCTCTAAAGCAGGATCTGTCAGGGGCAACACCTTACAATAGCATCACTAACAAGAATGTCAAATAAATCTATAGTTAATCAAACTTAAGTTAACAGTTATTTCACTGCTATCAAACAATGAAATGCTTTTCAAACCATTTATTAAGTTATGATGAAGCTGCATGTTGAAAAACTCTTTACAATTACATAAGAAACAAAAAAGGTTGTCAACAGTGAAATAACCATTTAAGTTGAATTATATATGAATTGAATACTTATTGACAATGGTTATCCTAAAGTGCAACCGTCTCATTTTGAGAGAACCATGTCCGCATTACTTCACAATACACAATAGTAGATGCTGACTGTTGTGCATTTGTCACTGTGGAAAGTTACCATGGTGACATGTGTGTCCAGTGACATTAATTGCATATCCACTGCAAACAAGAAGTAATCACCAGTAATTTGATATCATATGCTGAAGTCATGGTCAAATTCTGAGTAATGTGCACAAAGTGAGCTATGCAAAACCAGCAACTAATGAAAATAAAATGGAAAGAAGCAAAATGGCAATTACTGGCTTAGTTTCAACAAGCTAAACTAGTTTTTGGACCAGCAACTCATCCTGTCATCCTTTTCTTGCGGGACTTCAGGAAGACCTACCTCTCCAGCCTTGGCCTTCCCCTTGATGTCAGCGAGCTCATCTCTGAGCTCATCTCTCTCATTCCTAATGCAATCAAAGTACTCTTTCTGCCTCTCTAGGGCCTGGCCACACACATGAGAGAAGACAAGAGAGAGGAAAAGAGGCAGAGGAGAAGTTGGAAAGACACTGGAGACAGACGTGCAACACCACATGCTACAGCAAGATATCCTCCACACACAAACATGCACTTGTGTGCACATCATGGCAACAAACATAAAAACAAACAATGCACAGGAGAGGAGAAGGCTGCATGCTACAGAAGTGGACAAGTTAAGAAGTGTTGTACATATACATGGGTATTGTTAAGATTTTTACTGTATTACTACTCATGCTGATGCTGTTTATTGATCCGGTATTGGTTCTTTATTTATTTGTTCTTTGTTTATATGAAACAAAACTTAAAGGCTTAAACTGCCTTTATTTTCTTGTACTGTAACATATTTGTAGAATATATGTATATATCCTTTATCCAACTGAGTCTTATTGGTATTCAAATCTCTTCTAATTTACTAATTTATGAATGGCCCAAATGTATAGGTATGTTCTCCTGATTAGATTCTGAAAAAAGCAAGCAACACAGTAGGTTGGAAAATCAGATAACCTATTTATTTCATACACCTGTTGTAGGCTAGTACCTTAGCAACTAATTTACACTGTTAAAATGTTATTGATAGCATGTAATGTTAGCTAAAAGGAGTGTCCAGGAGATGTTCTGAGATTATGATTGCATATTTATAGCTAATCAATCAGATGGCTGATAGTTACTTTTAGTTATTAACCTGTATTTGTAATATTTAATAAACTGTGTGAGCTATAGGCTGCTATAGCATACATAACATACATGAGGTAGATGTGGCAATGACAGATGAAAACTACGAGCTAGGCAGTCCCAAACTTTCATTTTTCTCTGCTGCTGTGTACTTTGGCTAGATGTTTGGAAAGATATGCTTGTGCGTCCAACCTTACGTGCACTTGTGGCAATATTAACATTGCCTGCATCGACTTAAGTGAGGGGTAACTGGACCTTTGAGCATATATCTCTCTCTGTGATTGTCACTAAGTGCAGGATGTCTGTGTCTCTGTAAGTATCTGTGTCTGTAGAGACGGGCAGAGCACCTGCCCCTACCACTCATATACATCTTTAGTTGGGAAGAGGGTTTATCCTGAACAGATCTGAAGAACTGAACTTTGGACCAAACTGAATTACAATCTTTTGTCTTTTATTGTTGAATACCAGAAGTGTGTTCGTGTTTCTTTTCTATGGGATCTTATTAGGTAAATATTATTTGAACTAATCCTTCCCTGCAAAAAGCTACCAAGATAAAGTTCAGCTTTTGTTGTAAAATACCCCTAAATTTTTTTGAAGAATTTGAAAAGAAATGAAAAAACTTAATTTGAAAATCAAACTGAACTGTGTTCTCAGGGTTAAAATTGATTCAGGGAGTTGGGAAACCGTGACACCCCAACAAATTAACTAAACCACAGCAGGAAGCATGCATGTCATGCTAGAATACATGGATTTCTCTTACATGACAATCCAAAGCAAAAAAATATTTTCATTTCACACGCTGTCCACTGCAGGCTTCAACACAGCCAGTACATTTGCATTGTTAGCTGAGGATACAGGATCCAAAAAGAAAAACCCTGTTATTCAGACATGCAAAACTCATCAAACTGTGATGGGTCCAGGTATGTGCTAATGCCTAAGGGTCTCCATCATGCAGAGACAGCATGAGAGGCAAAAGAGGTACACAGATACCATGTTTAACCATCTACTGCCTCTCACATTCTGTCAGAGCACTTGCATGGGACCTCCTACCCCAATCTTTTTGTCCTTCCAGTTTATCGTTTCCTGCAGGTCAAACACCTCCCTGGTGAGGGCGTCTAACTTAGTCTGCATTTGCTGGCTCTCCTAGAGCACCAAGATGACACAGTATAGGATAAGAAAAGAAGAGGAAAAAAATGAATGGAAAAAAGACAAAGTGAAAATGCACAAAACGACACAGAAACAGGTGAAACAGGGTGCGAAGAGATAACGCTGAGAAAGGAATGAATGACAGTGTTCATAGTCAGATAGAATGATGAAACCTAGAAGCAGGCCAGAGCCAATCAATCCTTATCAAATTGCTGTGGAACACAGCTGCTGCTGCAGCCTGCACAGAGGCACTAACACCTTTCAAGGTGTTGACAGAATAGTCGTCTGATGTGGTCAGGCTGGCAGAAACAGTTTGATTTTCCAATGCAAGGGCGGCCTTACCTCTATAAGCTCATCTCTCTGGCGGATTCCCTCTTTCAGTTCTTCTTGTTTATGCTGCAGGACCGTACATGTGTGCTTTTGTCTTTCCAGCTCCTGAAAGCACAGGCAGCACATTTTAGCCACAACCCTTCAGTTTAAATACTTTTTTTTAAATACATTTCTGGAGGGCACTTTAAATGACGGTGAACTTCAAAACTTTCATTTGAGCGCCAGATATTTCACCTTTGACTTGTCTTCCAGCTCCCTCTTCATCTCAGCCATTTGTTCCTCCATCTCCTCTACGACGTCCTTTAGTGTGTCCACCTGATAGATGAGGTTGGCTTTGTCGTTGTCCAGCTGTGCATTCGATACCATGGCTTTCTTATACTTCTCCTCCACCTCTACAAGTGACTCCTGAAGGGGTCGGGAGCATGTTAATAAACTAAATGAGGTGACTTAAAGCACAGAACATCTACATGCATCAGGTGGACTCGCCTGCATAAAATTAACTATTTTTGTCACACATTCAACACACTGCCAAACTTCTTCCCATATTTTTTCATGTCTAAATATCATATTAAGTGAAGGCATAATTCATTTCGGACTTTATGTGATCAGCAGGTGGTGACATAGATCCCACAATAATTGGAATGCGTTGAATCACTTTCAGGAGTGAAACAAGGCAATGATGAGAAAAGGGGATCTGAAACAGAGAACTACATGTGTACCAGGAAACAAAATGATATAAAGTAATCTAGCTAAAGTGCATCAGCTTCATCCAACTCTACAAAGAACAAGCTGGGAGATGTGTTAGTAAACTACTTTCATCAATAAAACATACAGTGTCCTTTCAAAGAGTACAGGAAGCTGCAGAAGGTGACTGCTCTAAGGTCATCCAACAATGTGGCAATTAAACTGAAAGCATGACCGTTATCTGTCAGCAGGTGGAGCATTTTAACTCTTCTTTTTACAACTCTGAGCCCAGCTGAATTGTGGGAGTGTCTTCATTTCAGGCCACAACCAGTGAGTTGGATCAAAACAGGAAGTGAAAGGAAGATCATGCAGACAGGAGGATCATTACGCAAGTCAGACTGGGAGCACGCAGGGCAAAAACACGGCGGTGGTGTTAGGAGCTACAGGGGGGTACAGAGGGATACAAGTGGGCGGGGTGGGGGTTAGTTACGCCATACTGCTCCAAGAGAACAAGAGAAGGCATGCTACGAGCTCAAGCCCCTCTACCTTCAGCTCTTTAAGCCCTTGCATGTACCGCCCTTCTACATCCTGAATCTGGTCCTTTAGTTCATAGATATCCTGTAGAGCAGACGGAAGGAATGGTTGGGGGTGAATTGGGGCATCAGAGAGGGAGGGGAGTATCAAGGAGAGATAACAAAGCACCCGCACTGCCATCTCAAAGACAGTCCAAACACATGACCAGCCCACCCAGATATAAGGAGCAGCATCACAGGACACATCCAGTCCTCCCGTGCACACATGAAGAAATACGGTTAAAGCAGACACTTAGACAGCAGGGAGGGCACAACAGAAGAATCGCTGTGGAGGGGTCATATGCAGAGGAAACACATGTATACATACTTTACTATGACATACGACATGTGGATGAGCATTTAAAGCTCTATGATAATGTGATGATGAACATGTGGAACTGAAACAAATACAACTTTATTGATATGCTAGCATTTTTCTTCACTTTCTTCAGTCATGTGTATAGATGGGTGGCACTGTGGTTTGTACACCTTACCCTTAGTTCACTCAGACTGGTGTCGGGGTCATAGACGCTACCCGTGTCTGTGCTGCCCCGCCGTGACGAGGTGCCGCCCAGCGACGCCAACGTGGCTGCTGAGAGGCCTGGGGTGGCACAGCGGGAGGATGGCTGAGAACAGACAAAGTGCCACAGATGCGCAGTCAGAAAAAACATAGAAACACAATGCGAGATGCAACACAACTCTGGCATGTTATTCAACACTGTCATGTGATAGCACCTGGCATCTAAGTGATCCTGCCCATTTCAAATCCTCCTGAGGGAAGAATTGTCACTATAATGTGCTAAAGCACATTTTACTTCAGTTTAAATTGACAAACTACCTCACACTCTCCACAGGCTGTGTATAAAAGCCGGATAATGCTTCTGTGCCGATCTGTTGTGGTTACATGGTAGTTGCTTAATGTAGCACAGAAATCAATTTATAGCTCAGTGTGAAATTGTACTTACTGCACTGTCCCACATTACTATGCAGTCATATTTCCACTGTCTTAGTCACTATGTGGTAGGAAGCAAAAGTTCTAGTGAACAGAAGAAATAGCTTTGCAAGACCTTAGCTTTGCAAGTTTTTGAAAACTGACCATCAGTAATGTGGATATAATGACTAGTATTAAACAATTAGAAAAGTTGAGAAGTTTGGTATGTTCATGAAATATAGTCTCATATCAAGATAATGAGATGATAGATATATGGCCCTTCACTTGAGCTTGATGACTGAATAAAGTAACATGCAATATAAAGGCACACTTACCCGACTATAATCTGTATACTGCTTGTCACATTTTTCATCCAGCTGAAAGAAAGAGAAGAAATTTTAAAAAATGGGACACAAACCACTCTGAGAACAAGCATCCTGTGCGGTCATGCTGAGCTGTTTCCTCACCTGTCAATTGGAGAGTTAGTCCAGGAGTTAGTATGAGTCTGGGGTAAGTGCTGCATGTTCACAGATCACCAAGTGTTGACAAGCAAATGAAACACTGAGTGAATCACACGTCATCTCCTTTAAAAGAAGAAACATTTCTCTAGGTCCATGCTGCTGCAGCACCGCAGCCACAACCACTTCAACTAACCATACTCCACTCTACTCATTTATAAGGCTGTCAATCATAGAACACAGACTGTGGGATGAGTTTTTGAAAACCACGTTATTTTTAATCATGCACCAGTTGTAAAACAATCCATCCATCATTGGTGTTCACGGCACACTTAAGGAAACTCAGCTTAGCCACTTACAGTGTCCAGATCTGGAATGCTCAAATCATCGAGGTCAGACACAATGCTGCCCCTTCGGTTGGAGCGGCTGAAATAATCAGCAGCCGACTCACTAATGTCCGAGAAGTCAGACGACTGCTTGCACACATGATGAAGAGGACAGGAACAGAGGTAAAAAAATAAAGAATAGCAGAGAGCCAAAGAGTGAAAATCATCAATAGGGAAAAAGGAGAGAAGGGAAACAATGACAAGCACATCCAGGGATCACGCTTTAAGGGTAAAGCATTTAAACTTCATCATGGGTATTAAGCTGATAATTTTACACAGCGATACAAAATAAAGGGAATCCTTTGAAAGCTTTGATCCCTGATCTATCAACAATTGTGACTATTGCCACAGAACAGCACCAGTGGATTTTGCACAGCTCAGTCCCTACAGCTCACCACACTATCCCTGCGGCCTCTGCTGACGCGCTCCTGCGACACACTGCTGACAGTGTCATCATCTGAGGAAGACTGAGAGAAATACACACACATACATACAGATAATGGAAATGGTGAAGAGCTTAAGTAATGTACGATGGCTGCATGCCTGAGGCCTTCTCTGAAAACACACACTGCTTGGTCAAACAGCAATCCGTAAACATCCAGCAGCATTCTCCTTATTGAACTAAGGTTAAACATAATCATTATTTTCGTTGTGGGCAATTCATTTTATAGCTCTACATTAAAGAGATCTGGGGGTAACACTTTATAATATCCATCATTAATAAAGGGTACATTTGATTAATCAAGTTAATGTATTTTGTTATCAGCAAAATGCTGAAAAATAATTTATTAAGCAACCGTAAAGTATTACAGACATCGGTTGCAACTGTGTATTAAACAACTGAGTAATAAATATTTAACAAAGTGTTTCACTGCTTGTACAGTGAAATAACCACTAAAATAACTACCTATAAATGTACCATTTATCAATGACTCATGCAATTGAAAAACTTTTTTACAAAAGCACCAACCGTAGCCAAGTCAGATATGACAACCTTGCTACAACAGAAAACAGTCTCAAATCACACGCTCTAACACCAATCAATGACGCCGTTCCTTAAAGCAAACCGTAGCCAGTGTGATGTGGGAGGAGGGGGGTCGGTGCTTGTTAGTAGTGGACATCTGTGTGTGGCATTAGCTGACACCATGCACGGTGGCTGTGGTTTTAAGGTGCTCACCACAGGGCTGCTGCGGGTGGAGCTGGCTCCAGAGGAGTACCAGCTGTATTCAGAGGGCTGTGTATGGGGAGAGGGTGAGGACAGGAAAGGGGATCAACACGAAGACAGACATCAGGCCACAGGCACAACAGTAAGCTGCCGTGGCGGTGACATGTTGAGCTGAAACGCTGCTTGACAAACACTCAGAAGACTTACAGCTTTTGAACTGTAGCCCGAGCCGTAAAGACCGGTGTCTTCGTAAATAGAGGCCTGAGGGCACACGTGGGAGACAATGCAGGACTCAGCAAAACACAAAAGGGAGCATAAATCTTTAACACACGAGCTAAGTAGGCTGAGTTTAATGACTTTCTCCGGGTCATGCAATATGTAGAAACACTCAATATTTCTAACATTAAGCAGGCTATTTGTTTGACTGTTCTACTACAAAAGCTCTGGCTTAATGCAAACTCCTGCCTTATCTAACTGAAGCACAAATGTCTGGCCACAACCAAGTGCTCAAGAGCCTCCAGGAGCTAAATATAAGCTGTCGCAGCCACCCTGGGCATCCTATCTGATGTATGTGACCACAAGAGAGGGGGAAGGTCTACTTCTGAAGGCAACTAGAGGCATGCAGAGAGATGATGGCCACAAACTGACCGTGCTGTAGCTGCGAGACAGCCCTGTGCCAATGGTGGAGGACGAGGAAGTGGTGGCCTGTCAGAGGACGGGAGCAGGGAAATGTCAGTTTAGTGGATAGAGGAAGCTGTAACAGGAATGTGAGGTGGAAAGAAACTGAAAAGCTGCAGATAGTGGGAACAGGAAGAATGTTTTGCTGACCCTGTTCCATTTAGAGCCAGAAAAGTAAGTGTTGTGGGGAAAAGTGAGGTCAGGTGATACTGTCCCTGGTGAATGTTTCAGTCCTGGTGGAGCCCCACCTTTGTCAGTTATCAAATAATTTACATTAATTCAAATGACCACAAGAACATTTTAAAGTGGAGAGAGATCTAAATCTTTGGATTTCTATGCCCACTGGCTTCACTGGCTGCACAACCACAATCCTCTTTGCCTTGATGTTTTTATGGCACAAACAATGCCACAGTTTGTAGCTATAAAATAAGTTTGTTAGGCATATAAACGTCTAATAAACTCAACCATGTAGATAGGAATAAACTTCTTCCACTGGCTCTGGTTTTACTGAGAGTCCTTTAACCACATCAGGCTGTGTCTAAAAGGGTTGCAAGTTGGACAGCACCGACAGGAGGACCAACCCGGGGCTGATAGGAGGAAGTAGAGGGAGGAGGCGTTGCTTTGGTCTTCGTTAGGCTGGTGTAGTTCCTTTGATCATGGTACAGTCCAGTCTGGAAGGGTAGTGACATAATATGACCTCAAATAAACAACACAACAAGTTTAATACTTAAGTGTCAGACCGCTATCAATCAACACTTTCGACGCAACATCTCCGTGAGGCCTCACAAGACACTAGTCACGGGTAAAGTCCTTAAACAACAAATCACCACTGCAAGCCACTTGGATTAGTCTACTGCCGTGTTTACATGTGGTATTTACATTAGTCTTAAGTGATCTGATCACAAGGAGACATCTCTAATTACATGCGTGAATCCATTCATCCAAAACACATAGAGGAAATACTGAGATCCAAACACTATGACCACATTAGGAGGTGGTCTGGGCCACATATGGCTACTCTCTTTTAGCAGAGTGTACGCACATGTGGCCTGGGCCATAGTGAAGATCTGCTCAACTGATGTCCTCCACAATAGTACACACTGTCTGATTTCCATTTGGTTCACTGTAATGTGCATTATGTATTTGGGCTCTCTTACCTGAAAGAAAGCAGATGTTTGTGATCACGCTGTCTCTTTACGATTGCATTTTACCAGCCAACAGCTAGCTGCTGTTTGAACACCGTTTCAACAGATTTCACCATTAATTCACTCAATTCACTTAATTTATGAAAGAAGACCTATTAACCATTGCAGCCTTTACCTTGCTGCAAATGTGCCACCTTTTCTATCTAAAAAGGGCTAGTAACAAATACAGGCTACATACTCGCCCATGGAGGGAACTCCATGACTTCCATGACTTAAAGAGCCACATTAATTTGCATATTAAGTGAGAAATTATAGTGATAGCAGAATAAATGTAGTCACTTGAAAAATATTCCAGGAGTGACCTGATGTACTTAGAGCTCCACTTGATCAAATCAAACAAAGCCCATGTTAATGCCAGGTGTAAACAGGCTATACAAGGCCTCTCCATGCTTGAGGCTACAGTAATGACACCAACACTAAAGGAGTACACTGACCAGCAGGTCCTTCTTCTTGGATGAAGCCCTTTTATGGCCATGCAGGTCATTGTACACAGAACTCTGTCCAGCCCAGAAAAAGTGAAAAAATAAAACAAAATCAAAAACAAAAAAAAAACACAAAAAAAAGAGATTAAAAAAGTTGAGACAAGGCTAAAAGTGTAGAGGCATTGATAAAGAAAGCTCATCACATAGGTACATACAGTGGAGCGGGAACTCTTGAGGGTAGAGCTAGTGGAAAGGCCATCAGACTAAACAGAGAACAGTAGTTACAGGAATTGCTATCAGAAATCTGAGCAGCTGTTAGGTAATCATTAGGTCGGCAGCACACACTTCAAACCATTTATTTATATCTACACCATGCCATGGCCACAGTTAAGGAACAACATAATTTGTGTGTGGCACTCTGCCCATTATGATGAGTCAAGTAAATATGATTCGGGAAAAACAGCCAATATAAACTTAAACTTTTCTGTGTATCAACAGGTACAAATGCAGAAATGCACTATATATTCATGCTGGAAAAGCTACTGACAATGCACTTTGAGTTTCCTTGTACACAATGTCTTGTCAAGGCAAAAAAGGTCCCTCGAAATCATACAGCAACAGAAAAAAAATAATTCAAAGTGAAAAGATGTCACCAACAGTGACCTGAATGTTATGTCTCCTTCCAAATGTAATCTCAGCTGTCACAGGAAAACCTATTTGAAAAGGGTGCAACTGAAGCACAGTAGACGAAACAGGCTGAGGTAAAGACATTCGGTTGCTACGACCATTGTACGTTTGTTCTGCGTAGTACAACAGACCGCACACAAACAACATCAGTTACTTCAGCCATAACTGTAACGTTTAAAGTTATACAGTTGGACACAGTGATCTGACCTATATAACGTTTCAGCTGCTTATTTCATGTACTGTGTTGCTTTGCTAGCGTGTTTGATAAACAAATTTAACCAAGAGTGACAACTAACAACTGCTAGTTCTGGGTAAACTGAAATTCTAATTGTCTGTATTATGTGGCCCAAGAGATAAATAAGGTCTCCAACTTAACATTAGTGATAATGTGTTCAAATGACATGTATACACTTTGAAATAATATTGTAAATGATGCAGGTGTTTTCTACCCAGGGGTTGTTGTAAATCATCTTTGTCATTGGTTCTATAAACTCTGGTTACAAGCTAAGAATCCAGTTATTCTATCAGTTGCAGTATTTCACACACAAATATATCATGCTCTCGCACACATGCATACAACACACCAAGCCATCTTTTCTACGGGAACTGGATCGACTTCCCAAGTCACGTATTGCTGACGAGGATGACTTCAGATAGAAAAACAAAAACAGACAAAAGCAAACATCAAAAGAAAATTTCTCTTGGAATAGTATGTTAAGCTGTGACACGAAAACAAGTACTTCGCTTAAATGTCTTAATTCAACAAGTTCCCTCCTAACAAGAACAGTGGCCTTCACACATCAGTGTGCCCCTATGAAAGCACAGTCTTAATAAAACTGTCAGGGATGTATTATGTACGCACCCTGTAGCTGCGGACTGACATGACATCATCATCCAGCCCCTGTTGATGTGGAAACATGGAGTCACAGCAGAAAAGCAAACGGAGAGGAACATGAGTGATGAGCGATTAACTGCAGGATTAAAGGAGAAAGAAGAAAGGAAATAGAGGCTGACAAAGAGGAAGTGTGTTGGGGAGATACAGACCCGGTGATGACGGCTGCTGGACCTACTACTACTAGAGGATCTGGCTTTTTCTGAGTCAGCCTGGAGTAAGGAAGGAAAGTATGTTAAGATTACAGAAAGAAAGTTGAGAGGCTCAATCACAGGGGTGAGTAAGGTCACCGCAATACTCAACTGTTGCTATGCAAAGCCCAAACCATGCAAAACAACTTCTGTCACCATGTTTATAACCATGTGGATGTCATAAACATTTGTAAATGTTATCCTCTTTAAGCACTACAGTGAAATTAATGATATACAAGAAAAGCTAATAAACTGCACATTTTTGTCTCATCTGTTCTTTTCAAAAGTCAACAAAATGGCACACGACACAAATCTGCCATTCTTAACTGTGTCAGCACACAAACACACACACCATGCAAAAGTTAGACGTTAACAACCAAAAGCATCCATCATTTCTGAAGTAGCATGAGGTTGGAGGAGTAGAGCTACACGTCCAAACCGCCTTCTTGCACGCACTCACCCACCCTAAATAAAGTCAAAGGCCAACGCTTTCTCTACAAATACACACAGTCACAGATTACGGTGTCTCCAAAGCAAATACACTGCTCAAGCATATTTCCGCAGTGAGGTATGGTGTAGTATGTAAGTCAAGTGCAGCTAAATGGTCAGGGTTGACTGGGGCTCAAGCCCACACAACAGGCTGTTAGTAGAGTGAGAGGCTGCAACCCACTCTCTCGCTCATTCCCCTACCATCCACTGGTGGATCTGACCCCATTTTCTGTTGCTACCACTCGAAGAGTGGTAAGAAAGCTGGACAGAGGGAGGAAGTGCCAGGAAAAACATACAATCACATTTCACCAAAAACTGCTGAAACGTAAAAACTGGGTGACATTTACAGCAGGAATAGAATATGGTTTCATCTGTGGACATGCAGCACTTTTAGTTTTCTTTCTGTGGGTATATTTTTGTGTATGACCTGTCAGATTAATCTTGTGTTTAAAGGCATAAAGCCAAACAGCTCCTCTGCACCAGTGACTATGACTGAAGCTTGTGAACACTGAGTAAGTTACTGTAGTTAGAGGCAAAACAGGGTCAATTTTCATGTTTCAATATACAGTCGATCTGTGCTGGGAGCAGTATTATTACACAAGCTTGCGTGATGGGTTGAATAATGGTCACGGTAAATCTTTACCAGTCAGTTCCTTTTTGTGTTATATACCTCTTTCTGTTGCCGCTCAAGCTCCCTCATTCGAATATCCCTTGCCTCCGCCCGAGCCGCCCTCTTTGCAGCCAGCCGCGCCTCCGCCTGTGAAACACAACATGAACACACTTGTTAGCCATTAATGGTAACTCTTAAAAGGTGTCTTCTCTGAGGACACGCCCAATGGGTGCAAGCAATAAACACAAGGAAAGGGAAAGCTTAAATCAAACACCAATCACATATTACACGACTGTATTTGGGTGCTGAAGTCATCTGTTTCCTGTGAAGGAAATGTGACAGTGAAAAACGTATGAATGGGTTGATTTCTTTTCTTCACAGCTGGCTGTTGAGGCCTATGAGGAGCCAGTTTCAGTCACTAGCTGTAACTGTATTAACTGACCTTTAACTGATGAGGCTGATGATGTTATTTTTCAGTTGTATCATTAAATCAAATTTAAAAATGCAATGCACATCTGATGTGATTTATAAGAGATATACACAATCTAGTTTAGCGGACAGCTATGTACAGCATCAGAACAATGTGTCATGTCAATAACCTTTTTATGTTAACAATATATTTTTTAGTAATAGTTGATAAAAACAGAGAACACTAGAAAGAATGCAATTCACAAAAACAAACATTGGCCAGGTTATATCAGCAATCATCTGACAACACTTACGTCTCCCACACCAAAATCCCCAATATTTCAGAAATTTTGGTGTAGCCAACTGTTATCTGGATATTGAGTCACAGATACCTGGGGCAGGACTTCCTCTTCCATGTGCTGGTCAGTGTTTATAGTTCAATTAGCAACTTGAGACATGAGAAGAGAGCTGGAGTTGAGAGACTTAGTATACAACTGGATTGTGTTCCTCTGCATATACCATATAATCTGGCTATTAAATAACAAGAAACTGCTGTGCAAAGATGCCAAAGATATATTTGAGGAAGGGCAGAAAAAAGGGTAAAAATAATATGAATATTGCAGTTGAGAAATGGTTCACAATGAACTGGAATAATTATTTTTGCATCAATATCTTTATTTACATTTTTTAAATTTCAAATTTGATTTTAACGTTATACAAAACATTCAGCTTCTACCACTGGATGTCACTAGGCCATACTGGGATTTTGATAATAGTTCCATTACCTGTGTAGTCCTTATACACTGAGAGCATTAGAAACTTTATCTTTTAACTGTATAATATTCAACTCAGTAAATATTTGGTATTTAATTGAAATATTTAAGGTGCCAAAGTGCTCCTTTGAGCATATGAGAAAAATAAAAATAAATACTGGCAATCATGATGTTTCATCTCTGATCCCAATATATCTGTAGCTGTCTCTGAAGTTTTTAAGCCACTGTTATATTATACATATTTTTAAACTCTGGACATGTTCCTGAACGGACCAGTTTTGTTTGTGACCCACAACTCTGTGCCCTGAACAGAGTAAGTGCTTAGGATGCCTCATCACCAACAACATGTGCTAACCATCAGTTTCAGGAGGAGTGATTTAAAGTCCTCATGGGGGACATGCCAATAGCACACAAACAGACTGACAGAGAAGTACAGTGTCAACAGAAGACAAAGTGAGTCACGATAGTGTGGTTCTGCTCAGTCCGTAAACATGGAGGTGATTTCACAATATCTAACTAGCTTAACCTTATAAAGGAAAACAAATCAAAGCCAAACTGAGCCCAATAAACTCCTCTGGGGGGCAAAGTGAGGAGAGTCATCACACAATTTGCTCCCAACTGAGTCAGAATATGAACAAGAGCTAATTTTACAGAGTACTTAAGCAGAGGAAGCTAATATAAGTGAGCCATTACACAGTCCTGAGGAGTCACTACACAGGTGACTATGCTGACAATCCTTCCATTACGTCCATTATGCCAATTACATTCCCTCTCAAATTGAATATCCCACCAACAAAGAAGGGCATGTGCTATGCCTTTATCTCCAACTAAAAGACAGTCCATAAATATGTGCGTGGTGTGTACAGTATCTCACTGCAGCCAAACACTGTCAGCATTCCAGCAATTTCTTATCTGCCCTGCCAGAATAGTCAGCCTGTGGGTATGGACTATTTCTGTTTGAATAGAAGCCTAGAGTGAGCAAACACTGTTTTATATTAATGCTGAACAACCACCAAAACCCAGGTTCTTTTTACCTATACATGTACTGCATAAAAGAAAAAATGTTAATGTAATCATGAAGATTTAGAAGCACAAAGTCACTTGTGGATGAGATTGAAGTGAGAGGAAACAAGGGAGGAAGTGCGCTGTATATAGCTGGACAATCAAGTTTTAGTTTTAACAGGAGTGCAGCAGCCATCATGTTTTACAATGATAAGATACTTATAGCTGCTGTAAGTGATATATTTTTATTTAAGAAAGTGTTAAATGGCTCTAAATGGCATCAGTAATCACTGTTATAGTTTTAGGTAAGTAGCCCATGTCCCTTTATCCAAATCAGGACAGCAGCTTTGACTTCCCATGAAAGGCAATGAGAGAAAACCAGGATGCAGAATGACAGAGTTTGAGTAAAGTTGGGGTAATGAGTGACTTACGACCATGTCATGAATATGTGCATTTTTAGTAGCTAATGAAGAAATCTTAACTGTAATCATCACTGATAAACACAGGAATATCATTAAATGATATGTAATTCTTGTTTGTAATAATATATTTTCTAAACCTGAACCAGAACCCAAGGAGGCTTCAGCTTTGCTGCAACGATAAATCAATTAGTTGTCAACAATTGAATAAATCTGCAACAATTTCACCCCAAACAGTCATACAATGAAACATGCATTGCACAAGGTCAAAAAGGAAGTAACGGTGCAAATGTATGCTTAGGGAGAGCTGAGAGAGGCGGCTGGCCCTGTGCTCTGCACCTGTTGAACTGTCTGACAGTATGACCTGCTCTGCACAGCAGCACAGCTGAGCTCTCTGTCTCTGTCCTATCTATAGCCCGGCCTATCCGGCCTCAGCTCTCTGACAGCCATATCACGGGGCTGGGGGGTAACCTGAGCAGGAGAAGTTCATCATCAAACACACCTCCAGGACTTTGGGCAATCAGAATCCAGCAACCCACCATGAAATCACCTGGATTGTGGACACTCTGAAAATATGATAAGGGCTAATAACCCAATTAGGCAAGTTCCAATTAAATTTTGTGATTTACCATGTTTCTCATTTAATGTAACTCTACACAATATCATACATTTCTATTTGGGTTTTTGAAATGTTGGTCAGAAATAGAGCAACTTGAAAAAAACTAGCAATCCTGACTAATGGCACAAATGATCAAAAAAGTAATCAACTGCATGTTGCAAAACTGGGGGGGACGCATACAATTAGGGCTGAACAATATGGCCAAGTGCAATATCAAACTATGAAAAAAGCTAAATGTGACACAACATATCATTATAGATGAAGCACTGTGGTGCTATAGAGATGGCCCGGCCTACAAATCATATTCTCTAGATGCAAGGAAACATCTTCATCATCAATTCATAAAGCTGAAATTCAAAAAATGCCATTCCTACTAAAATTATGCTTAATACAGCAATCACAATGTATGTTAAAATGATCACAATTTTCAGACCTTGTATATGTATGTAATGTACAATATTAAGAATATTAGTGACAATCCCTGGCAGTTTAGACAACAAATACTGAGCTTATTACCAAACCACCCCAACAATGCCAGTCAATATCATCATCAAAGAGCAAATACAGCATATTCAGTGGAAATATATAATACATCCTAAAAAAAAACAGCTGATTTGTTTAGATACAGAGGCTAGTCCGTCTTAAAAATAGGCCTGTACAGTCACTCTAGATGTACTAAACTAGTCTACGTTATGTAAGTGACTAACCTTTGGTTATCTCTGGCAACTTCAAATTACATCACAGCAGTCCTTAAAAATGCTGTTTGCTTGCCTCTAATATAACAAAAAACATGAATTTGAGCTGTACAATAAAATACAAGAAGTGTTTTATAAATCTTGCTTTATCATGGGATGAAATTGGTTAAGCTGAAAGTCCTTGTCTTATAGTTGCTGACAAATTATAATATGCACTTTCATCTCTGCCGCCTGAACAGCCTCCAAACCATTTAAGGAAAAAGAAAGTGTGACACTTTCCATTGCAATAATAACTTGATGCTATAACAAATCAATCATATGGACTATGAACTATAGCTGCTACACAAAAACACACACCCTGTGTGTACTCAGGAAGGTCAATGATTGCCTTGTTCCAAGTACCCTTAGATCCTAATCTGAGGAACGACAGGTATGAGCTGATCATCTAATTCTAACACTTGGGCTCTGTCAGATTCATAAGCATGTTGCTGGTATTCAAAAGGACTGACTGCCCAGTAATGCAAGAGGCCTCAGAACTGGGCTGGTGACGGTGCAGGCTCAAATTCACAGTCATTCTCGGCAGTGATCCGTGCCAAGCACAGGCAGGCAGGCAGGCAGGCTGTAACTTTTCTTAATCAGGCACAGACAACATGAGGCAGAAGCTGCAGTGTTTTGAATATTTGTTTGGGAGATGATGTGCAACAAGTTAGACATCTGACCCTATGAACTCCCTGCACATTTGATCTAATCTCTGGTTTGCTCCACAAAGAGATTCAGATTTAGGACCTGACTGGGAGGGTCAGATGACTCATGTTTCTATGATCAGCCTGCATGACTATAAAGAGAGCAAATGGAGTCTTGTGCTTAGTGCCCAAGAATGAGGCACTGAACAGTTTTCACACATACAGCACAGATGAAGCATTCTTAAAAGTGGCCAAGGCAAATGTTTATGAAAAGCCTCTTTATCCAGTGTTACATTTCTACCTGTAGGAGAAAAACAATCACTTGACTTTTCCAGAAGTCTTCACAGAAAATCTGCAGACAACATGGCTATTTCGGGTATGCTTACCAAAGATAAAGGACCTTTAAACTTGGAAAAATTATCATTGTATTTCATGCTGTGGGCCACCCCATTCTGTGAAGAGGCAAAGGAATGACAGCCCTGCTGTGGAACAAAATGGAATAATCCCTGGGCATGTCGTTACAGGCAAGGCAGCTTCTCTCCTTGGCCCGTGTTTTTCCCCCCAAACGAAAACACTACACGTCAAGTCAATCTCCCTGTGGTCCAAACCAGCTGTCTCCACTCGCTTAGGCTGAAACACATGTGGATATTCAGGTTCTGCTGGTTATTTTGAAGCATATGTTTCAGTGGCCCATTTGCTGACACAACTTTGACCACTATGTTTCAAATGATCAATTAACATAACGTATTGCATGATAGATACATGTTTCCGTCTCAGGTTGATTTGACACCTGGGAGCTGAGCGATTAATTTAACAGTCTAAATTACCGCACATGATCTGCGTTAAAAGCTGAATTTATCCCAATATTTTAAAAATGCATTAAGAGCTGTTGTCAAAGCAACAAATCCTTGAGTCAAAACTATCAAACTGCAGAACTCCATCTGGACAATCACTTTAATACATTTTTGGTCCTTTTGTTTGTAGTATAAGTATGTCACTGCTGTAATGAAAAGAAATCAACGAGGTCCATTGGTCTTTGGAATACACAAATGTAGCTGGATCATTTCCATAGTCTTTCGAAAAGGGAAAAAAACTTGACATTTCTGTAAAGGCCAAAAAACACAATACTAAAAGAATCTGTGGAACAAAAAGCAGAATCCAAATTGAACACATTTAGATTTGTTCTTTTCTTTTCTCTTTCATCTATTCAGTTTAATTCTGTCTGAGTCCGTCTGATAAATGATAGGGAACCCCAGTAGACTTGTGTTACGTTTTCTAGAAAGATGAAAGATGATCAGAGCACTTTCTCTGTTTTAAGCACTGGTGAGGACACACCACGATCTACAGATGCAACTGAAAATAGCCAACATAATACATTAACATCTTCAGCCTTTGTCAATAGAACATTTCATATACGTTTAGTTTAAAAGGATTCTCTTCTCATAGTGCAGTGTCAGCCAATCTTGGCCTTGTGCTGCTAATGGTTTAAATTGTCTAATCACATTCCCTCTATTTTAAAATGCGATGGTGCTCCAATTCAACAACATCCGTGATTGACAAATCAATCTTTACCCTATGTTAGAGGAACCTATAATCTGAACGAGGATAAACAAGAACATTTGCGCTTGATGAAATTTTATTAGCATTGATTGTACAACATATGCATGGAGAAATGAAGGACAAACATAGTCTTCATCCATCCCAGTTTGCTTCAAAATGGAAACGCGTGTGTTATGGGGTATAAACTTACCTCTCGGGCAATGCTACTCAAGGCTTCATCCTCTGCTGAAAACCGGTCTTTCAGAGGGGCACGCTTTCTACCAGAGCCTTGTGTCCCCATGTTGCCTGCAACTGTAGCTCCACCGATGATGTCTAAGGCCAGAGAACACACAAAACTGTATGTAAATGCCTAGAGGAAACGAGACAAAATATATTAATTCAAACACGTTTCAGTAATCTGACTTGCATTAGGGTTGTCTTCAGTTTCAACTACATTTCATTGTGTGAGGTTTCATGCATCCTATTCACACGAACACCACAAAACACTCTCTCATCTCTTCCATTCCCACAAAGACAGACAGTCACTCATGTATGGGACCTATAATGGCTTTGGATAAACAGTTGTGGCTGACATGAAACGGCCTTCCTGTGACATAGAGGACCACTGCAACCTCAGCATTAAATTATATTTAATTATACATGATGATGATCTTAACCCATGTTTGCTCACTGATGAGGCTTGCATTAGCAGGTGGTTAATTAGTATTTCCCAATATCAACATGATGGCATGTGTCTGATAGGCATCAACACAATATCACAGTTAACAGATCGCACAGACAAAAGAGCCCTCTCGCTGGCTGGTAAATACAGGGGGGAAAACGCCTAGTTCAGGACCCGGCTGAGTCAGAGGACCCAAACGAGGCATGAGCACTCCTTCACGACGTGTGGTGATAAAACTCCCAGTGGATCCTAAATTCAAAATGACCACTCTTGACTTATACGGAAACACTGGCTTACGATTCAATGAATTCGGACAATCCCTGTTCAACTGACTGGACGGGTTATTATTAGCTAGCGTTAATCAACCAACTTCAGCTAACTTTTAAAGACACCAACGTTAGTTAACGTTGAGCTTACTAGGACATTTTTCCACTCACGAATAAAGCGAACATTACTGTCCCTAAACCGTGTTCATTAGGTAGAAGGGATAGTAACTGCCTTATCTAGGTTAAATCGCCAAAGTTACGCCAATATTGTGCCCTGTTAGCGTTAGCTAGCCAGTTATTCCAACGTTAACGTTGACTAACGTTGGCCAGCTCACTGGTAAGCTAAATAGGAATGCTAACTAGCATTCCCTGCTCCCAAAATTCAAATTTAAAAGTTACCCTTTCAAATCCTACACCGCTACAGCTAGCGCTTCATAAAAACGAGAACTATCCGGACATGTCCTTTCCACGGATATGACCCCCAGCACAGACTAAAATCTCTGGGGGCCAAGGCTAGCTGATCAGTTTAGCTGGATAGTTAGCTTGGATAGCCAGTGGGGCTACCCTCGACTCTCCTGAGAGGCAGTCAGGGCAAACTGGCATTGATCCTCCCGTCATATTTCCCACCCCAAAAATATAACGTTACCTTCGCAACACCTTTAAATAACCCGCGTTGCTGCCAAGGTCTTGTCCCTTTCCTCCAGCACGTTTAGGTGAGAGCCATTCGGCTTCTCTTCAGAGATTGGTAGTGTTTTTGTCCACACTGACAGCTGTCATCAGTCCGCCTTTCCGCCGCTCTCCGCTGCCCTCCTCACCCAGTTTCCACACACACTGCGCTGGTTAGCGACAAAGGTCCCGGATGTTGGGAAAAATTAGGGTGTGATGCTGCCTTCAAGGGGCGTCAGACAAATCAAATGTCAACCGTAAAAACCGACAAGAGAGTGGTTTTCCATCGAGTGATACTTAATAGTTCCTGGACTACAGACAGAGCGACTCTCCAGTATTCAGCTTTTAGGGGCTGACAGCATGGAACTTGTTTGAACGAGTAATGACGCAAACAGCTGGGATTTTTTGTTGCTATAAATACTCCACTAAAGGCTAAGGAGCAACTTTTGCTTCATCAACCCATAGTCCGTTGTCATCTGACCACCAGGTGGGCCACAATGATTCTCATTGTTGAAATAGTCTAAGACAGTATTTTAAAATTTTAGAAGCCTCTGCATGACCAGCAGAAGCAGAAGGTGACCTATACAGATTTTTAAACATCACACTATTATATTTCCTTTTTCTTTTCTTTTCTTTTTTTTGATTAATTTGTCCGAATAAGTCAGTTGCATAGCTAATTTTGAACTCACCATGGCCTAAGATGTATTTTGTTTTTGAAGAGTAGCCTAATACTATCATAGAAATGAAGCTCATTCTTGACTCTCTTTCTCTTTTTTTTTTTTTTTAACCCTTTTTCCTCAGTAACTGTGTCCAGTTATAAAGCATAGAACAGACAACTACATTTCCAGTCATGTTTAAATTAAAATATAGAATAGGACACATACAGAATGTTTAACATAATTTTTTACTGAATGCGATGTAAATATAGTAATTATTTAAATAATCCATCCACACCATGTGCAGATATTTATCAAGTATTCGTTCTTTGTTTTCTTTGCATTACTCCTATTGCTTCTTTGCACACACTTGTACCTTACTTGTACATAAGACTTTTATGGCGTATACTCTGATGAAGTGGGTGTTTTAATATAGATAATAGATAATAGATTATTTAGAAATAGATAATAATGATGTTTATGGATGTCTATCTTTTGACAGGCTATTATGCAGTACAGTTTTTCTTTCTTTCTTTCTTTCTTTCTTTCTTTCTTTCTTTCTTTCTTTCTTTCTTTCTTTCTTTCTTTCTTTCTTTCTTTCTTTCTTTCTTTCTTTCTAACTGTCTTCAAAGGAAAACACAACCTCATTCATTTACTATGTTTAGATTTGCAGGACCCTTCTAAGTAGGCACCTTTCTTGTTTCAAGCAGCATTCTGGGAACCTTTTTACACTGAGTGCAGCTTGTTTATTCAGTTATTGAAATAGATCATATACATATTTCTAATGATACTGTATGTTATTTTTCTGAGTTTAACTGCACCTTTGATTCATTTTATTTACCTCATTGTTTAATTTTTGTCTTACTTCTATTTTTTGTTTGATTGATAACAGTGTAAACCAGAGTCACATTACATTTATGTGCACACAATCTTGGCCAGTAAAGCCAATTCTGATTCAAATTTGGATTCTGAACTACATTACAGTACCACATTTTATTTCTTAACAGGCTGAACACCTGGTTAGTTTTATGTTTTCCACCTAGAATATTATATAAACCAAAAATATTCTACTTTACCAATACATTTGTAAAGCATATACATCAAAAAGGTCACATCCCTAATGTTTTGACTCCAGAAGGGAAGGGTTAAAGCAGGGGTCTACTGTATCAGTTGTTAACTTTCTGTCCACAAGAGGGCAGTAGTGGATAATTAATTCTTCTTGTGTGTCTGTGTGAAAAAACATGCAAGTTATATGGAGGGGAGTCTCACCACATGTGAATGGATAAACTCTCAAAGATTGAATTACACATAAACCATCTCAGTAAAGCAACTAACCCAGTATGGACTGCAAATATTCAGTTTCTGTATTCACTGCAATGAAGTTGAAACATTTAAAGTAATCTCTTAAGTAGTGTTGGGGAAGGATTAAGAAATGACTGTCTAACATAGCTAAATACCTACAGCATCTTAAATGGGAAGCCTACACTTTAGTGCAGTGCAGCATAATCTTAATTTTTTTGGCATCAGAATGAACAATGCAGTCAGTCCAAGCATCGTCATCTCCTTTGTATTTTGCTTTTAGGTGGAAGAGAAAATGCAAACGGGGGTTAAAACCTTCCGGACTTGCATGGGAATCTCCTGATTTGCACCCATAACACAGGTTGCATGCAGCGAAATATATACACGCAAAAACACACAAAAGAATTGCTGTCTTATTCTCCCTCACTCCATGAAGCTAATGACTGTTTTGTCTCTGATCACCCCTGCCTGTTTGCTCCCGTGCAGACAGGGTTTACTGGAGTCTTAACCCAAAGACACCATCAGCCATCCAGTCTCCACGCTACCACTCCTGGTAAACTTTTGATATAGTCATCATTTCTAGCTCTAATTAAGAACCTTTTACAGGCATTATGATGAAGGATCACATCTGAATAGACAACAGATGCATAACATTGGATTCAGTTCTGCAGCAGCTGATCAAACTGTAATAACAGTAATTATGACTCTGTAGCCTCTTAACTTGAAGTGCTGACAGAACAGTCTTCATACGAAAATGAAAAAAAAAAAGAAAAAAATAATATTATCAAGTCTGCTGTTTGGAAAACTGGTTCTGCCAGTGCTGTTCAGACCTGTAACAATGTGGTTTACTGTAACAACACAGAGGCATGTGATTCAGGACTTACATTTGTTTAAAGTAAAAGACGTGCCTGCATAAAGAAAAACAAAGTGATTTTTGCACAAGCCGTAGGTGGAAGTCGTGGAGAAAAACAGAAGGCCTAAAGGCAGCCAGACAGTGCTTAAGTGTGTTTGTCTGGTTTTATGACCCTTTTAACTCATAAACTCTCAAACTCTCAGCTTGTTTTCCTGGGATGGACAGGCCCGGCATGTACTCAGCTGCACTAAACCTTAAAATGTCTCTGTGTCTTTTCCTCTGTTTTGCCTTCAGTGCTCTCCTCATCTGTTATTCTCACCCAGTAAACATTGTGCCGCAGCATGTTTTTGTGTGTGTGCTTGAGGGTGGATTTGTGTAATTCTGGATGGCATGCACCACCAGTCGGTGATCAGCGGTTGGAGGTGCCTCCCACCGCGCTAACAGGACTGGCTGAGTTGTTAACTGGTCTGTCTGTAAGCCTGACTCTCCACAGAAAAAGAGAAGAAACCATGGAGCCCCAACTTGTAATTACCCCATGGAGGGCAATGCTGCTCCCTCTCTCAATCTCCTCTGGAGCCCTTTGAAGATGCCCCTTAGGGAGTTGGTTGTAATCAGGACACATGACTCATTGATTACTCCTTTGCGGTCTTCCAGGAACATAGCACAAGGAGAAGGAGTGGACGCAGCGGGGGGGAGGGTAGTCCCCTCAGACTGTGCAGCTAGACCGGAGGTGCAGAGGCAGGACGGACAGCACGGCCTGGGTCTCGGACACAAATTAGATGCTATAAACAATCGGATGTGCATTGTTTTTCTGGTGGTTAGCTCAGTTGGTCTGTTAAAGTGGCTATTCATTAGTGTCTGGGGCAAGGATAAGCAACCATATGCTTAGGAAAGTCATGAGTCTGCAAGTTATCATTCCAGCCAAACTCATTAGTGCAGCGATTAGTACAATGTCAGCGAGGAGAGAGGAGGAACTAATCAGTGAATGCATCAGGTTCAATGGTGGGTTTAAAAAACACATAATGATCCAAAATGAACAAAACCCACAGTGTAAGAATTGTACATATATTGTAGATACATGAAGATGCAATATTTGTGCATTTTGTCTTAAATGATTATGGCTGACATGACATACATTTAATTCAAAATACTTACATTATGTTTTGGGTTTACCCTTTCAATGCCACATAATTATACGGTAAACATTTGAAAGGCAGTCTTGCAAGTAATCTGTTTAAAACAGGTCATAGTACACAGAATGAGTTCCCATAGCTTTCCATGGGAAATGGTTGCTTGTCCCTGAAACATGTAATTAGTCACATAACCTGTACTTTTGCTGTCCTCTCGCTTTGTAGACTATTTTCCTACATGGTACTCACTACAGTGTCCTTAAACAAAGTCAATGAACACATACGAATCACAAAAAAGTCCAAGGCACTCAGTTTTAAAGGGGTACTATGTAGTTTTTGGGAAGAAATTTACACTATTACTAAGGTAATGATACAAACTCCATAAGCTAACACTAATAATGAAAACACAGTTTGAGGCTTTAAAGGTGGTGGGGTCTGCCAAATATAAAAAAGTAAACAGTATGAAACTGTGCTGTCCTCTAAGGTCAGTTTGCTTATTTAGTTTATTCCGTCATTAAAATGTGTATTGTGTAAATGTGTATTTAGCTTTTCGTAAAGTTTATTGTCTTCTGATTAAAGTTCTCCCCCAAAGCTACATAGTGTACCTTTCACTATAAAAATGCCTTTCTTGTCAGAAAATGTCTATAAGTACCTTGAACAAACTCAATTTGAGTCCAGGAAGGATGTGCTCCTACCCCTCCATCTTTTATATTACACAGGGTCACCTAATATTGTAAAGGGCAAAACAGTTGCGCTTAAAAAAAACACCAGTAGGGTGTAAGATAACAACAACACAATTATCTATAATTGTGCCAAACCAAAGGTCTGTACAAAGTTTTTAGCAGGACTTGCAATAGATTTTTAGGGGATGCTTCGTTTAGCATTGTGAAAGACATCTCTGGTAAACATAATGGGCAAAGCAAGTAGACCATAAAAAAGATCATAAAAGATGTCTTTTGATGTTTCTGGGCTTGCACTCTGGACACCTGTGGGGTTGAACCCAGTGACTGGCTGTCCTATGTGGACATGTTGAGCTGAGGTAATTGGGTCATTACTTGTCAAGAAGCTGAATTAAAGCCCGGGGCAATGCTGAGGGCAGTGAAAATGTGAATTAATTGCACTGTGAGGGAGGAAAAAGTACAGATATGGATTTTAGAAACAACAAGTCTGGGTTCACTGAGATTTTGTTTGTGTCTCTCAGAACCTTTACTCCTGCGTCAGCTCTCACAGATAGGAACATGAAACTTGTGTCGGTTACACATCATGAATGACATTCTACGGTATGATTTCTATTTGTATTGAACTGTTGTTTGGCAGTCGAGCGTTATGGATGTCTTGGTTTTCTCACACAGGTCTGTCGCTGATGTCTCCTGGGAGAGTATTAGTAATATGGGGTGTGTCGTCCAGGCCTGTTCAAATGGCATAACGAGAATCAGAGGAGCGTGGAGCTGCAGACAAGTTACACACACACACACACACCCAAGTCATTGTTGATGACCACAATGGAACAACAGTACTCTTGGAGTAGCAGAAAAGGCCTACAGCAGAGAAAGAAATAGCCATTGAAGGAATGTTGTCCACTTACCAGAAGCTTGTGGAGAAGCTCATCGGTCACATTGTGTCTTTATCTCATCAGAGATGAGAATCCTTTTGTGCTACAGATGATATGTTAGCGTATTTCGACTTGTTTGTCCCCATTCATATTGTGATCGCTGCATGATAACATTTCAAGCATTCAAAGTCTGCGTTTTTGTGTAAAAAGCACACCATAAATAAGACAACTGTCATGCAGATAGTGATCGTGTGTGCTTCGCTTGTGTATTGGTGTGTCTTTGTCTGCATCTGTGTGTTTGCAGGATTTCAAATAATTAGTATTGTTTAGTGTGGCAACCATTTAAAAGGTCTATAATTCTTTATTTGCCTACATTTAGCATCTTCTTGCCTCCCGCCCATTATAAAAAGAATGGTCAGCCTAATCAGGGGCTTCTTTGGGGGTGGGCTGGGCTTGTTTGCCAATTGACATTTGGTGAAAGGGTGTTAGATGAAAAAAGCACCTCACACCATGAGGTAGAGGCCTCACACCCGAGCCTATTTCAGACATGTTGTATTTGTGTGTAAAGAGGAACTTGTGTTTGAGTGCGAGGTGAGACTCGTTTTACCACTCAAGCAGAGCACACTCTGTCTGGGCTGTGTGAAGTGTGTTCATCCATGAAAACAAACTTTGCAAAAGGAAAAAAAAGAAAAGAAAAAAAAAGTATATTAATGAAGCCAGGAGTCAAATTAGCCAATGTCCTCTTTTTTAATTGTTTTCACATCATCAAGGATGTAATTACATGTTGTTAACCTGTATTTGGGACCTGTTATCTTACCATTATCATTAGAATAGCAGGCTGATTACATTACTCACCCTGTAATTACTTCGGTGGAAAAGCAAATTGTGCAATATTGATGAGCACAGGTCATGCATGAATGTATTTGAACTATGAGGAACACAAAATGTATAATAAAATGCAATAAATCAGCCCAAAAAGGGAGAAAGGTTTTGCATCATCATTATTCTGAGCCAAGGTTTTCAGTTCTTAAATCCAATATTGGAAAATGTTGACTTTCAACTTATGATGGGATTAATCAGCATTATGCTGGAAAATACCAGTTTCCTTGTTTAGTTTATTTTGAGGGTAATTGACATAAACAAGTTACAGTTACTGGTCCTCCTATTTATCCTGACAGGCAATCAAGTAAAATTCAGTGGTTGTACGATGTGGCCTGGGGCTAATAAAGCTCCTGTTTGCATCACGCCATGAAGACTCAACAATACTCACACACTTTATAATGACTAGGCATTTCTGAGAATAAAGTGCCTCCAATTTGAAGCGCTTGCTTTTCGGACTGTTTTGAACAGTAAAGTAGAAAGAAAGCAAGAGCATGAAGGCGGAACAACACGATGTGAAAGACAGGCCCTGGACAGTGGTGAAGTAACGGACCTAAGCCCCTCATTAGACAACACACTCATCTGGGGATGGAGGATGGGGCTCTGCAGGGGGCTGCGATGTCAGATTTGCTATGAGGAAATGGCAGAGCACTTGGAATGTGTGGTGAAGTAAATGTCAGCTGACTGCTCTTTGAACTGACTTTCTTTCTCCTTCTCCTCAGTGAACACGCTTCTCTTTATTTTCGTTATCTTATGCAGGGGAGCCTATGCAATTGACAATGCTTTCAACACATATATTCATATTTTGGTATACCCATAAATACAATAGGAACAGTAATGCTTTGTTTTAGATTTTCTTTTACACATTACTGTCCCTGAGTTGGAAATACTTTCCATCGGAACGGAAGTGCCTTTGAGCAGCTGTGTCCAAACACAATATACAATAAGCTCCGTACCTTTTCACTTACCTGTGGTTGTGATTAGAACACTTTCTAACGAGTTCAAGGTGGGACTATTGGGCTTGACATCAGCCTGATATTTTTTTTTTACCAGAACTCTGATCGATCTCACTCTACAAACCAACCAACAAAGGCAACAAGTACTAGCCAATCAGAGGCAGAGTACGGTGGGTCACAATATTTTTTTTGCACTGGACAGGGCTGTGACCAGACCCCTGGGAACATGTATGCCTGTTCAAAGTGTCATTGTTATTCATCTAAAAGTTGTTGCTACTGAACAAGCAACAGATGGTCCCCCACTGCTATTCTTTAAACTTCACTGCTAGCTTGGCGAAAATTGCTCTGAAATGACAAGTCATGATGGTCATCCCAGTTCAAGACTCTTTTGTCTGTATCAGGTGTTAAAATGTTGATTTATCTTGCTTAAACAAATGCTGCATGCCAGATTTTGCTAACTGAATTTGCAATGTGATGCTAAACAAATTGGAGGCTTTTGACACCCAACATATAAACGAGTCAAGAATTTTTGAGTGAAAAGGGACTAAACATTACAATCAGTTACAATCATTATAAACATTCATTACAGTCATTACACACATTACACAGTCAGTACTTATTTCAGTAAGAGAAAATATTTCATCCTCAGATGAATCCTCGCAAGAATTTGGCTGCAGTGAGCGCTAACAATCCACCATATTGACTCGTGTTAAGAAACGGTAAAGATCTTTATGTCAGCAGGGGAGCAGGTTTGCCCTTTTCCTATGCTAAACACCAGCACACATCACTTCTTAATTGAGCCGCTGTCTACATTAGGTGATTGATGACAATTATTCCCCTGCCACCACTCCGGAAAACTCAATGGTGCATTAAGGATTTACAGTAGTCCATTACTGGTGCATATGCATGCTTGTTGAGAGGGAACATTGTTTAGGAAATTGATCTCACACCTGGAAAAGCCACTTACACATCCAACCCAGATTGCAGTCGGCTGTAATAGCTGATGTCAGGGTAAAATAGGTCAGATGACTGTCCTCTGGCTTAGATGCCTCTATAAATACAACCTGGTTTCCTGGTTTACAAAGCCACTTAGAGACAAGCGATGTCCTAACCTCTGTGACAGAATATGCCAAATGTTAAGCCCTGCCCACTGAAGTGATGTGTGAGGTAAGAAAACGATGAGGAGGAAGGGTAAGAGCAGAGAGGATGACTGTCATTAGCATTCTAGCCAGTACGATGGAAAAGTGACATAATGGCTCAGGCCTTGCACACCATTGTCACCTCAGATTAGCTTCCCTTCTCTGCCTGTGTGTGCTGCTCCTTCAGAGTGGATCCAAAGACCTCACTGCTGCCATTGTGGAGACCGGCATCCTGTGCCTCACTGCGGGATTGCCCAAGACGCTTGGTAAACACAGGAAGTACAAAGCCACTAAATGCATCCCTACTGTGTTTGGAGGACTGCCATGACAACACATAGTGGATCTCCTGGAGAGCCAGGGTGTTTGTTAGGTGGATACACACTGAGATATGCCCAAGCAGTGCCCTTCTGTGCGAGGGCATGCAGCTTTGGCTCATGCACTGTCTGTCACGCCACCAAAATAAGAAGCCTCTCTCTCTCTCGCAGGGACACAGAATTGGTTTGAGACAGGAAACCACTCTCGGCCCTCACAGCATGCCTAACTGTGAAGGAATGTCAGGATAAAAATCTCAACTGAATGTAAACACCCTTATCTGCCCTGTGGATCTTTACACTGGAATCTTCGAGATAAGGATCGGAGGACTGCTCTGTGGGTTTTTGACACAGCGTACCTGCTCTGGCCTTTCTGTCGCGCAGTTGAGGATCTCCAGACAGCTTTAGATTAGCCCCTCTCTCTCTCCAGAAACAACTGTCAAGGCTAATCTGCTCCGCAAGCACAGGTCATCTGGACGCCAGATCCACACAGAGCCAGCATCAAAGCTGGACTCTCTCTCTCTCTCTCTCTCTCTCTCTCTCTCTCTCTCTGTCTCTCCCACACTGTCTCTACCTCATCTTCCTCTTCCTTTTCATCCTATTTTCCTTTAAGCTTTAATAGCCTCAAAGACCAGAGAGGAGGAAATCCACATCCACATCCTGCAGAGGCTGTCTTGGCTGTCATCGATCCCACTGAGGGGAGGTTATGGTTTGTTTGTTTTTTGGTGCCGGCTGTAAAGAGCAGCAAAAAGGGATGAGCATTGATCCAACTCAAGCACACCTAGCACTGATCAATAGAATAGATCTGCTAAGGAGCCGTGAGTGTGGCGGTGTCAGAGTGTACTGAGAGGGGGCAGATGGCAGCCTCTCAGGAGCCTCTCAGGCGACTTTCTTCACCCTATCCTTCATCTTTTGTCTTATTTATTTAATGATTATGGCATTTGTAAAGTGGCGCCATGAGGTAGCGTGACTGCGTAATCCTAACTGAGGTCATATTGTGCGGAGTTCCCATGGAAAGCACTATAATTGTTGTTTTGATCTGGAAAACCTCACGACCTTAACATAGAAGACCCGCAAACTTAAATATTGTTTGAAATAACAACTTAGCTGGAAAAACAAGCTGCCTTTTTTTGCTTGATATGGTCTGAACGCTCTGGCACCCACACACTTACAGTACTTTGTACTAACACAGGGTTTTACGGCCCCATTTACAGCCTTTGTGCTGCTTTTATCAATACTATATAATGTACATTTTCTAATAACAAACCTGTCATGTAGCCGTTCATCCTATCGATTAACCTCCTTTCTGTGACCTGTGTAGATAGCCGCGGCCTATCACTGCCAGCTGAGCACATGGTTAACTGAAGTCAGATAGAGTATCAAGGATGCTTTGATGTTAGAACTTGACCTCATCAGGATATGTGTAAAAACACACTCAGGCCCTCATATCTTCTACTCTCCAAGGGTTAGGTGTTTTGATACATGTGAACCTCATCTGTTTTTATTTCAGTGTGAGGTGAAAAAAAGAAAAGGAAAGAAAAGGAAAAAAAAAAAAAGATGACAGATCTCAGTTGCCGTCCTTCTCTGAGATTCACTAAATCCTCTGTCCTTCATGTGCAAATCCCTCAACAAACTGGCCTAGAGTGTCACCCTGGGTTGTCCTGTTCAAAGGAGCTGAGGGGTCAAACCTGCCAGGTCAACCTCCCTCAAAGTGACAGAGTTTACCCCCAAATTCGCCCCCTCTCCTCTAAAAAAAAAACACATGGGGCCCCCAGATAGACTGTCATCCTTCCTTACACTGCCGGCCTGTGGTGATTTACTGCCTCGGTACACAGCCCATATAAACATATCATCTGCATGTCATCATCCAGGCCTCCGGGGAGTCTTAACACAGAGCTGTGGTCCAGATTTTAAAGATTTGTCCACCATCCACACTGCTGTTAACATGATGAAACATTAGCCTTGACCAGCTCATGGTAGGATTTCTGATGTCCCTTCATCTTTGCCACGAGAGCTTAGATCAAAATACTAATCTAGGTTTATCTTGAAGCTCATTCACTGTCAGGTGTCAATGTTTATCTTAAGAGCCATAAAGAGAAGTTGAGTTGACACCCTTTTAACATATTTATGCCAGGAAGCAGTGGTGCTAACAGCCCGGAGCAGATAAAGAAGGAAGGCTCGCCATATGTCACCTTTAGGTATTACTGCATCCAAATCAACATAATTAATGAAATAACAGTATTTTTGCATTTCTATCCACTGTTAAATTCTTTCTTAATACTTCCTACTGCTGCTCACAACAAGATCCATTTCTTGTCCGTAAGCCATCCCCTTCAACTTTCCTTAATACCCCACTACAAAGGGTTAAGGCCAGCCCTCCCCCGTCAGTTGCTTTTGTGTCATGTTTCAAAGACCCATTCATCAGTATAACATACACAAATGGCAATACCATGCATCATGTCAAACATTTGCCCTCTTCAACTTTAAATTAGTACGTTTCACTCGGCACATCAGTCTAAATGTTTTCCCCGATAATGACTGTGCGCTTGCTAAAACTCACTGAAATGTGTCGAATCACGCATGCACGCTTTTCTAGCGATTATGATCAACCAAACTGGCCCTGGCTGGCCTGACGGTGACAGCTGTTTGAACCTGTCTGTCCTCATCATGTTTCCTATAGGTGCGGAGACTTAATACCACATAGAGGATCAGTCTGTTCGCTGCATGACCCCTGACCCCCCTGCGCTGAGGTTGGGGCCGGTCTGCCCAAATCAGTCCAGAGACGAGACCCCGAGGGTGTCCTGGGAAGTGTTTGTGGAGCCGGCTGAAAACACATCTAGCTGCGCCGCGGTTTCGTTTTTGTTTGCTTTTTTTGCCTTGAGACATGAAAAACAAACCATGAGATAGAAACTCGTGCTCAACAAGAGGACAGAAAGGAGAGGAACTGAACTCCGCGTCTGAGTCAGAGTGTGTTGAGGAAAGAGCCTTATTATCTTTCACGGTTTCTCTCCGTTGGATCTTTTTCCACTGCACCTGCGAGCTGGGACCTGTCTCATATGGGGGAGCGCGTGCTAACCACTAACTATACCTGGGAGACAAAGGCAAACAAACCAAACAGCAAACTCCTGACCCCAAGGAAAAGCTGCCGTTTGCCCCATAACAAGCAATTTCCCCCCAGCTGAATACAATTTAATTGGGTGGTCTAACATGCTTTGGAAAAATGAACCAGTGCGCCTTATAGGTGATTTTTTTTTTTTTCTTCATTTTTTTAATCTGGATAATTATTTTCCAGTCTGATTGTATTTTTTCCCCACATCACGAAGAAGTAATTTGAAAAATCGTTAAAAAGGAAAATCGAGGAAGTGAAAGAGGAGGACGAAGGGCCATAAAACTGTGAGCTCAACAAACGGTTCTGAGCTCATAAAATTAATAGAATATTGACTGTTAGAGACGTGCCAGCTGAGCCCGTCTTTAAAGGGTGCACTATGTAGTTTTGTGGGAGATATTCTAAACAAGCTAAATAAACAAATGTTCTTTGTTTTCATGCCTGAATGAATGAAATATACAAATTGACCTTAAAGGACAACACAATTTCATACTGTTTCCACTTTGTTTAGATTTGGTGGACCCTGCCACCTTTCTAGCTTCAACAGTGTTCTGGGGACCTTAGTTTCCTCTGAGAATTGCTTGTTTATTCAGTTATGGAAGAGTTGGAGATATCTCAGATTGTTCTATTACCCAATTCAAATGTTTATATTAAAAATCTGAGGTTGAGTGCGCCTTTAACTGGAGCACGTGCACTGGAAAAAAAGAACAAGCTTCTTTGCCCAAAGTCTAAAACATTTTTTATAGGTAGGCCAGACTAGACTAGAGTCCATTAGGCTCGGAGCTGTAGGAAGCTCCTGCTTTCAAGTGGTCATTGTGAGCACACACCCAACGGGTTTATGGCGTCTTGTAGAGGGAGAGCAGTCAAATGTGAAGGGCGGACAAATAGCGTGGAGGCGATAAGTAGAGATAGCTAGAAAGCAAAGATAAAATGCTCATGTAGCGCCATGCTTGAAGATATATATACACTTTTTAAAGGAAATAAACGCTGTGTTCTACTTCTAGGGGGCAGAAAAACAACGGCTGAGGAGTCAAAAGGGATGGACATGCTGGTAGGTGAGGGACTTGTTAGCGGCCATATGGGAGCAGCTAGGAGGGTGCTGGTGCGGGAGGGAGGTACCTGTGGGGTCCCATGTTCTCCTGTCACTCTGATCTTATCAGGGGGGCCGACCAAGAGGAGGACCAGCTGTCACTCTCGCCGCTCTTTTGATGTCCTCCTTCAGAGCTCTCTCGCTCACACACACACACACACACACACAAACACCCCACTTCAGAAGAGTCGAGGCCTGTTTTTGTTCATAATGAGGATTGGTGGCTTTGTTGGTGAGCCAGTTGACAAACCCCACAGCAGAGGAAAAAAAAAAAAAGCCAGTTAAAGCAAGACAGTTCTCTTAGGATATGTGGGGGCGGTTCAATTTAGCTGTTTAGAGCCCGAGGCCTGACAAAAGAGAGGTAGGGCTCCGAGCTGACACAGGACATCCTGCTCATAAAAAAAGCCAGGACGTCCTCACAGAGACACTGGGGCTGATAGAAAGGGGAAACGGCGTGTATTCATCTGCAGCCCCTTCACGGACGCACTCGCCACCGTTGCTCATGAGCTCACGTCTTCTTTTCAAAATTGCACACCAGGAGTGTAAACCCCCGTAAGCCACAGGGCGATTGCGGAGTCATTATTTTTGCCTACCCAAGCACGAAGGCTTGTTCTAAGAGTCGGCTAGACTGTTTTGCAAAGGTTGACACTCAAGCAGCACAAACATGTTTCAGCCAAATAAGAGTACGTTTTACGCATTTGGAGGATTACTGGATTACTACTCTTATTTTTCAGATCCCACTCATTTGTATAATCTTGTGGCTCGACTGTTTTTAGTCGAGAGGGCACTTGTTGCTCTTGTTTTCTACACTCCCCACTTTCTTAATCATATCTCCATATCCACTGACAGACAGCACTTACGTTAACAGCAACACTGTCTGTCTGTCTGTCTGTCTGTCTGTCTGTCTGTGTGATCTTGAAATATATCCATATATCTGGTGATCCACAGACTTTTCATGTTAAATGTAACTTTGGTCCAAAGCGACTTACAGTTCATACATTCAGACACTGATTGTGGTGGCTGCCATGCGAAGACATGATTCCAATAATCAGAAAAAATGCTGAACACAGGAATACATGCTTTTATTGTATCATTATCTATTGATTGATACATTTTTCTGTTTGCTGTGTGGGTTTTTGGTTATTTGGTATTTGTTGTGTTTTCCCAAATTATGTTCAATATTTTTTTGTATGTATTCTGTCATTTGATTTAATCATTCAATTGATTTTGATTGATTTTTGTTTGATTCTATTTATGTCTGTGTGCAATTAAAAAAAATATAATAATGTAAATTATGTATAATTTACTCTACTTTTGATACTTAAGTTTATTTAATTCCAGCTACTTTAAGACTTTTACTACAGTACTATTCATGAAGGTGACTTCACCTTTACCATCGTAATATTTTAACACAATATCTTTGCTTTTACTCAAGTATGACTCTTGGGTACCTTTTACAACACAGCTATCTTTACATAACATTCTTTGGGAATGCACGGCACGTTTCGGCGCACTGTAGTCCAATTATCTATCCACAAATATTGGCTGGTTCACCTCAAAGAAAGTAACTGAAGTTGGCCTCAAAAGCTAGAGCCCAAAGTCTCCTTCACTTGCATGCACAGTGGCTTCTCTCTGCCTCACACAATTGCCTGGCAGGGGCGAACACACTCACAATGCCCTCTGTTACTGTGAGTGCGTGCTCTCCATACACTGCGAACTTTTGAACCACCTCTTGACCACAGCTTGAAGGGAGTTGAGACAATGGTCAGTAAACACACTGGAGTGAATGAAGGGATTAGGTATTAAATGACAGGATGTGCTTAAAGAGGAGCAGGTGGTGGTTTAGGGAAGGACCAGCGAGGCCTTGCAGGAGTGGAAACCGCATGCATCTCCCTGTGGCTCTTTCACTGTTTTCCTCATCTTCATGCTCTGTCACTGCTGCTCTTGATCTTTCACACTCTCCCGTAGCTCATCTCTTCCTGCTCATTTCCCTCGCTTTCTATCTCCTCATCTCGCCGTTCTCTATCTCTATTGTCCTCCTCTACACAACCAGAGAAGCCTGCTCCTTAACCCCGGCCTTGGACAATTGACATTCATGAGGTTGGACATTCCGGTCCAGCCCCATTCATATGTACAGTAAGCAAGGGGACAAAAGCCACCACACATTATAAAACCCCCATCCCCCAAGTTAAGAGTTGCCAAGGATTTGAGTGAATATCAGTTATCTCACTATAGATGAAGCTACGTATTGTTAGTTATGCAGAATTTGCACTCTGTAACTACTGACCTTGTTCTGTTTGTTGCTGTGTCAGTACTGAAATGTGTCCTAAAACTGCTAAATGACGTGTTTGAAGCTAAACAATCTACTTTCCTGAGCACATCTGAATTCGGTGAGGATATTTAACATGTCAAACTGAAGATAATCCTTCCTGCTTCACAGGAGCCCCGAAAAGCATGACCTCCTCTGCCTTTCCAGGGGTGCATTGTGGGTAGGAGAGGAAAGATCCTCTCATCAGGGTGGTAATGAGTTTCTGAGCTCCCACTTGTCAACATAGTAAATCCACAGCTTATATCCCGTGGCCCAGCACCCTCAAGAACATCCAGTGAAAAACATGTAAGACCACGATGTAAAGATACACAGACAAGAAACTGTAAGATGACTTTAAACTGAGATGGCCTTGATATAAATAGAAAAACTGGATATTGAATGCCCCAACGGTCTGCTGAAATAATGCTGAAGAGAGGGAACACAGATGGCTTGATGGGGAATTATGTGTTTTGTGCGTGGAGACAGACTGGGAAGGGCCAATGCATGTTGGGTTTTGGGATTACCTCATGCACGTGTAAGGGAGAACCCCCTCCTCCGACTGCGACCAAATGTGAACCATGTCAAAGTTTAATTTGCACCTGTCTGTGGCCCGCCCTTTGTTACCATTACTCCCCTCTCTGCTCTCTCTCTTGCGTTAGTTTGAAATGGTTTTTTTTCTTATGTTACGGATGTTGCAGTCTCTTGGTGTCATTCATTCTACTGAACAATGCTGGGTTTTGATAGTTGGATACATTTGGATGATCCTTTTTGTTTGGATTACTTACACATGGACATCTGACGCTTGTTAGCAGAGTGAGGAGGAGCTCAGTGACCTGATGTGTAATAAGATCACCGTCCAAAGCAGCTCAGAGGTGTGCGTTTGCCACGTTACATCAGTGTTTACCTATGCTCAGAATAGTTTAGCATGACAATTCGACCTATTTATATCCCACTGGACGTTGGCAATGTGCTACTGCAGTTCAATTTAGAAAGTGCCTGTGAGGAAAGTGGGCAGTGAGTGTGAAGTCAATGAGCCAGGTATTTTTACTTTGCTTGTCGAACCACGCACTTTCATTCCATTATATCATGTCACATTTATATCCAAAAAACGGCAGAAGTAAAAGTAAAAAAGAAAGGTGAACTAAAACTCTATTCATGGATCTCTAGCCATGTGGAAAAAGCATCAGGCTTGTGTGGTTAAAAGGCCTCACTTAAGACATTTCCTCGGCAGGTGTGGCGTCAGCTCCGAGCCTGTGATCTTGATTTGATGTGACCGTTTGAGCCATGTGTTCTCACGTATTCGATGTCAAAGTCAGAGCACCTCTGTGTAATGAGATCCCACGCGACATCTGCAGGGAATATTTTGTGACAACCCCCTGCGCTCGCACTCAACTGTACACCCTATGAAATATCACGACTAAAGCCAATTCGCAGGTGCACCCGTACACCTGCTGCACAGGTCGCTGCCTACAATCCGACCCCTGAGGTTTCACTCCCCAGCCGAATCATCTCTATCCAGCAAACCAATTACAGTATTCTGATGTCAAACCAAGACCCCACAGTCACCTTTAAATCAATCGGGCCTAATCCAATATCACATAAAACGTATTTAAATCTGCTAGATCTAGATTTCGTTTGGATCCGCATCAAAGTTTACTCACAATAGATGATAGCCACCTAAAAAACTATTTTGTTCATCAAGACCCATGCATTATTTACCAAGATCTCTTTTTTGAAATGTCAAATAAGGCAGTGTTAAAGAAAGCAAGAAAAAATGTCTTAATCCATCCCTTTATTCAAATCTTACCACGTATAGGTAATCGGGTCTATTTTTCACCCATCCACCATCCAAGTTTCATGGAAATCCTTTCAGTAAATTTAGTGTAATCCTGTTGACAAACCAACTGATCAACCGATAAACGACCTCCTGACATAGAACACAACCTTCTTGGCTGAGGTAACAACGAGTCACAAGAAAGTAAATGGCAGACATGATGAACACAAAAAAAGACAAGCCCAGCAACAAAAAGGCCCCTGACCTCTCTATTGTGGGCCGATGTGCCCTCAGAGATGAGCCAGCGCTACAGCTGGAAAGGTCAGCCAGCACACAAGGTCAAGCCGACACGGTCCTGCTATCCTCAACATCAAAGACAAGTCCAGCGCCTGTCATGCTCCCTCTGAGCCGAGTTGAAAACAGCAGCGCTAATCCCACTGACCGCTCGCTCTCACTCTTGTGACGAGGTTAGAGGTCGGCTGGATGTACAAATCCTAATGGGATGGCTGAATTGTAGCAACTTGCTAAACTTAAAATTAGGTTTCTGCCCTTTAGACCCGTCTTGTGTGCGATGAATAGAGAAAAGAATGCTGCTGAATTAACACATGCCCGTTTAATGAGCACTTTTATTCAAAGAATGACGCACTTTTTTTTTCTCTCTTTGAAAGCAAACTCCAGCTAAAGGAGAGAAAATGAATAAATGAATGATCCCTGAGACTTAAAAATAACAGTCTCCATAGTGATTACATCTGCAGGGAACACAACTTCAAAGGAAAAGTTGATGAAATGCTAAAAATGTTTGTCGGCCCTCTAAGCTCCTTAGTTGGTAACTCTGAGGTCACAGTGGCTGCCTAATGGCAGAAAACATTATTATGTATGACCACGGGAGAGAGAGACGATGTCTGGTAGGCCGGTCGCTGGACTGCTTACCTTCTCCGGCGCCCTTTTGCTCACCCCGTCTTTGAAAGAATTTTAATGGAAAGATACCAAGGCAGATTTTGCAAAATGAGATTATTGGGCGACTCTGTGCAGCTGCCCACTGTCTAATCTCCTCATGACAGCTCAGAAATGAGGAGCCTCTGATCATCTGTCATTCCCTCTTAATCCTGTGTGCCCCTCGCCATATACATCAACTGTTTTAAAAATTCAGGTCTCTCCTCAGAAACCTGAGCCTCTCCTGCCGTCATCTTAATGTCTGTTTGTGAAATTGTAGGAGCGTGACTGCGTGTTTCAGTACGTCAGTGAGAGTGTGTTTATTTATGTTGAAATGACTTAGGCTGATAAGTTTCGCCCTCTAATTAAACACGACTGTCTGGGTTGATTGTTGAAGCCGCAGCTTATTAAACCAACTGCTGGGCTGAGGCAGGAAACCAGATAAGGAGCTGTTAGCACTGTCTGCGCTAAATTAGTCAGCCGCCGTGGGTTGCTTGTAAGGATAAAGTGGAACATTTTTTCATCTAGTGTTATAAATAGTCACCAGAATTGGAGAGAAGTTGGCAGACGAGATGTCGTAAATACCGCCGATCAACACTGCTGAACAAATATTGGTGCAACTGCTATCAAAGTCGCAACAGAGCTGTCAGACATAAGGAGAGGAAACGTAAAAAACTCAGTGCAAACTGTCTCAATATATATTAAGTAAGTTTATTCTACCAAGACAAATATGGATTACAATCAATGAGCAAAATGAAGAAATTTACAGAAAATAAACAAAAAAAAAAGTTAAATTGTTTTTGTTGATTGTTTTTTATTTCTTCGGTACATGAAATCCATGAAATTGTCAAATGCTCATCGCCAACGGTTTTGAAAAGGATTTCCCACAGCTTTCTTTGTTTTCCCAACAGTTCTCACTCTGCACTCGGGTAACTGTTTTTACACCAGGGTCATGACCTTCAGGGAGGCAGGCTGGAACCGACGAATCTTCTTCTTCAGGGCTCGGGAAGCTTTGATGCGGCAGGCTGATGGCTCGGGGCGTGGGAGCTGCTGGAGGGGCCTTCCGGCGGCGGTGGGCCCCAGAGCGGCCTCAGCCCACACCAGACCCCTCTCCTCCCCCTGGCTGTCCACCTGGTCCTCCTCGTCCAGCGACAGGCTGCTGTCAGAGTCCGAGAGGGACTGGAAGCTCTGGCTGGACTCGCTATCCCCAAAGCGATTGGTGGTGTTATCGCTCATCTCCCCCTCGCTGCTTTCAGCGATGGTGGAGTGGAACAGTGAAGCACATTCAGCAGAATACTCAGACTCACATCTGGGTGGGTACTGGCTGGAAATGTGGAAGGGCGCTGGGGGGTATCTGGCATTAAGACTGTGGAGAAAAGAGTTTGAAGACATGGAGGATCGTAAGGATTGATGAGGTCCCATCCACTGGCCTGGCCTGGCACTCAGACTGCGGACCATCTGCATGTTGCCTGGTGCGTGAACATGGGGATCTCTCGACCTCTGGCGCTGAGCACAGGAGGCCTGGAACATCTCCAAATCAGATGGCCATTTGGCAGCCCCCTGCCTCCTCTTCCTCTGCTCCACAGCCTGCTCATACTCCAGACTCTGCTGTCTGCGACTTTTGCTGGACTTTATCACAGCAGGGATGGGATTTGGCTTAGAATGGACCTTGTGGGTATACATGAGTCCTGGGCTACAGTGGCTGGAGTCTGAACCTGAGCCCTGTCTGCGCTCCTCTGTGTGACAGTTGGTACATTTCTGGGTCATTTTTCCTTTCCCTGACCTTTTCTGTTCCCCCTTGCTTCCACCACTGCCCTCTCTGGTCCTCTCACCAGAGGAGTAGCCATGTTGCTGCCTCGTCGCTCGGTGCTTCTCACTGCTTTTTCGTCTCAGTTTCACAGCTTTCGTTTTACGGTCTGCCTGTCTCACCTTGACCCTCTGGGATCCAGCAGGGACAAATTTGGCGTGGACAAACTCGGGGGAAGCTGTATGACCAGTGTGAACCTCAAAGCCTTGACTCTCCTCTGTGCTGGAGCTGTGGGCCATCACTGATCGTTCCCTTTGGCCGTTCCTTTCTTGTGGCCTTGACTCTTGATTGTCCCCAGATCTTTTCTCTGAGGTGCTCCTTGCTAGACGACCACATTCTCCTTGGGGTTTATCATTCTTCCTCAGGGATGAAGTGGTGACCTCATCAGAGCTGTACTCCCTCATGGTAGCAGCATAGGAGTATCTATGCGAAACCTCCGGGGCTCTAGCTGACTGTTTGTGGTTATCAGCCAGCTCTTGACTGGAGTACGTCACACAGTGTCTCTTCTGGTCGCTGTCTGGTGGGATGATGTTTGTGGTCTTGGCTGGAAGAGGCTGCAGAATAGACACCTCTTTCTGTGCAACTTCAGGAAACACAGTTGCAACTTCAGTGGGCTTCCTATGATAGTCACTGTTTGTCTGCATAGTCTCTGCAACTGTTTCACTCTGGATTTTGCTCAGGCTGCGCAGGAGGAGCTTGTCGATATAACCCAAGGTCTTGGTCTCATAACCCATTTGTGCTCTCTGGAGGGAGCCAGAACTGTTCACTGGGGGTCCCTGGCCCTCTAGAAGTCCAGGCAGGGCTGGGTCATTCCCATTGGAGAAGATTGGGCTCTGGAGAGCCACAGCATGCAGGGGGCTGGGGTAGTGGTACATTTCGGTCCCACTGCGAGACACCAGGTTGCACTGGAACTTAGGGTCCACTGTGGATGTCTTCGGGTTTGTGCACACTGAGGGTTTCCTTGCATCCACGGATTTGTAGTAGCCCAGCCCTTGAGCCATCATCCTATCAAGATCACCTGACGGGCAACACAAAAATAATGATTAACCTTTAAAAATCACTCATCCACTGAAAAATTACATGTAATTATGAAGAAAAATACATGCTGAGTTGTTTAGTAACAACCGCTGCATGGTTCCTGTTACTACACGAGAGGTTATCTTCAATTAGAGATGAAGAGATTTGGTTTACCTGTCGACACAGGTCTCGGTCGGGCCTGTTCGGTGCCAGCAGTGCTTGCTCGGATCCTGCTGCTGCCCAGGTGGACGCCTGTGGCCCGTGGAGGGTTGGGCTGGGCAGCACTCTCGTCAGCAGAACGCCGGCGGAATACATCGACTTGTAATGGAGGGCTGACGCTGGAATTTGCCGGGCTCATGGGAAGGAGAAGAAGGCTCGTCTGGGAGGATGACAAACACTCGCTATACACAGAGGTACAGGAGTTGGACAAGGAGCAAGAGCCGCCATCACTGAGCTCATAGAAACCTGGAGAGAGCAGGAACAATCATAGGCATGAGTATTTTTCTTACACATCGCATGATGGTGGCTTGGGTGGATGCTTAATTACTTGCGATTAGGTCAACAGCTCCTGTTTGTTCGGGCGTTTGCTTACACACCTGAACTTGGCCTGCTGTCACTCTCCAGCTGCTCTGTGGAGGCCTTGCTCACATCCAGCTTCAGCTCACTGATTTGTTGATCCAGCTGTTGCAAGTGAGTCTTCAGCCCTACATCCTGTTTCCGCAGACGAGACTGTAAAACAGACAAACATTTGATTTTAGCCAACGCCAAAAGATAATTTGTGGCACAACCTTTAAAACGGGACAGTCTTATTTGATTTTCACAGGAAATGAGAGTTTGAGAACAGGAACTTTTTTTAACCAAGATCCTCAACGCTCACACATACAGTTATGCAGAAATCCTCTCAACAGGAAGGATAAAATTAGTAGAATCTTACTGAGAAGAGGACTGTTATTCGGATAAAGGATGCTCTAATGTACAGCCATCAGGAAAACAAAAGCGACTCAGCTGTGGCTGATGATTAACCCCAGCAGGACATGGGGGAGCATGGAAGAAGCAGTGGTGGGTAACTCATTTCTCCCCCACAGCGAGGGCCTGGCCATTGTGTAAACTACTAGAGGAGGAGAGCTTGGGGGTTGGGGTGAGAGACTGTTTGCCTTGCAGTTAGGGCTTGGCATTTACTGTTACAGTTGTTGTTAAAATGAGGGCTGTGGGTCAAAGCCTGTAAAATGCACCATTAGAACTCATGTTTCGTTCTCCTTTCTGTGGCAAAAATAAAACAGTTATCAGTCTTTTTTGTAGCCAGTGGTGGTTTATAAAGAAAGCTCAATTCTGCAGTGTAAAACACAATTCAAACCTTGTGTTTTCCCAACACTTTACAGCATATCCTTCAATGCATCTGCCCAGTTCTACTAAAAGTAAAGCATAGCATCTTAATCCCTGTACTTCCTGTGAGGGGCTCTAACAGCAGCATGCATGGAAAAAGCGTGTCATGGAAAAAACTCCCCACAGCCAGTTGTCTCCAGGACTCAGGGGTCTCTGGTGACTGAGACTCACTGAGTGTTATTCACAGCGAAATATTCCACCTTCAAAAAAACACTTCATGATTAAAAAAAAGGGGGGGAAGAAAAAAATCCTGGCATTAGTGGTTAATGATTGAGGGCTGCTCCCCCCTGCAGTATGCACATGCACGGGTGTGCGCGCACGCATACAACTCAAAGTCCTGCCGGTCCTGCAGTGAACCTTGATTTATGACACCTATCTTACTTCCTACCCCCAGCTGAGAGCCTGAAAGTGTGTCTGGTAATAATTGAAGACGGAATGCACATGAGCATCAGCTGACGACTTTAATCCAAGGGCAATTTAACTTCCAATTAAATAAATGGGAGCCCAGTGTTGACCCCATCCTAACAGGTAATGATCATAATGAAACAGCAAACTATTATGCTGACATAGGAGCAGGCGCACAGAGGTGTGTTAATCGCTCTGTTTTATGGCTTTTAATTGAAATGACTTCCTACCAGCTGTTGCTTCAGGGCTGTTAGGGTCGCCTCCAGCCGCTGCTCCTCGGCCCCCATCACCATCATCGCGGGACCCTCCGGGCCGGCGCGCACAGAGGTGACCGGCTCCTCTCGGTCCACCCTCAGCGCCCAGTTCACCATCTCGCTCTGTCTGTCCTTCAGCAGATGCAGCTCCTGCAGTCCGGCCAGGGCAGCCTGAAGCCTCTCCCCGACCCTGCTGCGGTCTACCCCGGCTGCAGCGCTCATCATCCCCGCGCAAGACCCCTTTCTGCTCAGCATGCTGAGGAGCGGCGTCCGATCATATCCAGAAACAGAGTGCGGTCGAAGAAGCGTCCTCCTCAGGATAACCACTCCGTTTGTCACTGACTCTCTGCTGCTGCTGTTGCTGCTGCTGCTGTTGACCTGTTTGGTTTTTAAACTACCTGTTAGAATAAATGTTGAGCTCAGAGGAGAGCCTCAGCTCCTCCCACAGACCAAATGGCCCTCCTTCCTATTGGCTGGCCACTGGGTCCCAGTGAACATCTGGTACTAATCCTCCCCATTCAGCTCCCCACTCGAGCTGCCCAGGCATGTACCAGAGGTCCATCTGCATAAGACCGCACGGCAAGATGAGCATATTATTATGCTATTTACACTATTCTCCTGCTGTTGTCGTTGTTACTCTCTCCAGCAGCAGGCTGCCCTCAGCCCAGAGATATGTGATCCACTGTGTGAAAGTTTGTTTGGGGGAATGTGAATGGGGATTGCATGTCCTCTCATTATCATGAGGCAACCACCCACCAAAACAAATCTCATCAAGTGAGAAGCTTATATTCAAGCAACTTTGAGGCACACGTGTTGTACAAACTGTGTGTAAATCTACTTTACCTTGGACAGACCCATAACATATCACTTACTTTTCATCCTCTTCCATACAACATATATTCTAGCTTTAAAGCCACCACTGACCAATCTGATTTAGTAGTAGTCATTCTGAAAATAGAGTAAGAGCCAACAGGACAAGTCCTGGCAGAATAATGCAGTGATAGATGAATGCTGTCCCCTTGTGGTAGTAAAGATGACAACAGTTTGTTTCCCTCCCTTGGCCTCAGTTTGTGCAACGTGCATGTGTTACCCAGGCTGAGAAGTTAGTTAAAGATGCACTATGTAGTTTTTTGGGAAAAAATATTTATCAGAAGAGAAACACATTTTAATGCCTTAATAAACTAAATAACCAGCCTCTCTTTCTTCACAAGAAGTTAACATGCAACTTTTATTAAATTTCACGTCGAATAAAACTCAAAATGTCTAGTTTTTATAATCAGCCCACCTCCAAACATATAAACATGAGTTCTTCATGTCCTCTGGACTTGAAATGATGAGTTGGATGAACTTACTGTAGATGGTTCAATCAACTTACTAAAAAGACACGATCAGCCTGTTAGCATACTGAGTTTGATAGTTAAAACTTTCTTTTTTAAAATAGTTTTTATACTTTACCTTTAACACCTTTTTCTTAACTTTGAATTAATTGAAAGAAAAAATGATTTGATTTGTTTGTGAGCTAAATATTATAATAATGGAGGAGCCTTGAAACTACTTTGTTGCAGTCTTATGAATTCATACTCATGAATTCAATGAATCTGTTATTTTACCTTTGTTGCTATTTTCTTCCTCATGGATATGACTCATAGCACAAGTATAACTCTATGATGAAGCACTTGTTCATTGTCAATAATCTGATGACAAATAAATAAGCGAGAGATTGAGCCCTCATCACAGGTAGAGGCTACATGAGGTAGGCTGCAGACTATTCACTCACAGTGCTGCTGTTGGCTCTGTATCGCAGGTGGGGAGATTCTTTCATGCTGATATCTGCAACTATCTTGTAGCTGCAGTTCAAAGGAAATACCAAAATACCAGGAGGGGCGAGCACCTGTGTGAGTATGTCACGCACAATGAACAAAGATAGGGTGATTAAAGTGTTTTAAATATGAGGCGATTCAAGGAGGATTCAACTCATTTCCTGTTCATCAATGTCTAGAGCACCCGCTGTTTGATTGTTTTGGTCCTTGATTCTCGCTGATAACATGAGATCAGTGAATCTGAGGCCTTCAACTTTGCGGCACTAGAGGGCAGTGTCACACCACTTCTCAATCTTGTCGGCTCACTTTTGCAATGTCACATGCTGCTACAGGACAGTTTATATATTTAATGGATGATGGATGTTCGTCTCACCTGGAAATGTGAAATCGAGCGAGCTGCCTCGTCCGGTCACCCTGCACCTGATCGCGAAATTTACAGATTTATTTTGGAGATATGGAGCACAAATCACTTGTTTACCTGTCCCTGATTGCAAAAACACATCCCCGTCACTTTGATGGTGCACCTCTCATCAAGATGCTCATATTATTTTGTGAGGCCCACTCCTCACAAGGATAGCGTCACGTCCTTGTAATGCTGCTGGCGTAGAACGCTGCATTGTGATGCCTGGATGTCCCACTGCCCCCATCCCCTTCAAAGCACTTCCTTCAGGGTGACATCAGCTGGGGTGCTGCTCCAAAAGGTGCCCTATTTTTTTTCTTAGCAATCAAGTGTGGGCTTTGTATCGAAGTCAGCTCCTGTAGCCTAAAACCTTTTACCTACCACTTCGCAAGGCTGGATCCAAATAGTTTTGTCTCTCTGCTTTCTCTTTGTGTGGCTTCTTCTTTGTGTTCTGCATTTATCAGCAGATTTTTTCCATCCTCCCACCTTTTTTCCATCCACTTAAGAAATGATAAAGCGGCCAAAGGTTGATAACAATACAAAAGCACATGGGCCGGGATCCCTTTCACTGTGTCCACGCTGCTCCTCACAAACAGCCTCAGTGGAAAGAGTTTGATAAAGGGTTTCGTACCTGCTCAGGTAGACACACAGGGGAACAATGGACGATGATGCCATAAACAGGATGTGTGTGTGTGTGTGTGTGTGTGTGTGTGTGTGGGGGGGGGGGGGGGGGTAAAAATGGGGTGTTGTCATATGGGGGACTGAGCGAGGTTGTTTGTGCGTATGTGCGAGAAGAATAGCCGGGGAGTGAATCTGTTGTCAGCTCTGTGTACATGGAAAAAAAAACTATTCACATGTAGGCATTATGAGCTTATGACTTCAAAGGGGAAAAATCTGATATCATACATGAGACACTCTTGCATGCCAGGAGAGGAGCAGCAGAATTCCGATGATGGGTGTTGTTGATTTTGAGCTATTTCCGGGCGTTTGTGCATTTTCGCATGTTTCTCTGTGCTCGTACGTGTGTGTGTGTGTGTGTTTTTGTTCTTGTTGCGTGTCAGGGGATTCCCATGCAGGTTCTCTGATTGAAAAATCCCTCTCCCAAAGATAGGGTGTTTCAGAGATCAAAGTGGCCTCATGTGTCTGCCAACACAGGCTCCCTCGCTCTGCCACCTCCGGCCGCTGCCGAACTACAACCTACAGCACAGTCATCACGAGTGAGTGAATGAACCTCACACAATGAAAAACCTACTTTTTGATGTTGGAATGTGGCCACTCCAGCAACATCGCCAGGATTTAAATGTTGGCATTTTTACTTTTTTGCAAATCACAGGTACACTCAAATGTTTACGTCACGTGTAGCATATCAACATTTCTACACTACGAGTCATAGTATGTTCATAAAACATGTATATGAGTTGAATTTCATGACGGGACGTTAAAGCTGGGAGAGACGGATTCCGAGCTGGAAACCACTGTTTGAGGCCGTATTTCAACATTAACAAGCGTCACACCACCAAATATTTTTCTCAGACAAGGGACGTTTATCTAGTAACAGACTTTTTGGACAATTCGCAGCCTTTTTTGTGTTGAAAGAATCAGTTAGGCCTAAACATAGTGACTGACTCACTGGCCCGTCATTAGGTGTGTATTTCAGGTGGTCTCTTCCTTCCAGCTATCTACATGTTTACTGTTTTTTTTTAAACCCCTGTAGCTGCATGAAACAACAACAGCTAAGCTACAAACCTACATGCTGAAACTAGCAGGTTAACAATAACCTGGTTGTCAACGGTGTGAACATAAACAAGCTAGCAACTATTTTCTTTTCCTTTGCGGGGATTAAGCCATTTTAATGCCGGGGCTTGACCCCCCACATGCAAAACAGTTCCCTCTGACACAGAGTTCAGCATCGCCCAAGATTAATGTAATTGGTTCAAAGGACTACGAACGAGTCCGAGTGTCTGGCTATGTGAAGACTAAACATTACCAAACCTTAACAAAGTGGTCTTTGTACCTAAATCTAATTATTATTTTTTTAAATTTTATATACTATTTGTAATCCTGCCATGGGAAATACATTTTTTTCACTCATATTGCACACACAGGTGCACACACACACACACGCAGTGTAGAGGAGATGAGTGAAGGGGCTGCCACACATGTTACATGTGTTAGATGTGTGTGTGAGCTGATAAATGTTGGAATTCTGAGAAATTATTATCCTTTCACTGCTTTTCGATTGACCAGAAACTGAAAAGATGATTGATAGTGAAAATCTGGAGGGACATCGGGCTGAAGTCCCTCCAGATTTTCACCATTGTCTTTTCAGTTGCCGATCAATCAGAGAGTGGTAAAATGATAGCAGTTAATCAGATTTTTCCAGAAGCTGGAACACAGTAGTACAAAATTTAAGCTCCCCACCATGAGCTTGATGTTAAAGGAAATTGGTGGTCTATGCTTTCCAGAGAACCACATTGGTTGCATAGACTGAATATTTTTTTTTCCAGTTTTGAGGAAAATAATTTGCCTCAGTGCTTTTTTGTAATCGGGTTACTTGAAAATAGTTTCAGCCTATTCTCACAATAAAACAGAAAATGTAACCTAAGGAAACGTAAAGCTCTCCAGTTGATCGCTCAGATCTCTGCTCCTGAGTTACTGAGGGAGATTATGGAATTAGATTTTATTTCTAACTGAGTTTTACTGGCAATGAAATGCATCTGTTCTTCATTTACAGCTCCTTAAAAAGACATATCTGTTTAAAAGAAAGGCTTCCATTGAATTCGTCTCCAAACCCTCAACTTATTTTCAATGCTCCAAGTGAATTCCAATCTGAAAAGCTCTATCTGACATGTCAGGGATTGTAGGAGGCTTTTTGGGAAGTCCTTGTCTTATAATCCTGAGAGCAGAATTCACATTTGTTGTTCTAAAGACATGTGTAGTCAAAAGTGCATCCAAGAAACACAACTTATCACTGCCTTTGACACTGACTGATTGCGATTGTGTCCAGAACAGTTCCCAGGGTTTTACTAGGTATTTCGTGATATGTTCTGCTTCATAACTGGTAGCGCCTACTGTTACTGTCAAACTTGCTCGAGAGCAAAAGCTCAGACAGTCAGCGCACAATTCCACCATATCAGTTTCCAATTCATTGTCAGTGGAGCAGCTCCAGGTTTTATCTCCTGATGCAATCCAAGATTAGAGGCTTGTTTCTGTGGGTTTTAGCTTTGATTGAGAGTTGCTCATGCCAAGAAATGTTGAATGAACTGTCTAACGCTGTTGGAATTTCTTTCAGGTTAATTTACTTAGTGATATTTGATTGAATAATACAGTAGGATGTTCATTCAACCAGTCAGAAAATTGGTTCCTTAAGGTATACTGGTCAGATGTTGAAGAATTTATTATGAATGTTTGTTGTTAAGTCCTGTAAGTCTAAAAAGATCCAGTGGATGTTTTGTGGGCACATGGAGGCCTGTCTCCAGTGGTGGACCAGATCTACCATATCTCCCTCTATCATCTTGTCCAGCGTGTGCTGAACCACCTCGTCAGACTCTCGGTTGATTTGCCCTCAGAGTGCAGCACTGTGGCACATGAGAGGGACCTTTATGCTGTGTGCTCGCAAAATTATCTCCTCATCAAATTTTATTTGAGCTGAACAAATTTTTGTTTATTCAGCAAGTGTGCGAGACTGGCCTCCATGCCGTACTCCTGCAAATCATAAAGACATCAGTCTAAATTAACTGATGTAGCATTGCCTTCGCCATGAATGCAGTGTGCTGCTTCCAGCCAAGTTCCCATGGAGAATTTAAAGCAGTCGATGGTCTATACCTCTTGTGTGACAAGCTGGGGGAGCTGTTTGGAAAATGTATTTTCCCCTTGTGTATCCTCAGGGGGATTTGTCAAGGGGCACAGTGTGCCATGCACAATTGGCGTGAATGTGATGTGAAGTTTTTTTTAATCATATTTATATGTTTACACCTGCTTCACCCACAAGTATTTTATGGAAGGTGGAGATAACTTATGTTTGTGCAGTATATGTGTCTGTTTGGGCCTCAGAGGGAGAAAAACAGGAATTAACAAGACCTGAGTCTGAAAGACATCATTTACCTGGGGAGGGCTACATTTCAGGCATGGATGTAAAAGTGTCAAAGTCCATACAAGAGAGACTTATCATGGGGAGTCTCTGATGGCCTGTATCTTTTCATAGGCAGGGAGACACACGTCTGAGCTGTTTAAGACTCGGACATTGTACTTAACTGACCCCGTCTGCAGAGCTCTGGGGAGCCACGCCACTTCTGCTGAGTAGGGACTAGCCTGAATTCCACATCTGTTAAAAAAAACGAAGATCAGATTTGATTGATGAAGTGGTTTTCGACTGTTCACACAGTATCATTGTCTATTGCGGTTTGCAAGCTGACATCTCTGCTCACTTTCTGCCCAGAAAGACCGGATGGTTACTTCTTTTACACAGAGTTTTTATTGCAGCTCTAATGGTGGTGGTTTATTTTTGGAAAACATGGTTGAGCAACAGTTTCAGCATGTGCACAAAGACAACTGAGGGGTTAAGGACAATTCTTCTTTTAGTCAGTGTTCATTGTGTCACAGAGGTTGAGTCAGCGAGTCTTTCAGTAATACAATTGTGGTTCAGTGGAGCTGCCCAAAGAAATGTTTTGTGAAATCGTGCATGTAGAGCTGTGGTTGGTTTTAGCCGCTCTAGCTGTGTGGCTCTAAGGACGATAATGTTGGTCAGTCAGTCAGTCCACCACTTTGGTCCAGATTTCTAAATAATGTTTGGGTGGACTGCCATTAAATCTGGTACAGATCAGATACAAAACTAAACTAAGATGGTAAACAATACACCTGTTGAACTTGATCATGTTAAAGGAACGCTTCACAGAAAATGTATAATTCAGCCATTATTTACTCAAGTTAGGGTTATTTAGCGTGACCTATCAACAGTACAATCATGTAAAACGAAAATAATTTTGTTTTCAGTACGTTTTAATGAGTCCTTTAAATCTACAGAGGAACAGGTCTACCATGTTGCTACAGCAGACCAGAAGACAAAGTACACATCAACTCTAGAGAAGACCTTTTGTGTATTTGTTGTTGTTGTTGTTTTTTTTTGCATGAATTATGGTTTAGGGGAGAGGTGAGGGGTGATTAGTTGGTTGTAATCTGCAACCTCGCAATTAGATGCCCCTAAATCCCACACTGTCAGTAAAAGCAGCACAGCAGGAGTCTACTTCATATGTGTTTAAAAGCTCAATGTTGACTTTTACTCAAGATATAGCCAGAAAAGCAATGTTTACTTCATTTTTTTCACTTCATGCAAATGATGTAGTGTATTTTGTATGGTGTTGCATTTTGTCCTTGCATATCCCTACCACAAACTCTGCTGAATCTGTATCCTTTGTTAGGAAATATGTGTTTTTGTGCAATTTTGCAATTTTACAAAGTGAATATTGTTTTATGAAAGAGTGAACCCAAATGAAAACTAAACCCATATGTGGATAGCCTGCCATAGATGATCTCAGGAACTGACCCAAGCCTTTTAAAGGCAAAAGTGTAAAGGAAAGAATTAAACATAAACAGTCCCTTATCACCGTCTCTCTCTGATGCGCACGTAGAGAGGAAGTCTGTTGTCCAACCCAGCATCTGTGAACACCATCCAGCAAAGGGAAGCTATGTTGTCATAGAGAACAACAACACAATGCAAGTTGTTGTGTGCTTTGTTCTGTGTGCACTGTTCACGTACATTTATCAAGATGGTGGCAGAGACATAAAACCCCGGTTTGGCCTCGACAACTAAATCTCCTCTCCTCCTTTAAAAGGGCGGCTATTTTGATGGAGCAAGTTTCTTCTTGTACACAGGAACACCAGCAGACGTGGCTTTAGACATCCACTAAGCTATCACAATGCAGTTGCAACACAAAGTCAGACTCAGGAGAACCAAACTCTCTTGTCTAAACTTCCCTCATGTCTCATCAGCATCTGATTCCGGCATCAGATCCGAATCAGATGAGTTTGTGCTGAGATATTTAACCTCGAGGTTTGGGTTCATAGGAACATAACCACAGGCTATACAGGCTCTGAAATGCTGCAGCCGCTGTATCCACACAGGTGTGCAATTTTAAGAGGCCTCTTTATTTGCAAAATCACCTGAAGTTTTTCCACCTGCGGGGAAGGTGACACAATGCCGGTGCCCTCGGGGTGGCGTTACAATCCGTCCGTCCACACAGAATTGTTATTCATCGAAATGTGCACGCAACTGCCCCACTCTTCCTTGCCTCGTTCAGAAGCAGAAAAAGGTGAGGTCTGCGTTTCAGCTGTCTGTCTCCAAAACATAAGAGCACTGCTTCTGAACACTGATGACAACTCAAATGTGCTGTGTGGTTTGTGACCACCAACCCCCATCCGTCAGCCCAGACCAAAACAACCTGCAGCTCGACAGGAAAACAACAGACTCAGGTGATCTCAGACAAGAGGAATCCCCAGTGTGAACCTGGGTGTGAGTAAATTACACTTGATAGGCTGCCGAACTGAGGCTTATATCAGTTTAAGCCGGTTCAATCAAAATAATACATCAGAGGACATTAATTTGTACTCGAGGGGAGATCAAATGTAAAACCCCAGGCTGACCCTTGAACACTTGCTCCTGAACCCTTTATCCCCTCGTCTGGTGTGCTAATCCTCCTGAAGCCCTCCATGGGAGCTCATGTGGCCCAGAGGAGATGGAGCGGAGGAGGATGAGGCTGACAGCACCAACACAGCTGGCCCGCAGAGTCGTGGAAGCCACGTTCACAGATGTGCCAGTCCCCCGATGAGCAGGAGAGCCCGATTGTTCTATGCCATGCCCACCATGTGCTCGCCCCTTCAGAAACCACACTCCCTGGTGAACATTGTGTTTTGGCCACTGATCTGATGGCTAGGAGAGGCGTGCATGAGTGTGTTTCATTAGGCAAAGGACCACACAAGACTGTTGTTGGGTATTTCCATAAACATTTGAAATAAAAGGCTACATCTATCAAAAGCACCAGATTAAAGTTTGATTTTGCACAAACAAAGACTTGGGGGCCGCTTTCCCAGAGCGATCATACAGCGAAAGTCCACTGAAAAATGGACCTTTTGTTTTTGAGGTGTTTCCCCACAACCTTTGCAACTTGCGTGTCATTAAAATTATGAGCAGACATTTACAGGGGCCCACACAGGGGAAGACAGGATCACTCTGCAGCATTTTCTTTTTCCAAGACTTTGATTTTATTGTATTTTCATCTCAGAAGCCAACTCACAAACATCAAATCATCGACTTGATCTATCATTTAAGGTACACCGAATCTGGCAAACAGGGCTCGGCACAATAGGAGAAACAATTCCTGCGAATCTCTCCTCAAGGAGGAGCAATTATCTTTCCCTCCTATTAGGGAGAGAGCGAGGATTAGGAGTGTTTGTAACACGATAATGTGCAGCAAATGTTTGCAAATTCCTCTACATCACTCGCATATTTGAAGAGTGAGAGCTCTGTGCTGTACTTGCAGACCTTTATGGGGCTGTGTTATACTGCATGATATCCTTGTATGACCAGGAGATGACACCCTACTGTATAATGAGGGATCCCATGGTCAAGCTGTGGAGCACATGGAATCATATATAAAATGTCTGAGTGGTTGGTGGAGGCAGCGGGAAAGGTTTATCTGTTGGAAGTCTTCCTCTTCCTCTATCCCTGCGCGTCCTTTCTGCTCTGAAAGTTCAGCTTGCATTATGCTCATGGAGGTAAGATGAAAAAAAAAATAAAATTAAGGCCATTCCAGTGTGGCAGGAGGACACGAGAGATGCTGGTTGATGTCATGTGTAGTGGTGGTAAGAGCTCTCCTCTGCCTTTATTGGTCATAAATTGTCCTGACAAGGTCTACAAAGCACTTATGTAAATCCTCCCAGTATCACATATCAGGGCAGGTATTTGTAAAGGTACAGCCAGACGAATATTTAAGTCCTGGCTCTGAATTAATTTATCGCCGTGTTTGTAGAGCAAATAGATTTTGATAGAGTGGCTGATAGCACGGACGTGTTTCTGGACACCGCTGGGTGGTGAGTTTCCCAGCTGCCCGAGCCAAGAGCTGAGACGCGTGATTAGAAAGTGAAATTTTGGGGTGAAATAAAAAACTCCATCCCTGACATTTTCTTGTGGTGAAAAAGTTGTGAACTACAGGGGAGAGGCAGGGGCCAAGGCCCCATAATATAGCCCTTCTCTCCAAGGCCAGGTCTGACGCAGGGAGCCTGACACTCTGCGGGGTTGGGACAGAGAAGGTCTGTGTGGTGAGCCAGCCATAGAAACTCTGTCACCTCTCCGCGGTGCGTGGAAACCCCTGCGCACTGTCACTAACAGCGTCCCACAACAGCCACATGTTGACTCTGTTCATTTATGAAGCATCACCTGCTTTTTGTTTCATACATAAAGATGTTTGCGGCCTATATCTGCTCCTGACTTAAGAAACTCTTTGTCAGTCACATTGTTTTGACTTACTGATTGAAGAATTCACTCAATGAACAGTTCTGTAAAACATGTTTTCATATATTACCTGCAAATGAACACAGTCATATAAAATAACAGCATTATTCTAAATAGACATGTATAGCTTATGCATTTTTTCATGATGAACGTCACTAAAGCTAGAGTTCAAATAAATAGCCAAAAGGGTGATGGCCTTATGGCCTATGGGTTATGGGTTTAAGCTTTAAACTAAATTCTACATTGGATGGAGCGTTAGTTTGTACAATACTTTGGTTTAGGACCAAATACCTAAACTAATACATTCCCATCAGCTTCAGTGAATCTTTGTGTTAAGTGCGAATCAGCTGATGCTAACTAACTAAGATAGTATACACTTGAAACATTATACTTTCTAAACATCAGTATTGTTAGCATTGTCATTGTGCACATGTAAGCATACTGACATTGGCATTTAGCTGAAAGCCTGGCTGTGTACCTAGCCTCATGGAGTCGCTAACGTAGCAGTAACACTTTACAATATGGTGCTCAAAAATGTGAGTTATTACTTAGTAGCAAGTAAGGAATGAATTGGGGAGAACTTCATAGTTAATGGATCGTAGATGATTCATTCCTAAATAACTGTAATTCAAAGACAAAGCTGAGTTACTGGAGAACAGAATGGGGAATAATACATTAATGAATCATTAGTTAATGTTTAGTTCATAAACACGTTTTTCCTTATCAACTATCATCCACCCAAGTAAAGTGAGACCTCATAACAAGTACTCATTAAACACTATTACATAAACATATAAAAGATTAAGGCAACCCCAACACTAATGATTCAGACATTAGTATTTTAATGAGTCTATTGAGTAACTACTCAGTATTCTGTTTCACTTTACACTTAACTTCTGGTTCAGTAATCAGTAATGAATCATCACCAGTTTGCGCCAATCAGTGGTTGATAGTTAATCAAGACCAACTCTTGAAGAAAGTGGTCAGTGTGTTGATTCACAGATACTAATGATTTATAATCATTACCTAATGTAGTATCTCCCAGTCTGTTCTAAAGTAACTAATCATTATTCACTATACAGTCCAAAACTACATTTTTATCTACCTTATTGTTATGTGTTACCAACTTAGCTATACTTTGGGCTTGGGAATAGACAAATACAGTAGCAAAAAGGGAATATAAATATTATAAAAGTTAAAGTTAGAAATTAAAGTTAACGTTAAACTCAGCTTTCCCACAGTGAAATACAGCATCATGATAGAATCTGTCCTATGTTCAGACAACATGCTGGAGATCCTGTGAGGTCCAGCTCATGTCAGATCCCGCCGTGAGTTAAAACCGCCATTCACTGATTAGTTCCTATCAGTTGTCTGTGTGACGGGGATGTGCACACCGAGAGGTCTGGGTATCTCTTTAGGTATCTGAGCTATGTAAACTCACCGCTGTGGGTCGTGGCGCAAGAACTCCATCCTCCCTGCTCTGCACAAGAGACGGTGGCATTGGTAAAAGAATATCAGATTGCTCTCATGGTTCTGGTCTGCAGGATGAGTCACAGATAGTGTCATCACCGTGATGAGACAAAGATGAAAGTGCCAGGGTGCCATATCTTTATCATGACTGCTCATCTTTATCTCAGCTGCAGGAAGATGCAGGAAAGGTTAGTATATCTTGTGTAATGTGAAATATGGGTATTGATCAGATCATTATCATCAGTCAACACCATTAAAAGGATGGCTGTGGTTGCAAAAGCACCGGCAGAGCTGAGGCGGAAACATGGTGGGTGGTGCCGGCACAGGCCTGTGAGAGCTGTCCAATCAGAGCATACAGTGCTTCTTGGAGGGCCTTAAAGTGACGGTAAATTGAGTTCTCAGAACAAGGGTAAATAGAGGATTTGCAGCAATTGGCATAATGAGAAAAAATAAATGTTTTTTCAACATTAAAGCATATAAACATTTTCTAGTAGACACCCAAAATAGTATGAGTATAAACCTGAAAATGAGCATAATTATGAGGCCTGTAACATGAGCACAAAGTTGTATTGTTTCAGCCTTAGATAACTAACACATGTCTAGATCAGAACGTTTCACATTTTCACAAAACTCAACAGATTTGCACCACAGTGTAAGCTCTAGTTATGTATTTAAGATTTGTTAAGTTGCTTAAGAGAGGGTTTTGTTGACTGTGGATTTACTAGTCCTGCTCCAAGTAAACGACCTGCCACACACTGCCCAGTGTCACCAACTGATACTTCACAGACATTATAGCATTAAAAAAAAAGAGATATCTATTCTATAAATGAGAGCATGAAAGAGAAGCTTTACCTGGGAAACGAAACCAGGTCTCAGATGGTTAAATGAAGAGTTAAATTTGGGCTCCCTTGACAAATTTAAATTCTAATGAAGAAGTATTAATGATATGCAAAGAAAAATATCAGGGCTGAAGTGGGGTTGGGAGCCACACATAACTAAACCACGTACAAAAAGCCAATAAAAACTTTGCAGAATGAGGCATGAATGCTTTTTTGTGCCACCAAATATTAGATTATGCAAGTAATCCTCTCAGTCAGTGATGGCTTGGAATTCAACGAGGCACCGAAGGCCAAGTCATGTCAAGCATCGACTCCTTTCGCCAGCTCGTCGCTACGCGGTCGCTGCATTTTGTGATTGATGACCGTGGCTTGTACATGACCTAGCCCAGTGAGGAGCCTGTCCAGCACTGACCAACACTGAACACTGCAGGGTTTTACTCAGCTGATATCATGGTCAAAAGAGCCATAATGTAGCCCCATATTTCTTGAATGTTGATATTTTCCTGAGAGCAAAACAAGCCCACACCTTGATATGGTGGGCTTGGACCCAACGTACTGTCTGTATGGACTCATGAAACGTACGTCTTGAACCGGATGGATTAAGTGGAGAGTTTGAACTCGAGCGTGGAAAAACATACCTGAGTCGATGCCTCGTTCATGGTTTTGATTTCAGCTGGTGTTTGCCAGACATTCATCCGAGTTGCAACATATTGCAGGTTATGATGTTTTCTTAGAAGATAAGCCTTCTCTCTGCTAGGTTCAATCCCAGCCTGGCAACTTCACAACTCCATCTCGAGGTGCCAACTGTGAGTGTCACACCTGATTTTATTGACAGCTGTAATGATTACATTTCATATACTGTAATTGCTACAGTCAAAATATTGTCTCAAAGCCTGAGAAGGTGCAGGCTCTAAACAAAATACACACACAAGGAAGGGTTTGTGGAAGAAAATCCTGCTTGCTTGCACTGCAAATGTTGGTTTTAATAATTTCGGTATATAAAAAAAGAAGAAAAAAAAAAAACGGTGTCATGCAGTGTTTTTCTGCCTGGAATTCTTTCAGTGGAATCATTTAAAGATGACAAATCACTGGCAGGGGATAGAAACGGAGACAGTGAGATAACAGAGAGGTACTGAGAGTGTGGGAAGGGAAGACAAAGTGAGAGAGTGGGTAGTGCCTTTCTGTCTATCTGAGTGCAAGTAGACCTTTTGTGCGGTGGGGGGAAGTTTGAGCTCTGAATTATCTACATTGTTTGAAATTCCCATCCCTCTTGTGTCTTGGCAGACGAGGCACAGGCCGGTGGTGTCCATGTGGGTGACTGTAAATGAAACATTCCGCGCTGAGTTCAGGACGGGGTTCCTCTTGACTCATCGTCCGTCATTGCATAAAGCTCGCTCTCTGCTAGTGAAGCAGCCCATTCTTCTGTCCATGGAGAGGCAGGCAGTAAATTCTCAGGGCCCCCATTGTTGAAAGCTCCATCACCTCCCTAGATGCCTCTATCTCCGAAATCCAACTCTTGTGAACATCTGCAGCGATGACCTACCGTGTACAACGCACATCTGTGGCTGGAGCGTCTGTTTTCACATCCGTGACGCTGTAGACAAACTCAAGTGGATTATCTCAGACTATGATCAAAAGTAAACACCTGCATGAGTTTAGCTGTTCATGTCAAACAAGTCTCTTTGTGCTCTGCTGAAATATGAAGACAAACTGTGACATAATCAAACCAAGGACGTTCTGACTCAGACAAGCAACTCCTTTTATTTATCCAGGGAAATTTATAGCAGTGCATGTGTGCTCTTTTTTGTATCTGGAATAATTACACACATCTGGGAGCGTCCTAGTACAAACACTACTGCTGTACAGTAGCAAGTTGGTTTTCAGTGCCTTGCTCAAGGGTAGTTAAAAGAGGGGAATCCAGATATGCTACGGTCACTTGGGGGGAAAATATTCTGCTCGTCTTTGGTGCGTGTATGAGTCTGACTCTTAATTTGCAGGTGTTTATGTGGCTAATTCTTCATAATGCATTTTGGAGAGGAGTGAAAAGCTGTCCTCGGGGAGTGAGCGGCCCAGGTAGCCCTCACATCTGAAGAGCGGCCTAATGGGAAAGCAAACACAGTGATTACCAAGGCCCCTTTACAAGGAGCGGTCTGCAGTGAGAGCGTGCGCTCATGTGTGCGTGTTTGTATGTTTGCATGTTCATGGCTCACATTTTCTGATGCTGCACAGCACTGGAGAATTCAGTTTTTATATCAGGGGTAAATTGTTGTGGACTGTTTTAGAGTGAACTTGCCACGTGTCTCTCATGCCAATGTGTCGAATGTTTTCTTTTTTGGTGTACATTTGTGTGTCATATTTTAAAAGGGGCAATATGGAGAATTTTACGTTGAAAAATGTTTTTTAAAATTATGAAAATTATCACCAGAATATGAAGAAAATGCAGTTTTAATAATATGTCTGTGTGTTATGTTACAGAGATATCTACTGTAGTTAGCATGCTAACCAGCTAGCCCCTTCCCCGTAACGGTCCAAAACTCCTTTGCTTGCATGGATCGACCAGGTGGCCAGTTCCTACATATTGGACCTTTAAGGGGGCACTATGTGGTTTTATAATATTTTGAAAATAACATGATATCTGAAAAATGTAGTTTTATCATAACTGAACAAACAAGCTGTTCTCAGAGTAAACTAAGGTGTTTGGAGCTGGAAAGGAGGCAGGGTCCACCAAAGTTTCTCCCTCTGTTTATTCAGTTTATTTAGTCAGATAAAAAGAAAAGATTTAGTATCTGTTCAGTTTTTTGAGTGTGAGGTGAAGTCTTTCTTCTGTTTTAAGATTTCTGTGTCTACATAGTGCATCTTTTACATTGCATCATTATTGTGTGCATTAGCTCACTAAGTTAGATGAAGAAGGGAAGGATTACATTTTTAAGGAACAGATTTCTGTGAAATAACAACTCCTAAAGGACAAAGATGGTACCTCATAACTTTATGGGATGATACTTGTAACATTGTAGTCAAATGTGCAATGACACTTTAATTCAGGTTAAAAGCTGTGAATCATTGTAATTATGTGCAAGCTGTTTGATTAACTGTCTATTTGAGAGGATTTGTAAATATTTTCAACATATAAATGACTGTATAATTATTATCTATTGACTTTGTATTAACATACTGTACACATTTCATTAATACTTTTATTCTTTTTAAAAGAAAAAAGATTCCCAGCATGGCAGCCTTGTGCTGTGGTGTGCCATGTCTCCTCAGGGACCGCGGTCGTTGCATAGAGGGGCTTTCTTCGCAGCACACGGGCCCTCTTCACTCTGTGTTGACTTAGTAAATTACTTGGGATGTCAGGGCCCAACCACAGCTTATCCTCGGAGGGGGGAGGCGGCAGGGATGCAGGGAAGTAGTGAGAAAAAAAAGAGAGAGGGAGAGAAATCATTGTAGAGGACCAAGGGACAAAAATCAGACACTGAAAGCTTTGGAGTCAAAGCGTGAGGGAAGATGAAAGCATGTTATGCCCTATTTCTGAGTTAGGGACTAGATGATACAAAACACTCATTACATACAAAACATTTCAGTGTCAATAGAAAAAGGCCCCTCACATTTTTTCTCTGTGCTGTAACGTGTCATTGTCAATGTGTGGAACCTCAAAACAAAGATTTGCCATTTTGTTTTTTTCCCCCTCGCTCTTGGCGATCCAGGTGGATACAGGAGGCCAGTCAGCGAGAACGACAGACAGAGAGACAGAGACAGAGAGAGAGAGAGAGAGAGAGAGAGAGAGAGAGAGAGACAGAGAGAGAGAGGGAGTCCTGCAGGGCACATGGCTGAATGGTATGCAACGGCAGGCGCTTAGGGCTGTCTGTGCTGCAGCCTGTCTGTAGTCAGGCGGGCAGGCTGCACACCTGTGGCCCCTCTGCTCAGCCCTGTTTGCTTTGACACCTCGGATGCTGTCTCCTTCAACAACACATCTTTCATCCTCGCCATCGACCTCATCACTCTCTAAACCCTCCTCCCCCCATCCCACGCTTTTTCTTTTTGTCAACTCGGATACCAGAACCCTTTTTTTGTTCGTTTCTGGCAGAGAAAATGTATAAGGAAGGGCCCAGCACCTCATTCTCTGACAGCAGATCTTCTACTTTCTCATCTCAGTGCGCTGTTCTCCAAATGTGGTGAATTATGAGGTGAAACAGGCTTTTTGTTTGATCTGTAATGGCCCGGTTCCATCAACACTTGCTCTCACTGCTTTTCTCAGTCCCCTTACACTTCAGTGGCTTCTTACATTTTTTTTCTTCTTTTCCTCATTTTTTTTTCTCCTTTCTTCAAAATCACATTTTCCCCTTCATCTGTCCACAGAGCACGCTAAGCCTTTGATAGGGATAGTGGCGGCGGGGCATGGGAGCGATGGGAGTGGAGGGTGATGTGTAATTGTGGGTCGGGGTGTCAGTGGCTCCCCAGGACCTGCTCTGAAAGGATGTGACTGAATCCCTGGCCAAGTGAAGAAGAAAAAAATGTTTTCAAAGAAGTGCTTTGTGCGCAATCATCAAGCCGTGATAGCGGCACAATCGCCTTGTCTAATTTGTCATAACATGCTTTGTCATTTGCTGACATCCCCTGTCCACCTTTAAAAGGAGATTTCATCACTTGGCCACACCTTTGAGTCTGACTGGAGGTGGTGGGCAGGGACCAGACTTGGGAAGTATGGATAACATGATAATTGTGAAAGTGTTTTCCAGACATAACAATATATTTTCATTCATAGATTTTCCTCAATATACATACTGTATGTTGTACGTATCTTCTATCATATTTCTTGGCACATGAATAGAAAAATATGGTTAATCATTCCTCCCATTTTCTTGACTTATTTCATCCTCTGTTACACACAGAAATGAAGAAAAATGTGTTCATTGATTTGTTTTCATTTTTTTTTTAAGAAATAATTTGACCTGCGATAGACTGGCGACCTGTCCAGGGTGTCCCCTGCCTTCGCCCTAAGTCAGCTGGGATAGGCTCCAGCCCCCCCGCGACCCTGCAGAGGATTAAGCGGCGTACATATAATGTGTACAGATGATGGATGGATGGATGGAAATAATTTGACATCATGGGAAACATGCTTATTCGCCCGCTTACCAAGAGTTATAGCAATAATAGCACTCTCTTGTTTGTGCACTAAATATGAAGCTCCAGCCAGCAGCCAGTGAGCTTACTGTGCATTCATGTGCTGTCAGAATGATCAGGAAAATGTTTTTCCAACCGGCAATATTCAGGTGCCCTCGTGCCCTCTCACTTTGTTTTCCCTCCAGTTGGAAAAACAAATTGCAAAGTCAGACAAATTTTTGTTACACGAGTTGCTGAGTGGACATGGTATGACTGTGAAACACAGGAACAAAAGTAAACATTGGGTTGATGGTAAGAAACTTTTACCAAAGTCACAGAAATGGGACTCTCCAAGGAGCATGTGAATGCAGCATTAGCTTAGCACAAAGAATGGAATCTGGCAGAGACCTAGCTTGGCTCTTAAGTTAACCACCTCTGCCTACTGGCAGCACCAAATCTCCCTAATTAACATCTTATACACTGTATTTTCTGGAAGCCAAATCTTTTAATAAACCTTTCCTCTTGAAAAAGTTTGGCAATGTATTTTGCCACCAGAGGTCTCTCCATTGAGACAAAAGCAAAGACGTAAAGTAGTGTGGGATCATGGGAGTTGCTGTCCAACCACCACAGCCGATGAAAAGCTATCTGTCATGAAATGTTCATGGATGGAGTAATGTTGTATTTATGTTATCCTTAGTCACATTTGCCAACTTCCTTCCTCACTCTCTTGGAAGTTATAGCAATAGGTGTCCAAATTAAACACAATGTTTCGACATTGTTGGAAACATTTGGGATAATGTCAGTACCCAGCTCTTTAAAATATACAACAAAGGTCATATAAATCTGAGAGATTTTATCACAGAAATGATTTTGAGACAATCACGCTACGTTGCATTAAGAAGGAGCAAATACAATTCTCAAGGTGAATGATGAGTCCCAAATTTAACTTATGATCCGGGACAAACAGAAGGGTTTTAAAAAGAAGTAAAAGTTGGAACAAAACAGTTTTCTGCAAGTTTGTGACAGACATGTGGTGCATAAAAAACGAATGCTGCTCCTCCAAGTTTGAGGTTTGTCTCTAGGATCAGTAAGCAGACCAGCCCCACTGTATCTGATGTGTAAGATTAGTCATGTGGCAGGTTATCAGGACAGTACTCAGGACCTTAATCATTTAGTGCTTTATAAGCCAATAGGAGTATTCTAAAAATCAATGAACTGACACACACTTAAGACCTGGAGTGGTGTGGAGGATTTGAGGACAGAGACCCTTAAAGAGAGCATTCGAGTAGTTGAGACAAACATAAATGTATGGACAAGTTTTTCTAACACAGAAGTCACTCCTCTACTATTAGCGTTCAGTATCAAACTGAGGCTACTGAAACGTCGTCAGGAGCCACAGAGTTTCTTCATCTACCCCCTGTCCCACTCTCAGGCCTACAGCGGGAGACAGCTTCAGTAGAATGGCGGGTCTTTGCTCTGATACAGACATTCAAAACTAATGCCATTTAAGCAGCCCTCTGACACTGGACATTCACATAACCTGACTTCTAACGTTTTCCAGCCGGGTGGAGGGGGAGGGAGGGCGGCAACAAGAGCCTCTTTCAGGGACATTTCAGCGCGGATTACAGCGGCTGACTGCTCCCCACGTTTGAACAATGTGACCACAAGGCCTTTCGTGATTTGTAGCTTCGCTGGACCCGGCAGATCTAATAAATCATTAAATCACCTTATTCACCATTGAAAAATGAAGGAGAGAGATTAGAGCAGCGGCATGAGAACCATACGCAGAGACAGAGAGGAAGGCGGAGGGGGCAGAGGAGGAGATATGTCCGCCGTCTGGCTCATAAATATTACACTAAGGATTCATGTGACAGGCTGCAACTTGGGTAAAATTTGTTCTGGCAGAATGAGCTAAGCGGCAGGGCGACCGTCTTTCAATAGAGGGCACCAGACTTCAATTACAGATGTGGAGTCAGTCAGGGTAGGCAGGATTAATGAAGGAAAGAATCATGAGACGTGTTTACTGTTGGCTTGTCGCCTCGCTTTCCTGTCGCATCTGGCTTGTTTGTGAGTCGTGTGATTTAGGGATCTATTAATCCACCTCTGTGCTGTCCTGGTTCTGTGCAGCGAGCAACTGGAGGAGAGTTGTGTGATGAGAAGCTGCTTTGTCCCGGACTTGTTTAAAGCCGGAGCTCAGCCGTCAGACTCTTCCAGGGAAAGTACAAAGCCTTGCCTGGTGGTCTGCACACATGCCTGGATGATCTGCCCAAAACAGCCTGGATGGTGGGGTGGCAGAGACACACCTGCTTTGTCAACACCGTCTTCCTCACTACTGCGGCCAACTGAAAATCCATCCTGTATAATTGCAAAGACTGTAAGGCACCACAGATCTGAAGTAGCCTCGGTCTCAGAGCACTGAGTACTTAATCTGAATACTTACGAGAAGAAACATGGAATCTGATCCAGGTGCGGAGATCTTTGTCACTTCCTGTTCTTTGATTCTCGACAAGTTTTACTTCGAATAGCGCTCGATGTATGAAATGTATTGATTGCTATAAGGAAATGTGATTATTGCATCTGCAAAAAACAGTGTACAGTAATTCAGTGTGGGAAATGAAGAAAGAACAAAATTATTAAAAAGAAAAACTAACAAAAGCTGGGCTTTCTAAAAGCTCTACATAAACTCTTTAGGTAAAGGACATAGGTACATGTAGGGATGACGTATTTTTGGAGGCTAACCTTGGTTTCTGTAACAAAAACCCTTTGGGATTTTTGGATTGGATTTATTGCTAAAAAAAAAGTCTGCGGCAAATACAAGTTTAACATTCTTTTGCTCAGCAAGACAATTTTCACAGGTGAACTACTTTTGTTAGTTTTGAAGTGACAATTAAACAGCTAAAGCTGATGTCAGGCTATAAACACACTACGCTGTAGTACCGTGACTTAAACGTCACCACCACTTAGCGTCTTACTGCACAATTTTGATGCACGTTTTCTACAACTGATCAATCTACAAGTTGCAAAGTTGGGCCAAAATCCTGGGATATTTCACATCGGAGAAAGCTTTGACTGGCTTGTAGCACGAGACAGAGAGTTGGAGGATCACCCAAATCTGTAGAAAATGTAGAAAATGTAACGTCAGTCTGTTGGACAGTTGCTGAGACATTTCAGTCCGAAGTGGTGGGCAATTTAGAGAAATTGCCCTGAGCAGCCATGATCACATTCGCCTTACAAACTCACACTCACTTTAAAATGTACTGCTTCTACACTCCATGTGTCTTTTCTTTCTTTTTGCCACCCCTAACCCAGAAACCAGAAGTCTGTGATGTTCCTCCAGATCATCCACCTGGATGCCAGAATGACCCCGGTTTATCACCTTTGACCTCTCAGAGTCTCCAGACCCACCACCTGAGCCGTGTGTTGTCCCACCGTGTTCGCCTGATGTTTGGATAGACTACCTGCTTCTCAAAACAGGGGAGACATGGCGGGGCAGGTCACCGGCGGAGAGAGCAAAACAAAGAGTCACATTTCACAGACCCTCTATCAATCAAACATCTTAGAGGCACAATCAGGCTCGCACTACCTACAGGAATCCCAGCGGCTTCAAAGGGAAACGTGTGAGGGATTTTTTTTCCCCCCTCACTTCTGAGTGAGGGATTGTTGCAGATCAGCAGCAGTATTGTCCTTTGTTGCTACTTGACACAACCTGAGGATGTTACTAAGAGCGCGGTGCGTTTGCTGATATGGAATTAATGCGACGTATAAATAATAGTGGAGAAAATTAATCCTTTGTCTCCCATTTCAGCAAAGTAATACTTAACGCCGTGCGGCAAGCGTGGGCAAGCTCTCGTACATTCCCAAACATAAATTATGGCAGGACAAATGAATTCACTGACTGTTGCGTGTGTTACCAAACGCTGCCATGTCTGCTTTGTACACAGCGAGCTGGTTAAATGACTGGACTCACATACACGGGCATTGTTCTGGCGTGAAGATGAGACGCGGCTCACAGTTTCACGTTCAGAGCGCAGGTTCAGCCGACTCTTAAATCTGCTTAGGAGGGGTGTTTGTGAGCCTTTAATTCATGGCCTGTTTGTGAAGAGTGTAAGCTCCCGGAGTTGTTTTGAATTGCGCAATAATCTCACTACAATTACTGCGACAGATTGCTGTCTTCAGGTGGTGTAATCTCTCCACGCCACGGCTGAGGTTGATGGGCCAGACCGTTTTGGAACGCTCCACAGAGGATTGTTGGCCAAATTGTTTATTGATATACTTGTCAGTCCGGGGGCGCTGCGTATGGAAGCCTGTTTTCCTCCTCACCACGTCAGCCACCCTGTCTCCTTCTCGCCCATCCACCCACCCACCACCCGCCTCGACTCGGCCGTGCACCTGTCTGTAGCAGGCAGCTGTGGGTGGGCGGGTCTTGGCTGTCAGTGGAACATTCCAGAGGAGAAGTCACCCCGTTAATCCCCTGAGTTTAGACCCGACAGTCCCCCCCCACCCCCACCCACCCACCTCCTTCACTACCTCCAGAACCCCTCGTTGCCTCCTGCTCTCTTTCTCCCATCGCCCATCGTCGCCCTCCCTTCCTCGCGGCTCTCCCTCTCAGCCCTGGTCAGGCTCAAATGGGATACCGCTATGTCAAAGGTAGACACTGTGAGAATGGGATTAAAGGGACGAGTACCCCCCACATGCACACCCACCCTTCCAGCTCCCAGGCCCAGAGGTTTTAATCCCCCCAAATATTCAAGAATGAAAGCAAATATTGTTACGTCCAGATCCGCAGGGCTTGTTTCGGTAGCGAGAAGACTACGCGGACGTGCCACACATCACTGTAACCTTCCGAAGGTTTGAAATCAGTGGAATGCGCTACACATTTTCATAAATATCTGTTCAGTCCATTCTGTGAGTGCGTGTGTAATTACTCTGTGTTTTCGTTTTTAGGTGTGAAGGCCACGCACACATGCACAAATCTGTCTCTAGTCCACTGGAAATTTCACTCCTCTAATTGCCCATATCAGTCTCCCAGTATCACAGTTTTTTCTCTCCCACTGTCTATTAACTGTGATTCAAACAAGAGTCTCTTTATCACCCCGGGAAATTCTGATGTCAGGCCAGATCCCAAACTTGGCAGCCGCCCTATTCAGCTGGAACACATAAATGAGAAAAGCTGCACAATTCAACCGGACGAGCACAGAAGACGTCGACGTTCCTTTCAGTTTTCCCTCGACGGTGCAGACACTCTATCTCAAGCGTAACATTTTATCTTGCTCTCTTGGCTGTTTTAGCAGGGGTGACTCATGCTGTTTGTGTCCGTCTCAAGAAGCGAGGGCGGCCAAATGTGACTTTGCAGCAGTCTCGACATCAACAGTTGTTGCTATGCATTTGACGCACTGACAAGGAAAATATCAGCTGTATGGGCTTGTGCTGATGGCTGGTATGAGCAAAATGTACAAACACATGGCAAGGCCATCGCTCACACTTCATGCAGTCTGCGAAATGGTTCTGGTTGTGGTTGTTTGCTTTAAAACAGTTTTTAAACTCTCAATCTCTGAAATATTTTAACATTTTGGCAGTGGTGGAAGAAGTTCCCAGATTCCACGGATCCTGCATTAAAAGTGTAATAATGAATTCCCATTCCCATTAGACATTACAATATAACACCTATTTATCGTGTTGCAGAGAAGTTAGCGTGCAAACCTACTAACCCAAGCCCGTCATGCTCTAAAGCTCCTGTGCTAGAGGCAAACACCAACACATATCTGGTCCCAGCTGCTAGCTGCATGGCTAACTTAGCTAACAAGCTAACGGCAGCTGCAGTTAGAGGCAATTAACATCTGCTTTGTATTGGAGACAGTGGTGTTACACTCACAAAATGTAGGGGATACCAAACCTCACACTAATCCAATTTCTACATAATATTGCTTTAATGTAGCCTCTGGTAACTGTGCGGCTCATTTTAACGACTTTACTAATTTGTAAAATTATCTTAATCTTCTGAGTAACTAGTTACCAATGTTGTTAAATAAATGTAATGGAGTAAACATGACAAATGTAAAGTAAATGTAAATGTACTGTGCATTTTTTGAAATGCTCTTGTTTGCTTTCTTTCCAAGACTTAAATGAAAAGAGCAACACAGCTCAAGATGTGTGTAGGATGAATTTGACAGCCAGCAGCCACTTAATTGAGCTGAGTATAATGACTGGAAACAGGATGAAACAGCGTGTCTGGCTTTGTCCAAAGGTAACCATATCTGCCTACCAGCTCAGCTAAACCTCACTTAATAACTCAGAGATCCTGTTTGTTTAGTAGGTACAATAAAACAAAGTGTGAATATGCAACAAAAATAAAAGTTGTGTTTTTTTGCAAGTATGTGTGGAACTATTTAGTAGCCAAGAGCAGTAACTTCTAGAGTCTCCTCTGGTTGTCCAGCCAGGAAGTAGTCCCACACATAAACGCCTGGAAAAGCACAACCTGTCATTTTGGCACTTTGATTTTGTTGGAATTAAACAAACAATATATATCATGTTAATTAGGGAACTTGGGAGATGGTGGCAGGTGGAATTTGTTACCTTTGGACAAGGCCAGGGCTAGCCACTCCCCTGCTCCCAGTCTTTGTGTTAAGCTAAAATAAGCTAAGCTAAGCTAACAGCTGTTGGGGCTGTTAAGGCTGTAGCCTTATATTTAATGAAATGTGAGTTCCAACAATCTTCTTAGCAAAAATGCATATATCCCAAAACACCTAACTATTGCTCCCCCTTAAAGAATGAAATTATTTTGAGGGGAGATAAAGCTGGTGAAAAGGCTCTTTGTGTGAGTGTGCCTATACAACACTTGACACCATTTGTATTTCTTTTGCACACAGTCCATTAAAAAGTCACACCTCTTGCAGCAATTAATTTTCTTGTGTGTAATGACTGGCGGTGTCCCGCGGCGCTGCTTGACTGCTGGGGTGTTTGGGCCACACCAGGGGAAGCAGTAAGAGAGTGAGAGAGGGTCCCAGGGTGCAGTCCTCACGCTGTTTACCCACAGACCAGAGCCCCTCCGAGGGCCAGGGGGAAGCTGCGGCTGGGCCAGAGGCTATTAAAGCCCTGATGGCTTTTGACAGTAATTTCTTCATGAGTCCACAGCCCGCGGGGCCTGCCAGTGGTGAGATCGGGTGCCTCCTCTTGCCCATTAAAGCACACAAACTGTGCCCACAAACGCCGCTGAATGGTATCTCTGTGCTCGGGGAAGTGTGTTTGTGCATGTGTGAGCAAGAGAGGTGAGGAAGCAGGACTGAGGAGCAGGAGAGGGGGAGGCCTCGCCAGTCGTGAGACGGTCCTGGTAGCCGGCCCAAAAGCTTTGGATGCTTTTCTTCAGCTACTCCATCAGTTCAGGCAGGAGTCCAAGCCATCAGGGGAACATACTGGGAAAACCATGCCCTGACATTCAGCCAAATTATAAAAGGTGTTTATGTGCATCTCAGCCCAGGGGAGTAGAAATCACACCGGACAAGGCTTTAGCATTGTGTTGGATGGAAGTTGGAGCTTCAGCAGCATTCGATGGGTTTGGCTAGAGGTTTAGGTGGAGGCTGATGAGTTTGTTGGAGGGGGTGTAGCTCTTGCACTGCTACACCTGTACCCAGCACACATTAACAGATTACATGGCTGTTTGGGAAAAGCAAATGTTGTTCTGGGCATGGTGCTAACATCTCCGTCAGGGGGGATTTAGGTCAGGAACATGGGTGGAAGTGAGGAACGTTGGAAAAAGATGGAGCTGTATTGTGAGTTTATAATTAGATGACTGTGTTTGAGTGAGCAAATAAGAAACACCACATGATTTCTGAGAAGCTTGGTTAGAGATAAAAACACATATATCCCTGCTGTTGCTTCAGACTGAACTTTTCCTCTGCTGTGGATGGAGAAATTGCTTAATAAGGCCATAGGTTATCTATCTGAAATCCACCGTCTTAGAGCAGAAAGTCATAATCTCTCCTCTGTGATCCCCTGGGATGTTAAAACCAGACCATTGGGCTGGATTATACTACAGAAAGGAGACCGATGTGTTAATCATAAATTAGAGGCTAAGCCTGAGCGAGCAGGTCAGTCTGAGGTCAGTTGTGCAGCCCTATAGGGGACTTTCTGTGTGAAAAGCCACGGTTTAGCCCCAACTTAATCAGACAGGAACAATGTACAGTAGTGTAATGTGTCAAACTTGCCCTGAGCTGAATCGTGTTCTTTAAGAAAGAATCCATTGACGTCTCACTGACTGTTCAAGTGTGCATTCACTGTATACATGTAAGTATACCTTATGCAAATACACATGTTCTCACACACACACACACACACACACACCGGCTCATATGACGCCTGTTTAATGGGCACTCATGCTACACACAGCAGAGATTGGTCTATTTGTCTGTCTTCGGTCTATGTGGGAAATCTATGACGAGAAGAGAAATAAGCACCATCCCTTTTTCCAATTCTGAAATGTTGCCTCGGGGGAATTGGCAAGCTGTCTGAAAATGGGATGATACACGACCTTTGCTATGTATGACTAATACTTGGCTCCTAAAGACTGTGTCAACAAGGTGTTTTATTAAAGACACAGCAAGAGAACACAAAAGGACAAGACATTACAAGACTTATATAACAAGAAGGGAAATATAGAAGGCTAATTGGATTAGAACGCAAACAAAGGAATTTGCTGAACCAATTAACCCCTCTTCGACGCATTAAGACTGGCAGAGCCTCAGAGAACAAGATTTATAAAAGAGTTCTTTATTTCTAATAAACATGGATACATGTGAACATGTAGGACGTTTTATGATCTATGTTTAAAACATTCTTGCAAACTGCTGTACAAAGCTGAAGAAGAGATGGTATAATTCAGTACACGAGAGATGGTCTGGTCGAAGTTATTGTAGCCGTAAAGAAAACCATCCAAACATCCGCTTTAACATCATCAACATGAGAGGAAAAGTACACCGGGGGGTGGGGCACAAAATGCAACATCAAACATGAAAACTTGTACAACTCTGAAAAGTATACTTTTAGACACACAAAGACACACATACATTGTATGTGTTAAATAATTTTTGTTTGTCAGGACATAAAAAGCTAACTACATCATTCACAGATTCAGCAGTCTGTTTAAATACCTTATTTCTACAAAGTGAATTTACATTTTTTTTTTTTAAAGTACAAAGTGCAAATACTATGGTTTCCATTGTTGCCGATTGGTGAGGGCAGATTCTCCACGAGGGAGGGGAAATCTCAGCTGCTGGCTTAGCCTTGCTTCTTCGAGGGATTCTGAGGAGGGAAAATGAAAGCGTGTTCAGTTTGACACATTACCTTCACCGCACAAACTCAAAGTTTATTTGTTTTATTTCTAGTCAAAATGCATCTTTGCATTTAACAGAAAGTAGCATTTCAGTGAAATTTTTTTAGACAAGACTTAAACAACTTGTTCCATTTTCTAAACTTTATTTTTGAACTGGCATTTTCTCCAGGTTTGTTTCTTTACACTGACAGTGTTTTTAATGACTGTAAATTCTTGCCTCAGTCAACTCTAAAGATAGAAGATACAGTCTGTAGACTGTGCCACTAATTTTACAGCCATTTCATCCTCAATTACAGGAGGAGTAGTTTACTTACTAGTTTACTGGAAGATAAGACTTCTCCTGGTTTGGCCCCTGTGGGACAAAAATAATACAAATCTCAACAACCATAGTACCGGTATGAAGAATACTGCGGGTCAGTTTAAGCATCAGATCCTTGCCTCCACTTAAGCACTGTCCCAATAGTATTATAACTGTCAAGCTGTCTGCAAGTCACACTGATGTGGTGGCAGAAGTACTTTTGAAACATTGGTTCAATGACTTCCAACAGATTTCCAACAACTGCTGCCAGCAGACTGTATTAGCTGTGGTTAGCTAGCCAAGTAATGCTACCTCCATCAATCGATTGTTTCTGTATTTTTTGCGTTTCTGTCTGGCTGACTCCTCTGAAAATGAAAAACAAACAAATTTGTATTCAATGCGAATTTGATAGTTTCATACATGCTATAAAGCAGAATGATTTTTGGTGATACTTTTTGAAGGCTTACTGCGGCCCCATGTGCGATGCTTCAGCACAGGGACTAGACCCCAACCAGCATATCAGTCGGCTATTAGCCGATCTCAGTTATCAATCTTGGCATATATGTTATATGCAATTTTAAAAAATGTATTTTAGAGATTATAATGCAGAAAAAGATGCTTGGCATGATTTTTTATTTTAAAATCCCAAGTGAAGTTTACTCTTGCAGCATACTGCTATCATTTTGGACATCTTTGTCACAACTGTTTATAAGCACATTTCAGGAATCAATACAAAAAATTGTGTGTACTGTATTGCCTCCCTAATGTACTCCCCCAGAGCTATCGGGCTCTAAGGGAAACAAATCCAAAACATGTCTAGTTATGTTTACTAAGTTATCATTGAGCAACTGCAGTCTGGTGGACTATGTCAGCAACTTTTAAAAATCACGTAAAACTAATTTATCATTTGGCTGCATGATTACTCTGTTTCATCCATTAAAAGGTTGATATGGTGCAGGGGAAGACATTCAGACATCAGGTTGTGCAGTTCAGCTCACCCTCTTCTTTGGTCACCCCGAGGCAACCCATCAGCTCCTGCAGGGAGAGCGCCTTGTCGTTGCTGATGTCGCAGTACTCCACAAACTTCTTCACGCACTTCTTTGGCTTGGATTTCTTGCGCAGGAAGCGTTTGAAAGGCTTGATCTCCTTCTTGCCTATGTCCCCGCTGGAGTTTTTGTCCAGCTGACTGAAATACCAATGAACCACCCTTTCCTCCAGGGTGTGGCTGGGGTCGGGCTCGGCCATCCTAAATGACAGATACCAGTTCAATTTATAATCACCCCTACTTCATGTCATCCAAAAGGATACTTTGATGCCTTATTGCTGAATGACTGAATCCTCTCCTCAATAATCTCAACAAATAATCGTAAGATGACCAAATCCACTTCTGAATGTCATACCTTCCGGCGGACGCTGGATCTGTGACAGCGTGCACCATGTCTGTCGACAGCGCGTCAAGAACACTTGTCAGGAACTCTGTTTTCTTTGCCCCGGGACAGCCTGGAATATAAAGCACAGACACCCGAATGAGCGTGTGCAAGCATACAGTTCACATGGAAGCAAGTTTATGTATATATGTCAGCAATCACAGAAAAATTATCTCACAGTCAACAGCGCTACAACAGTGTGGAATGCTGCCGTCATAGGTGGCCTAATAAATGTTTGGGGAGGGACGTCATGTAACAGCAGTGTGGTGTTAACATACAGTAAAGACGGCGGAGGAGAAAATAAACCCAAACAAGACTCTTGTAGCTGTCTTTTCCTCCCTCTCATAAAGTGTCAGACCTCCCCTCATCTGGAGGAGGAAGAGGGTACCTGCCAATCATCCTGGAGGCCCCTGAGTGGTTTTGACAGCTAGAGCAGAAGAGATGTCTCTGAATATTGTGTGTGTGGACAAGAGGCTCCAAACAGCACCTGAGTCACCCGAGACTGACAGACAGAGCGTTACTCTAGATTTTGTCAGACATCCAGAGAGTTGAACACATGATCTTCATTGTGAGGTGGGATTACTGTCTGAAATGTCAGCCAGAGAGGAGACTGATAAAATTAGCCCATAAACCTATAACGTAAGCATTATTACATGCAGAATGACGGGAAAAATCTAAAAATGAGGGACAACTGGGTGGAACAACCCTAATGATAGCATTTGTCTGTGCGGCCATATAGTTTTAAGACTGAGGAGGCCAAGGTTGCCCTGGAAGAGCTGAAGGCTACGGACGCCTGAGAGATTCCTGGATTCCTCTCCTGGCTCTCCTCTGCTTTCTCACAGTCCGGCTTCGCTCTGCTATTCCGCCTTTGGAGGAGAAGAAATTCTCCACAGTGCACTACTCTTTTTATGGCCTAGGCCTGCGGGGCCAGATTCTCCTGTGCTGGAGATAATAGCATGCTTGGCTCATCTCTAACAGGTGGCGACCAGCATCGGCATAAACACCCAGCCTCCACTCCACCTTTCCCCCCCAGTAGCACAGGGCTTCAGCAGTCTGCACCGAGCCGCGGGTTCACATGTCCAAACTGTTCCACAGCCTCTTTTACACGCTGAACAGACTTGCACTTAAGTTTTAGTAGGCCCTCCGTGGCTCTCGCCCAGTAAAATATCTGACCCACCTGTTAATGGCCAAACCGGTGCCTTGTGGAGCCTCTTGTGGTAAATTAGTCTAGACAGTCACACAATTTCAACCACAGAAGGCAAAGTGTTTTTATCTGGCGTGTGGCTGAGGAGAGATTTGTGGGATGCAGTTGGACTTGTTTGAGGCTTAGTGTTTTTCATGGAGAGCGCACGTCCTCTCCGTAATGCTGCAGGAATCTGTCTGCAGTTCATTCAAACGAGAAGCCATCAGGTAAGGCTCCAGTCCCTTCCTCTTGGCTGCTAAGGTTTTTTTCATGTGGGGGCGGGACAGATCAGCTTCTGTCCGTCTGGACGCTGTTTAGCTGAGGGGCAGGACACAAATGTTCCTGCTGTCATTCAAAGGAAATTGAGTCTGGCCATTTTCCGTTCAGTTCAAGGCTGCAGCCATAAACGGCCGCTGTCTCATTCTATAATGATTATAATTACGTAATGCCCAAGTTTGACAGATGCAGGATGGAATCAACTTGAGAGAGCCTCAAATGATTAAACTTGTTCATGTTGAAAAGCTGCAGCGCCATTCATACGCCTCTGTATATCTGCTGCATGTAAAAAGTTGGCCAGTAAGTGCGTGTTTGCATGTGTGTGCCCGTGTGTTACTGTCAATAAGAAGCAGTGTTTGTCCACGGAGCCACATGGGGCAGAGGCCTGTCAGCACTCACAGCCGCAGCTCCCAGTGGCTGCCTCGATGCTGTCCCATGATCCCGCTCTGGGGAGAGAGCTAGCCAAAATACTCCGCTTTCCTCTCCTGCCCCCTCTCAGGGCAAAGTTCTCCGTTCTCGCATCTCGCCCCATAAACCTCTCAACACCAGCGCTTCAGCAGCAAATGGGCTGCAGCGATGTGAAGGCAACATTTATAATTATCCCCGCTTCATACAGTAACAGGGTTTACAGCCGTTGACGCACTTGCTCATAAAGAAAACAAGATGCTGTGTTTTTTCACTGCGTCCTGCTGTACTTTATAATTGGAGACCTGGCTGATATGGTTTCCCCTTTTTTTGACAGCTTTAGAATGAAGCCTGTGTGCTCTAGGTGTTTGCATGGCTGAATAAGTACATTGTTTTCTGTCCGACCACTATGTGTTTAGGAGGTGTTTGGTTGGGCTTGAGGTCCTTCTCCTGGGATAATTGTGGCTGTTTTCCACCTCATCACCACCTCACGATTTCTGCTGACAGTTACACACCCCATTTAATCCTGCTCAATACCTAAGCGATACTATACACCACTGGTGCCACTGGAAGAAAAAGATGTGTAACATTTGTTGGCGTATGGAGTATTCCTCTGTGACTGTCTATACTCAGTGTTTTAAATGCTGTACAAGAGTGCTGGATGCCGGAGCAGAGACAGAGTGCTGCTCTGCTGCTAACTGCAGCACCTGCGAGCAGAGAGCACAGCTCTGGCCCAGCACACTGTTACATAAACAGTTGTGGATGGGACAGGAACAGTGGTAGCTCTGTTCATATACTGCCAGATTATTAACATGTTTACCAAACCACCTAAAAAAACACAAAAAAACAGCTGCCAAAATAAACAATTTGCCAAGAACTGTTCAGTGATTTGGTTGTTTGAAGCACCTGAAAGGTATAACTCTGCGTTGGCTGTCACTGGTTCTAACGATGAGGACAAGTAAAAAAGATATTTGTTATCTAGTTGAGCTGAGTGCACTTTAAACACTGTGTATAACGTGTCCAAGCATAACAATGAGTAGAATAGTTGGAGTTGAAGTTAAAGGAGACTAGTTTTGCATTTTCATTGTTTTGCTTTCCTTCAGTGTTTTATATCTTGTGTATGTAAAATATCCTTAAAGTCAAAAACGTCAAAGTCCACACCAACAGATGCTCCTCTCTCCCACAGAAACACTGCTCCTGAAACACCTCGTCAGTAGACCCACCTTTAATTACGTGACTTTGTGACATCAAACTACACTGATATGTCACAAACTACATTTGCATAATTTATGCCAATTTATGCCAATTCAGCACGGTTGTTGCTGTTATCACCAAAATATCATTCAGAATTCAGAATTGATTGAATGGTTCATGTTTGCAATGCCATGTGGGTTCCTCAGTTATAAGATCTACAGGTGGAGTGAAGGCTATAAAACAAGAGCTGGTTGGAAACATTTTAACACCTAGCTTCATATAACAAACTCAATATATCTCCTAGTAAAAAAATAGCCAGGTTTCTTTGATTGACTGTCTTCCATGTTCAGAAAAAAAATGATTCAAAACATTCTTCCTAACTATTAGAGCCATGGGTAGTCATCTAGGGCATGTCCTTCAAATCAAACCTCAAAAATGACACAAGCAACAAACATTTTCTTATGTGACATCCGTTGTTGGCTGGACAACATGCCTTGTCACTTCCTCCCCAAAACCATCTTTTGATCGAATACCACAATGGTTATGGTTTGGTTAGCTTTATGGTTGGCGTTGGGGAAAGATCGTGGTTGAGGTTAAAATAAATACTCAGTTAGGGTTAGGTTAAGCAGCTCTGCTTAAGAGACACCACTGACTGTTGGTAGGAAGCGAACCATCTCAATCTCCTCTGTTGTCAGTTGAATGAAATATATTTTGTTTAACCTGTTTTTTACTCTATGCACACCAACCAAGTGAAAACAGCCTAATAAACCTGATCAAGCACTTTCTTTGCTACAATATTTGTCATAATTTTCCTCAAAATAAGTTGTCACAAGATGAGTGCATCTGCCTTTGGCTCAACACTTACATACATAAACATATCAAATGTGCAGTAATGAAGTGTCAAATCCTGACAAGCAAAGATCCGCCTAACACAACCCACACAGACTCACCTGTATCTAAGCCGTCCCCAAGACCACCACCCCCAACATCCTCTTATCTCCGCTGTTGTCAGTACCTCTATCACTACCTGTCTCTGGCATCCTATTATCCATTATCTCCCCCTCTCCTGCCTGCTGTTTCTCCTCTGTGCTATCATCACAGAATCCTCCATCTCCCATGTCAGCCGAAGATTAATTCCACCCCCGATCCATCTCTGTCTCCTTGCTTATTGACCAGCGAGGGCCGGTATCTGGCAATCCTCAACTCTTTATCAAGCATTTCCTTGACCAACAGTGCTAATGATGTCAACAAACACACACACATAAACACACACTTGCTCTGTTATCACAACCATGGAAACGCTGCAGCAGTTGGAGGCCGACTGCCGAAGAACTTCACCATGTGGTCTGAACAGAGAGGAAAAGCAGAACCTGGTCTTTGGAGACCTACCTTGGAGATGTCTGCTTCTATAATGGTCCTTTGGTTTAGTTGGGTGGGCCCTGGCATTGCCATCACACTTTGGCTGTTCATACCTGTCACAGAGAATACAACATATGTGAAAATGTTGATTCATTCAAAGTTAAATTGGTGAAAGGGGTTGTTTATATCAGTAAAACTATCCTCAATGTAAAATCAGAGAGGAGTTCCATGTTTTCCAATTACCCTCCTACAGTTAAATCTCAGGGATTCGAATAATTGTTTTGTGGCAAACCAGAGCCTGTGAAACATATCCAAAAAGAAGGGAGGGATTTGGGGCTGGTATGAGGACAGAAAGGGGGAGCGAGGGTGAGAAAGAGAGAGATAGAGGGAGAGAGGCAGACAGGGAGCGTGGGACACAAGGAAGCTTTCACGGTCTCCCTTGGAGAGCCAGCGGAGCCCCGATTGCTGCTGTGCGACTGGGCCAAAAGCTGGCCTGGGACGAGGAGAGAGAAGGGGGAAAATCCACGCTTCCATATGTGTGCTAATGTGCTGTCTGGCACTCTGCCTGAAGTCTTGTTAATCTGATACCCAGCCTCGCTGCTCAATAAGAGTGCACTAGTGCCCCACTCTGCCAGGCTGACTGACCTCTGACCTGACGCTCACTAGACCACTGAGTCACTCTGTCTCATCTGCAATGGAGATGTCTGTCTGCCTGCTTATGTCAGACTTACTGTATGTGCAGTCACAGATACAGAAGCTTCTTTTTGAGGGATGCTTTATTTCTAATCATTTCATCTAAATAGGCAATATTCTTCTTAGAAAAAAATCATGATCTGTGTTGTTCTCAGACATTTTAGTGAAGAAGATATTTGGCACCAAACAGCATGTAGCAGGATCATCCAGTTGGACAGCCTCCCTCTGCTGTGGGAGGCTGTATTCACACAGAATCAGGCATTGAGGCGAAAACGCCAGTCCCCCCATTCATTTGTGTGAGAGCAGTGTGTTTAGGCTGCGGAGATGCGGACCGCCGGGAATGCAAAAAACGAAACAAAAACATAGCTGCCTGCTTCAAAAAGTTGATACAAAATCAACTCTGTCTCAGAGGACATCATAGTCCATGTCTAATATTGTATTCTGTTGAACCGCAAAGTTAGAATTTCTGAGTTGCCAGTCGACACTTTCAAGTCAGATTTCCGAATCGGAAAGTCAGACACACCGTACCATCCCCACCTTCAAATTCCAAAATGGGTGTTCTAGCTGTAAACGCTGTAGAATATACTGTTTATTAGCACTTTTGTCTTAATTGTGTCCCATTAAATCAGTCTTACACACCATACTGTCCAACTTCTATCTGTGGACATGTTGCTTTCAGTTTTATCTGTGAAAAACATCCCTTAACTCGTTGATATCACCTTGGCCAACCTGACAAGAACTTATTTTCCACCTTCTTGAATTGGAAGGCAGTCAACTTCAGTATGATGTCATTATCAGCTCTAATTTCTGACTTCTGAGGTCAATGGAACACACTGTAACTTTGGAGAAACACAACCCAATGTCACGCTGCAGCCAATCAGGTAAGGAAGCAATCTGGAAGAGGACCAGCATGGCTAGCAAATGGTAGCAGCAGTCACTCGTTTGGCCTTGTGCATAAGTTTAAAACACATTAATAACAGGTGTCGTACCCTGGTTACTTATTGAAGATACAATCAATGTGCGGACAATCAAACAATAAATTCCAAGAATATTTGTAAATTAGGGTAAAGGTACCATTGATGAGCCCCAAAATTGCCATATAACACACGAGTTCGGTCACGTTGAAGTCTGTCCCACCTGGTGGAGGTTCCAGGTATGGGCCGCCCAGTGTCCACCAGCACACACCAGCAGTAGCCGGTGGATGGGTGGCATTGTACCGGCTTGTACAGTCCTCCTTGGGCACAATCTGGCACGAATACAGCGTCGTTCTTGTGCTGCCTGGCCTCTTCCTGGGCAGACTGTTGCTCCTGGTCACATGATGAGGCTGCAAAGAGGGGTCAGAGGTTACACAGGAATCAGCAGAGGCATCAGTGGACTGCTAACACACAAACACACACCGCCTGGTAAAACAGCATTCACTTAGGTGGTCTAGGCTGTGTGACCAGGCAAATACACACCCCAGACACACACACTCATCGGGGGGGAAGGGGGTTTGTTTAAAGTTAGGAATAAGAGTCACTCCCTTCTAGACCAGACCAACACATTTTGGTTTATAAAACATATGGTACGTTCAAATTAAGTCTGATCCAAAAGCCAAATGCATACACTGCTGTGTCATTACACTAAGCATTGCTGAGGAGGAGGAGGAGGTTATAGCGCTGGAGAAGACAAAGGGGTGGAGGACGAGTGCTCGGAGACAGTGTGTAGACTGCTATATCAGCCCCCTGTGGCACTGTTTACGGACATTAACAGGCTAATGACTAAGTACAGCTCCCTATGCCCTGAGTTAAGTAAATATTTGGACATTCAACTGCCCTCTGTCGATGTGTGTGACAGTGAGAGAAGCAGACAAGACAAAAGCAGAAACAGTGGTCAGCCGGGCCCTCGCCTTCACACACCCACACATACTGACACACTACTGCAGGGTACTGTAAAGTACCAGGGATATACATGTTTACATTATTCAAAATTCCGAGGGAAAAATGCGATGCTTCCTGATCTGTTCTTTCATCCATACGTACAGAGAATGCAGCAGCCTCGATGGGAGAAAGATAGGGTTGTGCAGAGCCTCAGCAGGATCTAATCAGACTTTTTATTCTGGGCAGAAACCTCCTTCTCTGACTCAACATTAAACTCAGGGATGAAAGTAGAGCTCTTCTGGCCATGAGGGCTTTCATCGCCAATCTCTCCCTCTCTTCGCTTCTTGCCTCAAGGCTCGGAAGCTACTGCGGGATTATGGATATCCCTTTTCTTTGTTTATTTTCATTAGAGATCTTTACCCACACAAAAGAGACCAAATGAAATGCCTCCCCGCTTTCTCAACCGACTCTCTTCGCTCCAGTTCCTCCGTATGCGCTCTCTTTGTTGGGGCGGGTGTTTTTTTTTCACCCCATACCCCAAAGAGCACATGGTAATCAAAACCATCAATGCCGCATTTCTCTGGCTTTTTTTATTGGTTGTAAATTATGATAATGGGATTCACACACAGATGCACACATGCACACAGGGTTCCCACCTCTCTGCAGGCCTCAAAATTGCATTGTTTTATGCAAAAAGCATCATATTTCCCCAAAGAGCAAAGAGCCAACTGATCTGTACAAGAAGATAAACGCGCATGTGTGTAAAGAGGAAAGCAAAGCAGAGCAGCCAGAAGAATAGGAGATCCTGTGTTTGTGCCATGTGCTGATAATTACACACATGCTGCAGTGCAAAGAACCACATAGAAGCAGATCCTCAAAGCCTGACGCACTCCAACACCAAGATGTATTGGTTTCACAACCCACCATCTGTCCTTAAAAGACAGGAACAACCTCAAACCATGATTGCTCAGACAAGTAGGAAAAAACACGGAGCGTGCTTTCAGTTGAGGTTTGCAAACACCCGATCGCCCTCATTAAAGAAAAAGTGGTCTTTGAAACTCACATGGTGCCCTGGTTCTATTGTTCTGTCGGCTGCGAACCTGCTCCGTCCACAGAGTGGGGTACTGGGAAATGATATCTGAAAGAAATCAGCGAGACAGCTTTATTAGCCTCAATCGAAAACACACTCCTATATGATGTGAGCCAAACCTGGTGGTTCCAAAAATCACAGACTGTAAAATGCACATCAAGGTTATCGTATCTCAAACTGCTGGAGTGGAGGCGGAAAGTAAATTGCATATGACAGCTGAGACCAGAAATAAAGCAGGAAAAAAGAGAGGTAGGTAAACTATGACTGAGTCTCCTCCTGTCTTATCAAATAATCACATTCAAGTGAAATCATAAAACAAACATAAAACTTCCTTCATTGTATGAAAGGCTAATAAAAAGTGCTCAAATGCTACATAGCAAAATGTGAATGTCTGCTTCCCATTAACAATGATGGATTATCTTTTTGGAACTGAGACATAGGAAGTTGTTTTCTATGCCTTTTGGAGTTTAGAGGAAGTGATCGTAGCAACATCACAACATCAATTATTTGGATTTCTGAATTGGTTTTTTTGGCTAAATGCCTGAAATAAGATCTGTGGTTACCAAAGGCTTAAGACATTTACACATTTTGGTCTATGACATAAAATATGTCAGTAAATACCCCACTTTGAATTTTAAGATGTGTATGTGTCTTATAAAGTGCATTTGTTGACAGCTGTCCAGAAGAGGTTGTGGGGAACTTTAAATATCATAAAAGAGAACAGGGAGATTCATTAGTCTGTCTTTAGAGGCAAAATCCAATAGAAAAAAAAAACCCCATAGGCTTTGTGTCAAGGGAACAAGGGTGATGCTAACTTCAAGGTTAGCTGACGAAACTACGCCATCCCTGCAACACTCTACTGATGTGGAAAAACTCAACTTGCATTTTAATGTTGCGGCTGGTTGAACTGGAGCTGTGATTAGCTGTGTTATATGGTGTTGTGTATTTTCAATTATTAATTATATCAATTTTATTCTAATTAAATATAAAGTAACCAATAAATTGAGCTTTTAGATCATTTGGTCATGTAGAAGTATACATTAACATAAAAGGGAGTAGCCTCAAAATTATACTTGAACAAATGTATTTAGAAAATAAGAAACACATTCCTCTTCAGTAGAAGTTGAAGTCTTACACAATAAGAGCACAACCTTGCTCAAATCAAGACTGTGTTGCACTTTGTTGCTAGTTCGCTGGATTTAGTATGCTTGCTAATGGTGGATAACCTAAATCTGACTTTTGACATATATATATAAACGTCCATGCAAGTTCATGTAGGTATTTATCTAATCAAGAGTTTTGGTGGCTTTCCCACACTGGCACACTGGTAGAGCAATAGATTTTTATGTTAACCAGCAAAGACTGGTTTGCCAAAACTGAAAGGTGGAGCAATTGAAGTGATGAAGCAGGCTACAGCAAATCGGAGTATGGTAGTCTACGGCGCCACAAGCACCAGTCAACAGTGATTGTGCAATTACTCTCAGTGCCGGGGGGGCAAACATTTCATAACAACATGTTTACTCATTTTACTACTGTAAACTTGCTAACTTGATGACTCGACTATAGAAGAGTCTATAGTGCTTTAGCATTTGCTAATATCCTGTAATGAAGGTGCTATACAATAAAATTCGCTTTCACATGAACTGTAAGAAAAGAAAAGAGCAAAAACACAACTCACCCTGAAATAGTCTTCACACTTTTCCTTTATATTCACATCAAATCTTGTTCATCTTATTTCTTATGGATGTTCTGAAGCTACGCTTTTGAGTCAGTCAGTAGTGTCTCAGTAAACACAGGTGCAGTATCACATTTTTTCAACTCACAGTCTGATGGAAGAAAGCTCACCTTCTTCATCGGCAGGAGGCTGTGGATCCACCTCTAGGCCAGTCTCATCTGCATTTAGAATGGAGAATATTTGCAAGGAGACTACAATTACGAGAGTGAGCTAGATTAGAGAACAGTTAACTATGTGAGATTTGCACATTGCCCGGCCAAGAAGGATGGAGGCAGAAGAAGTAGAGGTGAATAAAATGAGAAAGAGAGGTGTGTGTGTGTATGTGTGCTGAAAACTGAAAGGGGTGACTTATAGTAAGAGAAAGGAGAGGGAAAATCAGATGTATAGTGGTCATATATTCCCATGGCGTCACTTCATACAACAAGGGAGATCATTATGTGATGGAGGATAGACTGAGGTCAGTGAAAATGAATGAGGAGAGGATGAGGACCAGTTGTCCCTGATGTTCTTCTCCATCCTTCCATTGCCTGCATTTGAGTAATGAGAGCTGTGTGAAGGTGGGAGAGACACAAGATGTGAACAATACAGTAGCCAAGTCTGAGACAAACCAATTAACAGTGGAAGAATCCAGCTCAGTGTTTGTTTGGTCTCTGTTTGTTTGTTTGATTTGTGGTAGGAGGGAGGTTTTGAGCCGCTTAGGGTGAAACCACGGCCGTAGGTGTGGTTAACCTCAGTGTGGGTCACTCACTCTGCTCAAAGTAAAGCTCTGTTACTGCATGAGTCAGAGCATCTCTAATAGGCGCCTCCACAAACAGAGATCAAGATTCAATTTCTTTTCCTCAACAATGAGTTCACCCTTGCAAAGTCAGGATTTTACATTTAACGCAAGTTCGTTATGCCAGACATTCATCATCTCGAGCATACTTGGTGGATAAAAATACATACAGCCAATGTGACTGAGTGAGGCAGGCATGTTATTACTCTGCTCACTTAACGGATGGAAATGCCATTTCAAAACGTGTATTTATGATTCGGATTTACAATAAACCACTAATGACCTATCTTTACTTTGTGGCCTTTTACATGACTGTAACACCTCTTTTAGCATCTGCCAGGAAACCCCTGCGCTATTTGTGGTCAAAAGGCATTAGTTTAACTGCTGTTTGTCAGTCGTCAGCTGCATATGATTTCAGCATGTGAATGAATTTGTCAAGTCAAGCACCAGAAATGGGTTTATGGTAAAGCATTTGGTGTCAAACATTAGCAATATACTGATAATAAAAGTGCAGCAATGGCCACTGTGGAATGCCTAGGCGCTGATGGGCTTCTGCTGAATCAAAATATTGATGCAATCACTGCTATTTTCAGTGCTGGCACACCACAAATCTACAGTTTATTCTGCTTTTCACCACCCTGTTTATCCAACCAGTTCAGATTGAACCACAACCCCCCTCCCCACCTCTTTTCCTCCCTCTTTCCCCTCTCCCACCATCCCTCCTCCTCTCTCAAATTTTGCATTCCCACTTGATCTATGTGTAATGACTTGGCCGGGCTCAGACAGACACTATACCCAAGACTGTTTACAGAGGGAGAGAGAGAACGAGAGAAGGAAAGAGAGAGAGAGAGGGAGAAAGAGAGGGAGAGAGGCTCAGATGTAAATGTCACACTGACAGTAACAACCGATGTGACAAACACAAGTGGATGCATACGCACTTTCTCTCCACCACACACACTTGCACACACACACACGATCACATCAGGAATTGATCGTAGTCAAGCCAAATTACAGTTTTTCTTTGTTAGCCTTCAAATCACATCAGTCAAACAAATCACCTCTCACAAGATGAGAGCAAGATATACAGTATCTGGAGTGGAGCTGGAGGGAAACTTAGTGGTTCTATATCTGGAAAAGGGTGGATGTTGATGAGAGACAGTGAAAATAGGGTGGAGGATATAGTGTGATGATTTCCTTGTATCTTACGACACTGTTGCTGAAAAAGAACCAAGACCAAGCAAGGTAAAGTTAGAGAAGAAGAGCTCATGATAAGTCAGTTTCCCTCTGCTCTGGCTGCTATCTGGCCATTTGGCTGCCTGGTAAAGACAGCAGCAGTTATAGGCACTGTAGCTGCATTGTGCATTAAAGCTCACCACAGCCACTCTCTTAAGACGTGTTACTCAGTAACAGAATGCTTTTATATCAGCCCCCAGGCTGCTTGCACTCTTTCAAATTGACAAAATATTAGAGAGGCAAGCCTTAACAAGCGACCCACCCTGCACATCTCCAATACAGATGCCGGCAAACTGACAGAGATGCAAAATGAATACACACACTCATGTACATGCATGCTTAGATCGGTGCACATGCACAAATAAAAGGAGTCCATTCTTCTTGCATTAAACTCTCACCTGATTTACCTGGCTCTCTTGTAGTAGCCCTCTCTTGCTTTGAACCTGAAAGGCAACAAGTTGAAATTAATTAAAAAATCACCACCACACACCTTTTTCATGTTATCACCAATAATGAAATAATCTTTGGCAAGCTTGAAGAATTTAAACTCATTTTGTGGGACATGAACAAACAAACACCAGATTTAATAAAGGAGTGAACCACAGTGGAAAACCCTTTATTGACTTTTTATTTTCAAATGTTATTAATTTATTTTATGTGGCTCAGATTACTTACACAATACATGTTGATGGAGCTATGATTAAGTACAGCCGGCAGTTACAACTACTACTTTGCATAATTGCATGTGGTGAACCTCAAGGATATGTCCTCGGGCTGTTATCATGTTTTGTTTCTATTAATGATTTATGTAATGTTTCACACAAACTGTTGAAGGTATTATTTGCTGATGACACAAGTGTATTTATTCACAGAAAGACCCTGATAAAATAACTAATTAAATCAAGAAGTCATAAAGATAAGGGATTGGTGTGGCAGTAAGAACTTATCAGTCAATATTAAGGAAACATGTTATGTTTTTTTAGGTATTTAGCCAGAAAATGATGAACATTGAGGTAGCAACTCTTCTATATTATGCAATAGTTTATCAATACAAATATTACTGTAACTCAGTATGGACGAGCACTCATCCAATGAACTTGTTCCTAAGACCCACACCTCCGAGGCAGCCCCACAGAGATGCACAGGGAAGACATGTGGCATTGGTTATTTGATTGTTTGGCATCCTGTGAGAACACTTACATTCCTTACAGTTTAACTTTGTTGCTCAACTCTGCAGCAGGGATTTTCTACTTGGCTTATTTACACCGCAGCCCCATGCCTTGAGCAACGCTCAGTCCTCGGGTGGCTCTCAAACCCTGTGGCCGTCAGTCCAGTCACTGACCGCTTTCCCACAGGACTGAGCATTTTACCCCCCACAAACATGGAATGTTGTGCTTTGCTGTGCTGAATCCCATTTATCATCTTTGCTTAAGAAAATTAAAGGAACTACATTTTAGTACAAATCAGGGATTTTAAATAAATAAATACATCTGGCTTACTGTAAAATGAGATGCCTGTACCAGCGAACTGCAATGACAGTATGCATAACTGTATACATTATTGAAAGTTGGCCATTATAAGACATGTTTTACGGACCTTGGCATCGAGGTTTTTTATTGGCTACTGCTGAGCCGCTGATGGGTCGGCCATTGGGGGTGACACACCAACAGTATCCAGTGTAGCTGTGGCATTGTACCTGTAATCGTAATAGCATTTAAACATAAAGTGAGCACAGAGTAATCCAGTAATGGCATCAGTAAGAATGAAATGCGAAGACATTGTTAAAAGTTAGTAACAATTATATTCATACAGGAGAAAAGAGCAGTTCTTGCTAAAAGATTTACTCAAAGCAAGCATCATTCAATGTTGTGTTTTTCGTTACCTCGCTATACGTGCCATCGGGGTTGCACACAGGCACGAAGACCTGTGGGAAGAGCTTCTTGGCCTGCTGCTCTGTGTACTTCTTCTCTGCTACACATCTGGATGTATCTGAGGAGCACCACAAATCACCAGAATCACGACACATCACAGAAACCCTCGACTCAACCCACAGCTAAACTATTTTCTTATGCTGCACAGCTATGAAACCAACACACTTAAAATCAGCGGAAGATGTTGAATCTCGCTGATGATCAAGCATGAAAGAAAAATACAGGGAGTGAGGAGAGACGTGGGGGAAACAATTCAAGACATTTCGGAAGAGGCAGATACTTGTGTGGCTGGGAATAGAACCAACACCCCCAGTCTTATTAGGAACGAGTCAGGCAAGCCTGCAGAGCGCCTGGTGGTAAAGCCATTACTGCACGAGGCAGCTCGTGCTGCTCCTGTAGAACATTCCAGTCACCCAAGAAAAGGGCTGATGCACAAGGAAAACCTGACCCTTCCTTAATGTCTCTGAGTCTGTCTCACTCTCCTCCTAAACCTCCACTGTCTCCTCAGTTCAGCACGAGCTGTCCTCTCACTATTTTCTCGATATAAATATCAGTCAGCAACTTTTCACCTATGTGCACCTCAAGTCTTTTCACATCTCCCTGTCAGGGTTATGGCTCATCCTGTCATCCCATTGCGGCTTCATCTCACCTGACCAACAGCACCAGCTGTGCAAACTCTCAGGAAACGTTGGGTAGTGATGGGTTTGATGGTAACTTGGTGTGACACATGACCATGGAGTGTCTGGCTGGCTGGCAGGTTCAAAACACATTAAAACAATGACTCATGCTGGGTTTAAAAACATCTACTAGCCTGGTCAGGAGGCTGTATGTCACTGGCATGGCTTACAGAAGATTGTCCATTAGGCACACGCAGGGGAATGTGCACTGGTTTCTCTCAGTCTAGTGTGTGTGTGTGTCACTGTCACTGTGAGGAGAGGGGGCAAGACGCTGGATGTTCTGGATGGAGGAAAACAGCAAGTTGATGAGCTCTAAAGTTAGCTCCAGTGGAAAAACCCGAAACCATCGTCCTTCTCCAGGGGGCTCTGACCAAAAAGCTGACTGGAAAAAATGACAGGACACTTGAATCATCTGAGTGCAGTGATAGAAAACAAATGTGGTGCCAGTCTCACCATCCTTAAACACAATCCCATCTCTGTGCTTTTAGACCGGGCCGGTCCTCGGGTTTATTTCGGCTGCTGACTCGGCCGCTGCTAATGTGTCTTTCACCACGGCCGTCCAGAGGCAGAGGGAGGTCTCAACTCTTATAGACCCAATGTTATTGACCCATACAATACGACTTTCATGGACTCTTGTCCCTTTCAGCTTCCTAGCTGGAATCCTCTATTCTGTGTCCCGGCGCTGTCCGCCACATCCAGATGTCCTCTTAGAGATGTTGCCATAGAGACCCAGCACGGGCATAAAATTGTGGAATGCTTTTCCATCATATGAGACTTCTTTTTAAGCAAACCCTGTTGCTCACGCTCCCTGCATTAGCGATCTAATATTGTAATGTGTAAGAATGGGGCATTGTCCCCAGTCTGTAGAGCGATGAACTAGCAGTATAGAGTAAGTGAGTGGGGCAGGGTGAGAGGGTTCGAGTCTGAAGCGTTGGGGTGTATGGGTGCTTCGTTCCAACAACGACTAACAATGAGGGAGTCTGTGAGCTGCCTGACCTCGCTGGCTCTCCATCCCCATTTTGCTTTTCATCTCCAGTCTTCCATCGGTCACATATGTTCAGCTTTACTTCTAGCATGATGAAAATGAGACCATTAATTATTGTCAATCTATTTGTCGCCCTCTGCATGATAATTTGATTTAAGAGAGCTGAAGCCATTTCAAATCGATGAGGAGGCTGTTGGACCCATGATGCAAATCCAAAAATGTGTTCCACTGAAAAGAAAATCATTTAGCATTTTGACAAATTGATGTACGCATCCTTCATCAGTACAAATTGTGTGAAATTATCCAACCAGCCAGACAGCAGCACCCCCCACCCATCCACTTTCACTGTGTCAAACCCACTCGCCGTCCCAGCACTCAAAGAATCAATTATGCTGAAATGAATTTAACCCACAGGTTTCTACTGTGACCCCCCCCCACGCGCATTTGAGAGCGCCAGGCGGCGCTGAAGCGTGACTCATGACCTGACCTTTGCATGGCCCTCGGATGACCTCCAGCTGGGGGTCGCGGCACTTGGCTCGGAGGAACTCGCAACGAGATGTGAAGGTCCTGCCGTCGGAGGCGCACAGGGGCTTGCGAGGAGTTCCGCTGCATTCCATGTTGCACTCCTTGTCCTGATCCACCCGCAGGAACTGCAGAGGTGTGAAGAAGTGAGGAGATAAGCAGAGAAAACATTTTCTAAATCAGACATTTTTTTCTGGGAATGGAGGAGCTCTGCACCAAAACACTTTAATATCCACGAAAACAGGTGTGATTCTGGAGGGATTTATGAGGACGAGTGGTGGAGGTTGTGTGGAGGCCAAAACAGGCTGTTACACCAAAAAGTGAGTCACAGAACAGGTGTCCATAAGAATGCAATACAACTTTTTAAATCTGTTTCAAAGGTTTTATCATAACCAAGTCGAACATCCTTTCAGACACACTGTACAATACACAAAGCCAAGGCAGCATCACATCAAGCTTGTCAGGGTGTAGCCAAGCTTTGTCTTTGTCTGAAGGGCTGGAGAAGACTTGACTGACGCTTCCTCTTTTCTTTGTCCGTGCCAACACCTGTACGGGTATTCACCTGGAATCACTCCTGAGGATGTTTTACTCAGCCATGAAAAGAGAAACAAGGACGGAGACTCCTGGCTGAACGCATCAGATCACCTGTGTCAATGCCACCATTGTATCTGCCACCGTGGTATGAAACCCCCTCGCCAGGCCACACAATGGGGCGGCGGTGGCGGCGGAGAGGGGGGCTGGCAACAAGCTGTGACTGCTACAATGAATGAAAACAGTGAATGATAGAGTGGCTGAATAAACGAAATGTCAGAGGGCTTTATGCGGCTACAGTGTGAGTGTTGGGTGTTCATGAAGTTCGTGTGATTCATTCAGTTGGGGTGGATAATGAGCTGGGCCGAGTGGAAAAAACAAACTCCATAGCCATGCCTTTGCAGGTGCTGTTTTCAGTCAGTCATATCCAAAGATAAACACCTCTCTGAGCTCTTTTTGTATTCTCTTAAAATGAAAATATTTGCACATACGAAACACTGTAATGTTTCATTCAGCTCAGTTTTCTGTGGATGCACGAATATCCCGAATCTATCTGAATGCCCTCTGTCAAATGTTCTGTCTTTCACTCTCTCACACTTATCAGTCTGTCACACAAAGAAGAGAATTAAAGCCATCACTAAAGGAAAAGCCACAAAAATCTCTTATGAGTTATCAAAAGAGAGGGCATGACAGAAAAAGAAACAAAGAGCAGGATGATCACCCATAAAAAAAAAAAATGTTGTGTCTGACATCTTACAAATGAAGTGAGAGATGAGTTTTGGGGGCAGCCCCCTGCATTCAGTCGAGCAGGGCTGCAGGGCTCAATGCACCTGGAAGAGGGTTGGCAGGGAAGGCAGTGTCGCCCTGGGCCAGGAGTGGGGGTGGGGGTGGAGGGGTACAGCCCCACTCTGTCAACCCTGCTCATAAATCTTCCTGGGGGGGGATCAGAGAAGAGAGGCCCGTTCAAACACATCGGAAGAGCAGCCGCGAGCGAGGGAAGCCGAGTCCTTTGGTCTGAATGAAATTTTTCAAAAACCAAATTTTTAACAAGCTGTTTTCTTCCCAGGCTTTTAAAACGATGTGTTGTCACAAGATGAGCACAAAAGGGATCTGGTCACTGCTCTGCAGGGCTGTTTGCTTCACAAGGACAGTCTCAATACCACCTCCTCTGGTAATAACAGAAAAGGGGTTGTTGTTGTCTATTTACAGTGAGTAGGAGGAAACTAATAAAGACTTGTCTTTAATCTGGCCATAATAGGACTTAAAGTTTAGTCTACCGCAGTGGACTTCATATTAATCACGGGGGTTCGGATCCTCTGAAAATGCTCCAACATAACTTTGAAGGATTAGAAGATGATAAAAGAATAGAAGGAAAGGGTACAAAAACAATTATGTTTATTTTTTCAGATTTTTTTCAAGTTTTTGCTTTTTCTTGTAAACAAATACTTGATTTTGTTTATTATATTTGGCCTTCTAATGCCTTTATTCAATACCAATAGTAGGGAGCATACAGGAAAGAGAAAGAGAAAGGACTTACATGCAAAAAAAGTTCCCTGGCTGTCTGTAAATAGGGGATGATGAGGTGCATGATGGTCCCCTGGGCCACCAGAGCATCCCTGATACTAAATATTTTTAGGTCTTCTGCCCACTAAAGCCTTCAAATGGAACAATCTCAGAGGGAAACATCCTGTTCACATCCACATCAATGCTATGGCAATAATCTGTCCTGACAGGTCACAAGAACTACTGTTATACAAATAGTTAAAGGAAAAGTGAAAATTCAGTTCAGTTCATCTAATCACCTTCATGCTGATGGAAAGTGAAAGTTAAGTGTCTACAAAACCTTTCAAAGCAAACCAGTGATGCATCATTCTCCAACTGAAGGGTGGGACTGGGGACTGAAAATAACCATAAATTGGCTCCATGCAGCTTGTTCAGCATGATCCAAGTCTCCAGAAAGCCCTGAGATTCCAAACTGATTTGAAAAGACAATATGTGCTCTCCTTTTACAGCCAGAATCTTAACTGTAGCCACAAAGAAAAGAGTGTTAGTGCACCCCACTGAGCCACACGTCCAGCCTCTAAATAACATCTTTTCATCTTCTGCAGAATTGATGATGAGTTTATGTGGGACGAGCTGTATGGATCCATTTTATTCTTCTGTTTTTTTCATTATGTTTTAAGACACAGCCCCATCTAAATCAGTTGTTTCGGAGAACGCCGCAACAACGTTTAGCTGTGAAGCTCCAGAAATGTTTTGTGGAGCATTTAACTGCACCTGACTTTCAATCAGCATGAGGGTGAGTAGATACTGACTGAAATCTCATTTTTGGGTGAACTTATCCTTTAGAACATAACATAATACATGGTCTGGTACAGTACTACTGATGCTTGGCCCATTTCTCTGTCTAATATCTCCCCTCCTTGCTGGTGTCTCTGAGTTTCTTGGATTGATTGCATCATTGCCTCTAACTGACAGTCTCCCGTTGGTACACTCCCTCCCTCTCCCCCTGTCCTCCCACACCAGTTAGGACATTTCTTCGTGGCGCTGACCTCCTCTCACCCTCCAGTCTTGTCTCTCACAATTCACCCCATCACATAAAGTCCAGCCGGCGTGACAGGCTGGTCTGATGATGTTTTCCTTACAAAGACCACAAACCTCTACAGCTCTGATGGTGTCTGAGTGCTTCCAGCCATGCTTGGTGGTGGACCGCCAGCCTCGCCACAGCTCATGCTGACCACCCCAGCGCCTAAACTACACCAGCATCAGCATCAGTAAGCCAGCGGACTTGACAACCCAAACAGAGTTATTCAGCGGCCCAGCATCCTGCTAGATGTCCACTGTACAGCACGCAGCAGAGCGCCAAGTGCCTGCAAGTTCGAGACAAAGCACCAAAAACGCAGCATGGAGAAACGCAGTTCGCCATGAAATCAGCCACCCATGAAATCAGCCACCCAGATTCACTATCAGGCATCCAAGTGTTTATCTCAGAAGCACAGTAGGCCACACTGAAGGGAGGAGAACAAATAAGAGGTGAAAGCCAGTGAGAGGAAGAAGCGTCAGAGACTAATGGTGTGTTGAGGACCTCTTCCTCCTCTGTACTCTTAATGGTAGTTAGCTGTCTGCTGCACATCTCTGTGTGTTTGGCCTGTGGTGATGGATGGGCGAGGCCGAGGCAGAGCGCTGACACTCCCCTGATGTCTCATTCCAGCCTTGCCAATCGCCTCGCACAGCAACACGGCGGAGAGTGATGGATAGCCTCCGCCTCAGCTACACGCAGCACACCCCGATTTATCATAAAAGGAAACTCATACAAGACAGAACACATATTGTGACTCAAATCCATTTATTGCTCAAATCCTTTTCTTGTCTAAACTTCCAGACAGCTGGTTCTCACTATCTCTGTTTTTTCTTTCCTTTCAAGATCTCTTTTTTTCTGTTTGTGATCTCTCTTGGAAGATGCTTTTTGCATCTGCTCAAATAATACGAGAGGTTGGCAATGGAACAAGAGACGGGCGAGAGAGGGCGAGACGAGTGTAAGGGAAATTTTTTTTCCAAGATCAACCAGCATACAAATCAAATCCTATTACCTCCCCCTGGCTCTGCGGCATTGAGGGACTGAATGGAGTATGGAGGAGGCGAGACTCCAGCAGAGAGCACATTGTAGGCTGATAAGGGCCTTCTGGGCTGGGAGGCCCCCGCTTCCAGCACCCCGAGAGGCCCCTCACACCACAGCCCCGCAGGGTCAATGGGGGCCCCAGCTGAGAGCTGTGGCAAACGTGTTAAATGGCCTTGGCGGGAGTTTCCTGCGTGGACGCGAAGATGCAAAGGGGATCATTAGTTTCCAGCATGGTGGAAAGGGAAGAAAGTGACAGCCTTTAACCAGGCTACTAACTCAATCAAAGGGGAAGGTGTTTAATTGCTGTGAAAGATGTTAAAAAGAAAAGGAGATGGTATGAAAGGCCACAGTGATAAGAAAAAAAAATCTCACTGGGCAGGTGCACAATTTTATGAAAGCATCGGGGGCACTGGAGACCATATGTCATACTAAAATGGCTTTAAAAGGAGGCAGCCAACATTCTACGCTCCCTCATCCTTTCACACACTATTTCATACTTCCATAAACCATGGAAAAAGTCTGCCTCATGAATAACCTGGGCAAATATCCCACTTATTTAACTGCCTGTTCGACCTCAAATATGCACAAAGTATCACATGGAGACATTTTCATGAAACCAACAGTAACCTCTCCTGTGTCATTCAAACAATAAGCCATTTATCACTCACAAAGTCCTGTAAAAGTACAAGACCATGATCCATGTGCCGTTCCAATAAAGAAAGTCTAATGAACCACAGAGGGGAGGTCTGACAGACACAGTTACCACTGAAACATGCAATGAAATAGAGAAGTTACAGTCAAATCCAGATCACAGAGGATGTTGTGTCAGATCCAAACCCTCTTCACAGCTGTTTCAGTGTAAGCTTTACATCAACTGTCTCTCTACAATATTTTCCACCCATGACACATCAAAAAAGAAACACTCATATTATCTGTGCTCAAACTCTGTATGTGTAGATGTGCTTCCTCCCACATTCCTTAACTCCATAGTGCCGTCAGGGAGAAAGGATCTCCGACCCTTCACCTGCAGGTTAACGACTCACGGCCATTTGTTTCCAATTGGATATTAAGGCATCTTCACTCAGACCATAAATAACAGTGCTGGGGGAGGCGGCTGTCACATCAACCTCTAAATCAGGAGGTGAAGCCTCTGACAGTGCACATTCCGCTCTCTGTTATTCCTCCTTTTGCACCGTACCTGCACTTGATCATGACCATAAAACTCCTCTTATCTCTGATGCACTTTCTCATGCAGTGTAAGGTAAAATAGGAAGGATGCACCGCTCTGCTGTGGCTGTAAACAATGCCATGTGCTTTGCTGCAGCAGACCTGCTGACACTAGCAGAAGAGCCTTGACACAGCCGCTGGCACAACAAGAGCAAACAGGACAGAGAGGCAGGCGAGCGGAGAAGCTGGCAGGCAGGTGAAGGCACTGAAGAAAAACCCCAGCGGTGCTGCTCAGAGACCAGTCAACTCCTCACAGCAGCTCTGCCATCTCTAACACGCTGTACAGACACCCTGAAACACTGGGACATGGAGGTTACAGAGCTCATGGAGAGCACTCCTTTCCCAATGATTGATGATCTGTTGAGTTTTAAATTCCATCTTAAAATCTGCCAGATATGAAATCTTAAAGCAATACAAAATCTCTTCTTTTGGGGGGGATTATGTAAATAGTATGAAAATACACCATCATGGTGTTATTAATGATTTTCAAATGTATTTCTGTGCTTATACATTATTTTGAAGAGTTCCTGAATTTTAGAAGAAAAAATTCTCACAATACAGCCAATGATTGGTGAGGAAAAGATCTGTTTCAGAACTGGATTTCTGTCATGAAAAAAAAAAAAAACCTTTTGCCTGATTGTATCCCTATTTAGTCTTACCACATGTTACGCATGTAAAGCACAATCCCATCCTTTATTATAAAATCATGTTTTACACATGAATATGAAATCAGACGTAGCCTGTGAGTGCCTGTGGCTCTTCCTACCGTGAGAGCGGAGAACTTCTGAGCGCGTCCAGCGCACAGCAGACAGAGGAAGAGCAGCAGCGGACAGACGCGCATCCTGGCGCAGCGTGGCAATAAACTCTCCAAATTACGCACGGTCCAAATTTCACTCCGTGTTGCCTGGACTTAACCAGAGCGCAATATCTATCTCGTGAAGAAGTGGAAAATGTTTGAAAAAAATCCACAGTAGTCCTTGCGCAAAACTGCCAGTGGTGGAGAAGGGGTTGCTGGTTTATTTCACGTCGTCTCCTTGGTTTCGTCTGCCAAACCGTTTGTGTAGACACTCTCCTTATTTCTGGCAGTGCGATAAACCCCCCCGTGTCCCTGACCTTTTCCCCTCCCTCAGTGTGTCTTCTCCCTTTCTCCCTCTCTCCAATTCGACTTCTTTCTCCACACTCCTCCCTCCACACTTGATTTTGTCGACTAGATCCCTTATCGGATGCAGGCAGTTCCCTGTCCGGTAGGTAGGTAGGTAGGTGTAGGTTTAGAAGGACTTCGTCTGCTGCTGGTAGCTGAGGCGAGCTCGTCAGGTATTCTCTCCTTTCACCCCTTTTTCTTTTGATTCCAAAACCACAACAAGAAAGAGGAGCTTGTGATGATGTTCGACTGGCAAAGAGAGGAGGAGATCAGACAGGCTACTGTCTGCAGGGAGGGTCAGCGAGAAGGAGAAAACACAGTGTGCGCTCAAACTCCCCTACAGTTGGACACCCCCTACACACACACACACACACACACACACACGAACTTAAACTTCTACTTTATCACTCAGTTTGAAATAACATACTCCCAAGACAGTTAAATAAAGTGATTCGGGTTAATACAAGACACAAACAGAGATGATAATGTGGTTGATCGGTTGAGAAAGAAAAAACAATTTGGCAAAACAGCCGTTTTGGTTGGTAGCTGGATTCAAAGCAGTAGTCATTAAAATCGATTTGAATTAACGTGATTAACATCAACACTGGTGCCCGTTTGGGAAGAACATGGTCATTTTGGCGTTAATTTGTTGGTGCTTCTTCTTGAGATCACTTTTGACAAATCAGTGACCGTCTGAGCCTGAATAGCTCCTGCTTAGAAGAGCACTTTGACGCCACCTAACGGTATTTATCCGTAGTTACAAGTTATCATGGTTCAGCAGGCATGTTGAACCTCATCACCTGTTTACTTTATATTTTGCTGCACTTTTGTTCAAATATGTTTTACAAACTATGCATTTTGAGCTAATTACAATTTAAAGACGGTAAGTAAGTTTGAATTTAAAGAAAATGATATCAGGGTAAAACCAAACAACGCTGCTGCTGCTTAATGAATAGGCTGTCATATGACACATAATATCTGTTTCTATTGCTGGTTGTTTGTCGTAACAATGTCTGCTGTCATAAAAATGTACGAATTGATGTAGAGCGCAAAACAACATGTTACCGGCAAACATGGAGGACAAGAACAAACAGGTGCTGCTCTGAAAAGACATACCGGTAAATCATATTCAAAATATAGAGACCTGCCTTTTCTCCAGACCTCTCTGACGATATATTGTGTCTTTTGTGGCAGTGTGGAGACAGTTTAATTGCATTTTTCAGCAGAAATGAACAAGAAACTTATCGTCGATATTGTTCTTTCGACAAAATACCACCGCACAGTCACCGGTTAATGACCGGTTAACACAGACGTTAAACAACCAACCGTGCTCCACTCTTCTAACGTACACATTGTAGACACTCAATTTCCCATGATGCTTCAGCACTACACGGACGTCACATCTCCTTCTTTCCGCTTCCGGCCGTCTCTCCAGCGCCAGCTGCGTGGTTTAGCGGCTTTAGCTAGCCGAGCACACAATCTGCTTTTTCACTCCAGTATATTACGAGTTTAGATTATGAGTAGTACCATGCCGTACCAGGAAGAAGAAGATAATGCCACTGCTGTCAGTTTGTATAAGATTTACGCGCCCTTTCTCTATAATGATAACAATGACGCGCTAATAGCTTTAGCCGGTCGGTCAGCTAGCTAGCTGTCTAGTTGCGATGAGCTAGCATGATTTTAATAATAGCTGTAGACTTGTTTCTTAACAGAGTGCAACCGCAACATTACAGTCTATATAATGTCTGATTAACATTAGGTAGATTAGTAAGATAAAGGATAACTATTTAGGCAAAGTACGATAACATTGATGATCACTAGCTGTTTTAACAGATGTTATGTATTGGTAACAAATGTCTGACTGCCTTGTTTCCTTTCAGTACGATCCTTACACCTACCCAAACGACTACGACCTGCACACCGGTTAGTATACACACATTTATTTATCTCTCTTTACTCAAATATGTGTTATCACCTGTCATTTATGAACTCTTCGTGTTTACAGTTAGTCTGTTATCCATGAGAAGCGAAGTCAGGACACAAACCAACATATTTAAACATCTGAGGTACATCTCATAGTGCTTAAGTATGTTAATTCCCCCTTATTCTTCCATCTGTGTGCAGGTGACCCAAAAGCAGACCTTGCCTATGAGAGGCAGTATGAGCAGCAGACCTACCACGTCATCCCAGAGGTGATCAAAAACTTCCTGCAGTATTTCCACAAAACCATCTCTGACCTGATAGACCAGAAGGTTTATGAGCTGCAGTCCAACCGTGTGTCCAGCGAGAGCATCGAGCAGAAGATCTATGAGATCCAGGACGTCTATGAGAACAGGTACACTCAACTGTCTCTGTGTAATCTTCTCCCCGTGGTAATGCCATTGTCTCCATTATCAGAGACATAAGATCTGTGTTTGTAAGTTGAATGTCTTACCTTTCCTATCTTGTTCCTATTCAGCTGGAATAAATTGACTGACCGCTTCTTCAAGACCTCTCCCTGGCCAGAAGCTGAGGGCATTGCATCACTTGTTGGCAACGGTGAGTGTATCATCAATCATTTGATCTGGTTTATTTGATTTTTTTTTTTCTTCTAGAATTAGTTCTTAGATGTGACAAAAGAAAGGCATATTTGTTCAATAGTTCATCACTTATTTCCGTATTTCTCACAGAATGGCAGTGTAACTGGTCTGTAACATCTCTTTTGATATGCCTGGATAAAGTAAAATTGTTATGTGGGAAACACTGAAAGCTGACACTTGATTGTGTCTTTGCACAAGTAGTTCAAATGGCAAGATAAGTATGTGGTTATAAATTATGTTGTTTTGTTTGACAACAGCTGTCTTTCGTGACAGAACTTTGTTACTTAAAGTTTTGTAATCTACTGGTGAGTGAGCTGTCTGTGTAGTCACGAATGTTTGATGTCATTGTTCCCCTGTTATTTCCTGCAGATGCTGTGTTCCTCATCCTCTATAAGGAACTGTACTACAGACACATCTACGCTAAAGTCAGCGTGAGTAACTCTAATAACACTCATCACTCTCTATCGATTGCTAAGGAACCTGCAGAATGTGTGGAAACATTTCCAGTATTTTGTTGTAAATAATGTTTTCCTGGTAATCAGGGTGGACCAACTCTGGACCAGAGGTTTGAGTCGTACTACAACTATTGCAACCTCTTCAACTACATTCTTAGTAAGTCATAGAATGTTCTTTATATTCTTCTCTCACCTGTGTTTTTCAGTATTGAATTAACGCTGATGAAAGATGAGTTATGTGAGAATGTTTTATGACTGTAAACAGATGCTGATGGCCCCGCCCCTCTGGAGCTGCCAAACCAGTGGCTGTGGGACATCATTGATGAGTTCATCTACCAGGTACAGTGCATTATAATCTTGTACTATCCTATATAGAAATTATGTTTCAATTCCATCAGTACAGTAATGTGAATTACTCTTTCCTCTCCAGTTCCAGTCCTTCAGTCAGTACCGCTGTAAGACGGCCAAAAAGTCTGAGGAGGAGATCGAGTTCCTGAGGAATAACCCAAAGATCTGGAATGTCCACAGCGTCCTTAACGTTCTCCACTCCCTCGTGGACAAGAGCAACATTAACCGCCAGCTTGAGGTCTACACCAGCGGAGGTAGGGGAGATTGTTTTGGAGATACTTGTTGATGTGGATCCTTAATGACTAGACTTGAATGATAGTAATTGGAATGATAAAAATGTAAGTCCTTACACCGTGTTGAAGTTACCAAAATAAGGTGCAGTTTATATAGATAGATTAGAGTCTTTGTAGATTTATAATCCTGTAAAACCTTTCCTGGTGTGAAAGTAACCTCAGCATGTGGCCTTGAGTGTACTGAGTTGAGGTGTTGTACAAGGCAGCTAACATGCTATTTGTTGGCGTGTTGCAGGAGACCCAGAGAGCGTGGCGGGGGAATATGGGCGCCACTCCCTGTACAAGATGTTGGGTTACTTCAGCTTGGTGGGGCTCTTGAGGCTTCACTCACTGCTTGGTGATTATTACCAGGCCATCAAAGTCCTGGAGAACATTGAGCTCAACAAGAAGGTAAGGCTTTATACAGAGCATCTAATGTAACACATTTTCTCGCTAGTCACTTGATCTTAAGCTGCATCTCCTTGTTTTTCTTCTGTTTAGTCCACAACCTGAATCTGTGTTGTTTCCTGTCTTCCAGAGTATGTACTCTCGTGTCCCCGAGTGCCAGATCACCACCTATTACTATGTGGGTTTTGCCTACTTGATGATGAGACGTTACCAGGATGCCATTCGAGTCTTTGCCAACATCCTGCTCTACATCCAGAGGACGAGAAACATGTTCCAGAGGTCAACATACAAATATGAGATGGTCAGTCTGAGCAGCGCTTCTTAGATTATTTTGGAGGCTTTTTTTTGTTTTTTCACTCCAGCTATGGATTCTCCAGCCTACCCCCATACTGAACATGTACAGATGTGTATTTGTTCAGACATTCTGTGACATTATCAAACAAATATCCTCTTTGAGACAGATTTCATTGAACTCATATGATTTCTTAGATCAACAAACAAAATGAGCAGATGCATGGCCTGCTGGCCATCGCTCTCACCATGTACCCGATGCGCATCGACGAGAGCATCCACACCCAGCTGAGGGAGAAGTACGGAGACAAGATGCTGAGGATGCAGAAAGGGTAAGAAAGATACTTGTGCTTGGACACCTGCATGTTGGATCAGCTATTTGTTTTGCTGTATTATCATTTTTACTACTTTGATTCTTTACTGTTATGTTATGGTACTGTTACATTCAATTTTATGATTCATTAAGTTGTTGTGATTCATTAGTCTGGAGCCGCTGCATGTAATGCACTGTCAGTAACTGAGGTGGCCAGCAGCAGTAATGACATGTATGTTGCGTTCTCCATCTCAGAGACCTGCAGGTGTTTGAAGAGCTGTTCAGCTTCGCCTGTCCCAAGTTCCTGTCACCGGTGGTGCCAAACTACGACAACGTCCACCCCAACTACCACAAAGAGCCTTTCCAGCAGCAGCTGAAGGTCTTTGCCGAGGAGGTGCAGCAGCAGGCCCAGCTCTCCACCATTCGCAGGTAGAGCACGTCAGCTTGTGTCTGACATAGTTAAAAGGGCACCGAAAGATTTTCTGTTGATTTTTGAATAGTATGGCACATTGCAGCATTGTTGCATTACCGCCAGCTATAGATCAGTGGGACAGGAACTCTCTCATGGAAAAACAGCTCCTTAGTGCTACTACAGGTGCAAAACTCCACAGGAAACCTTTAATGTTTCACTAATGATTGGTTAATCTGACAGACATTTTTAATTGCAGTATTTTTACTTTTGTGTTGTAAGTGTATTGAGTACTTTTTTAAAACTCATGTGCCTTTCAGAAACACTTGTTGACTCAGGTATGTTTGGAGGGTGTCCACACGTATATCATCTAACTCACAATATGTCCTTACAGCTTCCTGAAGCTGTACACAACCATGCCAGTAGCCAAGCTGGCAGGGTTCCTGGACATGAGTGAGCAGGAGTTCCGTATTCAGCTGCTCGTCTTCAAACACAAGATGAAGAACCTGGTGTGGACCAGCGGCATCTCTGCTCTGGATGGAGAGTTCCAGTCTGCTTCCGAGGTTGACTTTTACATCGACAAGGTGTGTTGATGTCTGTTTAATGAAAGGGATGTCTTTTACCTTTCCACATCGTCACATACAGTATTACAAATAGTATGTCACAGGGACAGACAAACCACAGGAAGTGAATCTGCCATCAGCACTCTGTTTGGTTAAAATTGATGGATTCAGATAAAACCTGTTTTATAATAGGTGATGATTCACATGTGCTGTATATAAAACAGCAGCTGAAATAGTAATAGTAGGTGTTGATATTTCTCACTGTTCCGTGTCTCTGAATGTTTGATGAGCTTTTTGTCTGTCACACTCCTGCAGGACATGATCCACATTGCCGACACTAAAGTTGCTCGTCGGTACGGAGACTTCTTCATCAGACAGATCCACAAGTTTGAGGAGGTGAGTAGTGATTTGTCATGCCAAGGAATAGAAAAACACTGTATTTTGGAGTTTTTACCTGTTTAAGGCACCAGAAGAAGTGCTGTGATGACATGTGACAACAGAAAGAAAGTTTTAATTTTAGAGTCACCTAATTAAAAGCACTGTCTCTGATATTTGTATGGATAAGCTGTCTTGTGAACAGATTTGCTTTGAATATAGTAACATCTTGTGTGTCACAGACAACAATTGGTTTGTTTCCCTATAGTTGAACAGGACACTGAAGAAGATGCCAGCCAGCACCACCACTGCAGCATCTGGGACTGCCACAAGCCGATGAGTCGTAGTCCTCTCTCAAGATTTTTGACGGCAATTATTGACAAAAGCTTTTCTATGTGACCTGGTGATAATAAACAGATGGAGTGGTGTGCTAAAAGTCTTGATTCTCTTGTCTCATTGCTTGGTCAAATGTTTACTCCTAACAACCACTAGATGACAGTATTTACCAGACTGTGGCATTGTCTCAGTTGCAGTTTTTTTTTTAAAAAACCTGTATTATGTGTGTACATGGTGAAGGAAATGACACATATAGACATGCAAATGCACAACACCTACGTTGTTACTGTTTGTTTTTGTTTTTTGTTGAATTGTCAGTTATATTTTTGTATCTTCATTATACCTGCTAGTACGACAGAAATCAATGTTGCGATAGTCAGTGGAGGACAAATATTTAGTGTCATGGGTCATTAGGGTTTCTCAGATTCCCAGACCGTTCTTGGTGTTTGCCTGCCTCTTTTTAATATCCTGTTGCAGCAGTCGCCATGTTGTTCTTGGCTGCTGTTCCACATAATCATCCCATTGACTGAGGTCAAAGGCTGTTGCATATTTCTTTTATTATCACAGATCATCCAACATTTCCCAACACAGATCTCAGGACTGGTGACAATAATGACAAAGAAATAAAAATTTACAAAATGGGAATATAAAAATTAATCTTAAAAACACACCACTCATCAGAAACAGCGTCAGTTGTCATACAAAGGAAAACAGAACAACATATGTCACCATAGCACGATATACACATACTCCAAACATCCAAAATGATCCCCTACCTATTTTGGTAAGCCAGCATTTTTCTTCAAAAATATCTTTTAATTCCATCACATTTTCTATAAAATAAAAAAATAAAGCAAACATTGCTCATTCAGAGCATAACTCTTTTAGTCCCGCGGGTGGCAGTGTGAAGTCTCTGTGGGCACAATGCCATCTTAACGTTTATAAAAAGTGGATAATTCATCTTTTTTAAATTCCATCTATAAGTCTCTGACTGCCTTTAATATCAAATTCTCATAAAAGATGCAAAGTTTTCTTTTCTTCATGTGGCTCCAGTCTCGGACTATGTTACCCTTTTTTCCATTTTCATCACTTGAGAAGACATTCAGTTATTATTGAGGAGTCTCCTTCTGCATGACTGCCTCAGTCCATGCTTAAGATGAAGAGCTGGTCCAGGGTCTGAATGTTCAGTGTTGCCCTGCAGACTGGGAGTGTTTCATCTTTTTGCCATTTATCCATAGAAGCTTCTTCATAAAACAGTTACTTTAACAGTTGCACAATGGCGAGGGCTCCTCTTGCCCTCGGTGTCAGGTGAAAAGTCCGCTCAACAAGCATCACTGGGGAAAATATTTGAAGTGTTCTTTTTTGCAATAAATGTCCATCTATAATTTCCAAACACCAAAATGAAGTTAATATCTGAAAGAGAAAGTCATCGTGTTCCAGCCTCACTCTAACTCTGATTGCATTGTCTTGAAAAAAGGAAAAAATACCAGAACATGATAAGGAATTGCGTCATTTTCTCAAAGTCCCATTTATGGCCATCCGCTGGTCTGAGTGTGTGTTGTTTCATTTTTTTTAGTGTGTGTATTTGTGTTTGTGTGAGTGTATGCAGTCCAGGTATGACTTCAAAAGGATACGCGAGAATGAGGCACCTTCTGACAATTATAAGGTCACGGTTCAAGCTTCTCCAATGTGGAGGCTTCGTCTCTCCTCCTCTCAGCTCTTTGGATGAAAGTCGATGACACCAGTTGGTTTTGTCTCGGTGAAGACAAGTGCCCTGCATTTGATTTTTCACTCCCTAAAGGTCAATTGAATAAACCCTCTCTTGAAGCACCTACTGTGAGACCTTCAACATAAGATCCACTCAAACCAACCCAATGGTGAGTAAGTCCTCTTGCAGGCTGTCTCACTGATGCACTGAGGTTGGCAGATGGGGTTCCCTAGACTACACACACTCCTCCTCCAGTCCTCCCCATCCTCAGGGTGGTAGCGTGGAGGCACAAGGACACACACGAGTCACGGTTGCGCTCAGACCAGCGAGGCCTCGGCTAGTCATAACTCTGTGATCTCCAGGGGACTCTCCGACAGGGTGTCCCCGTCCTTGTGACGGTGCATCGGGGTGGACTTTGCTGACTCCGTGCGGGCGTTGCGCTCGGAATAAAGCCCCCCTTCACCGTTGAGCGCCTCCAGAGAACGTGCCAGGGCACGCTGGTCGTCTTCTGGCAGGCTGTTGAGGTCAGAGGTCAAAAGGGTCCCTGTGCTGCCATGGACCACGTGAACACCTTCGGGACCCTTTAACTCCACAGGAAGCTTGTGTTTGAAGCGCAGAGTGCCACGACCTCCCCCCATGCCCAGACGCTCATCTTCATCATCGTCCAGGTCACTCTGGATCAGCTGTTGAAGGATGACAGGAGAGGGGAGGGAGGGGAAGCTGCTGATTAATAACATTAAAAGACATCAGGTGAACAACAATATGGCAGCTTTCTAAGTGAAAGCTTTGGAAAGAGGAAAACCAGTGGAAGGAGGGAAATTAGTAGATAACTGTGAAAGAAAGCAGCCTGAAAATGAAGTGGGACAGTAGATCAGCAGTGAATAACAGATTTCATACCAGATCTGGTTTAAATTCTTGCAAACAGATTTGAAGTTTGAAAGGAGTGCACAGGGAGTTTCCACATCAGAGCATTTCAGAAGTGTGAGGAAGTGTAGAAATCGTACTTAGTGCTCCATTTACAGTGATTGTCTAAACCTTCTGGTAATTTATTTCAGTCTGGTAAATTCCACTGTCAGCTGAACCCTGACAAGGAAGTACACACTCCATGTGACCCAAAGTCTGAGTAGCAGGTCAGTCTAGTCAGGGTAGCAGAGACGGCAAAAGTGGTGAGTAGGTGCCATGTCAGGGCAGAAGACAGATCGTCAGAAAGGGAAATCAGAGGAATGCAAGATCACTCTCCAGCGGTGTCAGACAGGAGGAGCACCACAGTAGGTGCAGATAGTGCAGCAGATTTTCCTTCGAGCCCACCTCAGTGACTGACGAGTGATCTCCCTGGCTGGTGGACACGTTGACAAGGCGAGCTGCAAAGAGCTTTTTCAGCCTCAGGTAGTCGTCCAGGACCACCTTGAGCAGGGAACCCTGGCAGGACGGCAGTTAGGATCAAACAGAGTCTGTAACACCTGACACACCCCCACTGTAATCAGTCCACAGCTCCTAATCTAAACTGCTTCAAGTCCTTGAGGTCTCTCTCTTTGTTTTTCTTCTCGGGGCACACTGGAGGAGGTCTTAGGAACTGTCCTCTGACCTTGTTCCCCAATGCGTTTTGGGAAAAGTGGAAGGAGACCAACAAAAAAGAGGCTTGTGGGATCGGACATGGCTGTGTTTGTCATGTCTCCCTGGATAATCTAGCATACAAGTGTCTCACCTTAATGGGCCCCTCCCTCATGATCTGACCCAGTTTAGCAATGTTGTCGTACTCCTGAATGGCTGCTCTCAAGTAACGATCGTCTTCAGGCTTCGCTTGAGGCTCACGGCCAAATGTACCCTGTGAGAATGACACACACACAAAGATGCAAACTTGTATAATCCAGTGAAGACAGATTTACTCGTTACCCCACAGCAATGAAGCCTGTGGCAAAATACGAAGTGTAGACAGTTTGGAAAATGCTTAATTTAACTGTTATATTTTCAGGGTTAGCAATATTCTTGAATTTTAATAAACCGCTTAAAAAATGTGTAATTGTCAATATAATCTGGTGTTTCATCTACACAGTCTCTCTTCTTTAATACTCTTCTCTTTCTTTTAAACTGAAATTAATCGATCTGTTGTCATATTTGTTTTGCATCAAAACTGGGAAGAATTAAATCATTCTGAGAAAAACATGAAATCAGTTAATATGAACAGCTGGTAAAAGTGACAATTCACATTGATTGCTGTGCCTACAAAAGAATTCTATACATTTTCTGCAATTGCATTTATAGTTCTGATTTATATGTGATGTTAAAGAAGGAATTTAAAGTCTATATATTTACCTTTAGGTAGCTTGAAAGTGCTTGAATTGTGATTAAATGCTGTGCTAAGGCTGAAAATATAATCTATGAAGCTCTAAATGAGCTCAGGCTGATGTTGGTACTGACGTGGGTGCGTGCAGGGCTGTTCCACAGGTCAGTTATCTCACTGAGGTTCTCAGGCAAGTCATCCTCATGGTCAGCCTGGGTGGCCAGCTCCAGGTTGCGACAGAATGGGTCCAACCACACTGGATTAGCCCTGCAGAGGGAAACAGAATTAAACACATCAGCAACAAAAGGAAAAGGAAGTATGATGAGCTACAAAAACAACTCAAAGTTTTCACCTATTTTTACCGCCGTTAGTTTAATGTTATGGGCTCTAAAGGTGAAATATTAGATTCCAAGCATGAACTGATACAGATGAACAATGTTTTTTCGGATGTGAGGTTACTTTAAGGAATAGTGTGACATTTTGTGAATTATCCTTATTCGATTTCTTGCCAAGATTTAGATGAGAAGATTGATACTACTCTCATGTCTTATGCTAATTATGAAGCTGGGGCAGGCTTGGCTTTGCTTGGCAAACAGCTAGCTTGGCTCTTTCCAAAGGTAACTAATCTGCCAACCAGCTCCTATAAAGCTCCCTAATCATGTTATATTTTGTTTGGTTAATCCTTCCAAAGATCTAAATCTAAAACAACACGTCGTAGTTTTATGAGGAGCTACATACTGCAAATATTTCTGTCTAGTCTGTGCTGGTTGCCTGGCAACCTCAAAGACTCAAACTATTCCTTCAATGTATATAAACCTTTAAATTTTACGGTTTTTGATGTCAAAGAGAAGTTTTCACACACAAACTGGACTTCACAGAAGTGATGTCAAGTGTGAATTCTCTTTGAGAAACTTGTGACAAAAAGCTGTGAATGTGAAGCCATTATCTCACCCTTCAAATGAGTACTTGTTAGTGTTAGGCATGTCCAGGATATCCATTAGTCCCTGGTTCCCTAGATGGTAGAGGACACATCATTTTAAGAAAACAGCCTTGCTGCAGTGAACTGACATGTTGTACTGTAATTTAACGGATGGTAAAAGCCACATCCTGTCGTTAACAGCTGGTGGGACCGTCCCGACGTCGAAGCTGCTGCTCACCTGTTGATCCTGCAACGATAGCTTTCAGTTTCCTCTGGTGTCTGCAACACAGCAAGAGTGACAAGAAGGTAAACATGTTGATCACTGCATGTTTCAAATGACTCAGTAAATTCAAAATTCAAACTTAATGCACATCAACATGAAACTGCCTATTTTAGAGAGTGCTTCTTACACTCTGCGATAGTGCCAGTTCATTGTGACAAACAAAATTCCTGCCAAGCACAGGAGCACAGCCAGGATAATGATGACCAGCTGTGAAAGAGGAAAATAGTGTTTAAAAGCACAGAAACACAAAACATCTGCATCAGTCTGTGGCCTTCTGGAGATCCAGGCCTTGCAGACCTGTAGTGTGGTGATGTCGTCCGGTAGTTTGTCAGTAACAGCAGGCTGAACATCCACAACGTTGTATGTCCTGAACAGGTTTCTCAGCTGCTCCTTGTTCTCGTCGATCATCTGAATAACCCTGCAAAACATGAAACACCAGGGCACAGGTAAAGTCACGTCAGAGCACAGTCCATATGGGAGTTCTCTATGAGCTAGTATCACCATATGTATTTCATCGAGGAAGAGCACACCTTTCCACATCCAGGATGGTGTTGGTCTGATTGTTGACAACGTGGATGAGCATGTCTGTCTGTGCGTAATTCACCCTGCCCTTCTTGTCCACATGGAACTGGATAACAGGAGACAAAGCGGTCAGATAGTAATACAACACAAACAAAATGTATATATATAAATTAACATTAAACAAAGCTCACCTGTATGTCATCTAAGTTGACAATGGCTCCAGTAATGTTAGACAGCAGGTTGACAAAATCTTCCTGGTTTTCACGGACTAAATCAGGGATCTCATTGAAGACTATCTTGACCCTCTGGTCATCTCGGAGAATGTAAATATTCACGTTAGTAGTCGTACTGTGTCCGGCAAAATCACATGCTAAGATCTCTAGCTGAAAGTATCCTGGGTTGAAGGCAGTGAAGAGGTCATATGTTCGGATGATGCCGTCTGTCAAACCTGTGGAAATCATGGGACAGTTATATTAATATTGTTTCTGAATGAAAAAAAGTTCATGGTTCATCGCTGTATGCAATGTATTACGCTGTACGTTTTTGGCATATCTCTGGCCAGATGTAAGTCCAACTGAAACCTTGTTGAGAGATCTGAAAATTTTCACTGGTTAAAGGAACTATGCCTGTCTGAAACAGTATACACAAAATGAGAAGTGTGTCTTCCATGATGGAAGTCAGTCACGGTGAAACCATTTCAGTTCATTTTTGTCATTAAACTAGATGCATTACATTTTGATTAAAAACATTTCATATTACCCTTCATGTAATTAAAATATATGCACCTGGTTGTAAGAGAAACTGTATCCAACATTAAACTCGACACATTTAACCGATCAGTCTGGGTAGTGTGTCGAACTAAGCAAGAAGACTTAAGTAATCATCTGTTGTTCACTCTGTCTCAAGCTGTCTCACCAGTATGCTAGGCCACCTCACATTATATGTGAAGTCACCTGGATAAAAACTGGGTGTTAGCTTTGCTTCTGACCAGTGTCTTGATAAAAAAACAGCTTTGTTGTTAAAAATAGTTAGCAACAAAGAGCCATTTTCAAACTCAAGCCAATACTTATTTTTATGCTCTTTTGTAAAGCACTGGCTGTGTTTAATGTGTTCTAGAAATAAAATTAACTTGATTTGACAAGCATTGTCTTTAAAATGTGTATGAAGTTTCACAGCAGCCTTAATGTTACATGTAAGGTGGCTCACCAATGATGAAGATGCTGCCAACGTCCTCACTGCCATTGCTCTGTGACTGGAAGTAGCGGATCGTTACTATATGGTACTGGACCAAGCTGTTATTGCCAATGTCATTATCTATAGCCAAGACCTTGATCAGCTCTGAGCCCACTTTGGCATTTGCTGCAACTCCTGAAACAAGGTAGCAAAGAAGGTTAGGATGGTTCTACACAGAGCAAATTGCACATACATGACAGAATGCAGATTACCTGCAGTGTACTCTGGCTTAGTGAAGCGTGGTTTCTGGTCATTGATGTCTTCCAGTTCAATGCGGACTTCCAGCAGGCTGGGATCCCGGGCAGGATCCAGGGCTTTGGCCCGCGCTGCCCTCTGACCCCTGGGAGGAGTCCAGCTCCTGTTGCTGGATGCCTTAATGATGATGGAGTAGACCGGGGTCTCCTCCCGGTCCAGATCCCTGTGCAACTTCAGCTCTCCATCTAGACTCAAGCCAAAGTTTCCATCACTGTTTCCCCCTGCAGGAAAACATGGAAAGAATGTGTGTTGAATCATCTAAAGCACTAAAGGAATTAGCTTTAAATAGAAAAGAGAGACGGATGGATCTATACAAATGTCCTCATTATTCCAAAGCTTTTGAAGTAGACAGACTTTCATCTGACCACACAAAGGATACAAGAGCTTCTGGAGAAACAGTCTGAATATAGATGCTGTGAAACTCTTGATCCTTAATTCTTCTTACTTTGGGTGTGTTAACATAAATCATAGAAGTAGCAGGGAAAAGTTGCATTACATTTCTAACATGAACCGCAATATTCAACAACGTGCTGCTGTGTCTGTTGAACACTGTATCACCTGCAATAAAGTAGTAGACGACTGCGTTCGAGCCCTCATCTGCATCCACGGCCCTGGTTACATTCCCAACCACAGTACCTGGACGGGAGTGCTCAGGCACTGTGAGCGTCTGGTAAGGCAAGCTGCCACGCTGAGGTGCACACACACACACAGACAGTTTGATAGCACATCTTATGTACAGATTACCACATTAGGGCGCATTCAGAGAGCTTCATACTCACCGGTGGTTTGAGGAAGACGGGTTCATTGTCGTCAATGTCCAACAGCGCCACCTGCAGTGGCTGTGTGGTCTCGTAAGGCACTGGTTGGCCCATGTCACGGGCCACAATGATAAGCTGAGAGAGTCGTTTACGCTCAGTTAGAGACACATGTACCTCTACACCTCAATTCATTAACTACAAATACTGCTCACACACACAGTTGACTCACGCTGTGCAGGGCCTGTTTCTCTCGGTCCAGTTTCACAGTAGTGGTGATGACTCCAGACATGGCATCGATGTGGAAGTTTTCCCAGTCTCTGTTGCCTGCGCCGGTCTGCAGGAAAGCATAGCGGACCTCTCCGTTCACCCCCTCGTCAGAGTCTGTTGCATGCACCTCATACACTGGCAGGCCTGGGGGCTGCTCCTACATGGAAGACAAAGATGGTCAGTATGTGCTTATGTGAATCTTTTCAACTGAATCTTAAAGCTGCAGTGCAGGAGTTTGATGATTTTAGAGGATCTTTTGGCAGAAAATCAATAAAATATTCATAATTATGTTTTCATTAGTATATAATCACCTGAAACTAAGAATCATGTTCTTGTTGCCTTAGAATGAGCCTTTTCCATCTGAACAGGGATGCAACTAAATTCTGCACATCATAACTTTAAAGGTCAACTGCAAAATAAATATTTGCAGCTTTCCAGACGATTCCTTGAGTTTAAGTCTGAATCTGGACCATTTGTTCCACAGTCAAACTGACATCACATAACAAGAAGAACATAGGTACAATTGATAACAATCTGCAAATACTGTGATTTTGAGTAAATGAATTTCTGCTTTTGGGTACATTTTTCCCCCCAAAAAAGAAGAAGAGCATACAGACAAACTAGCAGCTACCTCTGAGATATGAATAATGGTTCCATTTGCAGGCCTGACGAACACTGGTCTGTTGTCATTTACATCTATGACCGTAATGATCAGATCTGCAGTGCCCCACAGTGGAGGACGCCCCTGGTCTGTAGCCACCACAGTCAGGTTGAAACGTTCAGAGGACTGAAGCCGACGGCGAGAACGCACCAGCCCTGTGTTTGGATCCAGGGAGAACGCATCTGAAAAGACAAAGAATGATCAGGGACTGAGTATAGATATAAAGGCTGAACAAAACAGTTTTATACATGCCTTTTGATTGCAAGCAACATTCTTTTCACTAACTAAATATGTAATAAATAAGAACTACAATTTTCTGGACATCTTTAAGAAATATCAACGTTTTTACTGATACAGTTTTACTCAGACCAATTCATTCAGTAGATTCACCTAAGTGGGGTCCCAGCATGCTGTAGAGTACTGCTCCATTTTCTCCTTCATCCAGGTCAGTAGCCTTCACTGTGATCACAGATGTCCCACTGGGCTCATTCTCAAACACGCTGGTGTTAAACACTCTTTCCACGAAGCGTGGCCGGTAGTCGTTGACATCGAGAACTGTCACCAGGACCTGATAAGTCCCAACAGACAGATGAAGTATGAGGAAGCTTGCAAACATAAAATATTCCTGACAGAAGGTTATAATCAGTGCTGGGGAATAACTAGTTACATGTTACAACATTATATGTCCTACACACTGGTCCAAAGTTGCAGACGTGCCGTCTTTTGGCATATATACGGACAATACAGGTCAGCAAATATCAGAGAATATTGTTTTTTTTTCTTTATTCTCAAAAAGATGGGCTTCAAAAATCCAGAATTGTTGGGCCTATTTCATGCCAATCTCCACATCTTTGCTCAAATAAATTAATCAGCAAAGTATGTTCGTTTTCATAAGACCGAAAGTGTACGTTCCATGTATAATATTGAGGTTTCACATTTGCATTAAGCTTGGTAAATGATACATCTTCAAACCCTCATTCACAAGAGATCTGTGCGTCATTACAGCCAGTGTCCTCTACCTGGACAGAGTTCTCTCTTCTGTTGTTGGAGCTGCCGCCAGGGTTGTCACGGGCAACAGCTGTTAAAGTGTAGTGGTCCTTTGTCTCTCTGTCCAGAGGAGAGAGGATGTAGATCTCTCCCTGAAACAGAGAAGAGGAAAGGATTAGGAAGGAAGTACGGAAACTGACTGGGAGTGGTGGTTGTATCAAGACATTTTAATCAAGTGTCTGACAGAAATCGAGCATGGAGGTCAAATACGTAGACTGTCTTTACTGCAGTCAAACACTTGGTTTAAACTTTAATTTCTAGGCAGGATGATGTTAAATGTTGACATCCAGCTCAGTTAGGGAGCACTGTGTATGGCTGATTCAACTGATAGTGTAAAGGTTAACTCACAGTGGTTGGTCTGATGCCGAACTTGCCTTCCCCGTCTACCAGGCTGTACTCAATGACAGCAAAGAGGCCGGAGTCAGCATCTGTGGCACTGACCCGAACTATGATGGTGCCCAGGTCCACATTCTCAAACACAGGCTCCTACAAACACAGATAAATACACAATTACTCTATGTCAAGTTATATTACACACTAAAAACATTGAGACAGAATACCTGCAAGAAATGAATTAGAAACAGGAAGTAAAACCCCACGAAAAATGGGATTTGTTAATATCTCTTAAATCATAAATTTGCTAAAATGTGGCCTTTCTCAATAAATAAAATAATTACATTAACATTTCATTATCTTCTTTTTGTTTGCTTCTCATCTTTAGTAAACTACTGGAATTTAATTTGGACTTTTCAGACACAGATGCAACTAATAAGGAGAGACTTCATGTGGTCATCATTGTCACATGGTCTCCTCTTTAATTCAATCAAATGTTTATGATAGTACTGACTCATAGATACCAGCCACCTAGATATTGCTGTTTTTTTTCAAACAAGATCCATACATTATTCCCCTAAAAGTGAGAATGTGAGAAAAAATCCCCTGCAATCATCTCTAGTTCAAGGGGTCTATTCTATTCCATTTGCTCAGCATTTTTTGTGTAATCCTGCCGCCTTTTTTTCTTCTTAATACTCTGTTTAATACCTGATATGAGGGTTGTAGGAAGAAAGGATTGTTGTCATTCACATCCACTATACGTAGATAAACTGGCAGCTCAGCCATCCTGGGAGGAGTGCCATGGTCCTGGGCTCTAATCGTGAAATTCAGCCATTGTACCTGCTCGAAATCCACCGTCTGGTTGGCTACAATCTTGCCTGAAAATTTTTAAACGCAGTGATGGTAGGATTAAGACTCATCTGAACAAAAATAAATGCACAGTAAGTCATACATTACTTGGGGACGCTTTGAACTGACTGATATTCATATTGCTAGTGAATTGAACATGTTTGTGGGTGCTGGTGGTCATACCAATGGAAGGGTCCTCCAGTCTGACGTATCCCCCTCGAGGCAGGTGGAGCAGCTGATAGATGACCTGGCCATTGGGACCTTTATCTGGGTCTACAGCAGATACTGACAGCAGTGTTGTGCCTGGCTGAGCTCCTTCTAAAATCTTCTCTGTGAAGTTGGACACTCCAAAGGGCCGGAAACGAGGTGCGTTGTCATTCACATCCAACACGTTTATGGTTAGTCTCGCTATGGAGGAAAAGGTCATATTGATAAGGGACAGACAGAGTGAACATAAGAAACATAGAAAATTGAATGAGGATGAAACCGAAGACAAGTTGTCTGTTAGGAAACAGACTTACCATTAGGAACACTGCCTGACTTGTCAATAACTTCACTGGCATTATCATGAACGGACACAATGATCTCAAATGTTGCGACCAGCTCTCTGTTGAGTGGGTTGCGTACAAACACAGCACCTGAAAGTTCAACAAGACACTAATTCATTTATCCATTTGTCAACACTATGTCAAAATTAAATGATGTGAATCAAGATTTGAGATCCAAGTCTAACCAGTGTGTAAATCAATGCCGAAGGACTCCTGCAGGCCGTCCACTGGATTGTTCCCATCATCCTTTGCTTCTACTGAGATGATGTAATACTCCAGCCGGGGGTGCAGATCAGGGTCCTCAGCAGTCAGCGTGGCCACCACCACACCAGGCGGTGTGGACTCATTGACATTTATCATGGTTACAGGCTCTATAAAACGGGGGCGAGAGTCGTTTACATCATCAAGGATGACCGTAAGGGTGGCTGTGCCAGACATGGGGGGTGTGCCGCGATCAATTGCCATGACGACCAGGCGGTAAGACCCACGTTCTTCTCTATCGAGGGTGCTGTTGCCCACAAGGACGGCTCCAGAGAGCGAGTCGACCACGAAACGGTCCTGAGCGCCACTCTCCAGCCGATACATCAGCCAGCCATTAGAGCCAGAATCAGCGTCGGTGGCAGACAGCTGAGTCACCACCACACCTGGAAGAGATAAAGTAGTTACAAGGACACAAACACACTGTCCCAACATGTAAACCCTTAACCTTCACACAGGGGAGAGCAATGAAAGTCTAGATAATCACAGGAAGAAATTCTAAATGATCAATTCCATCTAATAATCTGTCAATTACAACTTAAACGTAATGAATGTTGATTATATGTTGATTTAAAATATACATATCATTAAAATATAATTAAAACATAATTTTGCTTCAAGCCCACTCATATACAGATTATTAGGCAGAAGATGAACCACACACCAGTGGGGCTGTTCTCAGGGAGTCGGACACTGAAACTGGATGGGCTGAAGACAGGAGGGTTGTCATTCTGGTCCAGGATGGTGACTGTGAGCGGGACACTACTGTTCAGACCTCCTACGTCCTCCCCAACCAGAAACAGTTCTACCCGAGGCTCCTGAAATGCCTCACGGTCCAACGTCGCCCCCTGACGCACATATATCACACCTGGATGGAGACACAAAGACATAAACAACTGTGTCACAACTTTTATTTATTTGTCTTTCTCTGTCTATTTGCTGGGGAGTCATAATGTTACCAGTATTTGCATCCACAGTAAAGAGGTCCTGCCTGGCTCCCAGCAGGTAGTACTTCACTACAGCATTGGGTCCGATGTCTTGATCCTCAGCCAGAACTGGCCCATTTAACACTGTTACAGTGTTGCCTAAAGGAAGGTCAGAGATAGAGGTGGAGAAGAAAAATGGTCACAGTCAGGTCTGAATCTTTTACACTAAGCCAGCAGCCTCATGTTGATGTAGCTGCTACAGATTCAGTCGTTTTTTTCTTGAGAGTTGACAACAGCGAGATTTGGCTTTCTATCAACGATGAAGGTCACTGGTAAAAATGTCGCTGCTATGATAAACTAGGAATCATATTCTGCATTAAAACAATCTAGCTTGTGAGTCCTTGGTAACCGGTTGGTGTATGCTGTGAACAAATCCCTCTGAAAATGTAAAGTTGTCAGACCTTCCACCTCACCCCTAACTTTCAAAGTCAAAGAAAAGAAAAAAAACTTCACTGAATTTAAGCCTGATGTAAACAAAGCCAGGAAACGGGGGAGACGGTGTCACAGACAGTGTGCTGGCAAGATGCTCTGTGGTGCAGTTACAGATTGCCCTCACTCAAGGGAGAAGAGAAAGATAGACACACCAGCGTGAGTGCTACCTGCTGCAGAGTTCTCTGTTATCTCAGCCCTGTAGCTGCTCCTGGTGAATATGGGCCTGTTGTCATTCTCATCCAGGATGGTGATCACCAAGATGTCTGAATCCTAGTGGTGTGAGACAGAAGAAGCAACAACTTTATGAGCCAAGGATTATGTTGTTGTGACACTTCAGAACAGAGTGGTCTCGCCGCTGTTTTGCTGTGCACAAACTCAACTTTCACAGTGTCAGTGGTTGACTTTTTTTTTGCAGCACTTTCTCACCTTTCCCACAAAGGCAACACTTAAAGCACCTCACCTTGTTTTTCTTGCAAAAAACCTTGCAACTGCACTTTGAGTGTTTCTCATGTTTATTTGATGTAAAACGTGTGCATGAGGTTCTCATTATCAGGAAGGTACAACACATGTACTCTATGCCCATAAGACCAAGCCAAAGGCTACAATGGTACTTAACAGCACAGTAATTAATTTATGCCATTCAGGGTCTCTCAATCAAACTCTATCAAAACAATGAAAACAAAAGATGTAGTGAGATGATGTGACATAGGGTGGGATCATGGGAGTTCATTGTAAAACAACCACTCGCAATGAAAATCTATGTGATCTGAGTGAATTGGAAGAGATTTATCATTGTTAGTTGATTTCTTTTCTCACTGCAAATCATTTGGTGTCTATCCATATAATGTAAGTACTCAACTCAGTGAAGTAAATAACAAAGGTCCAGTTGTTCTTAGACATTTGATGCAGAAAAGTACAAAAGTAAAACTTTTTTAAATAAATAATGAATTTCAAATTGTTACATTTTTGATGTCATTTGGAGCTGCCATTGTGCAAAACTGGGAAGTGCACCTCCTTATGAATTACTCATAAGTTGACTTGAAATGAATCAGTTGGCAGTGTTTTACGATTGTTTCGGTGGTCTGCATGTGAACACTTGCAGCGTACGTGCACAGGAGAGTGACATTACCCTGCGAGCGATGCGAGGATTCTCAGGGTTGTCTTTGACAGTGATGGTGAGTCTGTACTCTGCCACTCGCTCCCTGTCCAGTCGTCTGTTCACCTGCACTACTCCTGTCTGACAGACACAGAGAGGAAGAGATAAGCCATCACATATTACCTCTGTTAACCCACATACTGCAACAGTATTTTCTTCAGTCTTTTCACTTACAGTATTTGTATACGCAGTGATATACTCATGCCATGAATTTACAAATGTGTTTGCTGGCAACATCTGCTGATCTGTTTTCATCTTTGTGTCAAGGAGGAGATATCTACAAGACTGTAGATGAAAGGGAGCAGCAACACCTGCCCCGAGTCATGTTAAACTGGCAGCAGGCATGTGAGATCAAATCTGGGAGAAGCCAGCCACAAGACTCACGCTTGCACATGCTTTACTTTATGTCCCACCTGCTCCACCTTCACCACATTAGTAAGTTGTTTTGTCACGTATGTATTGTGTGATTATGTCATCTATATTTGTTTTGTTGTTCATTTTACTGTTTTAATACCATTTTAGAGTTTTTACATTTCCTGGAAACCTACAGTTTTTCTGTGGTATTCTTTGCCTGCTCTGCCTCAGCTCTCGTGATTTACATTTTCTTGATGGTCAAATAGCTTTACTTGTTGCTAACCATAGCTGCCATTAGTTACCTAGCAGCAAAAAAAACCCTCCTTGGTACTGTATTCGCTCTTGCCAAACTGGCCTCTGTTGGGCTGTGTTAGGTCCTGGTCCGGCCATGTTCATGAGGGAACTCAAGGGATGAGTCATCTAAAACAAGTAAATATCCTGAACCACATAGCGTTCCACCAGTTGTCTCATGAAAACTTTAAAGAGTTATTTACGGGCTAAGGGCTGTGTTTTGCTGCCCTCTCTTGCTGAATGTTCCACGCCTGTTTCACCCAGTTGGGTGTGGTTGGATGTGGTCAGATGTGTCGTTTTATTGTGCTCTATTACACCTGTAACCACACCCAACAGTGATGTCAACAGGTCCTGGAGTACATCTCTTATCTCACCGTGTCGTTGATGTAGAAAGCTCCATCATGGTTGCCGGCAGTGATGTTGTAAGTGAGCAGCGCGTTGCGTCCGCTGTCTGCGTCTGTAGCTTGGACTCTGGCCACAGAAGTGTGTATGGAGGCACCTTCACTCACGCTGGTGTTGTGAGGCAGGTTCAGGAGGACTGGGTCGTTGTCATTGATGTCCCTAACATGGACCCCCACCACCACCTGAAGAAAACACATCAAGGTTAAAAATAGAACTCTACCTTTTCACAGTCACTCTGTTTAGATTGTGTAAAATAATGTTGGACAGATCACAACTCCTTATAAATTAAAAAAAAATATTAATTAGGAGCTGCACAAATGTTAGCATTGGATATACATTTAAAATCATGATACAGTCCAAAAATCTACTTTGGATTTTCAGTTTCCACAGAATATATGGTCTACTGCTACCTTTTGAAATATTGCATTTCATCTGGCATGATGACGGATTTGGTGAAGTAGTATACTACTATTTTTTCACTATATGTCGTGTACAAACCTCACAAACCATCTGTTACTTGTAGGAAATGCATGTTTCTGTATGTTGTTGTTGAATTTGCAACACAGAAGTGAAATTTGCAAGACCCTGATTGCTCAAGAGGATATGATGAGAGTGTGGGGCTGCTTGCATGTGTATGTTTGCGTAATGAAGCCCCACCGAGCTGTTGCGAGATGGGGTTCCCAGGTCTCGGGCTGTGACTGTGATGTTATAGAAGGCTGTTGTCTCTCTGTCCAGCTCGATGTCCTTCCTCACCCGAAGCTCGCCCTCCACTGGAGAAACCATGAACTCATCTGACAGGAGGACAGAGAAACACGCTCAGAGACACATATGGATGCGTATGGATTTGACAATAAATCACTTTCTCAACAGAACAATCCAATACTAACTCTGGTGATCTCCACCGGTGATGCTGTACTCCACTTTGCCGTTGAGCCCAGAGTCTTCATCGCTGGCTCTCAGGGTCCAGACCCGAGGTCCTGGCTGGCCCTCAGTGACTTCGAAGGGTCCTTCATAGGCTTTGGGAAAAGTGGGTGTCACATCGTTCACATCGAGGACATTAACCAGCACCTGAAGAGGGAGCAAGAGTGGCTGTTAAACACATCTGTAATGAGAGAGCTGACTGATTGTGACATGTGTGTGGAGGAAATAGGAAGAAAACTAGCTCTCAGTAATGTGGTTTTCTACGTGCAGCTTTAGCACGTATGACTATCTCTACCACTAGTATCATCATAGCATAATTACATTTTTTAAGGTAATAGAAGGATTTTTACAATTTGGACATTGAATTCACATTGTGTTGTGAGATCCTTGAGATATCCTTTGTTTCTACTAACACAAATGCACATTAAAGGTTGCTTGTATAATAACAGACTTTGGTATATCTTCAAGTTTATGCATTTTATCTAAAAATAAAGCCAATTAAAGAAGATTTTTTAAAATTATTTTTTATTCTGATGTCTCAGAGGCAGAAGAATTCAGGGATATCCCCAGTGTTCACTTTTGTTCCATGCGTATGTTCATGTTGGAAGACTTTAGGGCTGCAACTGAGAATTATAATCACATTTATTATTATTAAAGCAACAATCTGTAACCTTTTCACCTTAAAAAAATAACAGCTTCAGAACCATGTTGAATGTACAGTGTCTTGTAGTTAGCAAATGTTGACCATTTTTTGCTTGCATTACTCTACTACTCAGTTTAACCAATTGTTTTAGTTCTAAAATCTAAAATGTTAAATCTAATTTTAGATATAAAACCATGTATTCCTGATTACTGTTGTGCTGGATGTCAAGCGAAGAGCAGGAACTGGACACTGGTCCGTAGCTGTGACAACCAGGGCGTAGTGTCCATTGCTGATCTCGAAGTCCAGCTCCTTTACAGCCGTAATCCTCCCCTAAATGCACGCACATGCACATCATACACAGAGAGTTAATGAGTGTTTTTGTTTTCCCAGTTGCCTGTAATACCACACTTATCATGTCTCACCGTGGTGCTGTTTATATTAAAGGTCTGGATCAGGTTGCCGCGAGTGATAGCATATCTCAAGGTGCCGTTCAGACCCTCATCCGGGTCGCTGGCTTTCACCGTGGCGATGGTGGCACCCACTGTGTTTGGCCCCTCGCTCAAAACGGTGACATACTCCTCCTCGGAAAACTCTGGGGCGTTATCGTTCTCATCAACAATATGAACATTGATGGTGGTTGAGGTCTGAGTGAGAAACAGAGGGAAATGGGAACACACATTTATGGCTTATCGTATTAAACTGACAATATGTGATTCACTTCCAGCATATGGTGCGAGCTAGGCCTGCAAGTGAGTTACAACTTGATCTCGTAATCTATTTATCATTGTAACGCTGAAAGATTTTACAGTCATGTATCACGGCTGCAAAATATATCATTTCAACATTTATACTGCAGCGTAGTAACATCACAGTATGAACAAGTCAGGGAAATTAACTCAAACATGAACTGCGACATGTCCTGCGACTGCTTGATACAAAGGAGAAATCACAGGGTCCTCATCAATGAACTACATACAAAAGAAGTCTGCCTGGTATATCTTAATTTACTCTGATTCAAGGGTTGTTCAGTACATGGGAGTCTGTTGCTTGCAATCAATTTATCACCCACAGCAAGGTTTACTTGATTGTTTGATGAAGTGGTCCTCTACACAATCACCCCAATCATCAGTTACCTTGTGAAATTTCCGGTGTTTTTTCATGTTGCAATTATATATTGCAGAAAACCAACTTATCGCAATGCGGGTTTTCCGATGATGTATCATCATACTCGAGAGCAAAGATCCCAACAGGAATCTAGTTGAAGGCCAAACCTACAAAACAGTAAGGTAATCTGCTAAGACATGTTTGTTATTCAAAAATAACGACTTAACAGTAATGTCTTGTCAATCATCAGTAAATTCTCTGAACGGCTTTTCTTCACCTCACGCTACAACCACTCCCACACCTTCATACATTGTTCAGTAAAGTCTGACTCATGAGGATTTTGGCAAGAAGGTTACCTACAGGTTTTGCTGTCTGTACTTATGAAGGCACATGTGACAGGTGATATCCAGGATTCCTTTAACATGGGAAAATGAAATGAGACAGTAGACTGGAGTCTATTTTGTTACAGCAGAGAGAAGATGCTTTAAGGGATCCAAAAGCTCTGATTCCTTTTCCAGTTTCACCTACTCAGTCTAAAACAAATGAATCTAAAAATGTGCTACTTTTGCTCTAATGCAGCGTGCAACTGCAAAGTAAGCAGTAAGTAAAGTTATCAAATAAATGGAGTAAAAGTACAATATTTGCATCAAAAATATAGCAGAAAATGGAAAGACTCAAGTAAAGTCCAAGTATCTCAACACTTTACCTAAGAACAGCACTTGACAAAATGCACTTAGTTACATTTGATCACTGCTCAAAGGTGAAGTGGAATAAAATAGTGGTGGATCCTGAATGAAAACACTGAGAGAATCTGATACATAAGCCAAAGTATCATTGTGTGGATTAAAGGCTTGAATGTTGACTTCATTCCTGCTCCACCAGTCTGACCTCCCAGTTCTCCTCCCAGTCCTCCTGAAAAGATGAACCAACTGACAAACACCCTCAGGCCGATGCAATTTAACGGACCGCTGGAATTTCACGATACTGTGATTACTGATGCCAGCTGTTTGTTTGTATTTATTATAGGGCAAACAATGACAAATAATTCCAACTGAGGTTATCCAAAATGATGCTAATCCTAAATACAATATGCTATATTCACACACACAAACTGTCTAAAGTGTGTGTGTGAGCTTGACTGCAAATCAAGAGTGTAAATAACTACTTTTCAAATCAATCTGGCTGCCAGGGACTTGGATTTCAAGCTGTGAGGAGCCATTTTATGTTTTCGTTAGGGTTTATGTTTTGTTTTTTTTTACATTTAAAAACAAGAGCACATCTACTTCAGTTGCAATGCTGTTTTAATAATGTGAAGCTAAAACGTGAAAGCTAAAACTAAAGCTATTGTATGCGGACGAAAAAGAGAGGAGAGACGGAGGGAGAGAGAGAGAGAGAGAGAGAGAGAGAGAGAAAGAGAGAGAGAGAGAGAGAGAGAGAGAGAGAGAGAGAGAGAGAACGAGAGAGAGAAAGGAGACAGACAGAGAGAGAGAGAGACTCTTGACAGTAGTGGGAGGAGCCTCTTGCTTCAATGTATCAGTTCCTTAAGCGCTGCAAAGTTCAGATGCACCACATCAACTTGGAGACAAAGTGACGAGGACCTGTCAGCTACCTCTCTGTGCTTTGGCGTAAAGTTTAGAGAGTTTGTTTAGTCCAAGAGCGAAGAGGGGAACACGTTTTTTTTTTTTTTTGTTTTGGGGTTTTTTTTGTTTTGTTTTTTTAAAAGTCAACTTGTAGAATAAGAATTGTAGCAGAATAGTCTGAGTGAAGCTTCAACATCCAGTCAGCCATGGAGTGGGGATTACCCTGTCGGACATCTCTCTGGGGACTCTGCTCTGTTCTGCTTTACATCGCTGGAGGTAAGAGAGACTCAAACAACTGTCAGCTGCTGTTTACTGCCCGGGCGTGTGACAACTTGTCGACATCTTTATTTAAGTGACTAACCGCTGGACTGAGCTCACTGATGGACAACAATACGTTTTGTTTTTTTCCCCCAGCTCGTTAAGAAAGTAAATGACAGGCCGAGCTAAACTCCATGTCGTAGCCTGAGTCTGCACGTCTGAAATCACCCGGGTCGACAGTAGAAAGTTCGTGTGTCTTTCTTCAGGGCTGTCAAAAGAGCTGCTGTTTACTTTTTAACAACCGCGCTCAAATAGTGCGTCAAGGTGGCGCAAGACCTCGACGTAAACCTTCTGTTAAGACTCTTGCAGATACGTTAATTTATCTCATTTGTATTATTTTATTGTGTTTATATACATTTATGTTGCGGAGCGAACACGGTTTCACGCTTTTCAGACTCGGTGTGCTGCTGCTGTTGTTTTGAGACAGAACATCTGGTGTGAAGCTGTTTTTTTTAACGCCCCTCCCATGGGATGTAGAGGAGTGTAAACCCACCTTATACTAACTCTTTACGACAAAGCCGCAAATTGAACACTGGCCGTGGACGTTTTTAGACCGACGAGTCGTAAAATATTCAGAAACGTACACAACTTGGTAAATAAAATCAGGGAGGCATTCCTGGGCTGTGTGCGCCTGTGTATGGTGAGTTCAAGGACCCGTGCCTCCAGAAATAAAATGAGCTGTTGCTACATTTTCACAATAAATAAATAAGTAAATTAGTAAATAAATAAAAATCAGTGTGTAATCAGCTTTAATCAAAATGCAGTGCCTTTGCATGAAGTTAAAGGAACTGAGGCTGGAGGAGATGGAGAAACAGCTGTTGCCTTCAGGGCTCAGCCTGCTTCACTTCAAACACCCCTGAAACCTTACAGAGGTTATCAGTTGCCGGCTTTAGGATTTGGTTTATGTAGATAAGCTTGTGAGATAAGTCTGTCAAAGGCAACTAGCGATGTTTACTGAAATTTAGGTCTGATCCACCCCACACACAAATCTTCCTATATGTTGTTCACAAGATGTTTAAATTTAAAATGTTTCCAGATACTAAGACATCTATTAAAAATGATTTTAAGTTAATCTGTAGTGCATGTTTCTATGTATAGCTATAGTTAAAAAAAAAAAAAAAATCATGTATGCAGACCTGTAAAACTCAAGAGGCTCCAATAAAAAGTCTAACTTTAGGTCTCCGTGGTGCCCTCCCTTCAGCCCTGTTATGTCGTCTTTGTTTGGAAGTTTCCTTCCTCTCAGCCTATGATGAAAACAGCTGTTTGTGCCACAGCCAATAATGGGTTTCTCCTCCACAAAACATGACTTGAGATAAACAGAGCAATAATCAGTGGCTCTTTTCCTCCCTGTCGAGATAAGCATTTAACTCCCTGTGCAGGACAATGGCACAGTCAGAAATGGTCAATAAACTCCACAGGATGTGAGCGCCCACTCCTTCTCTGTCTCAGCTACTTTCTCCTCCTGTTGTGTCAGAGCATCGGTCGTGCATTGATCCCCTGTCCTAAATTAATAAGTCATTATTAGGGTGCAGCTCTAAAAAATGGTTTCCTGGGTCGATCTCATCGACGGGAACAGGCCTGACCGGGGAGGGACTGTCACTGTGAGAGTGTGTCGACGTGCAGCAGCTGTGTGGGCACACACTGCATGAGTAATAAGAAGACAGTGGAGGAGGGGGAGCTCCTTTGTTCTTTTCTGACTTTTGCGGGTATCACAAGGGTCTGTCAGACATTTGTAGCTGAAAGCTTGGTGATGGATGCTTAGTATGCCACAAGTATGATGAGTAAAATATGCCCACTCACATCAGTGGCCCTCATACTTCTAGTAAAGATCCGTCTCCCACACTGGTGATTCTATGAACAGCCCAAGGGTATGACATTGACAGTCACTGAGAGAACCTTGGGTCTGCTTTTAGTCACAGCATTAAAAAAATACAGCAACCTAATGTGCTGTAGTGGGTAAAGATCGTAAATATTTATAATAGAAACAATATAGCCACACTGTCAGTAGTGGAAAGGATCAAAAGAAGCAGACAGACTAGTTTATAATAATTAGGTCACATTCTTAAAACTATGTAATTCTGCACTTTTACTGTTTTTGTTTAAAAGTATAAAGAGCCCATACACACTTTCAAAATGACATTTAATCTGCGTGGTTGCTGCAGTTAAATAAAAAAAATAAATAAATAAAATAAAACCATGAGTGATGTTGTAAATGTGCATTTGGAGCAGCATTATGCAATCCTGTAGTAACATTGCTAAATGTGTGACGTACATAAAGAGGAAGTTGTTTATGTAGCACTTGTGCAAGTAAGTTTATCACAAATTGGAGCACAAAGACACAGAAAATGACTATAATTAAATGTCATGGATACACGGTGACCTGCATCACTGACCTGTAACCAAATTCCTCTTTTGACTTAGTGGCCTGAAGTGCCACATATTAACACTTCCTGTTGCTGAAGAGATGCTTAATTTATGTGTTTGTTATGCCAGGAACTTCACCTGAAACTTTCTGTGTGTAGAGGGGCTAATCAGCGATCCTCCTACTGGTTTCATTACCGCCCTGTAATGGGTTGGATAATCATTACCATTACAGTAGGTGTGAAAAAGGGTGGGACTTGAGGTGTTTTGTGGGGGGAGGAAGCAGCTGTTGTACAAACAAAGCTACAAAGGTAGAGAAACTCATGCCAGTGAAAGGACACTAGATTCAGTAGCCTGTGCCGCATCATCACCCCATTAATACAGATAAGTAATAAAGTACACCCGTGCTGTAGTAGATCAAATAGTTAAACTTGGTGTTAAGACATGTTTAATTAATTCACACGGGCTGTGCTGCATGTCTGGATGTAAGAAAGCTGTCAGAGGCAACATGTCCGAAACAGGTGGCATTCAGCCTTAAAACAAAGGAGAGCCTGTCTCTGGGCCCTGAGGGGCTATCAGGATCCTGAGAACGGAGATCAGAGAAGGAAACTTAGCTCTATAATGGAGCCAAAACTCAGATGTCTGGTGTGTACGAGTGACAGGAACCTTGTCTGCACCAGACATGGGGCAAAGCTTTCTGTCTGTTTATACCTGATTGTAACCACATCAAGACAGCTCACAGTGCTGACACAATGTTAACACCACCCAGCGGCAACCTTATATGCTTTAAAATCACATTCTTTGTCACTAAATCTGTTTACAAAGGTCTGATCTTGTAAGTAAGGCATACTTTGAAATACATTTGATTATGATGGTATTTCCAAGCTGGCAAGCTCAACTTCAGTCAGGCAATATTTCGACTTAAATGTAGATTTTAACACATTCTCAACAGAAACTCTCCATCCTGCAGCTGAAATCCATCTCCACTTGTGTAAATGGGGTCAGCGTTGTCAAAAAGAAGGGCATTGAGGAAGGCAGGGCGGGTGTGAAACAGGAGAGGCAAAGGGCTTCCCCTCCTATTGTCCCATCACGCAGGCAGGAACAGCCGTGGGGGCAACAGTTTCACTTTAATCACCCTCCCTGGTCTTCCTATTGCTTTTCCTGGCACACAATGGCTACTCCACAGCTCAGTCACACACAGGAACATGGCACGGACCTCACACTCTGTGAGACTTACACAGGATGCGCACATACTGAATATACAAACACGCACAGCTAATCAAAAAGCAAAGGTCGCTGGCTGGTCAGCTACTGTATTTCCACTCCAGCACAGTGTACACCAGCCACTTAAAACAGTTATGACATTGAGGACTAAAACAACTCATGTGCTTCCTAGTTTACATTCTGGCTGACGCAGAAGGCCTGATGCATCTGCTGCCCTCCCAGGAATGTAGTGGTACTGCACAAAAACAGCGACTCAGTTCATGGTTAAATCTATAGTGACTCACACAAAGCTGGTACTGAACTGCTCCCTGTGGGTTTATACTGTCAGGCATGTTGCAGCCCAATCTGTGATGTAACAGCAGCATTTGTTTTGTTTCTGATGGCAGATGGAGAACACCTGCAGTGACATCATTACTGATTGGGGTGTATGTAGAGGTGTAACTTGCTTGAGATTTTCAGGCTGTAAGAAGCCGTGCAGCAGCAGCTGGAGCTTTTCAGAGTTAGAATTGAGCATTAAGGAGCCAGACATAAGCAGTAGTGCGAGGAGTGGGCGCAGTGTTCGCGTGTCGGGACAACTCAGGAAGGAAGTCCACTCCTCAAATACTTGCACACACATCTCTGATCCATGGTGCCACTGCAACAATACACACTTGCATGCATGCTTCTCTTTCACTGCAATCCACCCCCACACACACTCACACGAAGCCTTCCTGTCTCCTTTGCAGTGCTGATCATTCTGGGATGCTAAACCAGACCGCAGTCTGTTACAGAGAAGGAGGGTAATGATCTGTTTAAGACAGAGAGTGACAGAGCTGGTCTCTTGTTGTACATGCTGGATATATGAGAGTCATTCATTATGTGTGTTAATGCTGCACTGTGGCTGTGTAGTGTGGGGCCCTTATAGAAAGTGGTATTATATAGCAAGATTTACAGAATAGTTTCAGAGGACTTAGCCTGGGGATATGTTTGTTTGTTGCGTTATGAAATTAAATAATCATTCAGAGCACACATTAAAGAGTTGGTCTATTTGTGCTTTTCACTGCTGCACTGCAGAAGTCAAAAAAGGATGTGGTTAAAGGCAGTATGTGAGAGGTAGGACGGTTGAAGCAATATGTAGAGAAACATCGCACAGCTGTATATTTGGTTTCCTGATGTACTTTAAAGGTATCTGCTGAGTTTTCTGAGAAGACTATATAGCAGCACTTTGTGGCCAATGGGACCACACAGCATTAGTCACTGTGTAATGCAGAAACTGCAGAACACAAGTCTGTTTCTATACTTTCCTTGATTTGAAGGCTAAACAGATGTTGGTGAGGTCTTGTATATGTGTATCCGTGGCTGTCTGAGGGTAACAGGCAATTTAACTCCCACAGGATGTTAGTACTATATTGACTTTAGCTAACCACAGTACGAGTGTGATGAACAGGAAACAAACTGTGCTCACCAAGAAACACACAGACACCAGGAAGCATGTGGTGTTCAGAAATAGGGCTTAGAACATTGTTGGACATTAAGTGCATGTTGGGACGGGCAGTTTTTGAACCGTGATTATTTGTTAGGCAGTGACATTATCCCACTCAACTTCATTTTATGAACTAATTTAAACAAAAGTGTAACTGACCAATTTCCTTTTTGAACATGTTATCTAATGATATCAGGGCTATGCCTTTACAAAGCTGAAAAGCTGGGATTTTCCAAGGAACATCATGAGGTACCTGTATTAGGACAAATTATCTATAAACTTGATTGTTGTTTTTTTTTTTTTTTTTATCTTCAACCCTTTTAAATTCTGTTTAGATATTTACATAAATTTATTCCTTACTTGTCTTCTTCTCTCTCCAGCTAAAGGCGAGATGTCCCACGCCCACTCCACCCTGAGTGTATCAGCCCCGCACCTGTACTACACCTGTCCCGAAGGTGCAACTGTCAAACTGCTGTGTAACCAGAGAGGCACTGCTTTGCACACCAGTGATAAATTGAGGGGAACCTGGCTTTTCACACCCCACAGTGACCAGCACTGTACAGGACGGATGGGCCCACGCCACACTGTCATTGGCCGTTTGCATGGCAACCACAGCTTGCCGCCAGGATTGCATTTTGGATCTTCAGAGCAAAACCTCTGGGTGCTTCTGCAGAACGTTACCCATGCTGACCAAGGTCGCTACTGCTGTATGGTCCTCGACATCCAGGTGGAACATAATCATGGCTCTGTTGTGCAGAAACCTCATAGCCACGTTGTTCTTCAAGTGACACCACGTAAGGACATCATATGTTTGGCTGTGAATGTGTAGGAAATGATTACATAGTAAACTGACCAGGAAAAAGTTAAACCATTGTGGCGTTCACAATGCCGCTAAGTACAACAAGTTTATGTTAGCTCCCCAGATTCTACATTATGTGGTCTATATGAAATCTCACTGTGTCGGGAATGACAACTGTTGCATCAGTATAGGAGAAACATATAGTTAAAATGTTCTCTCTTTCCAGGGAGAAATGATGGAACTCAAAATTGCACTGTCTGGGATCCCACACCACCTGGAGGTACAGCACCTCATTTAAGCCTTCATAGCCACTAGATGACGTGCTAAATATTCTGTTTATTTAACTCTCAGTCTCTCTGTTGCTTCCCCAGGCTCTGTGCCAGTGGCACTGGCCGTAGCAGCCTGCATCTTGGCTCTGCTCTCCCTGCCTCTTATTCTGGTGCTTGTGTACAAACAGAGGCACAGCGCCCATTCGAGCAGACGTATGTATGACTGATATGCACAAACAAGCACACACACACACACACACACACACACACACACACACACAATCATTTCCACAGCCATGCAATGGGTCGAATATAAATCTCTCACACTGGGTTCCCCATAGTGTTTTGTCCGACACACATTTCCTGTAAGTGAGGTGGATTAACTGTATTTCACACAGTGGGAAGCACATTCACACTCAATCTGTAGTGTTCCGCTCTGTTTCAATTCATTCACAATGGCCCATTTCCTGTTTCCTCCTCTCTCCCAGGTGCACAAGAGCTGGTGAGGATGGACAGGTAAGCTTTCCCACAGTCTGTCAGGCAGCTGGTTGCATTGACCAGCTACAAAACACAGCTGCTCTTTACAATAATAACACTGTGTACATGGATACTCTACTGTTTGGTGACCACAACATTTCTCTGACAATAGTTACATTTTAAGCCAAACATCCTGATGACAAACATGTTACAACTCTGCAGATCATTCCCATGAACCTTTGCTTGCCAAAGAGCTACATATAGCTTTCAAACACCAGCAAAACATTAATACAATCATGTGGAGAATTTACTTTTATTACAATACAACAAGAAGGACTTCTGCCCAGGAAATTTGTTGCCTTTACACCGATAGTTATATGCCACTGAACTATGTTTTGTGGGAAATGCATTGGACTGCTTTTTGGCACAAAGGGGAAAGATTTTTATGGATTACAAAGGAACAACTTTACCATGATAATTTCATGTACACAGCCAACTGTAAACTATTGTGGTGTAATGTATTTTTTATATCTTGAGCAACAGATGAGTGTTGAAACTGTTTCTTAGGTCATATTTGCCATGTTTTACTCATCGAGATGCTTCTCTTTGTGTGTGCTCAGTGAGGCTCATGGCCATGAGAACCCTGTGTTTCTCGGGGGATCGCCGCAGATTAAGACCCGCACTGTTTCTCAGATCATGACCAGGCAATCCTCAGAGACAGGACGCCACCTGTTGTCTGAGCCGGGAACCCCTCTTTCACCTCCTGCACATGGGGAAGTATTCTTCCCAACAGAAGGTAGGAGACAAACACAAATCTAGGGCTGCAACTAATGATTATATTTCATTATCGATTAATCTGCCAATTATTTTCACGATTAATCGTTCAATCTATAAAGTATACAAAAAATAAATGTGAAAACTGCTCATCACAGAGCCTCAAAGTGATGTCCTCAAGTTGGTTATTTTGTCAACCCAACATTCTAAAACTCAAAGACGCTCATAAATGACAAAGACAAGCACCAAATCCTCACATTTAAGAAGCCAGAACAAGTGAATGTTTGATTGAAAAATAACTTTTTATCAATTATCAAAATAGATGCTGATTAATTTCCTTTCAATCAACTAATCATCTAACTGTTACAGCTCTACACAACACAGCATTTTATAATATAGGGCACGCAATATTAAAGCTGTAACAGAGAAACTGATACAAGGGATATACAGTAAGATGGGACACATTGCCAATTCTTTTTTATAGACACTTATCAAAAAAGCAGAAAAACTAAAAAAATCACCTAGCATAGGCTGAGGTATTCCATCATCTAACTTCTTCTCCATTTTGATCAGCTCCTTAGCCTGTCTCATACCTCTATCAGATCAGCCCAGTAACAAAGAACGCTGAGTATGAATTATCTCAGTTTTGGAGTGGGTGTGCACTGTATCCATTTGTAGGTCATGCTTTATCGACTACATTCTGAATGCATTCAGTCTGACTCACTTATTCACTCAAGTCATGAACAAATGTATTTGTGTATTCGCACGTAATAGTGTTACACAACGACATAGTTCTGGGAATACGTATTTCAAAATGTACACTCAGTATGTTAAAAGACTCTGATGCAATCAAAGAACAGCCCTGGCTTTTCATACTTTTGCTGAAACATCCTGCGTGTGATGGAAGTGTCGGCGGAAAGATGTTCACATTCTTGTGCAAAACTGCACGCTCACACTCAAACCAGCTGGGTTGTCTCTGATATGAAAAAATATTTGGCGTAGAGAGTTTAATTCCTCCTCCCCACACAACCGAAACCAACTCCTTATGCTGTCATCATCTGAATTCTTCTCTAGCCTCGCTCGCAAGTCATTCTCCACCCATCAGCACTCTCATTTAACACTAATGGCCCCTTCAGCCGTTCTCGCCGACTCGACTTGAAATAATACTGAAACATTAGTTACGGTGAAGGGGTTCAATCCTGAGTGTTTTTCTACCGATTCCCGGGGCACCTGCGCAGACATTCCAGGCATACTGAGGTGGATTGCCCCGTTTCCTGGCAGCACGGTCTGTGATGGTACAGAAGCAGACTTACTGAATATCCACCCTAAACCACATATGTTATTGCTATGACCCTGAACAGCTTAGTGTTCAAACACGACAAGGATAGAAATAAGGTAAAACTAGGCCACAGATGCTGCAGTTTTGCCCCATGTGCCCAAATAGAATTCTGGTAATGTGTAAAAATGCTGATAGTGGGAAAACCACCGCTTATGATAAGTGACAGATGGAAACTTCCGCTGCCTGATTGCCTCTCAGATTATAGCTATGCTTCTAGCTATCAAAAATCCACAAACTGTAACCCTATCTTACACATTTTTCAAGGTGGATTTTCCCTGCAAGAGCTCATTTCCCTAAGTAGTCTACAAAATGAATGCAGAATACACCCCTTTTTAAGGTTTCATGTAACATGGATAAGGCCTCACTTCAGTTTTTGTCTTCATCTGGCCCGCTGACCTTCAGCTAAGCGGAATTTGACATGCAGCAGTTCCCTCTTATCTTCAGCATGTTGCAACTCAGACGGAGAGCCTCTTAGTTCCCCTTTGTGATGCTTTTCCAGTAAAACACGTCATTTTCTGAGAATCTTATTAGTCTCTCTGTGTACAAGACTATGGAGACGGAGGTTGGGAAACGGAAATTATGATAGTTTAACAAGATCTGTTGTGAAAAGATTTTGGGCAGGAAGTACAGTTTCAAATGTGCAAACTCCCTTAAAAGAACATTTACACATTTCAGCATACAGACATGAACTGTGTGTTTGAGCCGGTTGACACATGTGGATTACCTGCTATCACATCTGTACTCTCACTGACCTACACTGTTTTCTATTCCAGACAGCATCCTTGAGTCTCCAGAGTTCCTGCAGGTTTAAAGGGGGTAGAACCCTTGTTCATCGCCCTAACTGCTGATCTGGAGACAGTCCTGCAACCCTCTTCCTCTTCTGTCTCACAATAACTTCTGCCGGGATTGTTGTCTGTACATTGTCTGGACCGCGGGAGGGAATGGAATCCGTTTTCTTTATTCAAAAAAACTATTTCCACCTGCAACAACAGCTGGAGGCTAAAAGCAAAGTTCTGCTTTTGAGTGCTTATGTAGTGGCGGGGGCTGGGTTTGTTTGTGATGTTCCATCTTAACAATGACAATGGATCGTGGACCAACAGCTGCCCAATATTTGAGAAGAACCCTGAGTGGTGTGGGTGAGGGTCCCGCCATGTTAAGAGAGGTAAAACCTTTTTTTCGGCCATCTGACTTGCTTGGTATAGTTCAAGCAAACTGAAAAAAAGTGAATTTGAAACTGAAAATGGGTCTTAACATTAGGCTGTTGCTTGGATTCTTCTGTATGATTTGGCGGTTCAAAGCATTGCTGCCTCAGTGACAGCAACAAGCTCCTCTGTTATTTTACAAAACCAGGTGCCTTGTGTCTGTTCAGTTTCGTGCCAATATTATTCATGACAGAAGTGATTAATATTAATTATCACTTGCCGTCAGTTACTGGAGTAAACGTAATTTTGATTTTGTGTAGTGCTGATGATGTAAGACAAGAATAACCAAAACTGTCCAGTGGATGTGTCTCACTTCAATTTTAGTGAGTCAGTGGGAACACAAAATGAACTGGAACTAAAAAAAGATGATGTGTAACTTTTTAAACTGAATCAGAGGTGTGAAAGTGACCTCAGGTTTCTCTCATCCCTGCCATTTTAACAAAGTGCCCAAATAGCTTCATACCAAAGGAGGCTCAGTCATCAGAGAGCTGCGATAATTTGTATAAAAATTGACAGTAATTTGTTTTTAAGGCTTTACACTGTTTCCTTTTACCATTTCCACTTGGCCTCAGCTTTACTTATCATCTGTCTTTCCTACCTCAGTTCCTCTCAGCTCTGCTGCTCTAAATATCCTCCCTTCTTCCTGTGTTCTCAGAATCGCAGCACTTCACAGTGGCCTTAAATACAGTATATTTAAAAAGTGCTGTAAAGTGCACTAAGTATATGGAAAAACAAGCTGTTGGTTTTATTGGATCACAGTAGTTTATGAATGGCATTCTCATGTGCGTACAGTTTGGTAATAAAGAATAAAATGTTGAATGTAGCCTCACAGATTCACCATCATAAAACAGTTTAAATCACTGCCGTCTCAACGCTGTTTTTGTGAATCTTTATCTTTTTTTGTTTTTTATGTGCCTTGATTTATTTGTTGGGATGATTATGTTGATGTTGATTTGTATTTTTTTTCTGGTGCAATGGAATGTTAAAATGTAAATACTGTTTAGCACAGGAGTGGAGGAATGACATTGAAATGGTAACCAAATCTTATCAAGGTAGATTGAGAAAAAATAAGTGATGCAATGATGTTCTTACTTTGTCTGCGTATGTGTGATTGTGAGAAACCACTGGTGGTTTTGTCACATCGAGGTAAAATGTGTACAGCAGGTGTTCGGCGGAAGTTTTCTCCAAATGATGTGTAGCAAGTGTGTAGGACAGGGTATCATGTATATATACGGTGTGTGTGTGTGTGTGTGTGTGTGTGTGTTTGTATGCGTGTGTTTATAAAATCCGGGTTACAGTTTCAAGAGTGACTTTGTGGTCTGCTTTAAATGTGTGTGCACATTTGCATGCAATGTTGCATCTGTATGTGATAACTTTTATACAGTAAAAAACTTCCATTAGAAATTGACACAAAGCAGTTCTGCTAAAGCCTGTTTGTTCTATATATTGCATTTAAATTGTCCCAGTTGTAGCTTGTAAAATAAAGTGGAGCTCTTAAACCTTAAAGCCAATGTGTCGTCTTTGAAATCATTGTTCCTTTGAACTGGCAGGTCTCCAAAACCATCACTACACATGGACGTGCTGCACTTGCTGCCTAGGGAGCCATTACAGACGGCACAAGGTTGTTCCACTTGTGTGCCTCTAAGATGGTGTACACCAGAGGGAGACTGGCATTGAGGGGAGAAAATGACAAAACAATCTTAGTATCTTGTTTTATGAGAGGAGACAGAGAGCTGGATGGGTGGAGGATATCCCTGTTGCTGGCCATTTCCACCCTTCAGTGCTTTTCTGCAGTTCTGCATTAGCTTTTTATAACATATTAGCATTAGGATCATTATTATAGGGTTGTACTGTGTGACCTAGACAGGCAATCAAAATATGAAAAACACACAGCCACATATGTGCCACTTTCACTTGATGCAGGCATACATGTAGGTAGCTCATGTTGTCTGTGCTTTTAAATGTGACATTTCTAAACAGGAAAGCAGCAACACTCATCTTCCTCTTTTGGAAAATTAGACGTGTGGCTTTCCTGTTTACAGAAGGTGCTTCCTGTGCCTTCACAGCTGATTGGCTCATACAGAACATCAACCCACCACTGTATTTTACCTACAGCGCAGACTATATGAAGAAGGAGGAGCCACCCAGTTAACAGAAATATTGTAAAAATTTCAATATGGTTAAGTGCAATGTATTGATAAAGGTAAAATGTGTGACAAAACACCATTATAATGAAGTATTGTTGCACTGCAGAGACGTCTGAAGTCCCTAAATGCACCCCCCATGTTCAAGTCACCATAAACTGATCAGACTGACGCCCCTTTATAGAGGTTACTGCTTTTAGTACATCAAGAAGGATGTCTAAAGATACATTATTTCATCATAATATGAAGACTTGAAAAAACAAAAAAAACTGTGTCTGATATGTTGAGATATCACCTGCTGTTCCTAGAATCTTACCGACAGAGGTGGCGTTCCATCATCTTCCACAGTGACAGTGAGTCGGTAGTCTTGCTGACGCTCTCGGTCAGGGGGGGCCGGCCGCGTCACCATCTCTCCAGTCACGCGGTCCATGCGAAAGGTCAGGTCCTGGTTTCCGGCGGTGATGTAGTAAAACAGCATGGCATTGGGACCGATGTCTCGGTCAGAAGCCATCACACGGAGGACGGACGTGCCACCTCCAACATTCTACAATTTACATTATCAAAAGAGCCTCTTTATTCATGAAACTAAAGAAAATCCAGAGATAAGTCAAGTTTGGATGAAATGAATATCATGCTGCATGTGATGTGTGAGGATGTCCTTACCTCACTGATGCTGACGTTGTAGCCCCTCTGGCTTTCAATAACAGGTGCATTGTCATTAACGTCCAAGATATTGATGGTGAGGGAGTGATCTGTGTGTCTGGGAGGCGAGCCATTGTCACTGGCCCGCACCTGTGAATGCACACACATGCACTGGTGTCTACTAGTATGTAAACCTGACCATACATTTGAACACATTGCCTAAAATCACAGTGTATGCACTAAATGTCTCTGTGAAGGATGCTGTGTCATTTCTTTGATGCAAAAATATCGAATTGAATGATATTTTGAAATGATCAGATCAGTTCAAAACCTAATAAATTATCACTCATTATTTGTATAGGTCAGTGTTGTAGTGCAAGTAAAAAATCAGTGCCTCCGAATCACATGTCCATATAGAGTTGTGGTGAATAATGTTACAACTACATGTGGATTGCCGGCTGACCTTCAGCAAGTAGCGGTCTACTGACTCTCTGTCCAGAAGTGCATTGACATAAACCTCCCCATAGGTGTGGTTCACTGTCTTGATCTTGAACACATCCTCCATATTGCCTGCCACCAGAGTGAAATTGACCTGAGAAAAAATAATGAGTGAGAATGAGACCAGGAGAGGGTGGGACTGAGAGTGAAAGAATAAAAACGCCACATGACAACAGCAGTTTATGCTCAGTCAGAAACTGTGATCATGAATTTAGCCATGGAGTAAGTGAGAAATCACAACTGAGAGACAGAACTAGAACAAGCAGAACGAAAAAAACTCAGGTAGTTAACAGCAGTATGTAGCTGTCTGCAGCATGTATGGAAGCTAGAAGTGATGAGAAAAATGCGTTGTGGTCGACTTTAGTGGACTGCTTTGCTGAGGTGTCAAAATCAAAGTAAGATGATGTGAAACTGAAGCAAGCTCAGTTTGACTTAATGGACTGTAATCTGCTGAAGTCGACATTTATAGTACTCATGTCATATGAAAAGAAACATAAACCAAAGTTCGTCAAATATAACTTGTCAACTTCTCATATTCACTCTTCTGAAGCCTGGTAAATCATGGTTGATTGCAATTTATGTTTAAGTGTCACATATAACATCTTTAACATTTTAATTGGAGATTTTTCTGTATCCACCAGAATGAGTTTTTTCCCCATGTTCCTCTTTTTTCTCACCAGTCCGTTTAATCCGGCATCTTTGTCCCTTCCCAGCACCACTGCCACTTTTTTCCCCATGGGAGAGTTCTCTGCGATGTCCACTGAGGTATCAGATGTGATGTCAAACTCTGGACTGTTGTCATTCTCATCCAAGATGGTGATAGAAACCTGTCAAGACAAGCGCTCAAATGTCATTGTCAATTGCCCTGTCAATGCAATACTTACCTTTGAGGTGAATCAAATGGCCAAAACCTAAAAATAGTAGGAAAGAGAATATGAATCCATTTCATGTAGCGTTTAAAAAGAAGAGCAAGTCTTACCTTCTGCTCTTCCAGTGAAAGATGCAATGAAGAAAATAGGAATGCCATTAAGCTTTCTACAACAGAACAGACCCATACTGTAAAATAGAACTGTGTACTTGAAAAGAAAGATGAATCAACACAATTCGGAATGAAGCGTACCACAGTGGAGTCCTTTTTAGGTCCTCCGTCATCAGCTACAACAGTCAGGGTGTACATGTCCCCCCTCTCTCTGTCCAGGAGGCCGGTCACTGTGATACGACCCTGAAACACAACACACATCAGCAAATATCTCCACCTTCATAAAGATTCCATACAAGATGGAAAATGTGTCATTCAAGGAGCAAGAACAGAGGTAGAGAAATGCCGACACATCACAAAAATCAACCAAAAGAAAATCCCCATTTTTCGTCTATCAAAGGAAACAAATGACTTCAAAGCAAACAAGCTCTTTGATCAGCTTACAGTCGTGCAGCAACAAGAGTGTTAGCTTAAATCACAGAGGAAGAGGTGTTATTGAATCGCACTGCGGTTAATGGATGGAACATATTTGACAGAAGGTGGGTGTAGTCTTTGAAGTATACAAAAAAGAAGGCATGTACATTGTGCTCATATCATTAGGGACCTTTCCTCCACTGCTCCCCAGCTCACCGTGACACTGTCTATCTTGAAGAGGGCCAGGGCAGCAGGTGACGTATCAGGGTCGAAACGGTAGGTCAGCTGGTTCAAGTTGTCAGCCGACTGGGCCCGCACTTGCACGACTTCTGTCCCTGTGGCGATGTTCTCACGCAGTGAAGCCTCATAACCGGCAGAGAGGAAGGCCACGGCTTCATCCAGCTCATTAAGCAATGTGACGTAGACCGTGCAAAAGCCTCGGTGGAAAGGTGAAGCCTGGTCGGTGGCCGAGACATTCATCAGATAAGTGGTCTTGGTCTCATAGTCCAGGTAGTCCACGGTGGTAACCAGGCCGGTGCTCACATCCACCTCAAACTTGCGGTCTGAGCCGGATACAATGGCGTAAGCAACGGCACCACCATCACCTGAGAAAGAAAGAAGCAGATGGATTTTAGGGAAAGTAGGCAATAACCACTTTAAACTTGCATTTTTCAACTTTGTAGGATGCTCAACTTGAAAACTTAACAACATTGTTACACCAAAGCTATATATATATATATACACACACAAAACAGCAACAGCTTCCTCCATTCTCTGTTTTATTTAAAACTGTTTCCGTCACGCTGTTCTGTTGCCAATGTTGTGTTTCAGGGCTGGTCTAATGATTTGGAAAATATGTCACAGCACCAGATGCGTCATACAGTAAACCGAAAAACACTGCACACCATGGGAAGTGAATAGAGGAAGTCTGTACTGTTGAGCAGAAGTGGAGATTTAAATACCAGTTAAAGGGACGGCCATTTTTTTGTGTGGGGTTATATAAAAAGGTAGATAAACTGTAGAGGATTTGCTATTCCACAATGGAGTGGCACCCACTAGTGTAAGGGTTGGTGACCTGCAAACAACTGACCCACAGAAATGCCACCTGGGCAGAAGCTGGAAATTTAAAGCCACATTCAGCTAAATATCTCTTCCTGTTTTGGGTAAAACCTGATGTTGAAGAGTCGACAGCGAGAACTGACATCAAACAACTGGACTCACCAGTGTCAGGGTCTGTGGCACGCACCACAATCACAGAAGTGCCGATGCCCGCTGTCTCCCTCAGGCCCAGACGGTTGTATTGTTGCTGAGTAAACACTGGCACCTCATCATTGGCATCGTCCACATATATGATCACCTGCCGGGGAAGACATACAGGGTGTAAATCAACTATACATATCATGTTTGAGGAAATGACATGTACTTGAGACCACAAGCATAAATATCACATATCCTGGATCTCCTTAAATCTGCATTTCTAGAATACATTTGTTATTAGGAGTCAACAGGACTGTGCAGTTTAAAAAAGTAAACCGTATTTTTCTTTTAAATATTTAAATCTTCACACACGCACGTTTATTATGAAGCACTAGGTTGAAACTTGCACATGTAACAGCTTCCCCCCCAGCTATCCTCCTCTTCCTCACCCTCACAGAGCTCCTCATGCTGCCCTCATCACTGTTGTAGGCTTCCACTTCCAACACATGGGAGCTGCTGGTTTCTCTGTCCAGAGCCCTGAGGCCTCTTGTCACCAGGCCTGTCTGTCTGTCTATGCTGAAGAGATTGTTGCTGTTCCCTGCCATGCACACATGCGCACGCGCACACACACACACAGACACACAAACAAATGTAGAGCGGGAGAGAGAGAGAGAGAGCGAGAGAGAGAGAGAGAGAGCAAGACAAAGAGAGAGTGAGAGGGAGACAGGAAAAGACATGTCTACAAAAATGCAAATTTTAGCAAAACATTTAATCCAGTCTCTGGGTCTAGACAATTTTAGTTGCTTCCAGTGCAATTTAACATTTTGAGAACCTGTCATTACTGGTGTTTTCACTGTGGTGGGAGCTGCCTCGTACACACTGACTGCTGCCAGACAAGAGAAAGAGCACTGGACATGTCAAAAGCTTGAATCACTGAAACTTTTCCTTTGAGATTTCGTTTTTTTTTTTTTTTTTTTAATCATCTATTGACAACACAACAAAAAATAAATGCTTGAATCTAGTGCACACCTGGTAGGAAAATCAAAGTAGAGCAGCACTTACCAGTCAGGATCCTGTACAGAACTCGACCATTCTCCCCCTCGTCTGCATCTGTAGCTTGAACCTGTAAAGACAATCACAAACAGATAGTAGGTACTTACAGTAAGAACTTGAACTCTGCAAACCACTGATACATCCACATTTGTATGTGTCATAGGTCGACATGTCATATTGATTCTCTCATTTCATGTTTACACTATATGTTTATGGCCTTGTGGCCCCTTTAAATATCTGTAGGTGGAGAGTGTTACTAGCGTTAGGCTTGACACCACTGGATATTTTTAAGGAGACCTCGGGACAAACTGGGGAAAACCAGCCATGTCCAGCTGTGATTAACCTAAACCAATCCAATCAAATCAACCTAAATTCAATCCATCGTTGCCAACATTTGTTCTGGCGTTTGGGATAAAAAAACGTCCTTTCATTGTGCAGCAATGCCATGAATCCCTTTTCACATCTGCTACCATTACAAAGTCAAAACACTTTTCATTTTGCAGTCTGACATGGTACAGATTGTAAAGCCCCCTGAGGAAATGTGATTTGTGATATTTGGCTCTGTGAATAAAACTGACTTGACTTGACAATGGTGTCACGGAGTGCAGAAATATGCAAGACACAATATATCTCTCTCTCTATGAGAACTGAGCAGTTGGATTTAGTTACCAGAGAGTCTGTTGCTCAGTGTTTACCTCTGGGGTTTGTTTATCTCCATTAAGTCACACGATACACTGTACATTTCATACAGATTTTCTTCTCTACTAACAGATGGATAAATCGGTATTCTCCCTCATTCACCACACATCCGCTGGTGCCCAGTGTCTTGTTGCCACAACAACCCCAACATGACTTGGCAGTCAGTCTGTAATGGTAGAACCTCTCTCTCTCTCAGGCAGATAGCCAAAAGCAGCCAAAAACCTAAACCCAGCACAGACAGCACGGCTCCACAGTGTACACAGATAAATAGTGCAGCATGCTGGGCTGCTGCTGAATGGGCCATGTCATAAGACTGACTTCTGAATCCGGAGAGGCACAGAGCCGCTGGCACTGGATGAGTTCATGTCACACCCCGCTCCTCTGTGGATGTGTCAAAACCTGTGGAGGTGCCTACAAAGTGCATATGCAATAGCATACAGAGACCCACACTCAAGACACTCAAGCACATGAACATGTACTTGGGTACGCACAAATACACACACACACACACACACACTGCAGTCTTGCGCACTCTCTCTCTCTCTCTCTCTCTGTCTCTCTCTATCTTGCCCTGTGTGTCCTCCTTTGCTCTCTCTCACTCCCCCTGTGAAGAGGGGCCCAACTTCAGTCTCATTAGCTTTATAAAGAGATGTGGAGAGAAGAGGAGAAAGAGGAGGAGAGGGGAGGGGGAGACGGGAGAAAAAAGAGGCTGGGGGGTCAGATTGGTGAGTGATGAATAGGGTATTACACAGTGGACTGCACCACTTAGGCCATAAAAGGGGTGTATAAAGTGTAGGACTACATTGCAGAGCCAGATGTTGTAAGTGTAAGCATGTGGAGTGTAAACGTTGGGAGATTATTCACTAAGCCGCCGTGTGGTTCAGGCAACACACTATTGTTTTTGACACCCCGGGATTAAAACAACAGTGACATCTTTTAATCGTAATGCTGCTCCCCACATTTTTACCCCCTTTTCCTCCTTGTTCCCCTCTTCCTCCCCATCGTTCTCCCCTCTGTCTCTGGGAAAGCAGCAGTTTAAGGGGGGAAAAACAAGTGTGTGGAGCCAAGAAACAGGTCTGACCTCAGTTACTGGAATTAAGCAAGGTGCTGTTTTTAAGAGTGTCTAAAGTGTGGGTGTGAGTATACATTTTTCAAGGTTTTTATTTCAAATAACTAAAGGTTTAATCTGGGAAAGAAATGTTGATTGCTTAGCATTTTAGAAGTAAACATAATTAAATTCTTTCAAATCTCTTCAGTCCTGAGATTGCTAACAATCCCCTTAACGTCTCTTACAAAACGTATTTATGTCTGCGGTGCAGTCTCAATTTGGAATTTGAAACCCTAAAAGGCATGTGAGCTGCTTGACATGTGCTTGAGTCACTGCACATTGTCTAGGGGAGTATGTGGAGACTGTTGCATCCATTTGTTTTAGTTTGTTGAGGACTTATCTGAAAAGTAGATTTGAGTGTTAGTGAACAGAGGCTCCACATTTGACATTTATGAGCTGTTCCTGTGTTCTCCATTGATTTGTTCTACCACTATGCATATCATACAAAAAATACCATAAATCAGAGAGTAATCAAGTGGCAAATAAAAAACTAAAACAAACATCTAATAGGAAGTATAAGCAATAACACTACTAAGAGAGGAGAACTGGAGAACTTGCACGCATAATTGGTCAAATTTGACAAATGTGAATAGGTTAGAAAAAGTGTTTCTGAGAAGACGAGTTTGGCTGTTTCAAAACTAGCTGAGTAGACAGATCTGCGGGAGCAACAATGTGGGGTGATAGAGAGGGAGAGTACCTAACAGCTAAGCTGCCAAGCTTAAGAGCAGCGTGCCTAATCACGAATATGTGCAGCACAGTCTACAGTATGTGTGGGTGAGGAAGAAAGTTTGTGTTGGAGTAGTTGTGCGTGTGTATGTGTGTGTGTGTGTGGCATATGTGCTTGCAGGCGCTGACTAATGAACTGACTCTCTAACGAGCCATCCTGCTCCACTGGCCTTTTCACAGCTTTCCTGGCATTTGGTCTTAAAAATAATTTCACGTCCCAATGTGTTTCCCTTAAACCGATAAGCCATGCTTTGTCTCCGCTGAATTAAGGACGATGACATTTACAAATGTTACTATGCTGAAGATGGGGGTGCACAGAAGAGAGGGGGGATAATTGGAGACCGGGGTTGGAGAGGTGGGTGCGTTGCATTTTACAAGGGGCATTTTAATAAACCCAATTTGTTTTACATTGAAGAAAGCCTGTCAAGCATTGACTGTTTTGTAGTCCTTGATTTAATAGCTACATAATTGCCGCAAATGCCAAACACTCACAGCATCTGCATGTGCATGCAGGCGTTTCTGTGCGTATTTGTGCATGTGTGTATATGTGTGTGTGTGTATGTTTATCATAAGCCCTTGAGTGTATGATCTAAATAAAATGAAAATTAACCCACTCAGCTTGGATAGGCTTGGTTAGTGAAGCAGGGAGCTACTGTGGCACTTTGGCAAAGGCTGACCACATATACACAGAACACATGCACCCAAATACATGCACACAACAACATGCTAGCATAGACCTGTTGTCTAATGTTGTTTTTCTCCATCCAGGGCTGAGACAACATGAACACCACTGAGCCAGGCTCCAACTTCACCATTACCTCCAACACAGAAAATGTAACTCTGTCCAACCTGACCACCACCATCTCACAGCCTCCATCCTACTCTTCAGACAACTACGACCCAGAATTTACCATCATGGTAGTGCTGGGCTTATCACTGCTGCTGGCTGGGTTAGCAGCCTTCCTGGCAGTGTGCAGGCCCTCAGAACAGGATGGGGACTCCGAGGCGAGCTGTGGCCCAGGGGAGAGCATGACCCATGGAAGAAGCCGGTCCAGTGAGCCCCAGCTCAAGGTGTGGAAGAGGCTGGGCTCATATCGGCGTTCCTACAACCTCTCCTTCAGAAGACCGCCCCATCGCAGGCCGTATGAGCGAGAGGGCACACGTGCATCCCTGTCTCCAGCCCGACAGACACCACAGCCAGAAGCCAGCGTGGAGCCCCACCTCACTATGCCATGTCTATTTGACTATGTCACTGAAATCTGACTTGAGGACTGGTTGAGGGCTAACTGACTGAAAAGAAGCAATACACGGTATATTTCATGGTTGGTGCTTTGAACATCACTAATACCAAGTGTGGAGTACATAAAAGCATACTTTGAATGTTAAGCAAATAAGGATTGCAACAAAACGAGGCTTAAAAAATTGGCAATCAAACAGCCGTTGTAGCAGGGTTTACATAATTTTTGTATGAATGATCATTTCACCCTCTTTGGCAGGTGACACTGTTGTGCATAGATGTTCTTTTTCAGCAAATTCGCAAGAGAGAAAATTCACTGATCCGACAACAACTCAACTTGATTACAGTTCTCTCAGTTAGAATTTGATGTAGCACAGGAATAAACTGGATCCAAACTAAACAAGACACACTGAGCAATAATCCACCAGCAATACACAGCAATATAGTCATACTTCTCAGAATTACTTTTATTTTGAAGACCAAACTTGACTTCTAATCACATTTTGTAGGCCCAAGTATCATCCGTCCGCTAATTCATGTACATTTAGACAGATTCAGGGCGTTTTTGTAGTACGATTTCATGGAGGTCTCAAAACCTAATGAGTTACCAATACAGACAATGCATACACAACCTGAGCCAAAAAGAGACCCCACTGTTCCTGATTCTTTGTGTTTTGTGATTGTTATGTTAAGAAATAAAGTGACAGATTGTTGCTAGGTGTGTTTAGCTGTGTGTGTGTTTTCTACCTGAAGGATGCTGGCTCCTTGGGACACACTCTCTAGTATGCTGGTCTCATAGCTGTTTTGCAGAAAGATGGGTCTGTTGTCGTTAACATCCTGCACCTCAACAAATACAGTGGCTGTGCCTGTCCTCCGACTGCCTGCTGGACCGTTGTCTACATTCAGATACAGAAACAGAAATCATTCAGGTTAATGCTAATTTTAGGGGGCAGACGACTGAAATAGATGTAGGCATGGCTCGTTAAAGCTTGAGTCATTTTCAGCTGCTTGTGAATTAGGACAATATGTGTAATTCTGTTTCTTGTGCGCGGTTTTACATTATCGCTCCTTCCTCTATCCACTCTTATGTCTCTGGCCCCCTCTGCAGATAAGCCAGCTTGACTCAGTGGTTACCAAAACAGGAAAACCTCAGAGTTTTTGTTCTTTCTTTTCAAACAGGAACAAAGGCAGTTGAGCAATGGTCTGAAATCACTGCAGATGTGCAGGCAACGCTTTTTTTCCCTATCAATGCTGCACAAGAGCACAATGGAGCAGCTTTTGAAGATCACAAACAAAACAAATCTGCCTGTGACAAAGATTGTAAAGTGAGGATGATAAGAGATGATAATTATGAAATGAAAGGGTATGATTTCATGACACACCTATAGCTTCTACCACCAGAGTGTAAGCTGCCTGAGTCTCTCTGTCTAGGCCAACCACAGTCCGAACAACCCCGTCTCTGAATCCCACGCTGAATTTACCATCCTGATTACCACCTAAAAATACAGAACACAAAACACATTTACAAATTAATTTACAACTTATTAGTTAACCATACCAATTCACACAGACATAGCACAGTCATAACATTAAAAGAAGCATGCAAGAGGAGCTCACCTCAGACACAAAGTCACACAGAGATGGATGGATGGACAAAGGTACCGTATGTGCACATGGTCCCCATAACTGTACAACACTGTAGCCCACAAACACACAAAAACAAGCCCGACTGTGACCTCTGACCTGTGATGAAGTAGCTAAGTTCGGCGTTGAGGCCGGCGTCGTTGTCAGAGCAGCTGAGGCGTGCTACAGTGTGGTCTCTACGAACACTCTCCTTCAGGGAAACATTGTACACGTGGGGGCTGAAGGTGGGCGTCTCATCATTTACATCCAGAACTGACCCACGCACACAAACACACAGACAGAAAGACATGAGGACACACAGATAGATGTACATGAGGACAAATAAGGCAGCAGGATGGTGCAGTGAGTAGAAAGATTATTGCTAAATCAGAAGATCTGGAGACTCCAAACACTAGATAAGGGACGTGAAACAGATGTCTGCGATACAGTTCAAAATATTTTGACATGTCTGACTCATCTGATTTATTTGAGAAATGCCAGGAAACCTTATTCAGGTTTTCCATTCCATTCCTTTTTTTTTTTTTTAATGAAGTTCACAGCAGTCAGATGTTTGTCTCCTTTTAGGGTTTTTTTCCCAACCAGCAGGGGGTAGCACTGGGAGTAGAATCTCAGGAGAGAAGTCAGCGGTCAAGTTTCAAATGAAGTAACTCTTCATGTCACGTAGAATCCAATCATACTGTGGCTTAACATAACAGAAAGCGCTTTCACATCATCATCAGCCACACTTGCAGACTCCCACCTGTGACAGTGAGGGTGGACGTGGAGGTGCGAGGGAACCTGCCGGCATCGTATGCGATAATTCTCAAATGGTACTGTCCAATCTGCTCACGATCCAGGACTGCCGTGGACGTGAGAATGCCAGTGGAGGTGTTCAGGTAGAAGTCGAGGCGAGGCATTCCCATCTGTAACGCCATTGTAATCAAACCATTTTTATCCTCATCTGGGTCCTCAACCTGGACCTACATTAGAGAAATAAGGAACGACACAGATGGAGGGAGAGAAAGACCAAGAAAAAAACACAATCATTTATTGAGAGGACTGAATGCTCAGAAAAAGCTGAACAGAAATTATCATGATTACTGCCAGGAATCTTGGTTCATCCACAAACTCTTCATCTTTAACACTTTTTATCATCATTTTCAATCATTGAAATATATTTATATGATATTTTACCTTAAAAACTGAGGAGCCAATGGGCAGCCCCTCTGGCACTTCCGCCACAAAGGGCAGGTTGAGGAAGGTTGGGTCGTTGTCATTGAGATCCAGCAGGTTGACAAACACTGTGGTGCTTGCCGATGCACGCAGTGGAGGTGTACCGCCTAAAGAGGGCGCCAGAGGGATATGTAAAGACACACACACACACACACACACACACACACACACACACACACACACAAACACACACACGCGCACACACACACACACACACATCTCATGGTCAAAAGAGTTTATTAGCCACAGTAAAAAGTTTCATGGTCAACATAAAACTTGAGGAATGAGGCTTGAAGAAAGAGGCTAAATGCTCAGAATGGAAAGCTCTCCGCTGAGAATGATATAAAACATTACATTTATACCAGCTTGCTTACAGATGGTTTAGGTGTTTCATGAGTCAGACAAATTTACACAAGTGCAAACCGCATCCCACCACACACATTACTCACGGTCGATAGCTGAGATTACGATGGACCTCATGAGCGCCGCATCCCTGGGGTTTGAGCTTTCCCTGTCCAGAGTTACCCCGCTAGTTCGGATCTTCCCAGTACTACTACTAATGGTGTAGAAAGGGTTTTCCGGACTGATGCTGTACATCACTGTCCCATTTTCTCCGTTGTCAGGGTCTACTGCCAACACCTGGATGGGCGTGAGACAGGAAAAACCTTCCTAAGTACTCTCTGGCCTGAACTCTCTTACAAAAGGTTAGTCAAATTGTGCGGTTTGATAAAAAGTGTGTTAACAAGGAGAACTTAAAGCTGTGTAGACAGGAAGATATACAATTCTGGAAAAAAGAGGGGAAGAACGATACTGATGGGGGTAAAAGAGTAACAGTAATTGTAATAGCAATAAGCACACCCCCAGCATTTTCACACAAAACCCCTTCCGACTCCTCCAACACATCAGTCAGCTAAAAGAAAAATGGTAACGTCTCTTTTCTGACACAAAGTGGCAATGGGTGATGAATGTGTGAAGCCGGGAGCCTGGCTAAAACTCTGGCTGATTTTTAAAGAGCTGATCAATTATTCAGTATGCTGAGTAAAATCGCTAGAAACTGGTTAATTGGTCATTAGAGGCACAAAGGTTTTGGAGGTATTTAATTATTAAGGGGACATGGTAGGCAGGCATCTCAGAGGCCCATTGATTAGCAACTGCACAGACAAAGGTAGGTGATATAAGATGTGGGGAAGTGTCTAGCAGCAGTCAGTTGAACTGATCAATGCTGGCCTGAGCAGAGCACATTAAAAGATGGTGAGCTAATATATTAGCCTTGTCCACTGAACTGCAGCGCTGGTCTGACTATGGGGGGGAAGAAAAAGAGAATATTGTTTTGAAATGAGAAATTTGAGGGTGCTGACTGTGTATGTACAGGTGCTGAATGTGAAAGGCTGCAGTAGTGATGGTGGGGTGATCTGCGGTTTGAGTGGGCTGATCCTTGCTCTGGGCGCAGCAACCAAATTCATCGGCTCGCTGGACACCTCCAGGAGGACTCAGCAGGTGGCCTCTTGTCACCATGGAAACACCGTTTGGGCCAGGGCTATATTGGGGCCAATTACAGGACTGTAAGCCTGGGTGGTCTGATTTATTGAAAAATGGTCAGAAAGGTAACAGTGTCTGTCCACTGAGCGCAGAGTCACATATGGTATGCATTGCATCGTTGGATGCACCGTGAATGAACTCACCTGACGAAAAGCTATAAGAGAGCAGGAAAGGGTGGAAAGTGTAGCAATGTTTGAGTAGTCCAACACTTGTATGTTGAATTTCTCTTTCCTTATTATTTCTCCATTCCACTCTCTTGCTCTACAAGATGAGTTCTTGCTTCCTTTTCTGCCTAGCAGCTGAATAATTTGCAATGCGTATGACTGCAGGCTACATTTTAATTAGCAATCGGACTCCCTTAATTACACTCACTGACGCCTCTTTAATTAATGGACAATCAGGGCTTAATTAACAACAACACACTGCCAAAGACACCAGCAGGACAATGAGAGAGTTTGGGCTAATATTAAGAGTGGTTACTCTGTGATGACCTCCGCAGTGATGGCAATTTGTTAATCAATAGTGAGGAGTAAGCATGTGGATGTATCCCTCAGCACACATTTTTCACATACAGTGTAAACACATGACTTTAATGAACTTCCAATCAAGATTGTTGTGCCACATCTATTTTCAGAATTCATATTTTGATCTTTTTTTTTTTGCCTCATCTAAGTTTGCATACTCAAAGTAAACCAATTAAACCACAGACTAAAATAACGTATCAAAAAAGAAAAAGACACCAGTGGAGCATACTGGTGCTCTCTCTACATCACACTTGCATTTAAAGTAGAGGCCAACATTTCAATAAAATTAATTCCTAATGCACCAGGCATTCTCAAAATGAAATAAAATAGCAAGAACTTTTCTCTCCCATTGTGTTTATTGGTATTGTTGATGTGACCATGTAGTTAATCAGCTATTCAACCAGCTGAATGACCAAAGTTAGCTCAGTGCACTCACAGAGATAACATCAGTGTTTATTGGACTCATCTCCACTACGTTGGCATGGTACGGATCATCTTTCCACACAGGGACGTTGTCATTGATGTCCAGGATGGTGATGTTTACCTTTAACAAAGTGGGAGTGGGGGAAATCAGAGTAAACAGGAAGTGAAATATTTATGATGTCAGTCGTAAGAGGCTTTTAACCATCATGGTTCAAGGCAAAACGTCATAGTATAAGATATAAATGAAATAGAATACAGTTCTACTCCAAATGATAATTGATTAAATATTGATTGAACAGCTGGAGGTAGGATTACCGTGGAGATGCCAGTCTTCTGCTGAGGGCCCACCCCACCATCAACAGCTCTGATGATCAGGATGTACTCAGACTTCAGCTCTCGGTCCAGCAGGGCTGTTGTGGTGATCTCGCCTGAAACACACACAGAATCGGATTTAAAAAAATAAATAAAAGAAAGAAATGTGACAGGCAGACATGACATGACAACGCAGCTTCTAATGTCAGGATGAAATGCATTGAAATTCATAACCACAAATACCCACGCAACCCAGGCACAATCTGTATACAAGCAGAGGGAAAAGCTTAAGAAGACAAATAGGACAAGTATGAAGTGATAGCAAGTTGAGCTAAAGAAATGCAAACTTGGTTAAAAAACATGGAATCAGATCTCATAAAATCATGTCTCAATTACCCTTTCAGAAAACACACACACACACACACACACACACACACACACACACACACACACACACACACACACACACACACCTGAGCGCGAGTTGAGACGGAACTGAGAGGAGCCCTCCAGGGAGTAGATGAGCGAGGCCTGGCCGAACTCCCGCGAGGCATCCAAATCAGTAGCATTCACAAGCAGCACAGTTGCCCCTGCGGAGGAGAGGGAGGGATGCAGGGAATAAGACAGAAAGAAAGTAACAACTGATGGAGTGGGAGAAAGAATGGAAAAAATGAACTGAGTTCTGGGGAAAATATGTGAGAGGAACTTACTACAGAGGAAAAACAGCTATAGAGAGACAAGCTGCAGAGACAGACTGAAATGGTGCTCAGAGAGCTAATTTTCTTCACCGCCCCCATCCACAGCTCAACTGATGGCATGGCAGTGAGTGGGTTTATGGATTAGTGGATTATCAGCTTGTTTGGCACAGCCCAAACTTGGCACAGGCCTGATCAATACCCCGGCAGGCAGGGGGATGAGAGGCTAGCCAGAGCCGCAGGGCTAGCCCTGAGCTCAGCCTTGCAGTCCAAGCCTTGGGCCTCTAGCTCAGGGCCAAGAACTTTAGCCATAGTCCCCTAAACCTCAGTCCTAGCTCAAGCCGCTCAACTGTGCCCGCCTTCAAATCAGGTCCGAGACACAAAAAGTGGCCAGTGTCTGTTGGAGCTCGGAGAGAGAAAGGGGCGGTCAAACATCTCATTTCCCTCTAGCGACTGGAAACTAATCTATTGTCTGGGATAAAAGAGTCTTCTGAATGCATGCATGAGAATGAATATAGCAGCCAGTGATTTTGCCTGGAATAGTCAATATCCTGCATTCTGGCTGAGCATTTAAAAACATTATGCAAAATCAAAACAAATAAGACAGTAGAGGCCAGAGGAAGCAAATAAAACAAAAACATAAAAAACATACCCCCAAGAAAGCAAAGCTATTTGTTGAATATGCTAATAGTAAGGCAATTCAAGTAAGAGGTGACTGTATGTGCTGCACACATTGTTTGAGCTGTTTGGAGTGTTTAAGTGCTGTGTTGGTTGTGCAGTCCAGAAAATGCATTCTGGCAACTAAACTGTAACCCCAAATGTATAAAGTGACTCACCAGCAATAATGTTCTCTGGGATTTTGACGATGTAGGACGGCTTGCTGAACTCGGGTGGGTTGTCATTTTCATCCTGGAGGAGGTATAAACATCAACAGCAGCTCAAATCAACGTGCTAAACAATGGGGACATGCAAATGGAAAGCAAAGAGGGTTTGAGGCTGTCATCACACATTAGCACTGAGATTAAAATATTTGAGAATTAAGACAGCAAGCGCTCTCGGTGTTTTCAATAACAGTAGTAGCAGTAGTAGTTTCTCTTGAATAATGATTAGCTGATTAAATTGGAATATATATAGACCACTTGGTTTTTAACTGTCCCATACCTTAGAAAGTGATATTTCCATTTCTTCTTTGAATATCGAAGGTCTAGGTGCTACATAAAATACTGTGTAAATAATGAAATGCTCACTCCAAAGAGAAATGTAAATGGACTGACATGATCCGTGCCATTAAACAAACCATCAGGACTTCTGTAAGGTTGTGATGTTACAATAATACAGTCACCATCCTCAGCCACGACCACAGCATGACTGTGTTTGCAGAGCTGATGCAAAATAATGGTGGATGAGCCTGCTCAGGCTCAGGAGAGCTGACCAATCGGAGCAGACTTGGCTTTGAGGGAAAGGCGCCTTTAAGAGACACTATAAGAGGCACTATAATAAAATGTTCAGACAGAGGGTCAATAGAGTTTTGCTGGAGCAATGACAGTATGAGAGAAATAATGTGTTGTATGTTTTGAACATTAATGCACATTAACATTTTCTAAGAGACACTAAAAATAAAATGATGAACCTGAAAATCAGCATAATAGTGGACCTTCATAAAAGCTTTGTGCAGTTTTAGTGGCTCTGGTTCTGTTTGTAAAGTAAATGCAATAAACTAAATTAACTATATGAACCATGCAGTGCAGTGTAGTAAACCTCATTCATTGCTTTAGAACTACAAGTGGGACAATGCAGAGGCTGAGGCAGATGTTAAGAAGACACATTAGCAATAACAGGCGAGAAAAACGCTCACAACATTATTACTAATGGCATTACCTGAAACAAAGGGTAATCAAGTCCTGTAATTTGACAGAAATGAATGCCTACAACATGGAACGGAATTTGCTGTCACGTAGACTTTCCTCAGTGCATTTATATATCTCACAACATCCCACTCATTGAATTAGACTTTATTTCACACCAACACATCCAGTTGTGTGGTTATTCACAGAGAGGCTCCCCACTGTGTGCTGCTGAGAAATGTTAACACTTTAACAACAGTCACTGGCACCATTATCTATTTGGGCTTGTGTTACTGGTGCGAAGCATTGTGTGTGTGTGATGCTGCCAGCCACTGATAAACCCCTGTGGTGTGAGTCACGACACTGTGGAGGACAGAGAGAGGGAATACGGCATTGTGCTCATCTCTCCCTGTTGGTTTTTGCATTCCGGCATAGATTCCTTCATTCTTTCACACAATACTTCTCCCTCGTGTAGGATGTGTATAGATATGCTTACTGTCCTTGCATCTCCAAGAATATTCCAGCTGGATTCATTCATTCTACTTCGTCATTTCTTCTTTTATGATGAAAAGTTACATGTATAATGGATGCCTGCCAAGGGAAAATTACTTAAAGGGTCAGCAGGGATATGAGGAAATGAGTTCTGGTTGCTCATTTCAATTTTACTGGTGTATTTATAGCATCTTAGAAACAACATGCATGTTTGCTATTCAAAAGTTGACAGAAAAATACAGAAAGAGTTTCAAAAGATAACCACTGACCTACTGTTTTATACAGTCAGCAGCACACTCTGTGCACCACATACACATACAAGCAGAATCAGTCTCACCATGCGACAGAGTGTTAATAATTCTTAATTCTATCAATAATCAAATCTTTTTATTTTTCTTAGCTTCTACTGTACATACAATAAAAAAAAATCTGATCTAAAGTGAGTTTGTTGAAATTTGTATAGAGAATCATGGATCGCAGTTACATCCGCAGGTACAGCAGATAACCTGCAGATCCGCAGGGCTGGGTTAAAACGATTAACATCCTGATAAACAGAATGGGCTCAGATGTGTTTTCAAATATCTGCAGGGATCCCCCAGCAGCAGAGAGGCTCAGTGGGTCTCTCCACGAAGAGAGATGCTGTGTGTACTTATGGATGAAGCATGGTAGCTTCACTTAACTGATTATTCAAATCTTGTGACACGTCAACAGAATCAATCAGGATCTAATGCTCATTAATGCTCTGTTAATTCTGAGTTCCCTCTGTCCTGTCAAGTGTATACCTGTAGCTTTGAGCTTAGCTAATGAAATGTGCCATGATATTTGCTGCAGGGACACTATTGCACAAATAGAAACATTTACAATATTGAGAACAAGCTTTCTGATGATTAGTAAGGAACTGCCTTAAAATTAGAGTCCTCAACAGCTGACAGAGGAGGCAAAGTCTGCAGCACATAGTGATATGTTATTGACATCATTTGTTAGGAGCAACACAGTCAGAACCAAGTTTAGAAAGCTACAGTGAGTGCAGAAAACCTCCAAAAAATGGAAAACTATCATGTAAGAAACAAGAGACACTAAGTAACAGGAACTGTCGGAGCGTAACACTGTGACATAGTCTTTTATACGTAAGACTAAGAAATGACACATAACATTTACAAAAAAGGGCCAATTGAATACACTAAGTTTGCAGTAAGTGCAACAGAAAGAGTGGGATTATCTGGTAGAATTAGGACCCAGAACCTTTTTTATTCCAAGTCTCTCTGATCCATTGTGTGAGCGAGTAGACGGCTGTGACTTTCTACAGTGCCTTTAAATAAGACATTTAGAGATAAGACTGACAAAAGCAATGAAACTGGAAGCTCAGATAGCTGCACAGACTGTGATAAAAATGCAAACAAAGCTGTAGTCAGACATGGATCAAGAGGTACTCCGAATAATTCAGACAGTGAAGAAACAGTGAAATCCAATATGTAAGACATATGAAATGATCCACCATGAGACGGTGGACTCGTGTCACACACAGGATCAACATTTAGATAAATACAAGGTGGCTTAGTCTTTGTTCGGTGCACATGGCCTAACAGCTCCATGAGTTCCTTTATGAAATGCTGGTCTCATCTGAGGGGAAACTTTCTGAAAATATTCCTGTAAAAGTTTGGAGATCGTGCCTTTGAAATGGGAACTGATAAATTAGTCACAGGGTGTGTCTGCTGCAGTACCAAGAGAGTCATTAAATACTTTCTGAAAAAATAAAAAAATAAACCCACGCCTGTATACTTATACACTAAAAAGTGTAAATTGCAAAGTTTTTCAGCTAAGAGAAAAAGAGCCATTAACAAACAAGTTTTAAACTATTCAGTGCCTTTTCTCAAAGCAAAAAACAAACAGTGCCACGTCAGGAAGAAGACCGAGGCTTGTACTGCTTACAAGCAATCTAGATACAGATCCAAGGGACAACACACTGACAACTGCAATAGACACCAGTGTACATGGAATCTATTAGATAAATTAAATAGAAAAGGATCAGTTTGCATCATGTCAATTATTATCAGCTGTCTTAATTTTGATACTTGTTATTTACATTCTACTGATCAAAGAAGCATTAACATTTATTCATAACATTTCATTTTGAAACATTTTTCTAATCAGTGCCTGCGGATAATTTCAGCCTGAGAGTCTTTAATGAACCACATGCACATTCTCAACCAGCAAATCTTTCTAATTTGAAAATAGTTCTTCTCATGCCTGTGATTAAATGAAGACCTCTTGAATTGCAGTGTGTTTTTTCATTTTACTTGTATGTTTTACTGTATTCAATGTTAGACTGTTAAACTTTTACCAAACTCAAACTACTACTTTGGTTTAGACAGCTGCCATCAGCGGCGCTTAAGATGTCTGCAGCCACCTGCTACTATAATAAAGGCATTAAAAATAAGCGATATTCTTTTGCTATATTTTACAATATACTTGTGTGACCATTTTTTAAAAAAAGGATTATGTAGTGCAAAATTCTTGAAAGCTTTTTGAACAATGTACGGCAGATGACTGATTGGTTGAGGAAAAAAGAAAGACTAATATATTTCCAAGTTTCTGACAGTGGCCATATTTGGAAGAGAGTGTGTGTGTGTATTTTTGCAGGGTTGTACTTACAATCACCTCCACTGTGACAGGGACGGTGCTGTTGAGGGCTGGGTTTCCCCCATCTTTGGCCATCACTGTCAAGTAGATCATCCCATTGGGAACTTGCTCATAGTCCAGAGGCCTGGTCACACTGATCACTGACAGAAGAAGAGGAGCTCAAATAATTAAACAACAAACCAAAACTTTTCACAACTTGAATGTGAGTTTGCTAGTCCACTCATCAACAGTATACCTATTGTTATTGCTATCCTCAGACATAGTACAGACTGAGGCTTAATGCTCCTGAAGGCAAGCGTACCTGCGTAGCCCTCCACCATGACGATGCTGAAGTAACTGGGGAAGGCTGAGGCTGAAGTGATGCTGTATGTCAGAAAGTTGTTGGGTGGAGAGTCCTCATCTGTAGCCTGTGGGTGGGCAGACAGTGGTGGAAGACAGGAGTGCCTTTAACATATGCCTCAGTGACAGTCACAAGTCCACAGAGAGAAGAAGTTTTGAGTGAGTGAGACAAGACGACAGACAGTGTAACAGGACAGATGCTGCAGTAGACAAGTGTTAATTCTTATATATGTATTTTTGCACAGCATGGGCGCGTGTGAGTCTGTGCATATGTGTACAGCCAGGAAGCTGTCAGTCAGTGATGTCATGTTATCGGAAAGATTAAAGCTGATTCTGGCTATTAGTGGTGCAGGCGTCAATACTGGATGAACACCAACAGAGCCAAGACAAGCCAATCAGGCAGAGGACAGATGAAACTATACTTTGCAGGGCTAATCCACAACAACAATGATGACACCCCCTCATTATTCCCAACTTGGCAAGAACTTAAGCATGAGTCCTCCGGCTGTGAGGAGAGTCTACTAGGCCTCACTGGCATCATTAGAGGCTGGACAGGTTGTCAAAAACACTTACTTGTATCTCTCCTTAACACGCATATCTCAACTCTTTGATTTAACGCCAAAAGTGTTGAGTAAGCACTACCTTTCTTCCCCCACAAGTTCCTAAGCTGTGGCTCTTCTCTTTCAGACTGTCCTCATATTTCAAATTTCAACAAATAGTTTCATTTACCACTCAAAGGTAAGAGGAGTTTGGGATGGCAAATCAAATAGATGTGTGGCAAAGGAAGGAAAGGAATAGGAAGTGTAGAGAAAAATGTTTAAAAAAAAGGTTTGGGTGTTAGAAAGCATACACAGTGTAGTAGGAGGCACAAACCTTCCAGGCATTTTTAGAAAAAAGAAGGAAACCGCAGAAAAGCCTCGCTTTGCTTAGTCTCTCAATTCATTCTCTCCTGCCGTCATTTTCACTCTTATCCCTCTTTCTTCCTTCTCACCCTGTAGTGTGTGTGTGTGTGACTTTGTGTGTGTGTGACTTTGTGTGTGTGTGTGTGTGTGTGTGTGTGTGTGTGTGTGTGTGTGTGTGTGTGTGTGTGTGTGTGTATATATTAGATTCCAGGGCAAATCGCTGACACAAAGAATTGTGCGAATGGCTTCCCTGTTCCTCTCGGGCAGCGTATTAATATCAGCAGCGTTTAAGGTTAGCTCAGACTAATCAAACACAGTGAGCCAAGCGTTGAGCCCAGTCATCAGCTCAGCTCCCACAATGGAAAGGCAGGGCACCACACAGTTCACTGTGGCGGGGTGAGCCACGGCTGTGCCCACCGCCACAAGGGACCTAATAGACTTTCTCTTGAGGGCACAATCAAAGGAAATGCTGAGCCATTAGTTACCATTGTGCCTGTGTAGCTCTGCCTTTTGTGTGGCAGTGACTGATGACCAACACACCGGGCAGACCAGTTCTTCTTGGATACAGTGCACACAAACACATAACTGCATGATTATAGTAACGCAGGAAACAAGGAAGAAAGAGGAGAAGGCAGCACAAGCAAAGGATTTTGAGTGTGATGACTGGTGCTATTAGTATCGGGACAAGATCCTCTGCTGTGGGTGTAGTGTTTATGTGAACCTTTTTTTTGTTGCAATGCATTGTAGCCTGACAATTGCTAAGCAACACTGCAATACCATTATAAGTGTATATTTTAGTTCAGCATATTAATGTTCAAAATCAGTGATGGTCACAGGTGTATGTTTATGGGGTATTTTACAGCAGCCATAAACAGCAGAGCTTTACTATCTAGTAACAAGAGCATTCTCTTGGCCTCATATGTCTCTTTTAAAACTCCATGCGTGTATGTTTTAAACACACCCTGATTCGTGCCACCGGCTGGACAGCCTGTTCGTTCTCTCTCAGTGAGCCCACGTACGCCTCCTTCTGGAACAGCGGCATGTTGTCGTTGACATCCAACACATTGATACGGATCCTGCCCGTCGTCTCCTCCCCACCGCCGTCCCTCGCCAGCACAGTCAGCGTGAAGCGCCGCATCAACTCATAGTCCAGACTGGCCCGCAGAATGACCCAGCCTGTCTCATCATCCAGTGAAAACCTGCAACACAAACAAGTGAAATGAAAGACAGGCAACTCCTAAAGTTTGAGGAGGAATGTCATGTTTTCATGTTATTGCAATCATAACAGACTGACTGGTTTCGTCTTGTAAGATTCTTTACTAGTAATCCAGAAAATGATAGATATGTTAGTATATTATGACATATTAAAGTTTAATGTGATAACAAGAAAAGCTTTATATCAAAGACAGTGTATGCATTGTACAGACATCAGATAATAAGTGGATGTGTGGTTGGGAGGTGCTCACTGATCTGCATTTGTTCCACTGCTCTACTGTGTTTTTTGTACCACTTTTTGTTTCCCTGGTAATGAGATATACTGAATAGTTAATGGCTTCTCAGAGCCTTAGTTAAAATCACATCACAATGCATCTCATGATGACTGCCCAGAACTGTGTCATCCTAGTTAACAGAAGATAAAAACAGCTGCACTTAATGATTTGTTTTTACAATAACAGAATCTCTATGTTTAATCAAAGTAGGTTTATATATTCTAAAACTAAAGATGTAGCAAGAAAGCATTGTTCTGTTTAGTATTGTTATGATGATAAAATGTTTCAGATTTGTTTTCTCTCTTCTTTGGAGTATGGAGGCATTTTTTATTTGCAAAATAAACAGCAAAAACACACAAAAATGATGATCAGTATGAGTTACAGAGAAACAAAAATAGTAGGAAGCCATGCTAATTGTTTTTACTGAAAATAAAAATAATATACTGATGGACTGTGTGAATGTGTGTTTTTCTCTGTGTGTGATTCTGTGTAAATTCGTGGCCTGAAGAGACCAAGCATAAAGAATGGCGCCAGACATCATTGTAGCTCAGCTGTCTTTGGCAAAGCAGGGTGGCAGAAACAGTCCAGTCATTCTCAAGTGGCCTAATAAATGAAAAATGTATGTCTTTGTGTGTTTGTGGGGACTATTTGAATATTTGTGTGTTTGTGTGCGTGTGTGTGTCTAGCTGTATCTTACTGGTCTGGCTCGTCACTGAAGTAGTAACGCACAATCCCGAATGTGCCTGCATCTCCATCTGTAGCCTGCATAGTAAAGAAAAAAAAAACCATTTAATTAGGTTTACTTCCATGTAAAGTTTTATAATGAAGTCAGCCTCTGTTGTCCATCAGTTTAGTTTCTCACCTACTTGAAAAAAAATTTTTTTTAATCACATATACCTTTTTATTACCCCTTCTCTTTCAGGATTGGTTTGCAAATGTATTGTCATGGGGAAAAAAAAATTGTCAACTCAAGTGTTAAGTGTGTGACTGTGTGGCACAAGCAGCTACCTCCAGGAGCTGAAAAATTAAGCCAATGCCAAACTGCCAAAAACTGCAGTTCTTCGAAAGGCCACTTCAAGCTCACTCCAATAGTGAATCAACCCCATAAGACTCCATGTTAAAATGACCAACTTCACAGCACAAATAAACTTGTCTACAGGCTGGTACAAACAACAGTTTTGGTCTCTATAGCTAAGCACCCTCTTAATGAAAATCAAACGGGGTTGCACTTGTTTAAGTAATGCATAATTTGTGGTGTGGCTGCTTTGAATGACAGCTAGCCGTGAGCTGTTTTCTAGGCTAATTCCAGTCACTGAAATTCACCTCTTGGCTGTGTTTGTATTGTTGACTCCTTTTGGAGAACGTTTAAAGCAAAATAATATTGCTACGGTGGTGTTAACTGGGACACAGTTGCTGGGACTGGTAAACTCTGGAGGACACAGCTGTGGGCAGAGCCCAGAGGAATAAACAACCAGAGTCAAGGAGAGCACAGAATTAGTTTTTCAAACAGTTGTGATTTAAAAGTAGTATAATCTCCACTCTCACTTCTCAAACTTTCTGCAGTAATAGGGAATCCAGAGTAATGTACTGTTCTTTGACTGTTGAATTCATAAGAAATGTACTTGACTTCATAGACGTATAAAGCAATGGTTAAAAGAAAAGTCACAGACAGACAGAAACAAAGTCTCTGATGATTGCTGACTTTGGCCTGAGACAAAACCCTCGGTGATGGATGTTGCTCAATATGTTCCAGCTAAAGTACAACAAGGTATTAAATCCGCCATCAAACTCTGACAAATGATCAAATGATCAGAAAATTATTTGAAATTAAATGACTAAACTTTGAACACTGATCTGTGAACACAGATAACTTTTTAGCCCTAGTTAGCTTAGAAGCTTCCAGCTAGTTGGGCTTGTTTAACTAAATAGACTCCCTTCAGCTTCACCCATGCTCCACTTCTTTACCCATTTTTGATAAGCTGGGTGTTAGGTGGAGTCACTTACTGCCAAGAGGGTGATGGCTGACGCAACCAACTCTGCGCTTCACTCTGGCTCTTCAGAGACGTGTTGGTAACGTCATGGTGGCTCTGTTCACTATTCTGAACATCAGTGGTATACTGGAACTACATGTGCTCTTTTGAGAAAAAGGAATTCCTGACTGTGACACGTTCATTAAAGTAGAGTAATAGTTTTTCCATGTTAATGTGACTGTTATATTAATCCTCAGGATATATTTGTGCCTATTTCTTTGTTTGTGTGTGATTGTGTGAGGTTAACTTCCGTGTTTTTACTGATATCTGTCAGTGAGTAAGTGTCTATTAATGTATGAATTGATGTTAAAACATGCAAGCCACACTTTACTCAGAGGTGTTGATTGGATTATATCAGGGAAAACTGATACATTTTCCTCAGCCACAAGACCCACCACTGCCATAAAAGCAGCTACAACTGCTGTCATATGTTTTGCAGATAAAAAGGGGTGTCAAAGAAATTCAACATAAAGACCAACACTTTCAGGAATCTTGTACTTTATGAAACGCCACATTAACACAATCTGTCTTTGTAAGCGTAGGCACACGTACGTGCACACACACACAAACGCATACACACAGGCTGTTGTGTCGGCGCTGATGGATCGTGGCTGGAGAGGCTGTTGTAATAGAGTTTCACTTCAGTGACTCTGCAGTCAGTTGAAGGGCCAAACCCGAACGTGTCTGCTGCCTGCTCTGTCAACCACGATGCTGGTCACCGTGATTCAGTGATGCCCTGATACCGACCCTATTATGCAGGACTCTCCGTGTGTGTGTTTGTGTGTGTGTATGACACATAGCTTTTTGCATGTGGCTGTGACTTACACACTTACAAATTAGTGAGAGCAAATGTGTCCATGTGTGTTGAATATGAGTTGGATATGGGGGTATATACGTAAGTAAATGGACCAAAACGTGTGTTATGTAATGCTGGATATGTGTGTGCTCATTTAATGTGTTCGGAAATATCGTTGCCTTTTAAATTTAATGCATTTATGGTTGTGTGTGCGCGCGTCTGTGTGTGTGTGAGTGCCCCATCCGTGATGCCTCTCACAGATGGAACAACGGCTGCAGCTATCAATGTGCTTTTTCTCCTTCTAAAAATTACACTGTGCTGGTTAGCTCAAGCCCGTTATTTCACAGAGAGCTTCCCACCGCGTTGTCCTGGATGGTGAATCGATGTTTCTTTTTAATGTCTGAATGGTCCTCGCTCCGTTGTCAAGTGCACCAAAGCACATCCTCTGCTCACTGACTAGAGTGTGGGACGCTAAATACATGTGAGGTGTTTGGGACTCCAGTCAGGTTCTTATATTAACCTTTGAGTTTTCATCTGTCGTGTCTCGACGACCTCATCATTTAATGCCACTCAACTGCTTCTCCTGCTCTCCTCTTTTTGCATTCCTACCCATCCCTCCCTTATCTTTCCCTTTTTCTTTTCTGTCTTTACCTCACTTTCCTCCCTGCATTCCAAGCTCCACCCTCTCCTCTGTCTCCCTTCTCCTTTACATATCTCCCTTAGCACACTCTTCCCTCGTCAATGCCTCCACCCCCCCTCCTTTTGCTCCCTCTCTCCCAGGTGAGTGACAGACCCATAAGTGCTCCCATGATAGCGGTGGGGGTGTTAGCGTGACAGCTATCGCGGTGGTGACAGGAGCCGGGCTCAGTCTGGGAGCTAATACTGCCTCTGCTTCTGCGGCCGAGCCCCTCTCGCCGTGACGACAGACAGAAAGGAAGACAGACAGACAGACAGACTGAGAAAGAGAGAGAGAGGGAGACGATAGCCATCATCCCCCCATCATTCACCAACCCGCTCCCTTTCTCCAACCAAACAATCAGCATGACTGTAAGGCACAGTCACTTTGCCAACTGCTCGCCAAAGACTTTCAACTTTAGACGCAGAAGGCCCGCAGCAGATGGATGGAAGAGATTGGTTTGTGCAGGGATTTGCTGTAACTTAACACCAAGGCCCGAATCCTCGACACCAGGGTATTACGCATTTGCCCCTCATTGCCATGGTAGCTTAAACTTTTTTGGTTGGGGAATTGGAGGTGACGGAGAAGTTGGCGAGGTGGGGTGCACAGGGAGGGAGCGAGTGTAAGATTTAATGAGGAAAGAAATGACATGGAAATAAAGCTGGGCTAACTAATGTGCCTAATAGCCTCAGTGACAATTACAGCAAGCATTTAACGAACTGCGATGGGATACATAGGTTTCATGCTGAAGGATTAATAAAAAAGGAAGCCTCCAAAATAACCTAAATGAGTAACAAAAGTTAAATTTGGAAGATGCATTGGCATTGACTAAGACTGTATAAAACCCTGCCTGCTTGTTACATGTTCTCTGACTTTCAAGTTGCACTGAGATGACAGAACGGCACTTTGTTTTGTAGATGAATACTGGACTCATACTGCGGCGATGAAAACCTCCCCTGTGCTAAGGAGCTGAGCACTGAGGTATGAGAGTCAGCGTTCTGATCAAAATCCAAACTAAGTTGTTAAGGAGTTTCTGCACAAAGAGTCAGTGCGCTGCTGATTGCCAATATAAACTCTGCAAACCCTTGGGTCCTCAGGCAGTAACTACAAAAGAGAAATTAGTTCTCAGTTGACCAGTTTGGTTAAATGATGTGTTTCTTCCCTTCAGAGGGGCGAAGCCAGCAGGCAAACACCATCCTGTGCGTATATGTGTGTGAGCTAGTAGGTATGTGGCTGTACCGGTGTGGTCATGTGTGTGTCTGTCTGCATGCCTTTTAATGGCAGTAGAGAGAGTGTGTGTTTGAAGATCGGATGTGATAAGATAGTATTTTTTGAATGTAAAGAATAGTGTGTATGTTTGCGTGCATGTGAAAAAGATACACGGGGACAGATGTGAACTGTGTTTCTAGGATCATTCGGTCTTAGGTTAAATATGCACCCCAAACATTTACTGTATAAACTCCTATTATCACACTCAATTGCTTTCAAGAGAAAGCAGAAATGAGAACCTCCCCTCACGGGCGGCCGAAAGACAGGGGCAGCGTTTGTGTATGTTTGTGTGTGTGTGTGTGTGTGTGTGTGTGTGTGTGTGTGTGTGTGTGTGTGTGTACACTGGGGTTAGGTTGGAGGGGCAACAGGAGCAGATTATCAGCCCAGCTATCTCATGGACAGCAAGGGAGGTTAAAGCTGCACAGGCTTTTCTATCTTGAGTGAGCTGGAATTTGAATTGATTGGCTCCTAAAATTGCTTTTTCTGCAGGAGCTTTGAGAGGCATGGAAAAGGAAACCAATTACTGGCTGTCAAAGCCCGCTGTCAAAATAGAGATGACCCCCAGTCCAAACACAGACAACCTCTTCTGTCTCAGTGTTGCACACCTAAACACAACCACAAAGAACAGATAACAAACATACACCCACGCACGCACGCATGCACGCACGCACACACACACACACACACACACACACACACACACACACACACACACACACACACACACACACACACACACACACACCAGCACCACTACCACCACAGTGAAGATGTCCAGTTTTCTGACAATCATTGAGGGAGAGACAATGATGAAGACACGGTTGTCAGATTATCTTCCTCAGCTGTGGTTAGTTCCACGCACGCGGGCTTCTTTAAAAGACTGTGTCTCCCTTTCTCACATGGTCTGTATCCATGACAGGACCAGGGATCAATCTTCACAAATGCTGTATAAGTGTGATACAGTGAACTATTTTTAAATGAGCACCCCTTCATTTTGCATATTGTGCCATATGTGTGTTTGAGGCACACAGAGCAGAGTTGTGGTCATGTGGCACATTCCACGCTGTATACTTATGCATATTTAGGCAGCACATCATCTCAGCAAAATTAAGTGCCTGTGGATCAGCAGTGTGGAAGTCTGGGGCTCCCACTGCACTCATAGGCACCATGGGAATCAAATGCAGTCTGAAATATGCATGTCCTATCAGCGTGCACATCAGTTTACAGCAGTCGAGTATAGAGAATCACTTTCTGCACATCACGTCGGCTTGATTATTCTCAGTAAAAAATATGTGATAGCTATGAAAAAAGATTTGTTTGCATATTAAAAGGATAGGCTTACAAACAGGTCTGTCTAAAAACAATACTCACATGTCTGTACGGACATAATACAGCTACTGGTCGCTGTTAATGTTCTTTTTATCTGTAATGGCAGCAAAGAGAGACCTTCCTAATAGATTTCATTAAATGTAAGAGATGGTCCTTGTTTTGAATTTTAAACTGAGCCTTTTCACCTTAAAATGACAATGGTAATAACTTACTAACTTGTAATAACTGAAGACTGACTGAGGTCCCCTGGCTGCCCTGCTTTAACTCACTGTAACCCTTATTTGATGTCAGCTGTAGCTGCTGGTCGCTAGTTAGCTCAGTGAGCCGGGAAGATTTGGGGTTTACACCACTGGCACTGGATGGTTTTAAGTACAAAGAGTCCAAAGAGGATGTTGACAGAAGAAACTAAGAGGAAAAAGAGAGAGTAAAAGAGCAAGTGGCCAGACAAAAGTAAATTTCACACTACTCGTTGGTGAGAGCTTAGCAATACAAAAAGCTGAAAGAGAGGTGTGTGTCTTGTGCTGTTGCCTGATGTTTGGCTGTGTAAGCTTAGATGTTGACTGGCTAGTTTTTTGGTCATGTAATCATAACAAATGCACCTAACAGCAGTCTACATTTTCAGCACTGGCGTTTAAGTGAATTACTATCTCAAACTTCAGATGTGCCAAATCACAAAAAATATCAATTCTTGTACAGTGTTGCTTAAATCAAATCAAGTTGGTACCTTCTTCCAGTCCATTTACAACAACAAAATTTGCTTGCTGAGCTGCAGTGGAGGGATGGTGACATAAAGAGATACATTTGCACTAAAAAAACACTTCTCTCAAACTCAAAAATCTGGAAAATCAGATTTGCTTTGGTTGGACTTTAGAATCCCTTTCACACACTGTGACAGACGACAAGTCAAATACATGATTTGACCTTATTTGACCTTATAAATTATGAGTCTGCTCACAACACATACGTGTATGATCGAAAGGAGAAGAGAATAAAAGAATGACAACGTTTTCATTGTTATTTTTATGGTGTTGACCTTCCCTCTCTTCTCAGTAACCTTCTTGGTCTTTGTTTCTATGTACAGAAACTGCCATGAGATTGTGCGGAGCCTGTTTGTATCTCTGATCAATACTTCAAAACGTGACTCAGAGCAGAGCAGTAACCTAGAAAAAGCCCAGAAACTCTGAGGGTGGGATGAGATGTGTCCAATTAATGATCACATATTTTGAACAGCTTCTCACTTAACACTCCCGTGGTTAAACTAATGAGTGAATTTAAATATTCTCCTTAATTTTTTTTATATTGACACATCCAGCAGAAGCCGTGTGAAATGACGTGAAACCCAAACCTCTTCAGAGGAGATGAGATGCAAAATGCCTCACCTACTTGGATCAAACGAGGACCAACCGCATTTCTCCCTAGTCCCCCAGCTGTGACCTAGTGCACCTGCAGGGGTTGATGGGAGCTGTGTGTGTTTTTACTGCGGACACTTTAGTGTAATGGCGATTGCAAGCGTACGTTTACGACTGCTTTATTCTCTAAAGCATTAATGAGCAGGTGGGGGTGCTCACAGCGACTGCTGCCTGCCGACAGGATTGAACAGCCTGTTTCTATTATCTCCTGACCACCCAGATAACAGCGACACAAGGGGGGGGGGGAGAGAGAGAGAGAGAGAGAGAGAGAGAGAGAGAGAGAGAGAGAGAGAGAGAGAGAGAGAGACTTTAACACTTTTTTTTTAACAATGTATACTTATACTGTGACAGCTTGAAGAATAAATTGTACCGCTGGCATACATACACAGCCACTATATAATGATTACAACCCCATAAGAACTGCTAAAAAAACAGCTGTTACCTCTAGAATAAGAAGAAAAGAGGCGGAGAGAGAAAAAGGGAGAGGACTGCATTGTGGGCATAAGCTGGAGACAGTTTGAGCTGCCAGTGAAAAGGCTTAATGCAGAGCTCTGTGGCTGGCAGCTTCACTTTGCCGACAGGCCTTGGTCCTCCCCCTCTCTTTCTCTCTCTGTGTCTGTCCTTGATGATGAAGGAATGAGATTAACACAGGCAAAGGGAGGTTGTGGAGAATGATAAAGTGAAGAGTATACTACAGAGACACTGCATATGATGGGGGGGGGGTTGTGGTGGTGTCAGGAAGCAGGGTTGAGGTCAAGAAATTACACAACCACCTAAAGGGGTCACGAGGAAAAGTCCCAAGATCTATTGGTTCTAGCTTGTCAACTGCTTTAGAGGTGCAGGTGTTGATTAAAGTTCTCAGTCATCCAGGTCATGGTAAGTGCTACATCGTAGGCAACTGGACTTGTTTCAGTATCTCCACAGGTCAACACTCTGATGCCCACTTACATCTGAAGAGGAAAAATATCATACCTTTGAGGACAGGAACTGGAACAGCTGTTTTTGAGAGAAGAGGTGGCCTACGGCGATACTAATTACCCACCTACAGTGCAGCACTGAAGTCCCTCCCCAGACAGCTTAACAACCATTCATACCTGGGCACACCTAGCCTTAGCAACTTACATGAAGGCCGGCTGGGTCAACGATCCACAAGGGGCAATAAGGACTCTGAAACTCAAGAGTTCACACTTGTCCTTAACAAGTCTGTATGGACACTCCCACGCAGAGTTTGTGAAGCCTGCAAACTCCCTTCCAGTTAGTTAGAACTGAAAAAGCCTCTTGGATGAGAGGTGAAATGTCTTCAAGAAACTGAAACAAGTCCAATTGTCTACAATACAGAACTTACAATGTTTATGTGGTTAGTTGTAAAACTTTACTTTAATGAGGAAATGCTCTAATCTGAAAGCAAATCTAGACTTGACCTCAGTGATTTTTATGTTGGGGTATGTGACCAAGCCTGTGGTGAACTCTGCATGGGCTCTATGAACAATGTGACAGGAACTGCTCTATTCATTACATGTGGGCTGAAAATGAGAAATGAGCCAACATATTGTACTTATTCATGCTTTGGTTATGTATGACTATCCTTGTTTTTCCTTGTAGTTTAACATGAGACCATTTCTTCTGAATATCAGCCATAGTTCAGATTCTTTCTGCACCACCTTGTTTCCTGCAGCTGCTGTGCAATAACAAACTGTGTGCTTGGCTTTGTTTGTCAGCCCACTATTAGGCTCACCGATAATACGAATTGCTGTGATCATTGCTGTGATCTTGTTGGATTTTCTCTTCTATTCCATGGTTATTCCTGACAAACTTTCATTTGTGCTGAATGATATGAAGGGAAAATACAAGACAGTTGCTGTCATTTTAAACTGATTTGAAATGATAGATTAAAGGTGCATAATTTCAAAATGGGACTCTTAGAACCTGCTGCTTGAGACAAAGTTCAAGCATATAGTATGTCTAAGAACATATTATAAATGAGGACCCTCAGCTAGGACTCCAATTGTCAGACATTTTATGGACTAAACATTTCAATTGACTGAGAAAATAGAAAATAAATTGATTTCAGTCCGCAACCAGTAATAGCAATGATAAGATAAGAAACTATACAAGGAAAGGCATCTGCTCAAATACCACAATGTAAAACAATACAAACGCAGTTACTCAAATATTAAGATTTCTGTGGTAAAAGGTGTAGGCTGAAGTTACAGCTCATTGTGCCAACCCTTTTTACAACATCCAGATTAACTGGGAATAATTATGAGCTAGAGCCGTAGTTTTATCTTTAATCAAAACACACCTTTTGGCCATCAATTGTACTCGACAGCGTAGAAGAACATTTTCATTTTCAGTATGGTCTTAATGAAATCAACGGATTAGCTGATGACAAAACAAACGTGCTGATGGGGACCACTCCTTTAGCTTCACGACACTACTCGACATTTTCATTTGTTAGTTTGGCAAACTGATAGTGAACCAACTCTGGAAAAGTTCAGACTTTTCTCTACTGTTAGCTCCCACCTGTTCATCATTTGCCCAGCACAACCATTCACACCCTGTCTCACAATGTCAGAACACCCATGATAAGCACCCCATTATTAACAGAGGCACTGTATGAGCTACAGCATGCAGGAGAGAGCTGGGCCTCACCCCTTTTATTACAATAATGAATTATAATTACTGTTGTGACTATTACCCTATAAAGGCCTGTCTAAACAGTGTTGGTGGCAAAACATCCTCCACTCTGTAATTTATAACCATCTGCTATAAGCATTTATCAATGTGCTATAGCCCTCAAACATACAGCATCTGCACAGAGCCCATAATAAACCCAGCGCGCCATTGGAGGAAGACACAGAAGATGTAAGCCAAGAAGAATGGTGCATTTGAGACATTTTAGAGAAGCAAAAACACTATAGGAAGATGGTAAGATGCAGGTAGAGTGTGTTTTTATATGCATGTAAGACCTGCATATATCCTCATCACATATGCATCCTCTCAGGTAGAGCCTGATAGGTAGACAGAGCTAGAGAGAGAGAGTTATCCAGGCAGAAACAGATAGAGAACCATAGAGTGAATCGATGCAACACCTGAAAACCATTAGCAATCTAATGGTAAAACAGAAAGGGGAAAAACAACAATAACTGAGGGCATACAATAAATATGAAATGAAAGAAGGAAAATTCTCTGAAACCCACGGAGAGAAAACCAGAGTGATTCCACTGATACGAGCAGCTGCTGGTGTCTGAAGTCTCCAGGGTGTGGAGAAGACAGAAAGAGAGAGCGAGAGAGAAAAGCACCCAGACAAAAGAGTAAATCACAATAAATATTTATAATGATAAGTAATGCTGCAGACCATAAATATTAAACAGCCACTGCCTCTGTGTGTGTATATATGTGTGTGGTCCTATGTTAAGCACAAGTGTCCACAGGGATGGGGGAGCGGGCATTGAGTAATGCATTGGCTAACACTGTACATAAGCTTTGATCAGATGAGCTATGAATATTAACCCAAACAAAGCATTTCAATTACATTATCAGATCGCTTGTTTGGCACTTTTTAAAAACAACTGGGAACCAAACATGCATAATTTCAATTAGCATAGGTATAAAGTATTATATAAACATCCGGACCCCACCCTCTTTACATACAAACTACATCCACCAGATTATTGGTATACTGCGCACCTGCAGGAACACTTTCAGGCTCATGGTACAGCCGTGTACCAAGCTATAGAAAATAACTGCCTCACTGTGGGAGAAATCATCATCAAACCTGCAGCTACAATACAATACAATCACTTGATGTTCTTCTCTGCTATTGGTGACACTGAAAAGTGGAGGTCAAGATTACCTGACGGGGCACTGAAAATGTTCTGGAATACAGTTTTTGAATACACTTGTGTACAAAATAATATGCCTTACTTGACCAACTCCAAAGGTGCATTCTGCACTAATACTAATCCACAGATGAAACCATCATGCCACAAAATTGTCTTTTTCCATACACAGTCTTGTAACACAAAACTCTTTTCAGTGCTGTCGTCTTAATGGCCAGATTGACACGGTTTCATAACTATCATTGGTTATTAAATCACTGATGACAAGAGTCAACACTGATTCTTTGGTTTGATCGCCAGTCTGACCTTCCAATCCAAAGTGTCTGTATTTGATGAACTGGCAATGAAACTCAACAATCAACTATCTTACAAATTGGACCTGGAAAGGACTAGTTCAGCATTTTAAGAATTTCTTAATTGTTTTCTTTTTGAGTAATAAATGAGGGTTGATTACCACTCTGTATGCTCAATATGAAACTAGAACCAACACTCAATTTGCTCACCATAAAGACAGAGCAGCTATCTTGGCTCTGCCTAAAGTTGGAAAGAAATCCTCTGACTGTGCCAGCACCTCCAAAGCTTTCTCTCAAGTCGTGGTTTTATTGGAGGTAACATGCTTTCAGTATTTCTTGCCCTTCACAGAATCTTGTTGGAATTGTGAGGTGAAAGTGTTAATTAATGAGCTGAAGAGGTGCAGGTAGTTATATTTGTGAACATTTCTTCCCAGATGGCAGTCACAAATATAACAATAGCGTCTCCTGACTCTAGCTTAATGCACACACAGGTGAAATATGTGAGTGCTATCAATCTTCCAATCTAACTCTCAGCAAGAGAGCAAATACGCTCATTTCCAACTATAAGTGTCCAAATAGAACTGTAATGAATTCCATCTTATTTATGTGTGTTATTGTATAGAAAAAGAGGCTGACCAGGCCACCTTGAGAGGATAAGAATGGAAGAGTTGTTCTCCCTTTAGATACTAAAACATAATTTTGCCACCATCTGTTTTACCTCGTAGCCATCTGACAAAGAGCACCGAGAGGCTAGTCTCAGCCTAACAGCCCGGTTATATTCCAATGCCTCAAGTTATTCACAGCACTTAGACAATCAGACTGTTTAAACTGCTGAAAGAGATTGAATGAGACAAGAAATCAGCAAATAAGGAACATGAAAAGGTGCCCCCTGAAAGGAGCTTTAACATACAGCTTGGAACAAAATGTGCTTGACTTAAGTACAGATGTAACAGAAGCGGTTGTTGGGGCCTCATACATAATCAACACTTTTATTTAACATGCCTCCTGGACTTGGCTAGCCACATAATTATGGGGTGATGGCAAGTTAAGTTATATTCTTATTTTACCTGCTGCCGACTCACAGAGTAGGTTGAAAAGAGTTCTAGCACATGATTGAATGCTATCAGGGCTCATTTCTTCTAAAACAAAGAGCCTCATGGTGATTAATTTGAAAAAATATCACCCTCACCATTTCCCCACTTCCACTCCCACTCCTACCTGAGAAATATGAGGCAGAGAACTGGCAGTTTGATGGACTTAACTTCTTTCAGTGCTTCACTAGACCTTCTAACTTATTCCATACAATACATGGATGCAGTGTCAATCCAAAATAAATACCTCATTATTCGCACAAACACGAGAGAGGGGACTGTGGCTTGTTTGATCAGACTGCAGCACATAAATAAACAGTCCCAGCTATTGTCATTGGATTACAGCCGTTGTAACATATTGTCTAAATTACTAATAAACTCAATTATGACAGACCCACATATGTAAACAAGTCTGTGCAAACACATTACTGAACACACACAACCATACATACAAAGTAAATGGTAATCATAGGGGATAATAAATGGAAGAAGGCCTACGATCAACAACTCTTTCTGGTTTAGCCACGTGTTGACCATGCGGGAGTGAGATGCTGTGTATATATGTAGATTGGGATACATATGTGTGTCTCCTTCTCAGCCTCAGAGTGCAGCTAGTTGAGAGTTGGAAACATCTGCTTAGTCTATATGTGTGTTTTGTCTCCAGTGGCATCTCAGAGGGCTTGAGCGTGTGTGTGTGTGTGAGTGTGTGTGTGTGTGTGTGTGTGAGGGGGCAAAATGTCAAAAACTCATCTAACAGTGTTTTTATACGAGTGCTACCATCCATGCCGGTGCAGTCCTCACCAAGCGGTGTCACATCTCATTCTATTTACAGCCCGTTCACTCTCTATAGCCGGCAATCAGGATTCCACGTCGGGTCGCACGCTCCAGCACAAGGCCGACATCAGCCAGACTTATCGGGTATTAGACTGCCCCTGCAATCTCCATTTCATGAGCACCTAGTCTATAAACACTATTGATTTTCACACTGTGCTTTTTTGCTCTTGTATCTAGTGGAATGTGGGCGTTCTGTCATAGGAATGACTCGTAATGAATAATAATGTTTTTGGAAATGGCCAAAGATTTTTTGGGGGAATCTGGTTAAAGAAGTGGCAGCTGGTCAGGTCAACAGCTGAGATGCTGCATTGTGGTACTCTGATAAGATGAGGAGGAGCTGCCTCAAGGACACTTCAGCTGTGAGAAACTAAACAAAGGCCTGGAGGGAACAAATAATACTGGACTATTTCTGAAAAAAAAAATAAAAATGCTGAAACAGTGTTCTAATTGGATTAGTTTGAATGCAGGTGGTCTACGTGTTTATCGATATCTGTAAAATTAACCCGATATGAAAAGTAAGACATTTTAAGATCCTCCAGTAAAAGTAATCCAGTTAGAACTGATATTTTTGTAATGCTATAATGTTTTTTTTATTTTTTGTAGTACTACAGCAATATGATAGTAATCACTTGAACCATGCCAATGACTGTAGACTCATACACACAACAACTTACCCTTTATTACCTAAGTTGAACTCACCATTGTGTTGTATTTAATCCCGTTTTTCAGCAAATTTGAATAATCATGTGATGAAATGGGGTTTATGACCAAGCCACAGTTGACTCACAGATTGTACTGACCATTTAAAAGATGTTTTGCGAGCACATGTGAGTAAGGTAGCCTAGCCTGACTAACCATGACTAACAACTCATATGGTGAAGTCTCAAGAGAGCAATAAGATTTGATTCCCAATAAAACACTCCCAATAAAAGTTACTTGAACAAGTCAGGTTTTATTATAATCTTTTTGGATTCCAGTTAAATTTCTCTTCAGGAGTAAATCACATGAATCCCCTCTGTGTGCAATCTATCACATTATCAGCTGTGTAAAGTTTAAACTGCACAGTGGTTTCCTGCGATACTCACCAGGATGCGTAGCAGTGAGGTGCCAGGAGGTGTGTTTTCAGGAAGGCTGATGTTGTACAGAGGTCTGCTGAAGATTGGCCGGTTATCATTCTCATTGATTAGCTCGATGTAGACACGAGCAAAGCCCACATGGTCGGACATTGATTCATTGGCATAAAGCTGAGGAAAGACAGTGAGGAGTATATTAACACTAAGATTTCAATATAGTCTTAGGTATTACACTTCAGTTAGAGGAGAAAATGTACAGGTTGAAAATCCTAACAATCATAATCGTAACTTTTCACTGTGCCATAGTCACTGTCTTATAGAAGTGACTTGTTTAAGATTTGGGGATTATACACAGAGCAGGCCACCCTCCGGTTCTGTAAATGACTGAGGGTACATCGAGGTGATGAAACACCAATTTCACTGTTCAAACAAGTCTGCAGTGTGGAGAAAGTGATGCAGCCCCAGTCCAACTGAGCCTTGTGTCCAAACAAGTTGCAAGAAACATAACGAAGTGGCATTCAGTCATGTTGCTTAAAAATCAGCCTCTGTCCAGAGTTCACTCAAGGGCATTCTCATAGAAGGACAATGTGTGGTGGCTGCTTTGTCTCTGACTGCTCAATGTTTGATCATGAAAATAAGCTTGCTTTCTCTCATTCCACTTTGTATCTCTCTATAAAACTAATCTGTTAGATATTGACATAGTAAGCATCCCACTTCTTCAGCCACATTAGATAGGAATCTGTGCCTTACATTTATTTTCTGATACTGTGTGATTTTCTGCAGACTTTCAGGATCAAAAAAATCACTCTCACATGTAAGAATACTTGTAGTAAGTTTCAAACCCACTGAGAAGCTGTAACTGCGAATGTATTCGAAGTCCAGTGGCATGGCCACCCTCATTCTGATGTCGGCACGCCCCTGTACTGCCGTGGGGGAGATGGTGAAGTACTCTGAATTGTTTCCTGTCAGAAACACCTGGAACATGCTGTTCACCCCCTGCCACAGGAAGGATAAGAGAGAGATGAGTAGAGAGAAACACAGACAAATGGGTTGTTGTGAGAGAGCAAGTAGTGATATATACACCTTCTTGCACCAGTGACGAATGTAGATGATAAAATCTCTGCTATGGTATATCTATCCAGTTTTCTATGAATAAGTGACAGGCAACGCTATAATTCATAAGAGGTACAGATACTGTATATTCACCATTACACACATACATATATATATATATATATATATATATATATATATATATATATATATATATATATATATATTCATTCACCACTGACAGTAGAATAAAATCACTAATTTCACAAACAACTAATCATAAGAGGTCAAAAGTCAGTATACTGTGTAAACTGATTATATGATAGAGAACTAAATTTAAGAGGGAAATATATTTGTGTGTTTATGTTTTATTTATGTAAAAGAACGTGACTGTCTTTTGCTCCTTTGATGGCCTGGTGATTTCAGCGTGATATGAGAAATCGTGGAATGCAAATGTGTCTTTGTCTTTGCTATTATTTTGATGTCATGAATGACTACATGTGTCAAACATCTTTATTGTCATTTTTTAAAAAAACAAAATACAGTTGATAATAAATGTTCTCCATAATGATGCTGATCATGAGGCTTGACGAGCAGCATCAGCAGGCAAGCAAGCTCCATTCACTCTTATCAGTTCTGTGCAAGATGTTTTTTTTTCTATCTCAGCATCTTTATGCAACACTTCCCTCATCCCTCGATATCCTTATAATAACAGGATAATCTATTAGTAATCTATCTGTTCTCTGTACAATCAGCAGGGACAGTATATGACACCTTCGATTCTCAGACCCTTGATTCGGACAAGGAGACACTTTATTAATCACATAATCATACAATGTGCAACATCTGGAAACTGGTTATGGAAGAACTTCGCCCAAGAAAAAACCCTTTAACAGGGAGAGAGCGCAAGTGTACAACAGCACACTTTAGAGAGTGAGAAAGAGAAAGCATGACAATATGAGATGAAATATATATGAATATACAAACTTTGGATCATGAAGCCTAGTGTTACTCTACAACCCACTGGTTTACCAGTCAGGTGTATTAACTACTGCAGACTGGAGTCTCTGTTAACAGTGACAAACAATTAGATCTGCATTATATGTGCTCCTCTTCTCTATGAAATGCTTTATTGCAGAATAGAATAGCCTTTATTGTCATTGTACTGTGGAGGTACAGTGAAATTTAGGGTGCTCCCACAGAGCATCACGAAAAGAAGACAGCGCAAAAAACATCATACAGCAAAACAAAAACAGCATATAACAAAGAGAAACAAAACAGGCTAAAAATGAGCAGTGTTCTCTTAAAATAGACAAAATGTGAATTATATGTACAACAGAATGTAGGAAATATATTATATACATAATATATTATGTATGTATATACATATATCTATATATATACACACACACACACACACACACACACACACACACACACACATATATATATATTTTATGCGTGTATGTACTTAAATCTAGTGTAAACTAGTGAGGGCAGTAATATCTGGTATTAACATGGTTCTTTGGTGATCTGATCATGCTTAATGTTCACACCTGCCATCTAGATGCTTGTCCCACTCTTCCCCACTCTATATGGGACAAATGGACATTTGTTTTGTTTTTTTTACACAAAGAAAGAAAAACTTAATGAAGGCTTGCAGCATTGCTGAATTTACAAGATGGCTAAAAAAAAAGTATTTTTCAGAAACAGCATCTCACAAAGTTTATAAAGTTTCTCCAGACTTAACAACACACAAACCTTCACCTTCACCTTCAGGGAGTCTGGTGAATTTCTCCATGGGCTACAAAGAGATTTTGTTTTTAAAATTTGACATGATTGCAGCCAATAAAATGTTTGGAATGGCTGAATAAAGCCTGCACTGCTCTCTTTCACATCATGGTCATTTGAGTGCAATGTGTAGTAAATCCCCATGTACTGACACCAGACCTGTACATAGTGTGGCCCTTGGATGATTAGCCAGACCAGTGAAGAAAGTTTAAATGATGTGCTGTATTCATCATGTGAGTTTGGATGGTAGATGACGATCTCTCACGATAGCTTTAGCTGACAGTGTGAGATCCAGTGTACTGTATATTGCAAGTCTGATTTAGAAATACAATGTACTGTATTATTTGTTGGGTCTGTACAGCAAGGTTATTTCATTATATAACAATTCTGAATAACCTATAAATATGGTACCTTGAAACTTGATCTTTTTCTGACTTGTCTTTCTTAGATAAATCTCAAAGTGCAAAGCCATTGTGGGTAAATATAAACCAAGTAAGGGTCAAAACGGCACTAGAGCCTTCAGAAGCCCGTGGCTGTCGTGAGCTGAGAAAACATCTCTACATCCCTCCTGTCTTGATATAAAAAGCTGCGGGGCGGCCAATCATGTAGCCATCATGGCAGACAGAGGAAGACGGGTGCGCTGGTCGATTGGCATTATGCTGGCGGTTAAAATAGCCCCCTTGTTTTTGTTTTCATCCCTGAGAGAACCATTGTGGTTGATGACTCCTATTTAAAAGACCATCCAATATGCAGGGATGTCACCTCAAACTGCCCATAAATGTAATTGCCCGTCCATTTGCCTCTGCCTTTAGAAGCCCCCAATAAAAGCACCCTGTCAGATGCAACTGCCACAAAGTTTAGTGACAAGTTCCAGCAGCAAAAGTTTTATGGATGCTAACCCGAGCAGAAGAGGATGTGAAGGCAGCGACAGACACAGAGAGAGGTAACTACCACTTGTGTCATAGTCTAAGAAATGAAACGTCTGCCTATAATCCCTCACACTTGGAAAAAGTGAGATTACAGCGCAGGTGTAGCGGACTGTGAATGAGTTTGTGTATCAGCACTGACAGGCAGGTTTAAAGGATCAAAACAGCAATACAAAACTCCAAGACAAAAAATGTCTCATAGATTTTCCCTCTTTGAATGGATGTATAGGTGGCACTATGGCAGCAGGGTGTCAGTGTAATACCGGTAGAGTGCTGGCAAATTTTCCAGCACTTACATTTTTGAGTAAAATCCAGTTTTCCAAAGCTAATTCTGATGCGGTTCGTTATCTTACATGACAACTGAGCTGCTAATGCACTGGTCTAGAGGGAATGCTTTCTAATGCAACATCTTTGGTGAACTTGGTTAAAACCCTCTCAGAATTACCATAGCGATTTCCAATTAGCAATCTCAGTTTATTGATACTGGAAAGTTAAGCGGCTGCTTTTGGTAATGGTGATAACATGTTGTGTGGCAACATACAGAGGGACCCCTTTATCACATGCCAGGTGTCTGGGTCCTCACCCCACCTGCTTGCAGCAACACACTCACGGTACTCTCTTCTCTGCCTCGCCATTTTAACACACCATGCTTGGAATGAATAAACAGACTTGCTGCTAAATACTACTGCTATCTCTCCTTCAAGTGCTTTTTCCGCTCCTGGCTGCTGTTCTCGCTGCTCCTCCATGCTCCACTAATTATTCAGACTTCTGGTTTTGCTCCATTGCAGGTTACTTTCTGTTCAACCATTTTTCCTCCTCTCCTCTCCTCTTGCATATGTCTGTCTCTCTTTACTCTCTACCTTTTTCTGTATCCACTTGACTTGCAGTTATCTGTCAAATTCCACCCTGGCGGCTGCTGTGCCTGAATCAATCAGAGTTGACTAGCTTTCGGCTTATCTGCACCCTCAGTGATTGATTTTCCTCGTTAGGTATAATTTGATGCTCTATCCCATCTCTTCCAGAGCAAATTAAATTGTAGTCCAATGCGCTGGTGTGAGCGAGCATTTGCACATGTGAGGGAGGGTGAGAGAGACAGAGTGGAAGAGCAAGTGTAAAGTGAAAAAGTGTTGAGTTCTGTGTGTGTGTGTTGGTGTCTGGGTGTGTGTGACTGTGTGCCACGGCAGTCGGTTGATAGATACAGCTAATGGGAAGTGGCGGACACACTAAAACACGCTAAAGTGTGCTGTTGTACACTGCTGCTGACAGTCTACACATGCACACGCACGCACGCATGCACGCGCGCACACACACACACATCCAAGTAGTTCAAAGTAGTTTCATAAAGTGGCTGAGTGGCTTTTTGGCTGCTGCATCTATAAACAAGATAAATCTAAAACTAGAAATGAAAACAGTAAATACACACCACTCCCATGTCTTGACTGTATTTGTACTACATTTTACCAATCAAATCAAGAGTGAAATATATTGCAAATGAGATGGCTTTACTAATCAATTCTTTATTGATCTCTTCTATAATAGCCAGTTGTTAGACTTTTGGAGTATATGTTCAGTCCCCACAAAGGCCAATAATAATAAGTTTACAAACAGAGATGTCCTGATCAAATGTTTTTGAGCCAAATCACAATCTGAACCCTTTATTGCTGATTAAATATTTATGAAACACACTAATATCTGTAGTATACTTAAGGAGACACAGAGATTTTTCACAAGCCACTTGATCCAAGTACGGAAGTTCCTGGCTCAAATCGATGAAGTGTATAAATCAAATTATTGATATAATATGGAGTTACCCTCATATTATATCATTCTTCAGTTAATCTTACATTAACTGAAGAATGAGGCTCCTGAAAATGAGGTGAAATGATCAGCTTTAGAGGAGACATTGTTGGAACTACAGAAACGGTCCACTCGAAGCTATAGTGGTGTTATAAGTGGTGTTTAATTGTAGAGGTTCTTCATTCACACACGATCTGCAGAGAGCACTTTAACCAGACAACAGACAAGTTCAGCTGTCGGACTATCGTCAAGTCATTAATCTTATAATTAACGTTATTAGTGACAGCTGACATGGCCTGCTTCTTGCGACGTTTACTATTTTAACCGAGGAATGTGATTGTCAATGCTGGCTTAAAACGAGGAGCCAGCAGATTTGTCAGCAAATCCATGTGTTTTGCCAAGCTCTCCTGTCTGAACTCAGAGTTACCTGCACCTGTGCGCCAGAGTAATTGTTCACATTCATACAATCAAACAAAAATGCTGCACAGCAGAGGCTTGCAGTCGTAAAGGAGAACAGTAATGCAACACCAGCTGGCTGAGGTGGAGAAAACCACAAAGGACAGTAAAAGGATTATATTATGATCAGTGTTACTTAATGTGATTATTATCCATTAAGATATGCAGGGATTGGCCCTGATATTAATACTTATGGATTGACAAGGAGGCAGCTTAGCGTCATTCCATTCACATCTTGATAAGAGTATCAGTTTAATCTTAGGAATGATGTGACTGTCAGTGATCAGGTTGTGATCTACCCACCTCGTCCTTGTCTTCCGCCTGGATGAAAAGAGGAAGGGCAAAGCCCACCTGGGCCAGTTCGGTGATGCGGACCCGATACTCAGAGCTGTTGAACTTTGGGGCGTTGTCATTTTTGTCAATTAGCAGGATGGTAAAGGTCGTCATCACTGTTGCGTCTGATGGACTGCGATCATCTTTCAACTCAGTGGCCTTGCAGACAGCAACAGAGGAAAGGGGGATGGAGAGAAAGAGAGAGAGACATGAGATGCATTTGATTGCACTGAAAATGTCATTTTGGATGGTGGCGGTCAGCACGCAATCTCAGCCAGGTATTTACAGCTGTTCATTTATTGGATCAAAAGGTGGACGGACTCAAGGCAATCATAGAAATAGGCTCAAAGTGAGGCCAAGAGAGGGCCAGCACATGTACATGCACACATCCACACACACACATGTAGACACAATGAGATTTAGGTGAAAGGAGTCCCATTGAGAAGACACAATTACACACTGTCTCTGTTGCTGGCTGCCTCAGTATCTAAGATGTGAGGCCTCTGAAATGAAAAAAAAAATAGGTGAAGAAGATAGGAATGGGCAGCCGCGGTCTTTTATTGATGGAGGAGTGTCACGGGCAATAGGAGAAGAGGCAGGAACAACATGCTGGTCTCTGGGTAATCAGGGTAGTTTAGCCTCTCTCGTCCCAACGCCACTGAATCATTTGACCTCCACCTCCATACGCTCAGCACTATCTAAGCTGCCTGAAGTTGAGAAATTAGTTGTATTACTATGGCACACCACAATCAATAGTAGCACCACCTAAGAAAGCACAAGCAGAGAGAGGAGAGAAATACAGAGGGAAAAAATCCATATCTTATAAATACATTTCTAGGCGACATTTTTTCGTTTTCAGCACTTTCGCTTATTCTACTTTTCTTCTATGTAATTATTGATTTCAATTAAACAGATAGACTGAGGCTGGAATATGTAAGCCAGAATCTTTTTTTGTATTTAACCTGAGCGACAGTTGTATCTCAATGGTCTCTCATATAAAATTGTCAAAAGCAGTTCTTTTACAAGTAGTAATTGCAGTTATATAAGCAAATGGATGCCATGCTAGAGGCCATTAGATTCGCTCAATGCCATTTATTGTGCAGTGCAGGTGCAACTGATTTGACATACCATCAAAATCCAAAATGTATCAGTGCAGTTACACACAAAAAAAAATAGGTCTTTGATCACAAATCCTTCTACTTTCAGTAGCACTTAGAAATCCATTTCACGCACCCTCTGACGCCCTGTGGGAACCACTTGGTGTACAATACTGGGAGAGAAAAAATGACAACAAAAAAAAAACGTATTGGCATGGACAAGGTGGGAAGGCCGTGGGTGGGGTGAGAGGGCAGGACTAAAATTCTAAAAAGCCAAGTGAGATAGACTTTAGACTCGACGGAGGGATGGAGGGATTCACAAACGGCACCTGCTTCAAACAAAAGAAAAAAGAACGAGAGGGAAGAACAAAGGAGCCCTCAGCATTGAGGACTCTAAATCCTGTTCCTTTATCTTGTTCTCCTCCGCTCCTTCTGTCCTCCGTGGCAGTACACTGAACAAGCCTCTCAGGAGGCGACATTATCATAGAATCACAAGCCTTTACTGAAGCTACATAGAGGTACTTGAAATTGTCAGGGTCACATCTGTGCGCAGGCATATTGGTAAAGCATCTGTAAACACATATGGCACTGCAGGATCTTGTGTTTAGTCAGTGTTAAGTGACTGTTGACCTTGAAACGTTTACTAATTCTAGTGGCTGTGTTTACTTCACTTATAGTACCACATCAAACCCAGACACTCCATTGATTCAGTACACAATAATATCAAAGCTTTCTCTTGATCCATCGGTGAAACAGACTTTCGATTTCTCCTCTAGGCTGTGACAGTCTCTCCATCTCCCACCCGCTTCCCATTCAGCTCACCTTGACAGTAAGAGTGAATCCAGCAGAGTAGAGGGGGTTTTCTCTGTCCAGCTGACCATTCACCGTCAGGGACCCACTGATGTAGTCCAGTGCAAAAACACTGTTGGTGTTCCCTGGACGGAAGGAAGGTGAGAGAGAAGCAGAGACGGAGATAAGAAAGTCTGAGGCGCAAACACAACTGGCAATGTGGATAATTCAACATAACCCCTGGGATGCAGCGAGGAGCCTCTGGAAGGGATGAGCTTCGTGTATGTCTCTATTTCATACAATATGGATACAGTTTTTGTCTCTTTGTCTGCCTTAGGATGACCCACCACCTCCAACCAGTCCACCACATGCCTCTCCTGCATCCCTTTTTTCATCTGTCATCGTCTGTCCTCCTTTTAATGCTTCTATATCTTTGTCAAATTCCTGTTCTTATTCTCTTTACTGAATGTACGCTAGGATTACTGCCAGTTAACATATGCTGAATTTAAGCTGTGCCGTATATTAATTACAGTTCAATTGTATGGATGTCATAATACCATTCTCAATAAGTTTTGATGGGAGAATAGCAACTTTGAGGAACCCTGTGGAGTCTCTGATCACTAGCAGTGCTACAGCGCACTGCTTTGATCTATGAATCTCTGTTTTGTTTTCTATTCTGAATGTGCTCTCATGTACAAGTACTCAGACAACACAGTACACATTTTTGCCAATGGGGTCACACTCATCTGCTTAGTTGATCAGTGGAGCTATACCAATGTGATATACTGGAGAGGCAGTGAAGAAGAAGACTAGCAAGCCACCATGGATATAATCTAGGATGTAATATCACATTACAAACCATTTACAAATATTTCATCATATCATTACATATTAACAAACTTTTGTATATTCTTCAAAAGACTTAAATAATTAAACAACTGAAGTCCTTACTTTCTGATTTCTTTGAATTTTAAGATACATTAGATACATATGAAGTTTGACAAGATTAAATGAGATGTAACACATTCAGACAACAGCATGTTACATTTTCCAAGTGTGCTCTGCAACATCTGTGCAATTAATGTCCAAAGTGACCATTTGAAGATATTGAAAATACAGTATGGTTGCTTTATTTATGGAACCTTTAGGCCAACAAATAAGACAGTGTTGAGCTGTCAACGGCATTAAAAAGGAGGAATCTAAGAGAAGGTAGCAATATTTGCAGATGATTTGGTGGGCTATACTGAGAAGCTGGAAAAAATAATTTATAGGACTGATGATACTACTTACTTCCCACCTCAAATTTCTAAATACAAGACAATTCTTTAAAATTCAAGACGATAAGATTGCATAAATAGTGACTGTCTAGCACACGGCACATTCCCTCTGAACTACATCACTTCACATGGGCTGATGAATTGCATTAACTTTGTTATAGTCTCTGCACTCCTTCAAAGAGGGGCATTTCAAATTATGAACGCTGCACTGTTCTCATTAACAAGTTCAAGTGTGCCTGGTGTTCTCTATTCGCTTCAGTTACACAGGTTAAAATATTAGACTGAGACCCACTTGAGTCCTCCTCTCATATTTTCTTATTCCCTCTCTTCCTTTTCAAATTACAGTCCTTCTCATTAGCTTTCTCACCTCTCTTAGACTTCTCTGTGACACTCTCAGTCTCGCTTGCTCTCAGGAGTCTTGTGGATGTGGCTGTTGCCTGCTAATTATACCCAGCAGATGGAGACAACAAACGAGAAGACACCCAATCGCCCTCACCTCGCCACACTTGATGTCCTCTTTCTTCCCTCCTGCATTGCCCCAGCATCTCCCACCCACCCAGAAAAAAATCTCACAATTCATTGTGATTTTTTTTGTGCCTGCCCATGAGTTTAATAAGACCTGAAGAAGTCTTTCCATAGTGAGAGTTCACACATGTGAATGTTATCAGAAGCTCAATCAAGTCCACCTGGCTCTGATTAATCTATGCCTTGTTAATACAGATCAGCTGACAGCACAGCCGCTCCTCTGTGCTGCCACATACCACATGTTTAACAGGATGATCTCTGGAGGAAAGAAGAGCAAACATGCTCAGTGAAATCATTCCCTGTACATGTAAGAATCAATAAAATGTGTGAATTTGTACTGTACATCATGTATACCAAGCTGTCGTGTTGAAACCAGTGGCTAAATCTCTAAGGAGAGTGCTTTTAAGTACTTTTAATTTTTTTCAAGAAAACCTTAAAATACATGTGAAAAATCTGATAATATATACAATGTCAAAAGATTACTTAAGTGTGTGATACTGTATATTTTTGCCCACACTACAAGCAGTGGAACAAAGCACTTAAAACATTACTTTACTGCTGGTATTGCCTCTACACTTATTTGTTAGTCAGTTTCTAAGACCGTTTTCATCTGTCTATCTGACTTTGGTGGATTCATTTCGAATACATTTTTACCATTGATCTGTTGTTCGCACTGATTACACATATCATCATTAAACCAGTAATGTTTTAATACTACATGTTTAAAAGGGTAATCTTTAAGTGTTACATTAAAAAATTAAGATGTGGAAGACAAAAATGATGTCGTCCAACTTTGGTTCACTCTAGTTATTCAGATTATTTCATATGAGGAGGTTTGTGGTGAACTGACCATATGTTCAAAGAAAAAGGCACAACTAGACTGAAATGTTCTAAATCCAAAATGGCAAGCTTCTCTGCAAAGATAACATCCCTCCCTCTGAGAGCTCTCTTTAGCTCATTAACTGGCTTGGCCTTCACAGCTTTGTGTGCCTGACCAAATAAGTAGTTTGCTTCTATCTTTATATGAGGGAAATGTACAACAATTTTATTTCAAAAAGTCTCTTTGAAAATGAAGTACATGCAACATTTGGATTCATTTTATTTTACCTTTACTTTACCAGCAAATCCCACTGAAGAAAAAAAAGACTACCACAAGAGAGAACTGGCCAAGGTAGAAGCTGTACAAAATCACAACAGATCAAAATGCGACGTGTAAAACATGACTGACAGAAATTTTATATAACACAGAAGAACACGTATTTAAACATAGTTTTTCCTTTAACACATGATTCCCTTGAATTAATCTATTATCATATAGCATCCCTTCTCTATTGTCTATTTATCTGAGTATATTTTCTATTTGATTTCATCACTACTTTATGTATTGTATTATTTGCTTATCTTATCTGTGTGTATCAAATGTGTCTAATTGTAAACCTTATTCTTTGACTTGCATAAATATGAAAAAGTCAATATACTGTTTGTGAAAAGTTGTTTTTCCTTCATGTATTCAGTTATTAAAACAATATGCCTCCAAAAGTCACGTTTTCTGAATACACATGTATTCATACATTACTTTAGGGCACACTATGAACCTTGAGCTGCACTTTGAGGGATTAAGAATCACTCACTTTCAGGTAGTTTATAGTAATAGCTGAGGTCTAGACTCCAGAGAATCATGGTCAGATGGTAAGTCTACAGTGCACAACGGCCAGGGTCAACAGATTAACCCATGCCTGTGTTCCCCGCTCCCTGCTTGCTGCTCTATTATTGCCCTGTACCTAGCCTGGAATGGAGAGGAGGGAAGCTTCAGAACAAAGCTCACAGAGTGGGTGGTGAGTAGAGGAGGCAGGCCAGCAGAAAGAGCAGAGCCTTTGGGTAATTAGTCGGGATTGAGGCCAAAAGGTGGAGAAAGGGAGGGAGGTAACAGGGACAAAAACTACTGCTGATCACATCTGTCTTTCTTTTCTATTACGGGTCTGAAGAGAGTATAAATAGGAATGCAGTTTGACTTCTGCATTACTCCAAAATTCAACATTATAAAACCAACTTTAAATACATACACTTGGTAGTTGTAGTCAAAATTAGAGGACCTTTTTCAGTTAAGGTTCGTCATGGTAAAAAATTCTGTTTCATTATGTGATGCTGGTCCTTTGGCCAGGGTTCTGGACTTTCACAGTTCTTATTCCTCATTTCCTATGAGGCTTGGAGTTTAAGTATGTAAAACAATGAACTTAAACACATTTTCTCTACTTATTTCATAGTTTTCACAATTGAAAAAGAAAAATTGCATATACAAAAGTACAGAAAAAAAAACAATGCATCTTTTTTAATATTAGAAGTAGGTCGTCAGTTTGAAAAATTCCCTGTCCCTAAATGGCCTGGGTTTCAACTTTTTAATGAAATTATGTTATTTTTGTGCTTAGAAACAGACTAACTAATACAGGACTTACTAATGAAATGATCAGCAGGCAAGGAAACTGTTCACTGACATACTAAATCATGTGAGAGGTACTCCATTTTGTCATAAGCTTACATACATCCAGGTTCAAGACACTTTGCATATGAGTCACTTTTGAGGCCTGTAAGCTCCATCCATCTTTTACACAGCCAATAGTCCTACACCAATGAAAATAAGTGGATACAACATTAATAGTAACATTTCTCTTTTTGCCTGGATGGAAGGGGCAGGCATGACTGGTGGTGGGCGGTAACGTGCATCAGGAACTCAGACCTACTCAGTGTGGGCATCATGCCTCTAAATTAGTTTGTCAGCTTCAGTGGCCTGACTAGCATGCCAATCTACTCAGACAGCCGCTCCTTACCCGGGCGACTGGGCACTGACCTGGCCCAGTAAAGAGAGGCATTTATACACACACACACACACACACACACACACACACACACACACACACACACACACACACACACACACACACACACACACACACACACACACCTGCAAGAGTACACAAGTGGTGTGCAGACTGCTGGTTCTACTCTATGTATGCATCCGATAAAGAGGTTCTAATTCACTGGTTCAGCCTCCCACCTCAACTCCTCTGTGTGTCGAGCTTGACCAGAGGGACAGACTGAAATTACACAGTGACTCGGGGGGGCCACTGAGAAGAAAAAATATAATCATTTCATTTTCTAATTGCTGATAGAAAGTGTTCTCCAGTGATCTGCCAGGACACTGTGATTAGACCCCCAGGGGGTAAAAATGGTTGCACCCAGATAAGCATACGCTGAAGTTCAGCACAAATAAATGCACACTTCCTATTCTCTTTTCATATTCATATTTAGTTCTGGTGTTTATGTTTTCCATGTGTGTTAATGCATAGGTATTTCAGTTCTGAATTCTTACGTAGATAGAGTGTGTGTGTAGTTTGTGTGTGAGTGTGTGTGTTTGTGTGAGATACAGAGTGCATGTGGTGCTAACTGGCAGAGTTTGATTCTATGATGTGAGACTCCAGGGGATTAGCCATGCTCTCACATTACCGACAGTACTGGACTGGAAAATGAGAAACCATGCCACGATTTTGTCTACTGTGGAGTACACACTCAAATGCACTCACACGCACACCTAAATAAACGCCCATGTGCATGCACGCACACACAAACTCGCATAGCCATTATTTCCTTGTGGTGCAAATGTAGTATGCACGCAATGGCTTCAATAGCTCGCTGTACAATTACAAGATAAAAGTAATCCAAATAATTTGCCACTTTGAATAATCTGAGCATTACCAAAGCATAAAGAAAAACACAAGTGCGGATTTAATATTATCTATTGACAAACACATTTGAATTCTCGTGTCATGAACAATGAAGTGAAGGCTCATTTACTGAGAACAGCTTCCTCATTTAAATTCTCTCCTGCACTAACAAAGAGCAAAAGGCTGGGTGCAGAGACAGAGAGGGGAAATTGGGAGGCCAGAAACAGAGAGACAGAGTGTAGTGAGTCGCAGAAGTGGAAAACATACATGTGTAGGTATTATATGGGGATCGCCCAAGAGAACAAGAGATATAAGGCATTTGATCTGATGAGTTCAATCGGACGTGTGACAAGTGGATGACAATGACTTTCTCCAAGCGATGAGCTTTTGAGGACAGCCAAAGCAGGAGTTCTCCAAGTGTAATCGCCATGACTAAGCCAGTGACAACTGTTTTCTCTAGTTTGTGACAACACTATGGGGGCGCTGGAACATTCTAGTAATGTGATATGGCATACAGCCAGTACTCAGTGTCTTGGGGCTAAGATTTTGTGTACTTTGCTAAATGTACACAAATTAGTGTCACTTTTAAGGATTACGCCTACGGGCAAATCATGTTGATGATGAGGTTTCAGTTATTGTCTTCAAACTACACTCACTTCTTACGGCTTCTCACATAGCCTGACTTGCTTGTGCACATGCTCATGTGCGCATCTGTGACACACACCCCTCAGCGTGTGACAGCTACCAGTGCATATGTATGTGTATTTGTGTGTGTGTGCGCGTGTGTGATGCAGAGTGATAATGGCCCTGTGGGTGTCTTGCCATTGGCAGACAAGCTGCATTTCATGAATACTCAATGAACTAGTTTCATCCAAACTTTTTCTTCAAAATAGGTTCAAGGACAAATATTCTGAGACAATGCATGGCAGATGAAAGCAACTTCCATTTGTTCCCAGGTATTACACTCTGTGTGGTTGACATTGCTGGTCAGATGCACTTCCACTTTCACTGAGGAGGTCCCAGTGCCTCAGCTTTTACTAGCACCTCCTCCTGGTCCCAAGGAGTTCCTGCCCATCAAGCCCCTCATATTTCGACTGAGAAATGGAACAGGGTGGCTACCTCAACCTTGTGACAAAATGGTGCCTGCTTTATCAAACACTGGCAAAGGAATGTAACGGCAATGAACAGTACAACACTGTTGGAAAACATCCCTAGTAAGATTTGCCTTTTCTGCAACTAGGATCAAATCCCACAAATCCCAATTCCAAACAGCTGATACCAAGCCGGCCCTTATGCATCATAGATATATTTTCTACATATTAAGATCTAAAAGTAACTGTCTTGTTTTTGATTTTTTTAAAATCACTATTGATGTTAATTAAATAGTGTTATTTCAAACTTGTAATAACATATAACACTGATATAAAGAGTTGACACAAGCTTGAATTAAGTGGCAATTGTTATTGAAATATATCTAATAAAGTACTTACAATGTTTAAATGAATATATACAATAAGTTCTTCTCTGCTGACAAGCCAATTATTGCCATTTTTCATATATTGTGAAAGAATATTACCATATATCAACAAGACATGAACATGTAATCTAGCAAGTCAAGTTTAACATAAATACAAATCAGAACATATTACCAATGCATTAATAAGTGTACGACTATTATATTTACTGATATCTTCATGAAGCAAAATTATACCATATTGTCATGTACTGCCAAATATATGTGGTCTCCCTTTATTTATTCAAATGTATTTTTGATATGTTACATGATATTTCTCAGTATATTGTATGTCAATATACGCATGTACCTCAGAACCTCTTGAAATTATTGTAAGCATGCAGGTTATCTAACCTCTTCTCTCTGAGTAATGCTCCACTTATTATGGTACTTACTTAGAGGTAACTGTACTACAGATTCCTGACTGCTTCCTCTATTGATTTCTGGTCCACATGTGACAGTAAAGGCTCAACTGATTCTCAACCTGGTCACAGACGAAACTATCGATCCACAGTCTTCAGGTCTCATGGAAAATAATCAAACCCAGAGCTATTGATCGCTGGCTTTGATCTGTCAGCTCGAGGTGTTTCTCTTTTCAGCAGAGCATTGTGCTTGCAGTGTAGTCTTATCGCTTCCCTTTGTGTGTGAGTGTGTGTGTGTGTGTGTGTGAGAGAGAGAGAGAGAGAGAGAGAGAGAGAGAGAGAGAGAGAGAGAGAGAGGGAGGGAGCATGCGTCTCTAAGAGTAGACTACAGTATTCTGGATTTACCCTCCTATATGATATTTTTTTCTGGTTTTCTAGATGACACAAAATATATTTCTGCACAGTCTGTACAAAACAACAGCTGGCTGGAAGACAGCAGCTGAGGAAATTGGGTTTGACATCTGGAAATGTGCTTGTTCAGAAGCAGATAGCTTAGAATAACATTTTTCAAGGCCAGCAGGATCCCCTTTATCCTACAGATAAATGAAAATAAAGGAGAACCTCTAACATCAACAGATAAAGCTGAAATATATATTCTAAAGATGAAATGTTACAAAGAAAACTTGCTTGAGAGGACAACAACCAGCTAACTGCTGCTCTCCGTACTCTTTGCTGCAGCTGTCTTTAACTACAGCGACTAGCTGCCATTAGCAAGTAGCTCAGTCAGCCCTGGAGCTAAATAGCACCATTAGCGGCCACATCCCAACCTCAAGGGGAGTCTGGGCTCAGCCATATCCCAGTGAACATGACTGGGATATGACACCAGACTGGAACTGAGTGCAGCCTTTGGGACTGATGGATTCCAGATTTGGAACTGCAGATACAGTACAGAGGTGATTTACAGTGCTCCAATCAGGACTGTGACTCCAGGAGGAGAAGACACAGCACAGAACCAAAATTTACTTATTTACTAAATAAACTTGCCCAACACATTCATCTCTTAGCTAAAACTGACTATCACTTGTTGAGCTACAGTTTTATTATGTGACTGGATGGACCAAGGCTTGCTGGTTTAGAATGCTAACTTCAGTAGACATCTCTGCATCAAAATACATTCTTCTTGTTCTGCTAATAATGTTATATAAATGTTTTGCTTTATCTCAAAATTGCCCCACAGAAAGTGTCCCTAACCTTTACTTAAGTATAAAGGATAGGAAAAGGGATGGAAGAGATCAAATAAGGAAACATACTTTGTAAGACCTACAGTATATCATGGCCCAGTGAGATCTATACTTGTGTGTCCTTGAATGTGAACACATATGCCCTGTTGGAATCAACTTTGCTTTGGATTGTGCTGTGATCAGTGTCCCGCAGACTATCTGCCTTCTCTAAGAGATTACATGGCAACAGGCTGCGGAGAGCCTCAGAGCGTCTAATTGAAAACCCAGAGAAATCCCAGTGACACAGCAGTCACAATAAGAGCTCCCCATAGAATAACAGGTATTAGTCTTGTCCATATTATAGCATGACTGCTGATATGAGTTAGGTAGTAAGGAATCAGAGCATCGGGGTGTAGCAGCACTGAAGGATAGAGATACGTTTGGAAAGGCAGACAAGGGGAAATAATCGCCTTTACTACCCATCAGTCTGTCCAAGCGGGAAATGGTGTGGCCATACCTGTCTGACCTGTATGTTAGAGGAAGGCTGAAAGACGAGGCCAGTTGTCTCCCTCACACCCACGTCACTGGGCAGACAGGTGTTCACATGCTGCCCAGACAAAGGCCACAGAGGTCAGTGCATGCCTGTGGCTACACTGTGTCAGTGCAATATATGGTCTCTACAGCCACCGACAAACTTCAAAATAGTATATGAGTTTTTGTCAAATAGAAAAATTGAGTTATCATCTTTTATCAATTTAGACAATTATTCTGCTTGGGTTGCTGCAAATTAAAATCCAATGCAGTCAGGCAAGAGAATGAGGGAACTAGGAGTTTGCTGGCATTGTGACAATTTCTTTGCTGCAGTTCACCAACATTGAGACGATGCAACGAGACAGGAAGAATCGTCCAAAAGGAAAGAAAAGGGTAGAGATGGAAAAGGGCTTAAGATGGGATTAGTTGTGCTTGCGTGTGACAAAAGAGATAGAAACAAGCACACACAGATAAACAACAGGCTGATATGAAAGGCTTGGGGGATGTCCTTTCATTCGCTAGGCTGATTTTTGTTCTGCTTGTTCTTACACTATCATTACAGCACATGGAAAGGCTACACAAACTTTACACAAGGGCTTAACTCTTATCCTAACAGACAGCAACACTCTTGGACAATACTTGTTGGCCTCTAAGTCTCTGGAAGAATCACAGATAGACAATCTCATTTTAAAGAGGTAAAGGTTACATCCATTGGGCCAAACATGGAGTATTTTCATGTTTCTTGAGAATAATACTTTATTTTGAGCTACTCTTTGTCCTTCTTCCTCTCTCCCTCTGTTTGAATCTGTGTGAGGGAAGGGGAGATGCCTGTCCATGTAAGTACGCATGAACACATTCTGTGAGTGAGACTGACCTTGGCTGTCTGTGATCCTGCCTTGCTCATCCTCAGGGCGGGTTTTAAAGCAGATATTGGATGACACTTTGTGACTGTTTGTTATTAAAGCTTTTTATGCAGTTAGCTTTGGTAAAAATATATCCCTGAACAGCTGCACACCTGATCTAACCTTTGTACCAGTCAAGTTTGTATCAAACTGTTAATAGTCTGACTATGACAAATAGTGTATGAAACCTAATCATACTGATGACAATGACAAAATAAAGCTTTCACCATCAAAGTATACAAAATGCAAATTATTATTTTTGTCTTTCAAAAATGAACATGTACAGCCTTTTATCCACGCACGTGTATTTCAGCCTCTGTACTCTGTTAAACAACTGAGGTCACACTGGAGATCATGCAGGTGTAAGACCAGAACTGTTACAGCGAAAAGGACATCTAATATTCCCGACAGTGACTGGAGTCATAGCAACCAGTGAAACATGAATGAGCAAGTAGATATTTGATTCCCTGTTACTCAAAAGAGATACCTGAACACCTTGTGAGTTCCTCTACTATCCTCCCTGCATCTTTAATGGGCCAATTACCAGTATGAGCCTCAAACAAATTAACTTTTTTAAACAGGACTAAAATGCCCATTTAGAACACAAAGAGCAAGAGTAAAACGAATCATTTGATATAATATTGCCACTGGCCAAATTAGAGGGACTCAGATCCCATTTATGTTACACAGAAAACGTGGAGTTGTTTTAGGGGAGTTTTTCATCAGAGGAAGTGCATTGGGATTTTATCACATCAAATATTTTTCTGAACATTAGCAGTACAGGAGAGAGCTGGGTGATAATGATTATTGCCAGAGTAACTTCTGTCCGATCAATAAAGATTTATCAGTAACTCTACACAGCTTTTGCAAATAAAAAGACATCCCAGAAATTACAAATTCATTCATCACAAAAATCTCTCAGACCCATGATTTAATTTCAGACCAGCATGCCTCACAGCAATCCAAGGCGTGCTAACATGATTACTGCTGGATTAGAACTGAAGAAACTATTATTTTTTTTATCTTGTTTGTTTAAATGGTATTGCAAACACATCACATGGTAAATGTTGCTTTTTAGCTGTTCTTTCGCAATTGAGGCTAGCAGGGGTCTACATCATTAAGTATTACGTTCACACTTGGATATCACAGTTTCATGTAAAATAGAGGAAATAAAGGCAGCAATTATAGCAGCATTTGCAATGATGATAAATCAATATCACTTCGCCAATGTGTGTTTGTTTAGGGCAACAACCACTAAGAGCATGCAATAAAATCTTATTTTAATTATAAAGGCTGGGTAGGAGTATTTGTTATTGTTAGAGCATTTTGGGTCAGAAAATACAATCGAAAAGCCAACAAAAGTATCAGTTCAATCGGAGTGAGCTTTGGTTAGAGCTTTTGAAACATGTATATTGAGACCAGTAGGTCAGAGGGATACATCATACCCTGCAGACCAGGGATTTACCATCAGCACTGCCCCCCTGAATCTCCACCATCATAACAAACAATAACAACCGCAACGTTGGCGGCAGAGAGCTGCTGTGATGCTATCACACATCAAATCCCAGATTCGCCCTCTGATTGGAGGAGGGAGAGGAAATCCTCATCTTGAGTCCCACAATCATTAGCATAAATCACAGCTGCAATTAAAACCTCGTTTATCTTAATTACTGAACTAATGAGACGAGTCCCGCAGGAGTGAGCCACACTCTCTGAGGACACTCGGGGCGAGGAGCGGGAAGGCAAGGGAGGCGTTGTGCCGAGTCGCACTAAAGTCTGCAAACAAGCACGCCCTCACACTAATCTGACTGCAGCAGGGCACACAAGTCTGGATAGACAGAGACATATGCGCAAGCACACATGTACAAGCACACGCACACAAACCCCCCCCACACACATGCATCATCTGACAACCTTACCCTCACACCTTTATCTCCTGGCACTGCTTCACCCTTCAACTTCCATTATCTATCAAAGTTATAATGATTTTATCAAGCCTACAGGCTCCATCTCCATAAGGGCTTAGTGCGGTGCTATAACTCTTGATTTTGCAACGACTGGGAATACATCGCACCACCTAATTAATGTCTTTTTAATGCTCTTCTCCTCTGGAGCTTAACTCAGCCCTTCAACTTTGCAACAAACACAACACACACACAATAATACAACATGTGGCAGCAGACGGTAAGTAAGACTGAGTAGGTGTGTGCACTGAATGGGAGCCGAGTGTTTGTGGCGAGCTCCATGGAGAAGTGGGCTTGGCTGTGGACTGTGCACACATGCTTTAAAGCACGCTCACAAATAATACATAGAACTGCGCACTCATGCTCTCATGCATGCACACACACACAGGGGTCAAATTCCCTTGTTCAGCTGTGAGGTCAGGCAGTGACTCAGCAGATGGCAGAACAATGAATATCTTCATCACCCAAAAATTCCCATGCTGCGCCAGGTTTATCAAGCAGGGCCAGCCCTTATCAGCCAGCTGGCAATACTGGAGGCACTGATGTCTTTCCATCCTGACCATCCTGGGCTCGACAGGGGGCACACAGAGTTTAAAGGACACGGTCCACACACGGCTGTAATCCTCCCAACTGGTGTTTATTTTCACCACACACATCAATGTTTCAGACCTAAAGGATCTTAGAAGGATTGCTCGTCCTTTGGGATTGAAACGTTGATTGTGGTGAAAATAAACACCCTGTGGGGATATTAAAGCAACATTACATCAGTACAGGGACCGCAAAGTCAAAAGTATTTGTTTCATTTATCGTAATGGGAATATGGAAGCAAGAGTGGTAAGAAGAATAGAGGGCTTCATCTTACAGAATCTCTTACAGGAAAACATACTGTTTTGTAAGACAAAACAGGACATTTAGATTAAATAAGTAAATATCAGATCAATGAGAGGTTATTTTCTTATAGCACTCATATCCAAAATCTTAAAAATGAATTACATCTGTTACGTGATAGTTTGTTACATACAAAATACAAAAGAAGGAAAACAGAAAGACTGACTTTGCATTCATTTTATCTGTTGACCTTTGTGTGCCTAAATAAGAAACCAAAAGATGATGCTACATACTGTAGATGATGTAGCAGGAGTGATGTGGAAGACTGCTTATTATTATTGAGTGGTGCTGATTTCTGCTTACCCCATTACTAACTTACTGTGACTAAGATAACCTTGTTATGGTGTTAACATGACAATTGCATTAATCTGAGTATTGACTTAATGTGTATAATTACATCATCACACTGCAGGTAAAATCAGTCAGTGGCTGTAATCCTACTGAGCTGTGCATGTAAATGTTTACATGCACAGCTCAGTAGGATTACAGCCATAGTTCGACTATGCTACTCAATCAGACAGCTGCAGTTGTCCGAGTATACATGCCGGTGAGAAAATTGAATTGTTGGCCGAAGTATGTCATACTCCGGTACGATGGGTGGCGCTGTACCCATTTCAACTAGTGGTAAGAGAGCATCCTCCGGCTGAACTCTGGACACCACCAGCAACAACAAACTCTGCCTCGGCATTCGAGAAAGATGATGTACGAAGAGCAAGACGAAGCTACATCTTTGTACTTTTCATATATGGTGTACATGATAATTACACAAACTAGACACACAGTCTGATGGAACATATACATGCAAGAGTAATGCCGATCCAGTCCAGTTTTAGTCAGACTAAGGTGTAGATGCATCTTAAAATCTGATCATAGTCAGACTAACCCAGTAATTTGGTTTTCTTGAGTGTCATGTAAACACACTGAGTGTCTTCTTTCACAGTTAGTCCATCTTTCTCTTTCTTTGCTAATTGTTGCCTGTAACTGCTTGTAACGTTGTGATTTAAAAGGTTGCCCACGGGAGCACAATTAATCGGCATGTCCCCTCAGAAATGCCACAGGGCAAGAGTTGTAGTTGTTTGCGATATGTGGGTAAATGAAAAGAAGTATGTTGCTGCTCAGTGCACTAACATTGCGTCTCCATGTCCCGTTTATTATTTCCTTATCAAGCCATCTCAGTTAGGCAAACCCAAGACACTCGATTAAATTTGTGGCAGCAGTGTTTCTTTTCCCGCAGGCCGCTGTTTCTCTCAGTTATGCCGCTTTTATACACAGTTTTCTTAGCTTAGCTTCCTTAGCTAGTTGTCCAACACTGTTTTATGCTTATGAGGCTGAACAAAGCTATGTTAAGGACATGGTGCAGAGACGAGGATGCGTCTAAACCTGACACAGGGATGCATGTTGGTGGTAACGGGAGATAGTGTCCTCTGCAGGGTGAGGCAGTTGGAGATTCATGTGAGAGCAACGGTGGGAGACAGCAGCAACTACAATGGTAAGCTAATATGCAACTGATGCCTTAGGATAACACTGAGGGGACACGCCAACGCTCTCCATCATGATGTTTCACCATAGACATCGTCATATGCCAAATCGGCAGATATCGCCCAACTCTTTTGGAAGGTTGCCAGTTCAAATTTCCAATCAATCAAAGGTTTGATGAGGATTGCTCACTGGAGTGTCATTAAGCAGACATGCCAAACACAAGTAAGTCTGAGAGTAAAACAGTGTGTGCGGGCTGTTACCCTGTCATTAAAAGTTTAAGTTAAATGGATTTTCTTATTCGGCAAACTCACCAAAGGGATTTGGAATCATTCTTGTATTTTCACGTCATTACATAGATAAGGCTGAATGACGAGATATCTGTCTAATAGTGACAATCCCAGATATGGACTAACAACAAAATCTAACTCAGAGCTCCTTGCCCCTAGGTAAATCTGTCCACCAAGTTTCATAGATATCTGTTCATGAGTTTTGGAGATATCTTCCTGGCAGACAGACAGACAAAGTTACTGGCAGGCACAAACATCACAGCCTTGGCAGAGGTAAGAAAACTCAGTTCAGGAGTATTAAAGCAGGATCACTGCTATAGCCTTATCAGCACAGTGCAAACTCTAGCTTCCTCCCTCGTCTTTAAAGTAAAACTCTCAGATATAGTAACACCAACACAAGTCATGGATCTTAGGAAGAGGCCCAATATGGTGATCATTAGCCCTGACACTTGTTTTACCCCCATTGCTTGTGTGCCATATCTGACAAAACATTGTAACAACACAAGTAGGCAACAACAGATAGACATGAGATCACCCTCTTCTGCCGAAAGGTTAAACTCATCAGTCTGACAAACTGTAATCCTGTTTTGATGGCACGAGCCAACTTGTGAATGATAACACTAAATGACGGCTGACTCTGCACAACTGCACCAAACTGTGATTAATAATTGCTCACGGGCAAACCTATTCTCCAACTCTGAGGCTCTGCTCTCTGCACGTATTGACTGTTGTGCTTGATGAGACTTGTCTATAATGGCTGTGGGATTATGATAAGAAGTGATCGATTCCCCCTCTCTGTGCTGTGGATGTCAGATTGATTATGTGACTCGTACCTGAGATGATGGTGTAGCCGATGCCTCTCGGACGGCCGAGATCCTGGTCAATGGCTGTTATCTTCCGCACTTCATATCCCTGCAGAGACACACACACACGCACAAATTAAACAGTGTAAACTGTGTAAATCTTTCACTGTTGCATTTTTTTTCTACAGTAGTTCCATTTTAATCTGACTTTTTATGGTAGGACAACTTGTATTACAGTTTTGAGAGACCGGCAAATTAAACAATGAAATTTCTACTTTATGGATTTTGTCTTCTGATGTATGTGAAGAAATACGTTTCAAATTCATTATATTGTTAGAAAGTGTTAATGTGTTGCTGTCAAGCTGGCACTGAATCATTAAAATCTGTAATTGGAGCATCAACTTAGAAACACATTTCCCACTCATATGCATCATCCAATGAAGAAGAACATGAATGAGTATTTTCAAACATCAAACGGCAACATCAAATTTTTACTAAATTAGTTTTTCATTATGAGTGTGTTGTGAGTGCTTTTTTGGAATTAATTTATTTTTTCAATGTTTTAAAATGCTCAGCACCAGTGAGTCCAACAAAACCACAATATGACAGCTGAAAAAAGAAAAAGAAAAAAAAAACAGAAAAAGAAAGAGAGAGAAAGCTGTTTGAAAAGTCTTTGATCCACTGAGCTTTCTCAGCCTTCGTGCCTCAATCAGACACGGTGGTGATACTTAAAAACCCCTGTGCTGCAGTGAGAGATGGTGAGACCCTCCCTACTTTCCAATTTCCTTCCGCCTCTCCTCCTCCCACCCGCCTTCCCTCCCTCACTTCCCCCGTTTAGCTCCCTCGCTCACACCCAAGCAAGCTGCCTCCCATTGATCCTGCAAATTGTGTCTAAGGCGTGTTTATGCTCCATTTCTGCCAAAGCATCTCCTGTCATTGACCAATTACAGCAGAATCAATTACAAGCCTTTTAGAGAGACTGATTCACACCAATCACTAGCTGAGAGGGAAACACACACGCACGCAAGCATGCACGCACGCACACACGCACGCACACACACACACACACACACTAAAGATTTAGGGACTAAGAGAAATAAAGGATAGAGAAAGCGGGTGAGGAGAAGAAGTGATGCTGAAGTAATATGAGCAATATTCTCAAGCTGTCCACACAAGTGGAATACGTTCAATCAACCGTCTAAGATACAATCCCCCCTCCTGCAAACACACACACACACACATGCACGCACGCAGGCACGCACAGTACCACCAGTACTCATACTCAAACCCCCTCTCCCCCTAGTCATCCTTTCATTTCTAGCTACACAGTGCATTACCCCCCAGCCCATTCTCCTTTTCTCCTTTTCTCCTCATTGATTTGACAGCCAAATTGTGTTTGTCCTAGAAGGGGCTTAAACGTCAGTCCAAGCAGCGTGGATTCAGAGCTATAACTGCTGAAAACGCTGCCCTGTGATTTCGTCTGAAAAAAAAATATTTTCCTCAACTCCTTTGTCAAAGTTTTCCACGGATGACGGGTTGATTGGCTGGAGAAAAAGAGAAAGACAGACACAGAGAAACAAACAGGAACTGAGGGAGACAGAGGCAGAAATAGAGGGGAGGTTGTGTTGTATGTGTGTGAGTGCGTGTGCACCCACACCTCCGAGAAATGACCTATGACAGGGATCCAAGTTTGATTTCCCTTTACGTGTAAATGTCACGGGCCTTGAGAACAGTTGACACTCGTTCTGTCACTGTACGCCCTCGGCTTATCACCACCCAACACTGCCTAATGGAAATGACACATGCCTGTTAGAGTCGTACATGAGTGCATCGGAAGTGTGCGTGTGTCGGTGTACAAGAGCGGTGGCACTGTTGGCCTGTATTTGTCTCACTTTAAGCACTGTTGTTATCCTGTCTGTGTCTGTCGTGGGGTCAAAGGGGCTCGCTAACAGATTTTGGTTTGCACGCCTGCCGTGACCTCCTCCTCCAAAGTTGCGGTAATAGGATTATACACTGCCCCCTACTGTTAGAGGCAAGAGCTACAACACTTGGAGGCAGAATTACTGAGGCTTAATGCTGCTCAGCTGCTGTGAGAAATCTGGAATCCACTCACCAATGTCAACTTAGTGATCCAACGTAATACTGTCTTTTTAACTCTTTTAACTCACCTTTTTTCCATTTCACCCCGGCATTCTCTTTGCACCCCTCTCACACCTCCCCCCTCCTCTTTATCCTGTTGTGACCTTCCTGGTGACAGTTGATGAATCAGAGAGTTGGGGAGACACCGGGCGTCGACTCCGTCACGCCCCGTTAATATGCATGCAAATGTAGCACTTGACATTTCTACTACAGCGCGTGCAGGCTGGGGACGAGAAATGTGCGGGTGGGTGCTGTGGCTGGGTTGGGGGAGAAAGGTGAGAGAAGAAGAGCCGAGAGAGACAGAGAGAGAGAGAGAGAGAGAGAGAGAGAGAGAGAGAGAGAGAGAGAGAGAGAGAGAGAGAGAGAGAGAGAGAGAGAGAGAGAACAGATAAAAGGACGGACAGTATTATGCCCCTGTGTGTAATTCCCTCTCTACGAGTGGAAACATCAATAGCCGGACCATTAGCCACCTGGGAACTGAGTTTAGAGGGCTGAGTCAGGGGAGTGAACATAATGGTGTACAGGGAAACAGACACTCAGTGTATTAGATACCCGTTCCAAACCTACGCCCAATAAAGACAAAGGTAAGGTCAATGGTGAGACTCCATTGCTTAGTGCTTCATACAACACACGGGCTTCATACCTCACACACGTGTAGCACATGGTGAGATAAATCCTAGGGCCCCTGTGACCTTTGCTAGAGGCCCCCCATCCCTGAAGCTGGACTGTAAATCTCCCACAGTAATTACAGTCTCAAACACCTGCAGTGCTGTATGTAGGAGCCTCAGGGGCTGAGTTTGGGTCTGTGCGGGTTTTTGGGGGAGGCTGGCTCAGGAGTGAGGATGAGAGGTGAGTCATCCTGCCCCAATAATAACTCCGATTTTTAACCATATTTCTCTTGCACCTGTTCCAAGCACCTCCTGAATAATCAAAGAGGAGGATGAACTTGGGACGGGAGGAGCTGCGGATGAGCGATGCTGTGAAAGATAAGTGGAATATGTTGGCAACAGAGAAGGATGGGAGGGAAAGACAGATCACAGGATTTCACATAAAAGCTGCATGAATAGGATACAAGCAGTGTGATGCCAGTTGGGACTGTACCACTGACCAGGGGAATGTCCTCCTCTATGTTGGTACTGTAGGGCAGATTGGTGAAAATAGGGTCCATATCCTGGACATCAGTGATGCTGATAGCTAAGTTGGCAAGCCGGGACAGGGGTCTCAATTTGTCTTGATCCTGATAGAAATAAAAACAGAAGTTAAGTATATGCACATGGATTCAATGGTCTTTGCTCATGTAGAGTCAGAATGCTTCTCATGTTTGTGTGCTGACCGTGGCATTGACGGTGAGCTGGTAAGCTGAGGTTGTCTCGTAGTCTAGAGGTTTGATGACGGTGACGGTGCCTCGGGCTCCGTCGATAGCGAAGAAGGGAGAAGGTGGTTGGAAGGAGAAGAGAACGCTGCCTCCGGTGCCCTGGTCCGGGTCTGTCGCGTTCACCATGAACACTGATCTGCCCACTGGTGTGTTCTGAAAGACACACACAAATGCTGGCATTAGGAGCACAGTCTTAGAGAAATGTTCAGGATGAATACTAATATATGACTGCTGAAGTAGAGATTGAACTTATAACCTTCATATGTGGTTAACACACAGGCCGTATATAACTACATAGCCACAGAGGACATTTTAATTCAGTGATCATTTTTGGAACACAGTGACCTATTTGTGACTGTGAATGTGTATATTCATTCCCTGCAGCAACTCTGAACATGACTGCAAATAACAATGTAATCCTGGTCCAACTGGATAAATGATGGCAATGATGAACAAAATGAGATCACACACAGTTGGTTTTAAATATTGACCATTCTGGAGACCAAATGTTGGAGAGGAAGAAGATAAAAGATGGATTCAGCTCCTTCGATTCCAGTGGGTGCCTGCTCATCGCTATAGCATCATTCACTCATTTTAATAAGACAAATAAGCCATCCAGCATCGTTTTAAAACCAAACCCTTGGACAATGCTGCATGATTTCTCAGAGAATATGGAAATGTTTGTTTTGCGGCTCGAAAGAAGACTGTCTCATTGGCATTTCCAGTTAAATGTTTGACAAATACTCAGGAACCTCTACTGAAAGAACACACTTCAAAGAGTGGTAAACTACAGATTTTTTTTTTTTTATCAGCAAATTGTTTGTCCCTTGATTTCAATAGGGAAATGCTTCTCTTCGTGGTGTAATTGCAGTCAAAGTTATTTGTTTGGACTGATACCTGTCATCATTATCAGCCCTGTCAATCATTTGGGAGGAAAAACAGTCATTAACCTTCTCTCTTAAGTGTGTCCTTTAATTTTCTATAGGCTTTCTTCATCAGGATTCATATGACATAGATCTGTTGGGTTTTTTAATGCATGGGCTTGTTTGTGTGTGTATGTACTTGTACACCTGCATGTGTCTTGCAAAGTCGTCTGCTTTATCAACTTTGCTTTGTTTTAAAAAAAGAGTTAAGAATTATCAACTGGACAGAGAGGCTGCACAATGCCACATCGGAGGACTGTTTGTCCAAGTCATGGTCATTGTTGAAACACTCCCCAGGTCCTGCAGAGTGGCTTGTGTGTCTAAGTTTAAGAAACATCCCCATTAATTGGAATTTTATCTCAAAATAGCCACACACACACACACACACACACACACACACACACACACACACACACACACACACACACACACACACACACACACACACACACACACACACAAAATAAATAAGAAATCACAGTGCCTACAGATACAAGGAAAAATGTGCATGAGGACGGGAGGTTTTCCAGGTATATTACAGGACAAAAGCCCACATTCTCCTCCTCTCTTTGTCTCTCACACACTCACCTGTACACATGCACACACACACACACAGTTCATGGTGTGTGGCCTTGTTTACTGCAGGGGGAGAAGTGCGACCACATGGGGAGGTCATGGTATTGAACTGAGCTGGGCCCTGAGCCAAAGCTAAAGTGACACAGTAAGAGAGCAGTTGACCCCACAGTCTGTCTGCATGGGTGTCAGGGGAGTGTGGAGGTGTATTTGCATGTATTGTTGGTAATTCTTTGTGTATACGTGTGTACATTTCCTCTTGCTACTGTCGTGCTGTGTCATGGTGTATAAAATGGTGTGTGTTTGTGTGAATTCTTGGGTTGGAACATGTGCAGTGGTCTGAAAAAGTTTATCACACTTAAATGTTTCAGATCATCAAACAGATTTAAGAATAAGACAAAGATAACACAAGTAAACACAAAATGCAGTGTTTGAAGGAAGTGTTTTATTATTAAGTGAAAAAAAATCCAAACCTACAGGGCCCTGTGTGAAAAAGTGATTGCCCCTCTGTTAAAACACAACGTAACTGTGGTTTTCAATTTCTCTAGCCACATCCAGGCCGGATTACTGCCACACCTGTTCTCAATCAAGAGATTAGTTAAATAGGACCTGCCTGACAAAGTGAAGTAGACCAAAAGATCCTCAAAATCTAGCCATCATGTCGAGGTCCAAAGAAATTCAGGAACAAAAGAGAAAGAAAGCGATTGGGATCTATCAGTCTGGAAAAGGTTATGAAGCCATTTCTAAAGCTTTGGGACTCCAGTGAACCACAGTGAGCCATTATCCACAAAAATGGTGAAAACATGGGACAGTGGTGAACCTTCCCAAGAGTGGCTAGCCGACCAAAATTACCCCAAGAGTGCAGCGACGACTCATCCAAAAGACCCCACAACAACCTCTGAAGAACTGCAGGCCTCACTCGCCTCAGTTAAGGTCAGTGTTCATGACTCCACCATAAGAAAGAGACTGGGCAAAAATGGCCTGCATGGCAGAGTTCCAAGACATAAACCACTGCTGAGCAAAAAGAACATGAAGGCTCATCTCAGTTTTGCTAGAAAACATCTTGATGATCCCCAAGACCTTTGGGAAAATACTCTGCGGACTGACGAGACAAAAGTTGAACTTTTTGGAAGGTGTGTGTGCCATTACATCTGGCGTAAAAGTAACACAGCATTTCAGAAAAGAACATTGTACCAACAGTAAAATATGGTGGTGGTAGTGTGATGATCTGGGCCTGTTTTGCTGCTTCAGGACCTGGAAGACTTGCTGTGGTGAAACCATGAATTCTGCTGTCTACAAAAAAATCCCGAAGGAGAAGGTCAGGCCATCTCTTTGTGACCTCAAGTTGAAGTGGACTTGGGTCCTGCAGCAAGACAATGATTTAAAACACACCAGCAAGTCCACCTCTGAATGGCTGAAGGAAAAACAATATGAAGACCTTGGAGTGGCCAAGTCAAAGTCCTGACCTGAATCCTATTGTGATGCTGTGGCATGACCTTAAAAAGGTGGTTCATGCTCGAAAACCCTCCAGTGTGGCTGAATTACAACAATTCTGCAAAGATGAGTGGGCCAACATTCCTCCACAGTGCTGTAAAAGACTCATTGCAAGTTATCGCAAAGGCTTGATTGCAGTTGTTGCTGCTAAGGGTGGCCCAACCAGTTATTAGGTTTGGGGGGTAGTCACTTTTTTACACATGGCCGTGTAGGTTTTTCCCCCTTAATAATAAAAACCTTCATTTTAAAAACTGAAAAATGTAAGTGTTACAAACATGCAAAAAAAAGAAATCAGGAAGGGGGCCAACACATTTTCACACCACTGTACATGTCTGGACAGTATGAACATGTGGGGTGAGACTGTCTGTGTGTGTGTGTTTGTTCTAATTTGTGCAATAAAATGTGTGTGACTTCGAGCTGTTGACCTACTATCTTACTCTCAAGGACAGGGGGCCATCAGCCATGTAACACAACAACATAACAGCGAGGTAACTGCCCCTGTCTACATGACTTTACATTACATCAGCTGCACATACACTTCCTCGGTCTCTCTGCTTCTGGCATTCCTCTCGCTTGATTTCTTTCCTTTAACTTATCCCATTGGGCTCTACACATGCATGAGCAGTGCTGGAAACTGGTCTGTCTCACCAGATTAAGCCAGATTTCCACGTGGGAATTGAAGGACAGACAGAGGAAAGGGATCTGAGGAGTGTAGCTGCAGGGGAAGACGAGAGCAACAGATGCCAGAGAGAGCAACAGATATCTCAATCTCTCAGCCTTGAAGTTAAAATGCCCTGATGTATGCAGACAGGGTCACAGGTCATTTCTGAGCCTGATATATTAAAAGTTATTGCATTCTAGATCAAAATAAGGATATTTGACAGTCTCCCTGTCTGTTTAGATCTTAGATGAGTAAATTCAAAACTCTAACATGCAATCCCAATCCCTGTCACTGTCTTTCACCTGTGGCCCGACAGGTAGATCAGGTCTCCTAACTAATGTTAGTGAAACTGTTGTTAATAATTCAATATCAAAGCCCAAACACGCATTTAAGAGAACTGTTATGAAAAACAAACAAAAAAATGTAGATGTTTATAAAGAGAAATAACCAGAACAACAAAATGACTTAAAAGTCTCTTTGGGAAGTCGGTTGGTAGATCGTATTCTGTTCACAGAAACTTTGCTGCAGCACACAGCTGAAGCAAACCTCATCAACAGTTCCTGAGTGAGGGAACAGTCACTAATCCACTCCCCCATGACAATAACTGCATTTGAATAAACATCTAAGCTGCATTTCTCTGATATATTTCTTATCCTTGTCAAGTTGTCTGCTTGTGCGAGAATTGGAAACACCTGTAAAAGGTACCCCTCAGCCTGCAGCATGACACTGCAGCACAGGCACAAATTAAATGGATAAAAATGCACAGATTCAAACTCTAGGTAAGTGAATTACATATTCCTGCATAGGCTTGTTTGTTTGTGTATGTGCACTTGTACACCTGTATGTGTGTCTAGCATGGTTGTCTGCTTTATCAACTTAGCTTTGATGTCAAGAAGGCAGTTTGACAGTTAAGCATTAGGTGAGTGTGTGTGTGCGAGTACCTCTTTTTGGAAAGAGAACTTGTGTGTGTGTGGATGAGATCTGGATGTGTGAGGAGAAAATATGTGATATGACGTATCATTTTCCTCCCCTAAAGGATGCCAGGTTCTATCTCTCTCAACACAGCAGCTTGTGAAACAATGACTCATTAACACCGCCCAGTGTCAAACGCCACAAGGTTCAGTAAATAATGCCAAACACTCAAACACGTAAACACACACACAAACATCAGTTTTGATCTTCCAGATTTGACAGTGCCACGGTGTTCAAAGCAGTTCAAGCAACAAAAGTTCAAAGCTTTGCTGAGAATCACAGATGACCAACTATCAGCCGTATGTGCCAATGTGGTACTTCAGAGGTTAGCAGGCTTGGTCATATGCAGGTAAAGACTCTCTTTGAGCGGCTCTGGAGGCTCTGATGCCTGCTAAGAGAGACACAGTGTAACCACCAGCCATTCCCCTTATTCATTCTTATCTTGTTTTCCCTTTATCACCCCACTGGAAGGCTTTCAAGGTCAAACTGCCCCGTTTGCAAAAGCGGTGCATTTCAGTCCTAAGAGACAAACAATAAAGGAACCTATTTAAAAAGTGGCCTTGTGATCATGAGCTACTTAAGATAATTTCACTGCAATCCAGCAGCCAACTGCTAGAGAGAGCACTACACCCCGTCTGGTAATCCGCTCATTGCAGCTCACCGTGGAGCTCATCGGAGAGTAAAAAGCCTTCAGACATATAGTCTTCAGCTTGGCCTTTTGTACCTTCCGCTGGGTCTCAATAGCTTGCCATCATACCATTGATTGGACCCGTGTGATGACGATTACAAGTCAATGTGGGTGACCAAGCGCAAAAGGCTAGACAGTGAATCCCTTGATTTTATTACCCTATAAGACTGTCCAATTACTTTTTCATAAACAAGTCAGATAATAAACAATTCCCAGCGAGGACTGATGAGTCCAGTGGCTGTAATACTGGGTACCACTGTGAGCTAGCTAAGAAAAACTGTTTGTGCCTCTACATATTCCTTCAAGTGCAAAAGCCATATGGTTAGCCATAGTGCATATTCCCGTGTATGTCTTGACAGTGTCTTGTGGCTTTTAAATAAATGGGGGTTATTACCAGTGGGAACCAGAATGTTAAGTGGCATGACAGTTGGAGAGGGATGAAGAGGATGAAGAGAGCTTCTTGCTGTGTCTTATCTGAAGCGCACTGCAGGAATCACCCTCTTCTCCATCTGAGAGGCTACTACGTATGGAATTTGAGGGGGAGGAGAGACATGCTGTAGTGTACAGAGAGGGAGATACAGATATTTCATATTTAGAACATTCTGTTCAGGCATCTTGTGTTATAAACTTAATTGAGAGTTGATGTTGCACCAGCTTACTCTTAAGACTTTATAATGATGCAATATACATTCTTGCAAACTCATTTATTCTGAAAGAGAAAGGTATCTAGACACTTGGTTACCAGTTGATTTTTCTTGCTTATGATCCCCTTTTATATGGTCATCTGGTTCAGGCACACATTATTTTAAACAAAGTCCTATAGGTCACAATACATCCAATACCAAAACAAGTAACCCCTGGAAGCCCTGCAGTCCAGGGGACTCTCAGGAGAGGTCCAAGGCAAAATTCTGATGAGGTGGAAATCCATGGAAGAGTGGAAGAAATTGCTAAATGAATTAACATTCTCAGGAGCATTGTGGGCATAACTCTGTAAAAGGAGGAGGAATATCATGATCCTTCTGAGACCTGCTGCTATAGCCATAGTCAGTGAATGGGCAAAAAGGGTGTTGGTCAGGCAAGTGACCAAGAACCCAACGACCCTGATAGAGAATCTGAGAAAATGCTATGTATGCAGCATTTCATCAGTCAGACCCTTGCAGTAGTGTGGGAAGATAAAAGTCACTTCAGATGGAGCACACAACAGCCAAAAGAAGAACATGGCCTGGATACCACATTCCAGCAATAAAGATACATTGGGACAAACCACCCTACAGTTAATATATTATTAAATACAGTCTGATTACAATTAAATATGGTGCTTGTAGCATGCTATGGGAATGGATTCATTTCACAGAAATAGATCCTTGAAGAAGACTGATCCAAACACCCTCAACCAAAATTCAATGTCAAATTAAATCACACAGTACAGACAATGCTGGATTTGCTTCAGAAACAATCTTTGGCTCTCAAAGTGAACCTCAATGAAAAAAGTTGGAGATATCCGAAGACCAGGATTACACTCGGTCCTAACTGAAAGAGATTCAGCGATTTGCGAGGAAGACCGGGGGACACTAAAGGGATACCAAGAAAAGACCATTACAGCTGCTGGAATCACTGCTAAGGCTTGTTTTACAAGGTAATAAATTAATGGCCTTATTGTACCTACTTAGAGCAACATTATGGAACTTTTTACCTTAATATAACAGCTCATTTTGTTGTAATAAGGTGAATGGTGTCTCTGTCTCAGCCACTCTGCCCCTATTACTTGCTTCTGCACTGCATAACTTCAGCTAGAGGTAGAGGTAGGATCAGAGCATTACATACATGTTTACTTCAACACACAAGTTTTCAGCATATAACACTGTTGTGACCTAATATGTTTGGTTTGAAGCTAGCACCTATTACGTCTGACAAATTGTTACAGACCTGGGGCTCAGAAACTGTAAAGGGAAGCCAAATCACACAGAGGGCCACTTTTTACACATGTGCTTTCAGATGAAATATCTAATTCAATACTGTGTGTGGTTAGATTGCAAGAAAATCATATTCAAAGTAAAATAGAACAAAGTGAAGGATATTGATTTATGCCCAAACCCACAGGCTCGAGAGAGGAACAACAATGTTAGAAATGACTGAAAAAGACTGACCACAATTTGTGAGGAGACCAAGAAAAACAAGTACTTAACGGACAGAGAGTGAGAGAAGAACGAAAGCGAGGGTATATGTATGAGCGTATGAAAGTCAAAGCCCGTCACTAACAGCCATGAGACTTTTGTAATAAAGCAGGGAGACCATATTCCCTTTTAACTGTGTCTCTGCTGTATAATACCGTGGTGTTTGCGCTGCTGTCTCTACTGCCTGGGCTGAAGGCAGCAGCAGAGTGCTTGTCTCCTGTGGGCCGAACCTCAGGTTCAACATGACAGGGAGACTTCAGAGGGCCCTGGAGAGTCCAAGCCTGGCCAGACCTCTGGACTACATGGCCCAGCTTCTCTCGGGAACCATGAGGGATGACTGGGGATAAAGTCCAATGAGTGCTGGAGCTCTATGTGTAATGGATCTGGGCGGTTAAATGTCAGCTTTCTCTCTTGTGGGGAGTCCATGAGGGAGCAGTCAGCAGCACAGTAGGATGATGTTCTGTCCAACAACAACTTAGTTTAATTAATTTATACATCAATTGAGTGATGGAAGAGCTGAAGCCAAATTCACTCAGACTGCAGTGTAAAGGCAAATTATGCTCTTCAGGTGCACAAGCTAAAAGCCCCAAATTAGAGCACGATTTGTTCCAAAAAACAAATCACTGAATCACAACTTTTGCAATGGTGAAGTGCTATTAAAAGCAGCAAACAGTAAGGTGTGAAAAATAGAAATTCTTAGCTTCTATGTAATACTTCTCTTCAAAAGAATAATCATTATCAGCCAGAATTTGGATTATACTGACTTTCATTGGATGCATGTTACTGTTACTCATTAAAACAGGAATGCAAAAGCAATACCTCGACACTGCACTTTCCCTTCTCTCTAAGGAAATGAAGATTGGTCTCCATCAGCAGTGGAATTCATGCCATAATGCCTCTATTTTTTAACAGTGCAGAGAATAAACATGGTAAGTATTCTTCTATTTATCTACTAAGTGCACACTGAATGCATTCATTACCATTCTTGACAATCCGTCAAACAAAAAAATGACCCGAACAGCCCAAAGTACTTTGTCGGATACACGCCAGCATCCCTCTCCACACTCAAGCACTTCATTTCCTCTTATCTGTTTATCATTTCTTATCATTCCTGCTTATCATTTATATTTATAACGACAAGGAAACAATGATTTTGTATTCAAACCTAAAACGGAACAATCCACAGATAGTTGATGATTGGAAAAGACGCTAGTCTGGTTAAAACTGTAATATTCTAATATTCTATTTAATGTGCCTGTGAAAAACTTTTTTGGTTGTGTATTTACCGCAATGGCTTCATTTGTCAGGGTATTTTGGATCAAATCTCACCTGCACCTTTGTGAAACAGACTGAACCACAATTGTTCCACACACAACAACTTTTGTAAAACTGGTCTTAAGTTGTCTTTGTGTTCAGGCTTCAATGTGTCTGTTTATGTCTATGTAGCTATCAGTGTGCTTTACTGGTGTTATTCAGCCCACTTGAACTTTCACTACATTTGGTTGACTGTTCAACTGCTACCCACCTACTTGTAGGCCACGTTATGCTGATCCAGTAAGAAATGGCAGTCAAAGGTCAGTCTATGGCATATTATTTCTGTTATTTGAAGTAAACTCAACTTTTTGTTCTACCTGGTAAAGGCCACGACACACCCACAGACTTGAGTACAATGTTCTGCTCTTATATTGTCAGAAATGTAAAAGACATGGTGATTTGCAGGGGTAGTGCCCAGGCTTTGGCCCCCTGCTGCTCACAGCTCCAGAGGCCCAGCTGTTCACTACAATAGAGTCATGATTACACCTACACTGCTCACAAGGTTCTCGGTTCCTCCCCAGCTGTCTGCTCTCCGCTTCTAACCCAGCAGGCATGTGATTGTACCGGCTCGGCTCAGCCTTTCACTGCCTGCCTCTCACAACCTCTGTCCCTCCATCAATGCCTCCCACATGTGGCGCCTTATCACACTGGCACTGGCATTATTCTGACCCATGTGAGAGAATGTATTGCAAATGAGGAGATAAAGGCTTTTGATTAGGTGGTTACTTCATGGTGGTGGCACCTAAGAACGAGTACAATCACTTGTTTAATAGATAGGTCCATATTTAATAACAGAGATAGTGCTGCTGTTGTGGTGCTATCTGCTTGTCACTGGGGAATCCTAACTCTGGCTGTAACTGATGAAACAAACACAGATAATCATATGAAATTTAAACACTAGAACTGGAATCATTTGTATAATTAAAAACTAAAAGATGTGGCTTTTTCATGCCTAAAAGCAGCTCAACCAAAAAAACCTGTTGCACCTGCGGATTGTGTCTTTCACATATAAATAAACTTTTGTTACATTTGACATAAAAGTTCAAGCGTTCAAGCTCAAGGGGGGAGCAACGGTAGTGCTAGAGTAGGCTACAGAAACTAGGAGTGCAGCGGAGCGTTTAGCATCATAAGCGCGTCGTCAGTGTTAGTGTAATTACTCTCATTGTTAGAAGGGGGACACGAAGGTTTCACACAGCAGGTTTAACATAAATTAAGTGGCTAGCACTTACAGCTAAGTGCTACTAACAAGACCCAAATATAAGACCCCAAAACAACAATTTCAGGGATAACAAAACAAGCACAGTACCAATGAAATGCTGACTGGTATAATAATAGCATCTTCACATTGATGATTGACCAGACATGGGCAGGCCGATTCAAAGCCATTTGGTGATATTATCACGATTTGGAGCATTAAGTAACACTGTGAACTACCATAAGTGAAAGCCAAAAGTGGACATAAATGATTTGTTCCTAGCATGATGTCCGACACTTTTTATTACACTTGTGAAAGCAAATTCCGTAGGACCCTGTCATTCAGGTAAAATTCAACATTCAGCTTCACCACAAGAGACTAAAACATGCCATGTGGACAATCCAAAGATTTTAAATCTTAAGTGACAGTGCTCTGTGTTTTAAATAACTACTTGTGTGCCCTAATATGGGTCATTCTAAGTGCTTAATTTTGCACAAAGGCTGAACCCCCCCAAATGATGCTCTGATCAGCCCAAGTGCCTCCTAAGTGTGTCTCTGGTCAGCCAAAGAGCCACTGCTGTATGGCAAGGCACTCTGATGTGACCTTCGGGCGAAATAAACCCCAACATAACCATTAAACATAACCATAACCCTGTACACAGCAAAGTGCCCCTAGATTTTTGCCCATGTGTGGGAGTCAGTGCACGGCACAACCTTCAGGTTCCAGCAAGAACTGGCATCCATCCTGAAAAGATGAATGTTGATCACAAATATCATGCCAGAAGTTAAAAAAGACTTGAATCGCAAATATACCCCAGGGTCATTTGAATCTATCAATATAAAGTATATATTCATGAAATATATGAACTGCGCAAGTACTTGATGGATTTATAATACAGACTCCAGTATATATATATATACATATATATATATATATATATATATATATATATATATATATATATATATACATATATATATATATATATATAGGTCAGGTCAGGGCGCTGGTAATGATTTCGCAGTGTGCAGCTTTGACAAAGATGCTGAAGCAGGTGAATCATGAGAACACTTAAATTAATCATAGAGGTGACACACAAAGCCATTTTTCACAGTTGAAATTAGCTTATCAATTATTAACTCATATTGAAACAAGACTAAGTGTCCTTCATCTGCAAGGCTCCAACAGTAAATGGGGAAAATTATACAAAAATGATTTATACTCCATTTGTAAACGAAGCCAAGCTGCACTCTGGCTTTCCAGCAGTTTGAATCCTCCTAATAAACATGAATATAGTTTGTGTGGAGTTTGTGTACTATGTGGGTGCCGCATGAGGACCTCTCTATATATATTATTCTAATTTGATGATGCTGATGATGATTGAATTATTGAGCTCTTCAGTTGTTCTTCCCCATGGTGCCAAACAGATTAAAAGAGACAGAGGAAATACCCCCAAAGGAATCAGATTCTCAAAAAGTGAGCACTCTGTATGTACCCTCACAATCTCAGAAATATCTTGATAGTTGAACCAGTCCAATGTGCAGTGCAGAAATGCAGCTTGTGGCTTAATATTCATACAATATTTCTTGGAAAGACACCCTTATTGAATCAGCTCCCTGTTGCAGCCATGTCCCTGGTAAAATGAGCCCTCAGGCCTGAGGGGGCTGGGAACAGCTTTAAATCATGTGTCATAGCAATAACATCCACAAACCAATGAGACGGCCCTACCCATAAAAAGATGTCTGTCATTACAATTCCATTCATGACAACAGTTGGGCCAGAGGTTCTTTTAAAGCCCACGTGTTCCCAGTGGCACAGAGCAACAGTTGTCATGTACGCACCTGAGATACCACGACGGACACTGTGCTTGGAGCTGAGGTTGAGGTATGAAACCCACCTCATAAAGCCCTTTAATCTTAGCAGCCCCAGTGGTAAAGCCCAGGTGGCTGATGCCATCATTGCTGCCTGAGTGTTGAGTGGTATCTTGAGCTAAGAGACAGACTACCTGAGCAACAACATGCAATCTGCTGATAGGTGTGCTTATCAGTAGTTTTACTCCAATTCCAGGACTGATGCATTCTTGGAAGACAGATTGCTGTGAGGGAGCTTTGCTCTGAAACTGAGGGCCAACAGCTGTGAAAGCACAACTCATTGAATTTGAAATGATAAGCCAGTTGTCTGCTTGTGACTGTGAGTCGTCCAGTTAAAGTGTAAATCATATTTGCATTTCTGTTGAACAGCTGGTAAACATGGTGCTGTAAGAACATATATCTATTGGAAGATGACGTCAATTAATGAAACTTCAAGCCAGGAAATAAGATGACAGAACTTCCTACAGGACCAGCTAAAAGATAAGTGGAGAATTCCTGTATTTACTAGATATCTTCTTATCTCAGTGCATGTATTCTCAAAGGACCTCATCCTCAAAAAACATGAGATTAAGAGAAGAGAGAGAGTTTACTGAGGGAGAAGATTGACGTTTTAATGCAGTAAAGTATGACAAATCCAACAGCATTGAAAGACTGCTACTTGTAAGCTGCCAAGTCTGAGTTAAAAACTTAAAGGCAGAGCAGAGTTCCTTAAATGGCGTTCATACCACTGATAAAGTTTTATGAAAAGTATACAGCTCCCTTTATGGCAACAGTGTACAAACTATTAATCTATGCCTCTATCTGTGATTATTAGCTAGGCTGTATACAAGAACAAAGAGCTCTTCTCCTAAAATGTAGAACCGGTTTTTATCCCTTTTAACTTGTCTAACATGGCACAAACACTTAGTAAATACAATATGGTCATGTGACATTTCTTGACTCCACTGCTTGACAAGGATTCTCTTTCGCTGTGATTTCCCCCAAAGTTTCTGGGTTGTTATTGTGCATGAGTGCTGCAGTCAGTCAGTGGAGGCATCAGTCACAACAAGCCACCCGGTCCTCCAAACCCTGATTTTGCTTTTCTCCTTCCTCCCTCATCTGAAGGAATCCTGTGGTGATGGCAACAACGCAGCAAAGAATGAGAGGAGCTGATCTTTAATGAAGTGAAAGCCCACTCTTTGGAGACACTAATAGAAATGCTCCTACAAATGACCGTAAGCAAGAGTATGTTAGAACCATCAGTATTTCAGAAATGATGTGTGTATGTGTGTGTTTTATCCTAACAAATGTTGTTTTTTTATTGGATTATGATTGGTCTTGTCAGAAAATCAATTGCTCCACTGACTGGATTGGTATTTTTGTTTGAATGCCCTTCCCTCACATAGCTGCCATTCATTTTCTTCTTCCCTTTTCTACCAGCAGTAAGCCTTTCTCTGGCAATTCACTTGACCTCCTGTACCCAATGAATTTCGGTTAAACTGGTCAGGAGCAAATAATACAACACATTATATGGAGCGGGTCTTTGTATGCTGTACAAAAACAGATTGCAAAAAAAATGTCTCGAATTATATCCTCCTTGCATTCCATCTTGCTCTTGCACTCTGTCCACTTGGCAGCCTGGCTGAGCGATGGGTGATTTGAGAAGAGGCACTCAGCCGAACAAAATGATTCCACACCGACAGACAGCGAGAGGAGCCACGTTTGAAAGGCAAGGACAGCTTATGAATTTGTGTGTTTACACGCTTGTGTATGTGCGTGAGAGACCATGTATTCAATTTGTAACAAGTTAATGTACCTTCAGTTTAGCTCGATTAAGGACTTTCTGTTAAGAGAATACTTTTTCTGGTACTCACTTCTTTGACGGCCTTACGGCTTGGAGTTTGAGTTAAAACCTTTAGAGCTACTTATGTTACAATCAGGATTTGGGTGTGTATGTGTGTGCTGGTGTGTGTGTACTGAAAGCACATTTTATCGGTGGAGGAAAGAAACAAATAATGTCTTTATCTCCTGATCAGTCTTCTCCTCTGAATGCCTAACCCCAGCCTCCCGGTCAGAGCTCATGGCTGACTGCTTCCAAAGAGCTGGGACTGTTTGTTTAAATGTAAAGGTAATCAGGTCCGGCATGCAGCAAGGATCCACAGGGCCAGAGAGAGACAGAGAGAGGCAGATGGGTTGATCCCAGGGGAAGGGTACAAGGACGGGCCACATCAACTATCCTGAACCTTCTTTCTACTTGTTGTGAAAGTTATTTGTCTCATTTGAGAATACCAAAAGGGGAAGTACCTGGCACTATATTGGAAGTTGAACAGTGTCCTTTTGTTTGTTGACCTTCAGTATTCGGAGCAAGTTGATTTTGAAAAATAATGTGGATCCATCAAAGTCAGCTATTTTAATATCTGTTAATAAAGAAAACTATATATATATATATATATATATATATATATATATATATATATATATATATATATATATATATATATATATATATATATATATGACATACAGTAAAGTTCTACATGTATGTTTTTATTATGGAATGGATGGCCCTCAGGAAATCTCATATTGGCATGAACCAAAGAAAATTACCTACCTGATGAAAGACAGTGAAAAGGTAAATGATAACAAAGCCTGTTTGCTTTTCCTCCAACAGAATACCTTGCTCTCATACATAATTTTTTCCTGTTCTTCTCTACTTCTTCCTTTTTTCAAGAAGTCATTTTTTAAAATAGAATTAAATGCAAATTAGAGTCGAGCTGATTATCATATAAACGGCTGGTGCCTGGAGGGGCAAGACACTTTTGCTTTATTTATTTATTTTGTCATATTTTTCGTAGCTCCCCGTAAAACTCTGACTTTAATCAGTCCACACTTTCTTTTAAAGACATTGGGGAATCAGGGACTAGCAGGAGCGATGCGTGTGTGTGGTAGCTTGAATTTGTTTTTGTATGTGTGTGCATATGAGAGTTATTTGACCAAGAGCAACGCAGGAGGCATACAGATCAACATGCAGCATCTATAGACCAGTACAGCTTTATTAGCATCATGTAAGATTGTGAACAAGAAGCATGATGCTTCATGTTTACATGCTTTCACCATACACAGATGGCATCTGTAACGACACATCTGGAACAACATTACAAAGGTCCATGATCCAATATTGAGCGGTAATTTAGTAGTACATAGTGGAGGAGGGGCCTTTTATGGTAGCTGGATCATTTTTGTGGTCATTCCCCTGCACAAGTGGTCTGATTTGAGAGTGAGGAAAACATTGCTCAGCCAGTTACCTGGAACAAACATGGTGTACAGAAATGAAGTGAGGTAACAGGAAGAGACTGAGATAACAACGAATTAGAGAGACTGAGCAAGACAAAATAAACCTAATATCAAAGCTGTATTCAAAAGGGAGGTTTGTGTTTGATGCCACTTGAATGTATTTGATTTAGGTTGATTATTATCTTAATAACCTGTGAGAGATTGACATTTCACTTGAAACAAGTGACTGTAGCCAAAGCAGCTAATCTATACTAAAACATGCTCAAAATGAATGTAATGTCCAGTAGAACTTTGAGGTTTGGTAAACATATTTCATCAGATGTACTATTTCTGACATTAAGGTTTTGTTTCTCTGACATGGACAGTCATTGATGCACTCTTTTCTTACTATCTCAACTGCTGTAATCTGCAATGTCCCAGAACAGATCAGCAGAAACAAGTGGGTGTCACGCAGGGTAGCCTCATCGGACTGAGGTACATCTGTGACAGCTATTTTGCTTGTGCTCTCATGATTGTGGCATCCAACAGAGTTGTGTATACAGACTCTAATTCTAAGGTAACAAAAAACAACAGTTCTCAATTTCAGGTGATTATACACCAATGAAAACAGAATTAGAACTATCACATTCAATTTCTTCCAATAAATCCTCCTGAATTCTTCACACTGAACCTTTAATGTTTATTTTCTCAATTTAAAATCAACTTCAAGCAATCTACAGTGTAGCAGTATGATCTCATCCACTCTGGTAGCTTTTTCTGCCCATTTTTCTGTCAACGTTTTTTTCTACCATTGGCACAGAAAGATGTATTCTCAATCCCACCTAAAGCACTGCTTGGCTCAACATCAAATCTATTTGAATTGCTGAAAAAAAGATGTGGGCAGTGACTCTGTCTGGAGCCAGGCTAGTTCCCTCTCAAAGTCAGAATATGTGTGCGTTAGATTTAATGTGGAACTGTAGGACTGACACACAGTATTATATGTGTTAGCCCTGTGAAAGACTGGCAAACTGTTGTGTATCCAGAGAGTTATTTCCATTACATCTCAGTTTTCCTGGTCGGTGCTCCGTGGTCTGCCTCTATTCTTTCTCCAAGGAGTGATCCAGACAAACATGACTTGCCATGACTTTGTGCTAACTATGGCGCTTCTTCATGTAAAGGCGATGACGGGCTGATGACCAAGACAAGCTGCACTTTACATGACACATTCTTAAACGAACTGCTGTCTAAGTAGCTGTCAAGCCATCTCATTTCTAAAACATCATATGGGACTCAGCACACTCTGCTGTTTCTCAATAGATACCCTGCTCTCTTTCTCCCACTGCCTCTCTCTCCTCGTTTCCCTGTGTGTGCTTGTTTTAAAGCCTTTTGTGTGTTTTCACTTCATTGTGAACTCTATACCCCTGAATCTCTCCACTCCGCAGTCTGGTCCTACAGGTACGCTGCACTCTGTATCAGCATCTCTTTTCTATCTGTTGCCTGGGGCATGGGGTATCATGAGGGCAGAAGGGGCTCTACTTCCATGAGTCTTAATGTCTCAGGTGTCTTTCCATGGACGGACACACACACACACACACACACACACACACACACACACACACACACACACACACACACACACACACACATAGAAATATACATGCTTCCCATCCAATGTATAATTCACACACTTCAAGCTATTGCAGACACATCTTTGAACCTATATCCAGACTGCCACTCTCCTGCACAATGACCCCCGGTGTCTATAATTTCCCATGCATTATAAGAATGTCAGTGGTTACTTGCAAACAATGTGTGTGAGTAATTGTGTGGTTATGTTCATATCCACTATGTTTGTCTTTTAGCAGGGACCACACAGCCGGAGCACTAAAATGCCACTGTCTGCTTACTAGTGAAGGAAGTCCACTAGGACCAAGGTGCTTAAAAATAATGTCGAATTAGTATGCAGAATTTTTTTTTATTTTCAATAAAAAGCGTGAGAAGGAGAAATAAGCAGAGCGAAAGGTGATAAGCAGACACATCAGCCTGGTAGAAATTATGAGCAATTAGAATTAAAAAATCCAAGTTTCCATCCCTACATAACAATCCGCCAAAAATGTTTGAATCCTCTCCAGAGGAACTATTACAGTACAGAAGTCTTTAACACCCATCTGTTCCGGTCAAAAGTATTACCTCAGCTGATGTTTTGGCAGCACAGAAAACATTTCACTGTGTCAGTAAAAATACTTGTCTGACACATGCTGTCTGTACTGTACTGAGCTGAACTACAAGGAATAGGTTAAAATTGTTGTTTTGCGACAAAATGTCAAAAAAAAAGTCAAACTCTAATGCAAGTAAATCCCTGATTAGTTTCAGCTTTACAATTAGCTCTTGAGTATTAACACTGGCATGACAAGTGATGAATTCAATGAAGTCAATGAAATGAAGTGATGTGGAGGTGAACATCACAGACTGAAAATCCAAACAGATCTGAACAGACTGAGAGCCTGTATGGAGAGACCACATCACTACTGGGGTCCGTTTGCAATCACTTCATGTAGCTCTGCAGCAGAGACGAGTGGGGACAGGGAGACAAGCAAGAAAAAAAAGTGCTGCATGTGGGAAAAAGATGGACGTGAACAAGACAAAAACACTTTCAGTGTAATACAGGAAAATGCAGCCGAGGTTTACAAGGTTTAAGCTGGTTGCATATTGTATGACTGGCAGCACTAATGAGTCAAATGCAGAATGGCAATGTGTATAATCATCTTCTGTATAAAGTGATCATTACATGGCAATTGGTACTTCCTACAATAAAGCAAACATCCCAACCTGTTATTTCCATCATTTCAGTCTCCTTTCATTGCTCTCTTTATCTCAATTAGCAGAATGAGACATTGTCAAATTAACTTACATCTTGTTGATGAGACATGACACCAGTTATGGAGCTCTCAACAAGCGGAGTGTTCAAGCTTGTCTGTATCTTCGACTGCTTCAGCCCCCTTTGCCTGTGCAACATCATTTTGTAATAGCTTTTTATTGATTTTCTTGTAACGACTCCTCAAATTTTGCCTAAGGTTTGTATTAGCAGTGGCTCCTACCTGCCTCACATGTTTCTTATAAAATAGTTGTGTAACAATCAATATTTCCTGCCAAATTCTCTCTTATGAGCTATGTCTCTTTTTTTCTCTCATCTCTTGCGCCCTTTCTGTTCTCCCCTTTAACCTAAGCTGGGTCCTTGGAGGTGGGGGGCATAGAAGAAAGAGAGGAAGAGGAGTGGTCGAGCACACAACTTAATTATACATCAAAGCACTTGTGTTGGGGAAATGACAGAGGGGGGAGGCACGAAAGAGGTGGAAGGAAAGACATCATAGGACAAAAGGGGTTTGACTTGCATGAGAGCGGACCTTGGTGATGGTTCCTAGTATCAGTTTTAGTCGAGATTTCAGGGAAAACAGACTTTGTTCACTTAAAGAGGTATTCATCCCCTGGGAAGATGGCCTTTGCAGTCTGTCTAGTCTGTCTAAACAGTAGAGGATGCAAACATTTTTGAAATTGTCGCTTTATTACCAGAGAAAACAGCTAAAATATGATATATGATGTATATGATGTTTTGTGAAAAAACAGTGAAGAACAGCATTGTAGTTTATATTTGATCATTAATGCCTTCTTTTGCAGTTTGATCAGAGATTTTCCAGTCTCCATTTTCACAATACTGAAACAATATGGCAAAAGATGTTACATGATGCATCATCTGAAGGAGATTTGCTAACAAACGTGTTTGGGGCTCTGGGTGCAGGCAAAATGGAGAGAGGTTTATCATGTTCATTTGAATATACAACCAACATTTTACTGTTTCCAAGCTGGTGATCAAAGTTCCTGGGTAAGAATGGAGAAGAAAAAGTGACTTTACAGTTTATTTCTTACAAATCCAAAGAAAATAAAGACTACAACATGCGGAAGTATTCTCATCTCCCAAAAGAATATCTTGATCATTAACTATCTTGTAGTCTACTAAACACCTACAGTTAAACATAGCAAACAAACTTTCGGTTTTCTGCTGTACCCTCTGATGAAAGGAGAAGTTAACTCATATACCATTGTACATTATTCATTTGTTATTCAAAACTAGACAATAGAGTAAATAACTTTTAACTTTTTATTAAGAATGCAATGCATTTGCTGTATTTGCTAAAACAAACTTTGCAGTTTGGGTCCTTGATAATATGGTGTGGATATCTATCATACTTCATATTCATTTCTCATTTTATTATGGGCTGGCAACACGTACCTAAAAAAATCAAATATAGTTTCAGAGGTTCATTACTCACATTCAGTAAGAAACAGGCTTGACTTTGCTGGATTTCATACTGTAATCATTAGCATAAACTTCCGTATGAAACTTGTGCACACTTAATTATATGATGAGGTAAAACCATAGTAGGCTATTGAGTTATAATGAAAAGGAAGAGATACATCTAGACCAATTTAAATAAAAGCTGTGAGGTAATTTTGTAACACAACAGAAAAGACATCAAAAGACAGCAGCATTATTTATGTTTGAGAAAATACACAAATCACTGAGCATCATTATGTTATCATATATAAGAATGAAGGCATAACGTTTCATTATTCCAGGAAGGCTGAGACTCTCCAAGTTGTTGCTAAAAGAAGGCTGCACAGAGTTCAGTCTCTTCAAAGGTTTAGCCAGAAAATCCTATAGAGAGAACTATTCTCAAAGTTGAAAGCCCTGCTTGCAGCCACTAGTGCTGGACCATGGGGTAAATATAAGATTTGATGATGGTGCTATTTAACTCAAAATGGTTCAGTGCCTAAGGAGCATAAGGGTGCAGTGTAAATCTCTTTCCAATCTGCTTGTAAAATTATTAGATATCTGTCTTAAGAAAAATTGACATTTCATGGGCTTCCAGCCATACTGAGGGAAAGGCCTCTGTGGGGCATGACAGTCTCAATAAATACAAATAACCCATTCTATTGTGATTCCTGTAAATGCTTACTGGCTTGAGGAGGTGGTGAGGTCTTCCTGAGAAACATCATGTTAGAAAGACTGACCTATAACTTCTTCCTAAGTTACCCCACACATTGAGGCAAGATAGCTGCTTTGTTCTATAAGAGGAAGTGCCAAATTAGACACTGCTAGACAACATTGAGCTGACTGGAATGACAACCTGCAAAAATGCAGCAGGGATCTGACAAAGATGGGATGCAAGTTGGAGCTTAACCATCTGTTTGTCACTGTAATTGGTTTGAGAGGTGTTTGTTGTGGTTATGTGTGCCTCTTGTAACATGGCTAAAATAAAGGTATCCAAGGCATAAACCGAACAGTAAAAGCAGTGGCACAACAGCATATTTGACTTAACAAGCATTGCTTTTATCACATCAGTCCAGGTCAGTCAGGCTTTCTGTAGCAGTGAGAAAAAATGTGTTAAATTAGTCATATTCCACACTACAGCAGGCTTTTGAGTATATATGACTCGCTGTGTTTAGTTAAAAGACAATGAGCTCTACTACGATGTTGTTATACTGAAAAAAACAACAAGAAAGAGGTAGCATCTGTTTTTCTCTTAACTGCCCTCCATATTTCTCTATAATGTATCATTTTTCTTTAATGCTTCTCTCCCTACCACCTCGATTGTGGAAGTGACAGCCAAAACAGATTTGAGCAAATTGGAAAGGCTATAAAGCTCTATTAAGGCAAATCTAGCCACGGTTGGAGGAACAGTGAGAAGGGAAACAGACGAATGGGAAGGGTAGTGCATATTGAGACACAGAAGAAGACGACGGAGGGAGAAAATTGTTGAGGCATTTGCATAATGCCAAATGGAGCCCTGGTGAGGTTGAAGGCACAACTTGCAGCTGAATATTTTTCCCATAACCAAGCTCTAGTACACGCCACAAAAAGCCAGGAGAGCTAGCACTCTGTTTTTCTTTCTCTCTCCCACACAAACAACCCTAAACACAAACACACAAGCAGCTGTAAAATATAGAGCAGCCGACAAGATGCACAACTGTCTTCCATGTTAGCAAAACCTTGTCGGAATTCGCGATTCTGCCAAATGAGTGTTTCCAGGGAAGGAGAGCGCCTAAGGCAGGGTGGGGGTGGGGATGGAAGGGTGGGAACCACACACTTGAAAGAAAGGGAGAGAGGGAACGACAGGTTGATTTATTCAAAGAGTGAGGAGTTGGTGAATCAAACTTTAATGGTTTTTGGGAGTGAAAGCTGTTCTCTCTCCCCCTTCAATCTTGCCCCTCACACTCAGTCTTCCCTTACTCGCACCGTACTTCACTTCCCTCTGTCGCTCTCTTCCTCCATCCCTCTGTCTTAGAAATGCACTTTTCGATGGTCACTCACAAACGCGAGCCATCCCTTTTTCTGACAGACAGATCTGCGCTCATCGCTGCATAGCACGCAAATCAAGGTGCTCTTCATGCTCAGCGGGATAAAGTAAATGACAGAAAGATAAAGAGAGGAAGAGGAGGTGATTTACCTTCACGAGTGGCAGCGTATGTGATGCCCAGGCAGTATTTGTTGCGTTAACCCCTGGACTGGAAAGGATGTGCGGAAAAATTGTTTCACAGGCACGACATCCTCCTGACAACTCACTTAAGTGGCTCTGAGAGGTGTGCTGAAGTCTACAAATGAATCATTATTCATGGAAGTGAATGACTGCAATCACTCCTTAAAGAATGCACACATGAACATGGGCTTGCATAGACTGAGTATCCGCAGATGGAAAATTACACATCCACAGACACACACACACACTAAACAAAACCCATCAGTGAAATGTGGACTGAAATTAGGCGACTCTTTCTGCATGAAATATCTGAACAAACAGCTGGTAAGACATCCTGGCCATATGTACTGCATTTCTGTTGTAAAAAAATGAGAAGTTACTGTAGGAGTTAGTTTGTAAAGGATGATCATGTGTTGTGGTCTAATCAGTGCTGTCAGACATAATCAGATGGACAGATGAAAAATGATCTACAAAGATGAAGAGTTAACAGAACTGCCATCACTTCACTCTCGTAAAGACTATTAACTGTAATTTCTCTATTGAGCACAACATAGATGATGCAGAGGAGGAGCAGAATAAGGATATTTTATTAGAAGCCACAACTTTTGCTTAGAAATACGTCCCAAGCACCAATTTTATGTCGGAGAAAGTTATAAATGGAGCCTGAGGTGAGTAAAATATTGACTGCTTCCCATTTAACCTTCTCGCTTTACCCATTTTTTCTCTTTCTCCCTAAATCCCTCCATCCCTCCCTGCGGGGCTCAGGGTCTTAGTGTCAGGCAGAATTCTCTTTGAGGCCTGCGCCTGTCAACCAGCCACCACTCAGCTCAGTAACCACTAGATTCAATTATACTACAGGAGAGACCAGGAGCAATGATACTGAAATCATTATGGGCTAAATCCAACATCTAGGAGGCAGCCTGTGTGTATGTGTGTGAGTGTGTGTGAGAGTGCGTGTGTGTGTGTGTGTCTTGTTTCAGAAAGAAGCCATGTGTTTGTCCATTTGTCTGCAATCTATGTGAAGGATGACTGTGTTGACATTAATATTGTAAACACTTCATGTAATTTAGCAATAAATGTATTATTTGAATGCAATTTCAGAATTTCACTACAAACAAGACTAAGTTCTTTTAAAGTTCCCAGGGAACCCTGAAACTCCAAAGACATCAGTCATCCATATACTGTAGTTGCTGCTTTAGAGCTGAAATATTTGTTTATAACATGGTAAACAAATTACCTTTGGATGTTGTAACCTGCAGAGGTACAGGGCAGAGGGCGATAACAGATTAGGGACTGAATTTCGGCTTTCAGAAGTGAACAAAGGCAAAGAAGAAAGGAATCTAACAGATTCATCTGTGTTCTACCTGACAGCGACAGAGGGCACATCAAATAACAGGTGCCTCTGTTTTGCTGCCAGAGCCCACATCAAGCACTAAACAGCTCATTCGCAGGCGTAATAGGAGCTCTCAAACACCCTCTGCCAATATTATCGAAAATATGAGTGCATTTGTGTGTGTGTGTGTGTGTGTGTGTGTGTGTGTGTGTGTGTGTGTGTGTGTGTGCGCGTGTGTGCGTGTGCGTGTGCGTGTGTTTGTGCTTTTCGTGCGTGAAATGCTGTCGTGCTATTCAACTCAAAATTGTTTGGAGGAAGTAGTAGCCAAAAGTTTGAGCTCAAAAATTTGGCTGGTTTGAATTTCCTCTCTTCTACAGTACACAACTGTTCCCCTAACACCTTGGAGCAGTGACCTTTTAAAGAAACACACAATTATGCAACAAATCAAACTCTACTGAGGGGATTCTGTTACAAACAATTTCAGAAACCAAACTGAAGGGCTTTTTCTTCTCTGGATGTCTGACTTTCACCTGAAGGGTTTCCACCTTGGGCAGCCAGGTTCTCTAGTTCATCAGAGCTTACTGTAGGTTAGAGAGGGACATTGAGATTTGGCTGATAGAAAATAGAGGCTGAGGAGGGATTTACTCACCTGCCTGACATACCTGAGAGACAGTAAACAGATACATTTTGGATATCTATCACTTGGAGCCTTTTGCTTGTCTGCATTACATTACTGTGGCACATCTGAAAACAGCTTTACAACCTTCTGAAATATCTACTGTAATATCGAAGGCAATATTCCCCTGTACAGCGAACCTGCTGTGGGGCCAGATGAAAGTGAGTATTGGCTGGAGGATGAAAAAATGATCTAAAATGCTATACGTTTAGGGGCTCAACCAATTAAACAAAGTTGCTAAGGTCATTGGAAACTACATATGGACACGATCTATAAAGGTGAATATGTTTAGAGGTGGCTCAGGAGGTAGTTTGACTTGTCTACTGAGCAAAGGGTTGGCGGGTCAATCTCCACCTCCTCTTATCAACATGTCAGTGTCCTTGGGAAAAACATTGAACCCAGAATTGCTCCCCAGCCACTGGCAATGCAGGAAGTCCATTCCTGATTTCATGTTCCAAGCTGGGAAAGTGGGAAGGGTTGCCTAAGGAAGGGCCTCCAGCATTAGAACCCTATGCCAAAAATCAGATTTTACAAGCCATGTTGGGAAGGGCCCAGTTAACGAGAGAGAAACAGCCAATCCATTGTGGAAGTAGCCAAAATATGTGGAAGAGTTAAATGTGTGTGATCCCATAATTGCACAAAGAAAATGTGTTTTGTGAATATATACTGTATATTTATGTGAGATGGACAGACCGTTGCCAGAGAAAAAGAACAGACTGCAGAGGAACAGGAGCAAATAAGTACAAGTGACTTAAAGAACAAGAGAAAACTGTGTTTGTGGTCAGCTTATGGAACCACAGGAGATGGCACACACTGGGCCCAGCAAGAGAAGTTGTTAGTGTTGGCATTTGATATTATCACAGGGACACTGACAGAGAGACTGCCTCCCAGTGGGAGAGTGTGAGGGTCAGGCAGCTGGGGGGGGAAGGCTGTGTGTGAGTGTTTTTGTGGAGGGTTGCTCTTTTAGACCTGGATGTCCCCACAGTTCAGCAGAGCTGTACTCCACAGATGCACACTTGGCAAAACATTTTGAGTTTGTCAATGCAGGGCTTGCTATATAGAGGACTACCTGTCGCGCTTAGGGAATGTGAAAAACACCTCTCAGTATGTTGTGGGCTCGCTCCATCATCTCATCCAATAATGGATTTGGGTTGTGGCCCATCTGCTGTTCTATCAAAACATTATTTCTGGTGATAGTCATTGCTCCTTGTATCCAGTCTCTGCTGCTGGCTGCCTGAGTGTGTGGATGCTGTAAATCTGGCCAGCTCATTAGCACTGACAGAGGGAATGCTAGCAGCCCACCTGCTCCCCTTCACCCTCTTTATGGCTCTACAAATTAAAACGACATTTACACACACACTTCCCCACTCTCCCTTCTACACTGCTCACCTTGCCACTCACAATGCTTCATCTGCTCACTGCTGAGCTGCGTCAGGCCCATCTGAATATACATTCTACCTAATATTCTACTGTTTCAAAGACCCTGAAGAACTTTGTGTTCATTCTTTTTGGCTTCTGTCGGTCTTTCTGGTATTCATTGTCACTTTTTACTACATTAAATCTCACCATTTTAATCCTCTGTCCTTCTGTTTTCACAACACTTAACTACTACCATCATCCTTCTCTCTGTGTACTTAAGTTTCAAAAGGACTATATAGTAGTCATGATTGTACTCCGAACCTCAATTACTGTAGCATGTCCAGTGAGTGACAGCGTGATAGAGTGATGTCGCAGCATGTTTGCTTAGCCCGCTAGAGGTCACTCAGGGGCCCAGAGGTAATGTGGCTATAAAAATGCAGGCAACGGAAGTTGTGGGAAAACAAGATATAGCAGAGGAGAGGCCAGAAGAAGGGGAAAGAGGTTACCAACAAGGAAGAAAATTACTCCTGGATGGATACAGTTCTCAACACTCCCACTTCCAGGTGGAAGAGGTGGAAGGCTGTAATGAAGAACTCTGTGTACTGACTGGACCATGACACACAAACACATACTATTTATTCATCTTCTTATATTGTAAGTATTAAGATTTGTGATAAAACACATTCTACCTGCATCACACTCACTCTGACCCTTACTGGAAATGCCAGTGAATAAGACTTTAGCTGTTTTAAGGAATCTGATCAATCACCACAGCCCATCGCCTCAAATAAAAAAACTTACATTTTGTACTAGGAGTGCAAAACCAACATAAGCAGTAACTCAATGTGGGATTCAAGGGAGTGAACAATGTATGAGTGACTGAGGGTCAACACAGCTCCGTTAAATGGCTTTCTGGAGGCTAAACTGATGCCTATTGTTTGCAGAGCTTGGAAAGCCTGTATATGGACTATAAGTCCCACACAACTGAGCAGTGGTTGCATTGGCCTGACAGAACCTTCCCTGGTGGGTGGTCTGAACAGCCTCCTCTAAACAGTCCTCCTTTCTCCCATTTATTTGCCTGACTTTATGGATTGGGGAGAGAAAAAGCCAGTGGCTTTGAAGATTTGGTGAAGACTCAGAAAGGGGTATGTGCTCAAACTCAACACAACAAGATGATGTGGATGTGTGTGTGTTTGTGTGTGTGGATTTCAGCCCCTGTTTGAAGTCCTCCTCTCCACTCTGGCAATTACTTCTATCAAGGATTAGATGAGGGAGAGGGCAAAGAGGAGAGAGAAAGATGGAAAGACGTGAAAGCTGAGAAGGGAGGTGGCAGATTCAGAGAGAGGACAGAGAAGTGAGAGAAACAGAGAGAGGAGAAAAGAGATTGAGGTCTCCGCTACAGTGAGTGTTTTTCTTCCCTATAAAGGAGGCTGTGCACACTCTCTAAACATGAGCTAGAGGACAACTCCTAAAATCTCAGGAAGATCACAGGTGCAGCAAAACACAGCTATTTCCAGGGCAGCAGAGACGAAAAGCACTATGAATAGTTGAGTGCAGCCACCATACAGTTACTTCTGTTACGATATCCATAACATGGTGGTGAATTTCATACAAGTTTTCTAACCTTCTCTTAAATTCCAGAAGGAAACCATAAATTTGTGAGGGAACGGTTGGAATCACTGTTCTGTTGTTCAATAATGGACATTTATGACTAAATTTCATTGTATTTAAGTCTAAAAAAACAAAAACAAAAGTGCATCAAACCCTCTTATTATGTTGCTAATTTGGATGCAACAAGTAAATAAATACAATAAGCTAATAAAAAAATGAATGTTTTAGCTTCACTGTGTAGAATGATTTAAGTGCAGTGTTTAAAATGAAGGATGTTTTTCGCTATCTACAAAAAGTCCAAAGTCTTTTTGTCTGTCAGGATAAAAAAAACCCAACAGAATTTAAGAGGAGGGCCTACGAGACAGATGTGACATCACCAATCTTGGTCCATTATTGAGCATACACAAGAGCGATGTGAAAACTTGAAGCCTCCAGTGCAGATATACACTGAGAATGGACCTTAAATTGATTTAGTCAAACAAATACTTGCATATTCATATATTCTTGTAGTCTGTAGTAATTATACTACACACATCAGAGTTTTTATGTTTTCCTTAACACATGTATAGAGGGGATCATTAAAACACTTTCTGTCAGCCTTACCTCTGGGATATGGACGGTGTAAGGCTGCCCATGGAAGATTGGCGAATTATCGTTCACGTCTCCAATCTGGATGTTGACTGTGTCCTTGACCACCTGAGGGAGGAAACACCTTGGTAAAACTGTTTCAGAGCCTCCTCCACACGTTACTTGTCAGAAAACTGTAGTCACTGCAAATGTGCATCAGCCACACCAAGCCAAGATTCAGAGTGAAAGAAAATGGGACAAGTGTGTGATAGATTACCCGCCGGGAGAGTAGGATGAACGTCAGTATGTTTCAGCAACTAAACTGCGTTCAGTGAGACAGGTGTCAGAATGATTACATGTGAGAAACAGAGTATAAGGGTGAGAATGAGAGCGAGAGACTGAAAGAGAGACGTATTGAGAGAGAGGGTCTCTATGTGACATGTGGTCAGGCTATATCCAGGTGTCAACGTGTGACGCAAGGTGTCATAACTATGATCACAGTGCAGAACTGTCTCTTACCTCTTGAATGTCGCTCACGTAGAATTCGACCTGCATCTCTGACTTGGTCTGGTGAAGACAGACAGAGACATCAGCATAAACTTTACAAGGATATGTGTAGTGCAAAATAGCTGTGCAGAAAAGCATAACAAGTCAGAAATACCACTCTGAGCCTGCAACCCTTTCTTTTTCATCCCTCACTACTGAAGAGTATTGCACTTTTCACTGCTCTTTCATCATTTGATAATTTACATTCCATCTCCTATTTTCAAAATTGTCCTGACTTTTCTTGTCTATAGTGCATTTGATTTGGTAATGTGTAGTCGGGAGTAGGTGGTGTTTGTACCTCACGGTCGAGCTGCTGTCGAAGCCACACCACACCAGTGTCTTTGTTCACAGAGAAGTACCTCATGGCCTCTTCTCCTGAAACCCCGTAGATGAGGGGCTCTTCCTCAGGATCAGTTGCTTTCAGCTGGGCAACTGATGAACCTGCAAAACAGAGTGAAAGGTCAGAGGTTTCACACGGTCAAAGGTCATATGACTAGGTTATATGACCTTGTATTAGCTAATTTTAAGACCAAATCCAATACATTTTCTCTAGATATCCCATCATGTCTACTGAGACACATAACAGTATATCTTATACACATAAAAATACCTTTTCATTGCATATCTTATTCTTATGTGTATTTATTATCTATATTTTTAATGTGTTGTACTACATTGTTATAAATATATAAATAAATATTAGAATAATTAAACTTAAAATAAATATTGTTCTCCTTTAAATTTCTCATACTCACTAAACACACTCAGTAAACAACTTGGCCTGCAGGATCAGGAGAAAGATTTAACAACTTGTTCTTCCAAAAAGTAAATGTGGGATAAATAATGATAAATATGGCATTACAGCACACAAACACACACAGAGCACATACAAACGCACTAGCACAAGAGTAAAGTGTTTTTAACTGGAGCTGGGCTGGTTCACAAGCTCCATTCATCACATACGCTAATCAAACCCAGAGGTGGAGCCATCCAGCCAGCTAATCCACCATGCTGGACAGATGTGTCAAGGGGGACGAGGCTGAGGTTAGGAGGGGCCCGGAGGGGAGGGGACAAGGCTCATTTCTAACCAGGGAACAACTGCATGGTAAAGGGCTTGAAGGGGAAGGTATGCTGATATCAGTAACACACAATGGACCCAAGCAGTCATGAATATGTATGATGTTCCCTTCCATTCATCGTATAAAAGCAGTCAAACACACCGTACGCACAGCTCAAATGTAGACACCCATTTACAAATACATCCAGGCAGAGACAAAGAGTAGTTCTGAGGGCACTCACTTGACCTACATTTATCCCTAAACCCTGAACCTGTGACAGAATCAGTGTTGTAAGAAGTACCAAAAAGCCATACTTGATCAAAATAAACATACTAAAATATTACCAGCAAATGTGAGTCACCCATACAGATAGCACTTGAGTAAAAATCTTAAGTATACTTAATATCAAATACATTTTCTGGCAGTCATTGTACTTAAGTGTCAAAAGAGCCGGTAAAACGACATACATATGTATTTACCTGTACCTACAGTATATACTGAATGCTTAAGGGTGACCAATTATCAACCTGGCCAATTATCTGATCCGATATATAGCATTTTTTTAAGTGAATCTCAAAAATATACGCTTCTTTTTCTACTTCGGCTCTGATACTGTATGCAATTTACATGCAAACTAGTAACTAAAGTTATCTAACAAATATAATGAAGTGAAAATTTACAGTGGATTGGAAGTATAAAGTAGCAGAAAAATTGATAAACCTAAAGTACAAATACCTCAAATTGGGCACTTGAGTAAATGTACTAGGTTTCATTCCCATGGCAACATTGGGCAGGTGTTCTTGAACTTTACATGATTTCCTGATTTCAGAAAAAGCACCGGGACCCTAATGCCCTCATTCTTTCTTGTTCATTTAGCTTGCACTTAACAATATGTTTGCCCTGCAGTGCTGAACTCATACAAAGCACGAGGGCATCGGAGCTGAAAGGTTGGCCTGCATTTCACCACAAGAGAAAAGAAACAAGAAGGTATTGAATACGAGTTCATGGATGGAAAAGTAAAAACACAGAGCATACACATACAATGAATGCAAGTAAACACACGTAAATATACACACACACACACACACACACACACACACACACTCTCACACACCCTCCCCCCACTGCTGCAGGTACTCGGTCAGACAATAGAGGTGAAGCAAAAGTAAATCAAGCCTGTCACTTGTGCACCAAAATGCTTAACACAACGACCAATTAGGCTTCACAATCACACACCCCTCTCGTTTTATTAATACACCCCATTTTCCTATGAAAGGGTGGCAAAAATGACTAATTAATATAACGATTTATGAACCCCTCTCATTGCGTCTAATGAGATTTATGCAAATTCAGCTGCTTTCAATATGAGTTATAATTTGGTTGAAGACGGTGCAAATTAAGCATTTTACCTCATAGTCATCAATAATAACAGATTTTTTTTTCTTCTACTGCCAGCCCCCTCAACTGTGGAGGAATTGTCTGCTCCATGTGGGTAGACATACACTCGAGTGAAGGATAACAAATGAATGATAACAAATCATTTGAGACTAAAACTATGTATGAGAGTCACAGTCTTGTGGAAGATTAACTCCCACTGCAGAAAACGAGGCAAACTTGGGCCAACTCATTAAGCATATGGGTTAGATTATCTGCTCAGATTAAATGCAAGTATGGAGATTTGGCACATGTGCTATATGTCCATATCAACTGAATCAGTGAAGGGTGTTATGTCTTTATATTAAGATTTGCTACTGCACTTTATTCTAAAGATAAAGACTTGATACTGTACTGGATTCTACTCTAATTTGTCCTCAATTTCTCAGATTGTGTTTTATTACATTCCTCTATCTGCAACATACACTGGCAAAACTAAATGGCTGCAATTAGGCAAAGACAAAATCAATCCTTGAGGATGAGGCTATGGAACATGTTTCGAACTTGTAAGTATCAACAGTTTCACTTTGAGTTTTGTTTAATGTCTACAATGTAAAGCTGTGTGAAATGGAATTGGAGATGGAATCTGCAGCAGCTCAGGCTTAAGTCCAGTTAAAAACAGAATCCAAAGCGGTTTTTAGTTACATTTTGGTCCCAAACAAACTTGACAGTGTTTGTATGTAAATGACAGTCAGTGAATATCCTTCGATGAGTGACAGACTGATGGAGAAAATAATACTCTTGCCTTGATTTATTTGGGGTTAAATATGTAATTCCTGGGGTCTCTCAATTGAAACAAAAACAATGTAAGCAGCATGGGATTATGGGAATTGTTTTTATGGTTAAGCAACCACCATTGCAAATGAAAACTGGACCAACGTTTTATTAATGTTGCAGTTTATGTTTTCAGACTCCCCTCCTTATTCTCTGACTCTCCTCCAGAAGTTGTATCAACAGGTGGCTAGATGAAACACACTGTTATACTGAGTGAAATTAAGATTTCTCTGGGTTTGGATATTGTTCAAAAAACTTATGATATTGTAAGTACATTTCAACAAAATGTTAATGTCAAAATGTTTAACATTCATCTGTGTAAGTCATTTAATTGTTAATTAATAGTTTCGATTAAAGACTCGATTAGAATAAAAGTGAGGGCAAAAAATTGTTGTTGAAGGTGTGAAGCGTGGCATAAAGTATAGTGTGTGTGTGTGTGTGTGTGTGTATGTGTGTGTGTGTGTGTGAGTAGGTAGGTATCCTTCTAGTGCTTATCTGTAACACTGTGGCACCAAGCCCTTTCCCTGACAAACGATGCTATTTAGCAGCAAGTGATGCCAGTATTACTGTTATGAATGATACAGTGCACATTAACATTGCCCCTCCCCATCTCCTCGACTCTGCAACACTGCTCTCATGACAAGAGCGATGGGCTGGAGGACTCATCTCTCTACCTCACCTTTCTCTGTCCCATTGTCCCCTGAACCCCTCACTCTCTCTGCAAATCAAACACCGGTTCCCCCCTTTTCTCTCTGTATTCTGGTAGTATGGTCAAAACACAGCAAACCAAAAGCAGCCTGCCTATCATACTGACCTGATAGATTTTGAGATATGTGTCTCCTAATTCCAAAGTGAGAAAACCCATAAGATTGGCTCTGTGATGAGCAGAAAACCAGAATTCATGCTAGTGCGTTCTGGTACTGGAATTTCTTCAATAGAATATGTAAAAATATTATGTAAAAAATATTAGATATCATTTTCAACACCAAGAAAAAACTTGAGGGATTTTTTATTAATGGATTACTGTAACAAGACTGTAACATGCCAACAAGGTATAAGGTATTCCTGCTGTTTTCTTTGTCAACTGAAACCAGTCATGAAAGCTCTGACCTTGCCATTGTTAATGAGCTAACACTGTGAGCCAAGTGACACCTTCCCCTGCACACCAATGCAGGGGAAGGTGAATCACATGTCAGTGCTTAATGTGGGCAGTCCAGGATGTGAGGCACACAGAAATTAGTTTGCTTATTTGTAGTTCATTTGAGGGATCAAGAACACACACGCATTTGTGAAATGTGCACAATAAAGGACATGCAGCAGAACAAATAAATTAGTAAACAAAAAAGGGAAAAGAGTGAAGTGCAAAGGGTGAAGCCTATTGAACAAATAAACACATAGACCCATTCACCATTTATCATTTTTCTCCCAAAATTACAGTCAGACTTTCTGCATTGTTGTTGTGCTGTGGCAGGGCTCAAAAACTTCCTGCCATAAAACACACAAAATGACAAGCCTGGACAGGTTGAAAGTGAGGTAGAGGAGGAGAGGAACAGTAGGAAGACTCGCTAACCTATACATAGCAGCAGCTGTATGCTTTACTCAGCCCAATCTTTGAGGAAAGGCAAGGGACCGATGGGGGCGCTAAATCAGCTGCTGGAGAACATCAATCCCTGCTGGATCAATAGAAGTCGTACGTGTTAGACGGAGACTAGGCTCAGCCCTGCCCTGGGGCCTCGGGCTTGTGAAAGAAAAGGGGCTATAGGCCAAAGCCCTGTTTATTATGTTGGTGACATCTCTAGACCTCTCGTTCATCTGAGCGCTGATTCAGTGGGACAGGTACTGTCAGGTCTGCAATTTCAGGCATGCTGTGAATTATAGCTTTGAATTTTGTGGTGCACAGAGGCTTAATGGGTATATGGGCAATATTCTGTACGCTATCTACCAAAGCAGCTGCAAACAAAAAAGAAACCACCTCAAGACAAGTGGAGAGATGACTTACTGTGGAGGACGGGGCAGGGAGAGTTCTTGATCTTTAGCTGCTTTGTATTAATACTTGATGCAGTGTCTCGAGGCAGGGTGAGTGAGCCTCAGGGTTGAAGTCATACAATCAGTAGGCTGATGAGTCAGTATGATGCCACTCATGTTACCACACTGTCTATCCACTGACAAAAAGAGCCTTCAAACACATCAGCAACACCAAGTTGAAGCCACGCTGCCTCGCATCAATCAAACCCATCAAAGATTCACACCGGCAAACAGTCTTCAACTGACTGACAGCATGAGCTCATTCAGTATTTTGTTCCAACTATATGGTGCATTTGACGCTTTATTTTTTCAACATGTGAGGAAAACTAAGCAGTATGCTGTGGAGAAAAGCCATGATGTAAAGCTTTCAAATCTGTTACATACATAAAATGTGATAATGAGACTGACTCTCAGCAGCAGTGTTGCGCACTTTACACCATCAGGCCCATCAGGTCTGGGATAACAGGAAGCACACAAAACCACGTCCTACTAAATAAATGTGCGTCATTATGAGAAAATGTATCTGTTTCTTGCATGACACTATTACAGAAAGAGAATGTGTTGGCATTTGTTTGTATCCCTGCACTGGCTGCCCAAAATGAAGCTGGTATAAAGTTTGATTTGACCCACCAGATGTTTCTGGCAAAAAAATACACCATTCATTTCATTAATGAACATATAAACATCATATAAATAATCTGAGCAACGGACAGAGTGACACTTTGTTAATTTAGTCAATTACAGGAACTTGGAACCGTTTTGTTTCACTACAATAGGTTATTGGCCGTGAATTATGCACACTGATACAGAAATACCACTTAAATTTTATTAAAGTTAAATTGTAATCCCAAAATGTGGGCACTTCATTTAAAGCTGCTTTAAGTGTTGTTGCTATTTTAGCTACCTTCCTGTCTGTTTTGCAGTTAGCCCCCCGTCCCTCCTCTCTGCGTCTCCACATGAACGCGTAGAGGTAATCACGAGCCACAGCAGCAAACGAGATGATCCTTCTCTCTTTGCATTAACAACTGTTTCAGTCAATCTCGCTCATGTAAAAACACCTTGAGGGTAATTTACTAGTCTGATTCTATCAAAGGATTTTAGTCTTTGTTTCGGGTTCATCCTTTTAAGCGACCCCCTGGGGACACATGCATTAATTTGCACCCTCACCTCCAGTCAAAAGCGTGATAAATAAACTTTTTCTTTAGAAATACGATGGAAATAAATTGAAATTAACTCATCGCCGCTTTCTCTGCCCATGGTGCTGAGTGATGTGTTAATGTCCACAGATTCAGGCTCCTTCTGGGAAGTCAGTTGGATGTGGAAATAAAATAAGCAGATCTACCTGGAATGACAATAGTGCAGTGGCCAGAAACTGGGTGCTTGGACCTCCATTTCCATACAAAGAGAGGTGTATGTGTTCAGGGGGCATCTTTAATAGCAGAAAAGGGGGTGCATTTAGATGCATTCAGTTTATTTCCCTGTAGGATGAAGACAGCCATGGAGAGTGACAGTAAAGCCTTTTCCCCAGGGAGGACAATTAGACAGCTAGCAATAAAAAATGGAATAAAAGAAAAAGCTCACTGATTATGTTTGCAAGCCTTTGTGCCAGAAATAAACAAACGCAACACATTCTCAAATTGATACAATTGCTGGAGATAGGTACAATTTACATATCAAATAATGGGAGTGAATAACAGCTGGAGTTCTTCAAAGGAGGTTAGATTTGCGCGTTGGTAAAAGCTAATCTATCACACAGAAATCCTTACGTTTTAATAGCTCCTTTGAAACCAGACATTTACCAAATCTATCTAATTTACCCTTTCTCCATTTTTCACTGGCCTTCTCTCTTTTTGTCTGTTATTGTGTGTGTGTATGTGTGTGTGTGTGTGTGTGTGTGTGTGTGTGTGTGTGTGTTCGCAAGCATGTGTGTGTTTGTCACATCAATAACCGTGATGGGAAAGAGAGCCGAAGACAAATAGTGCTGGGAGTCTGGCTTTAAGTGACTCCTGTGTTTCAACAACACACACCATGAGAGTCCTTGAGAGGCTGTGTATTAATCCAACAGATTTATGACTAAATCTGTCACGGATGAGAGGAGAACACCCTCTGCCTTTCCTTTAGCCTTTCCTGAGAGATATACACACATCCTAAAATGTGTGTGTATACGCAGATTTTAAGCGAACAGACTGTATGTACATGCATTTATAAAAAAGTATGAAAAACATTGATACAAGTGGGCAACCACCCACACTTTGATGTGATCACATGATCATCTGGTTTTAAGTTAAACATCTTTAAGCAAACCAAAGAGAATAGCAAATCTTTTGTTCAGTGAGATTTTGTCACTGTGAGTGAGAGTGTGCATACAGGAGAGTACACTCTATGTATATATGTGTGTTGTGCCAATCTTTGATATCAACTAGGCACGGGTCACGGCATGGCTTGAAAAGCCCGAGCAAGGAGCTTAATGTAAACAACAAATGGTTTATGCCTAAAATCAAAACCCTCACTGTGGTTTAACCTTGTGAAAGTAAGACCAGAGTGAACACTGCACTCTGTAGTGAGGGATTTCTTCAGTAATGCATGCTATCAAAAAAAATATCATGAATAACATTTGGTATTTATGAAAATATTGCAGAATAAATATTAGTTTTTACATGAAATACATCAGTACATCTGGTTATCTGAGTGTATTTGAAGTTGACTCTGCTGTCCAGATATGAATCTTTCATTTGCACGGCATACAATGAGAGAGATTCAGAACTGAGGAGGATGGGGCGTATGATTGGATGTCCAGGATTGGCTTTCTAATACACCCAAATGGTGAAATGATGAAAACATTGAGTGACAAGGCTGTGACTAACCAATCACATTGCGAAAAGTCGGAGGACAGTGAAGGACATTAGTGGACAGTCATCCCACGCGTTGGTGAGGAGAGGCAGACCTGTCACAGTAAATTCACACGCAGCTCCACTCACTCTGTGATCACATGGGAAAGCTCTTTGCTCTTGCTATTTTCTATTCCATCCCATCGCAGTCTCGCTGTTCCCCAACTCCCTCTCTTTCGTTTTTGTCATCCTCTCGTCACGCTCCATCCTGCTTGTGGAGGCCAGACAGAGGGACACAGGCAGTGCTGATAGGAGAGGACAGGTGGCTGTGTGCTACTGAGGCTGCTGGAGTGACGGCTAAGCCAGTCTGGCCTGTCGTTGTCACAAAAGCCTACGCTGCCCCAAACACACACGCATCCACCCCAAACTGCACCGATCCTGCCAACATGCCAAAATGTCCATCAACAAAGGCACCTCGAAACGCCTGCCCAATTCTTTCCTTTTCTCTTTATCTTTATGCCTTGCTTTTTTCATCCAGTTTGCTGCTCACCTCAGTTTTTAATCCTGTTCTTATTCTGTTATTTGCCTCCTTCTTTCACCCTCCCTACACTCCCTCTCTCCTCCGCTGGCCCTCTGCTGACCTCACCGGGGCTGACTATTACCTGAGAGCGAGCTAAATCATGGTCGGGTAATGGAACATGCCACCTTCACTGCAAAGCCACACTCACGCGCGCACACCTACACACCCACACAACCACCCACCCACCCACACACCCACACACACACACACACACACACACACACACACACACACATTGAAACAAAAGCCTCTCACTTTTGGCCTTTCCCCTTTTCGCTCCCGTTTACATGTTTATCATTTGGCCCGTGTGTTACTGAAATATAAAGCTGATGTTGTTTCTGTCAGCTCTGTGGATGTAGATGGGGATGTTGGGGAATGGCAGGAGCTGAGGTCAAGAATGAGGCTGTGGCAACTCAGAGTTGACTTCCAGCCCTGGCTGTCATTGGAATAGAGTGTGGACTATTGCCTTAGAAAACAAAGGCTCTCTTTCTTGATAAATATAGCTATAACAAGTAGGTAAGAACTTAGAGAACAGCAGTGGTTTCCCTGTGTTGGACAAGAATCCATGAAGAAAAAAAGGGTAGAGATGTATCAGCAAGGCACAGGGGGAATCTATGGGACTATATCTTTAGATTTATCTTGTATTTGACTGTTCCTCTGTTTATTGTCTAGCATTAATGTGTTTTTTCCCCCCACATCTACTTTTGTCAGACCAGCCTTTTAGCAGTTACTAGTGGGGTTACATCAAAATAAATTAAATAGCTCCCAAAAGGTGTCATCCTCACTAAATACCAGAGAGGAGACACAAAGGTTCAGTTTTTGGCAAAGAATTATAGCTAGTGGGACATTTTATTTTTTATACCAATAAAACAAAAACTAAGTACTGATTAGTCTACGCACCAAAGCAACAGGAGAAAACAAAAAATTAGTTTCTTACGTTCAAATATGAATGTAAGAGAATGAAAAAAATGTGGAAACAATGATAGCGGTGTCTGTGAGAATAATTCTCTAAAGCCACTCTAACGTAGCTACTGATATACAAATATTTACAGCGTAAAACCCTGTCAATGGCACACATACATTAAATGCATTCCTGACTGATGTTATCAGTTCCAGCTGTGTGTCACAAGGTCAACTGTCCACTGTGAGTATGGATGACATTCTGGTGTGAAAGCAAGTAATCTAGTAATAGTAGTGCTAATTAACTTGTAATGTACATTTTAGGCCAGAACTGTCAGAACTTATTGATGAGTTTATCAGATTTCAGTTATCGAATGACGACTCAGAGTTCACTGAACTCCCTTCTACACTGATGGAAAGCTGCTTGATGAAGACTGTCTTTTTAATGATAGTTGCGATAAGATGTTTTCTCTTGTGAGTATTGAAAACATTGCAGATACAATATATCTACTTCAGTTCCTTTCAGCGGGTGGGAGAGTAGACTGAATAAAAGACACACTGAGTAACATAAGGTTTGGTACCTTGTCTAGGAACTAGATGTGCAGCAAAAAAATAGTCCAATAGCAATGTAAAGATCAAGACTTCCTATTTAGGTTTTCATGTTGGCAGCTATGGGCTGTGTTGAATTGACAATCAGCATGTTTACAGTACAACCAGAGAAAGGCACTTTTAAAGAAATCTCACTACCTTGTGAAATGTGTTATCCTATTCTGCTCCATGCTTTTTAGGCAAACAAAAAAGAAGAGAAAACAGAGCACTGTCTGGCTTTGATTTATTTGAAGTGACAGGGAAAACCCTGTTTGATGTAGCAGCCAGTTCTTGAGTAGCAGATGTTGCAGCTTTAAACCAGCACACAAATGGCTCATTTAACACATTTCATTTCTGTGGAAACATGTAAAATCTTCACACTTTGTTAATTTTTTTGAAAAAATTCCATTCAGAGTTAGCATTAAAATTGACTTGTGAGTGGCAAAGGTCAGTAGCCTAACAGCAAGATCAACTTGCGACTGAAAAGGGAATGCAGCCTAGCAACAAGCTGTCGCTGCTACTTTATTTCCCATTCCCTTGAACTTTTGGCAGCATGCAGGCTTGGTAATCTCCACCAGAACATATCTGTAATGGTGTTTTCTCCACAGCCCATATGGAGGAACAGTTGTAAAATTGCATTGTACTCCAAATGCCACACTAGCATGTCTGATCCTGGTGTGGTCCAGCTCAGTTTAGTCTATCTAACTGACTAGCCAGGCCAGGCGAGGCCAGGGCCAGCTGGACTTTATCTGTATGGGCAGACTTACTAGTGCATTTCTATCTTCCTCATCACTCTCTTGCTCTCTTATGTCCATCTGCTGTGAAGCTCCCTCACCCTCATCCCCCACCCTCAGCAAATATCTATTCCCATCTCTCCATGTGTGTATCCCTTACATTTTCACATCTACAGTTTCTGCCAGCTCCCTAGCTGTTTATCCTGCTTTTTTACATGCGTCCAATCTTCTCTCTCACACATTTCTTTCTGCTATATTCCCTGCATATCCTCCTCTTTTCCTTCCTTTCATTTCTCTCTTTTTGTCATTCATTATCCCATCTCCTTCCCTGTGTTTTACAAACACACCATTACACCAGTTTCTTCTGCTGTTATCAGAAGTGATCCATATTTTTCCCATCAGAGACACGAATAATGACAGAGAGAGCAGGAGAGACAATGAGACACAGGAGTAAAGAGAGAGAGTGAGGGGGAGAGAAAAAGACAGGACAGAGTAACATTAAGAAGAAGGGAGGAGGGGGAGGTAGTATGGTCACTGTCCGAAAAGCACAGCTGAAAATGTGCTCAAGTTGACCAGCAGAGGACTGCAATGCAGACAAGCCAGAGTATAGCCAGTGTACAGTGTATAGTGTGTGTGTGTGTGTGTGTGTGTGTGTGTGTGTGTGTGTGTGTGTGTGTGTGTGTGTGTGTGTGTGTTTAAAAGCATGTGTCCAGATTGTTGCTACGATGCTGCCTAAATTTGATGTCCGGCTGCCACCATTAAAGCTTCTTCCATCCCGTAACACGCCACACTTGTTTTATGGATTATAAATGAACTCATTATCTGTTGCGCTCATTAGCTTCAGGTCCTAATTAGCCAAAATTAATATTGTTTCCTGACAAAGACATTGGCACTGGCAAATTGGCAATTGACCTCCTTGGTCAATCTGGAGAGAGTGGGGACAGAGTAATGTGCAGAAGCATAAAAAACAGCAGAGGTGAGCAGGAGAGCCGGGTGATGACAGCTGCTCTGGGTGATCAGTTTTGGACTGCCTCTCTCTCTCTCTCTCTCTCTCACACACACACACACACACACACACATAAACACACACACTGTCCTGCACAAACTCTCTCTCTCCTTCGATCAAAAAGTAGCCCCTTAAGCAGACGTGCTGCGTTCACATCACTATCACCAAAGAACTGTGACAGGTTTGGGTTGGAAATGAACAGTCTAGGTACAATAAAAGCACCTAGGTATTCTGTATGTTCAGCGTGTGAGTCTGTGTGGGTGGGAGTGGAAAATGAAAAGCTAGAAAAACCACAGTATCTCACACGCACAGTGGCTGACAGCAGAAAAGCCCTGGATTTGTTCGCAACTGGAACTTCTCACTGGAGACAAACTGCTGCACAAAGAAACAAATGGGACAGAGAAAGAGACAGAGAACAAGAAAGTGCACTGGGCAGAGAAAAAGAGAGGCTGAGACAACAGACAAGGGTGCATTTAAAAAAAGATCCATGCTTCCAAGGAGGCCTGTTAAATGTCATACACCTTCTCGGTTCTGAGAAGAGAGGAGTTCAATTATACCACACTCTCGCCATCACACAATCCCACACACACATAAGCAGATATGTACACACCCTTCTCCCACTAACATGAACAGATGTAGAAGTCTGGCACATACTTTATGTATCAAAAGATACTAAGCGCAAACACCAAAATGACAAGTAATGTTGAGTGTCTTCTTTGGAAAGACTGCAGTTGCATCACCTCACAGAGAATGGCAACATACTGAGAGCATAACGAACACATAACCAGGGTTTGAGAGAGTAAAGAACTGAGCAAGATCATCCACTACCGGTGAAGATGATACAGAGATCGAGTCACCAGTAAACAAAAGCAAGCAGATTCGAGCCACAGACTGGTCTGTAAATGGGGGGCATGGAGTGCAGGCAGCCCACTTGTCAATTAATCCTATCTGGCACCAGCACGCTGGCCTTTATGAGAACAAATGTCAGCTTTCAAGACAAGGACGCTATAACCTTTCTTCATAGAGTGCACACCAGCCTCAGACGACCAACGCTGATATTACACTGCAGGCATCTCATATAAGCTGATCCAGCATATCATCCGAACAACAACTCAAAGCTCTTGGCATATTTGTTTTTTGAAACTAAAACATACCAACATCGCCACAATCTAACTCCCAGCACTTACAGATGGTTAGGAATTGCAGGACATATTATGTGTATCTGACCTGTGGTCTTACACAAATCAGAAAATTGATTGCATGTGAGATGGTGATGGAAACAACATGGCTGTACACAATATGGTGATTAAAGTGCTCTTAAAACAGGTTCCTTCACTTAGCAGGGATCCATATTCCAAGTAATATTCAGAACACTATGCACACTCTAGGAAGACATTTTTTCCATTTTCCAAATCATCTCTTGTGGACTTTGAGACCTGTAACCTTTTGATTTTAAAAGACCATTAGGAGTTTTACATGACATTTCATTACCTCCTCATTTCTTTCTCAAATCTCTTAAATCTTCTCTGTAGCTGAAAAAGACATTTTTGTTGGAATGAAAACACCTACTGAGGAATCAAGCCTGTGTAACATACAGTACAAGCTGCAATAACAGTATGTGCACTTGAGTCAGAGCTGCATGTGTGTTCATCTCCAAAGGTGAACAGAGAAACAGAAAAAACAAGAGATACAGTCACACAAACTGACAGACACACAAACCACACACACACCCATACAAACACACACACACATAAGCGTTTCCCCTCCTCACTCCGGCAGCATCCCTGCAATGGAGCAGGGAGAGGTGGTCGCTGATGTGAAACATCAATTTCCAGGTTAGCTGCTCTGCGTGGCTCAGGCAGGTATCAGCCGTGACCCACCTGGACCAGATAAGCAGCTGCAAGAAGCTGATCTGCCACCCAGCAATGCACCTCTCACTACTGGAGAATGGAGTAACGCGTGCGTACACACACACACACACACACACACACACACACACACACACACACACACACACACACACACACACACACACACACACACACACCAGTAAACAAATATTCTAACCTGAAACAATTAAATTAATGTGAGAGGAGAATGGGAAAAAAATCAGTAATACAAAACTGGCCACATTTATCATTTCCAATAAATAAATGCTGTGATGTTTGAAAATCACCACGTTCTCCAAATGAGGGGGAAACTATACATCCCTGCATTAACACACACATACACAATGCATGAGCACTGCTCAGGCAGAGAGTTCACCTTCTTTGTTACTTTCATCACACTTGCTGGGACTGCTGGGATTAAACTGGGGTCAAACCTCAGGCATTCCAGATAGGAAAAAAGTCCTAAACACAAATACACACATAGACCATACACGGACATGCGCACACAAACGTGTAAAAAGTTTAGCTAGAATCACCATTACGACATATTTTGGTGCTCTCTTTGATGATTCTGCGCGCACACACACACACACGCACACACACAAAACCAGAGCAATTATGGTTAAGTGTCTTTCCCAGTGACAGAGGACGGTGCGTTGAAATGCTACACACTGAGATAGTGTGTGAGAGCCCAACCTCAGCTGGCCAGGTAATCTAACCACTGCCACCATCACAGTGACGCCTGTCAGCTCAGTGCCGGGTGCCTTGGCAGTGAAGCTCAACCTGGTGTCGCACCACATTCCCACAGACAATTTCAATTAACTTTTACAAGCAAGAGAAATATCACACACACAGCCTGCAGCTATTCTTCGTATTCTCACTCTGTAACACTCATAACACAGGAAAAATGGAATAGAAAAGGAAACACCACAGAAGAAGAATGTCTTTTTAAAGGAGACGGGCAGAGTGTGAAACATCCAAGATAATGTCTCTGAAGAAATACTAAACAATGATGACTACGAGAAACCAAAATAACAACTACAGTATAAATGTTAAACAGACTGCATCAGTCAGTCACATGTATGGGTCTGAAGTCATGTGAGATGGGACTGCTCTGCCATGTCACCTGTAATTCACACCCAAGTGACACATCAGAGGCGTTTAAGAACTACTTATGTGTCCATTTGTGTAACCAAATCCGATCTCCGTCGCCCTCACCTTTTGGCTCCTGAGGCGCTGAAAGGACAGCAGCCAGCCAAACATTCTTCATAAACCCACTGTCACAAATGATCTATCTTAAGTCATTAAGTTGCCTGCTATAAACTATAAACTACAGATGTTTGACACTGGTATAGATAAAATACAAATCAAGTTGTTTAAATATTAATTACAATGTCATTATCCTGTTAGCAGATAAGTAACCTGACTTGTTCTGCCTATTTTATTTTGAAAAGTTCTGAAACTAGAGAAGCTGTATTGGAGATATGCACCATATTCTAATATAACTGATAAAACAATACATAATTTAAGACTGCCTTTTTTTTAACTAAATGTTTCCCAAAGTGCTGGCAGAAAAGCAAGACTGAAAGTTAGATCGCTAGAAAAGAAAAACAAGATCAGGGAGAAGTGAGGAAATTAAAATTATGCATGAGTATGTGCAGGATGCTTAGCATTCGAGAAAACTCAGAGGCAATGTTGCAATGAGAAGCCAGAGTGTTGTGAGTGTTTGCATGGGCCATAATAACACTAACACATCACGTGCTGGGTAAGTGCAGACAATATAGTGCAGCACAGCGTCATGATGGATGGTGTGTTTGCAGACACCGCTGAACCGTGGACCCCATTATTTCCTGGGGGAGGAAGGGGGGAGCAAGGCACCGCTGGGGAGAGATAAGGGATGATTGACTAAACCAAAACAGAGGTCCCTCATGGATGGCAGTGTGCTGGCATTATTGGGAAGCCATTGTGGGAGTCAATGTAACAGCTCAATGACAGCAGAGAGCTGTCATTGGAAGTAAGAAGATCAAGTGTGTCCCCTTCCTAAAGTGAGGAAGGGGAAGAATTTTCACGTGGGGAGAAAAACTTCCAGTCATTAAGAATATCTCCCGGAGATGTTGGGACTCATCTCATGCTGAGATCAGGTGGTTCATACTTCAGCAGGGAGGGATACTTCACTTCTGCAGCTAGTGGATCAGATTATATAGACAAACAGAAACTAACAGACACAGTCCATCTCACTTTCATTTACACAGCACAGCCGGCTCAAACTCACCAACAGTGACAGATACAACAGAAGTTAATAGAGATGCAGCAAGGACACACACATCGCAATCCAAATTGGCTAAATGAGGGCTGAAAGCAGGAGCCCAAACAGACCGGAGCACTGCCCTGCTCACAGCCAGACAGTGACAAATATTTAGTGCATCTATCCTGCAAGCAGATACAGCCCTGGATAGTAACCAACATCTCTAAAACACAGAATCACCTCTCAGAGAACTGCCCCCCTCTGCCCCCCCTGACAATACCCTGATTACCATTTCATTTTACCATTGCTCATTTTTCTTTTTTTCTCATTGTATGTACTTCTGTTTCTGCCCAGGATTATCTGGTCTGCAGAAGCAAAGACACGCAAAATATTCTTGGATGTCTTCTAGTCTTCTAGGAAACAATCTCCCACCCTGATGAGGTAATTTCAGATATTTAAAATGTCAACAAATAAATTGGGGTTCACACTCATTTCTAAAGGTTTTGGACAACATTTCCGGATGTGCAGAGACGCTTAGGCTTTAATCCTGATATTTCTCCTCCTCCACCACACTCATTGTATTAAACTTGTTTTTTGTGTTCACAAGTCAAAAATTGGATCCTGTGTTGCCTTTTGGATATATTGTTTTTTGTAGTTGACCAACCACTTCTGAGCACTACCTAACTCTGAAGTTCTACAAATCAAGCATATCCAAGTTTTTACCACAAAATGACATTATCTAGTGTCTATGTTTAATTTCTGTTACAACATTATGTTTTATTAATTATGTTCAGTGTTGTTTTTCCAAAAATAGAACATGCCATCTATGTCCTAACCCTGCCCACAAATGAACCACTGTATGTAAATGTTATGTTGTTGGTGTACAACAGGAGGATTAGCACTAATGTCAGAGAGTTGGATTGGATTCATGCTAAATCTTTCATGACAAGGAACTTATTAGCTCATTGCTGGTTGGTATGATGTAAGTGCATTAATGCCCACAGCTGAACTGGTGTGGTGGACTAGATCGCGATGAATCAAGGGGGTACATTTAGCTCTGAACGCTGCTCTGAAACAGTGTTTGGGTAAGTTGTTTCTACACTAAATTATTCAGAGTTGATTTACTGTATATGGATGTTGTTTAACAGACTGTTCATACTCACACAGTCGCACACATTCCCCCCGGAAACATACAAGTCTGGTCTGTTGGTCACTGAGCAGCACCACTGGGACAAATCGCTCGCATACTTACGTACCTAGTGAACATGGATACTGGGACTGATTTTTCGTCTGAGCACTGTCATAATGAATTTCTTATCTAGATACACGTTTAATTAACATACCTAATGTCATTACACATTTGCATGGGTGATATTTTCAATAAAATACAAATAATTTGTGTTTCCATAATAGACATCTTGTCAGGAGTTCCACATGGGCTAAAATGTGTGAGAGCTAAGGAGATGGTGCAGTGGGGCCAAATCTATTGGTGTTAGTTGGGAAAGAAAAATTGAAAGCGGGGATTTTTATTTGAAATGTGTTACAGAGCTCATTGATGTAACAGCCCTGAGCTTAAGACAGAGCATATACATGCTTGGGTCTCCATCACACTAATGTGCAAATCAGCTGATCGGTCAATGATGTGTATCAGTAGTCGGTCAGGTAAGGAGGCTGTTCTGTCCAACAGGCAAATCATTCGATCAGCAGCAGAATATACAGAGCACTTATCTCCAGCTAACTGTCACTCATGGGGAGTCAAATATGGATTTCACTACACCAAACACAAAAATCCTCTTGAGCAGGGGAAAAGCAGCACCTATTCTTCCTCTACTCTTTAACATAAAAACAAAATACATTGATGTCTGCTTCAAAAATATTTCATTGGCGTAGGAATGGAAATAGAACAGCTCATGCCACAATGCAAACGATATGTTCTTTTCTATTAAATCATAAAAGGAATCTGAGACCCTGAACCATGAAATTTCAACCAAAATTTCAACCAGAGAGAAAATGCAGCACTTAAAGCCAAGCAAAATAATTGAAAAGCCTCTGACTTTGGACTTAGCTAGTTATATAAGTAAAGCAACTTGCAAAGTCACACTTACACATTTATTTTTAATCCATAATGCAATCACATATTCAGTAAAAGGAAGACTTCTTGAATATGATATTTCTGAAAAGACCAGTCAGGGCTTTCAGGTGCTCGATGAAGCTTCGTCATTAGGTCCAATCAAAATAAAGAAGCATTCACATGACAACATCTTCTACAATAGTTAGCAATGGTTACAAACACTGCTTTGTTTATGACTGCAGCCACCATAATCAATATACTGAATCAGACAGCCGAGAAAGAGAGAAAGAGAGACAGTGTCCAGTGAGTTCTGACGAGCCATAGTTCATGTAGATTGAGCTGGGCACCTGACAGTGGGGAATTGGCTGGGGAGAAAGAACACAGACATTATCAACACATTTCGGGGAAGGCTTTAATAAGTTGTTCCTTGAGGCTACTTCTTGCGCCTTAATTATTATTGAATTAGGAATGCCACGGAGCTAATTAAAAGTGCAAGGTATTTACTGTGGCAGGAGAAGAATGTGAGAGAGCAGAGGAGAGCAAATGGAAAAGAAAAGGTGTCCTAATACTGCAGCTGAGATAGTACATTTTGGATGCACAGGAGCATAAAAACATAAACATAAAAAATGGCTGACAAACTTTAGCTGAAGAGTCTTGGCTCCTGAGCAATGTTTCGCTCCTGGCATTGTAAGAGAAGAGAAAATATATAGCCAAGGAAATATGCAGTAAGAAAAGTCTATTTGGCTGAAATAAGAGCTGGTATACTGCCACATCACACTGAAACTGGTAAGTGTGCTGCTTTGGAGTATGAGGACTATAACATAGTTTGCTATAGTCTTTTACTGTTGGAAATTTCATGCTCTTTTGTTAAATGACAAAGGATACAAAAGGAGTGACAAAGGATATAAGCGACTCCCATTGAGTGAAATGGTTGTAAGAAAGAGAGAGAGGGGGACCTTCAATTCACTTAATTCACTCATGTAATGAATAGTGCCAAAAGCTTCTCTCCTGTTGTACTCTCTGCCCTCTGAGGCTTCTCACTTCCTCAGTAAAAATAATTGAATCTGAATGTATACAATAACTCATCCCATCTAAATGAACATGTGTTTTGATAATGTTAGCCTAAGCAGAATTGGAAGCCTTATGCTAAACTGGCATACACTATGAGACGTGCACAAGCCATCTCAGCAGTGCGGAAGTTTCTTATTTTGCACAAATGTTGTGTTCTTTCCACAAGTTAATTACTCAGTAGAGAGCTTAATCTGCCGAATCAGGGCAAAGTGGATTAGGAGATGAGAGTGTTTAATCAAAGCGTTTTCCCGTTCTAATTACACATCCCATTTCCTGATACAACGCACACTGTTATCTGCCACTGCATTTAAACATCAGCTCCTCTGTTTAGCTGCCACCCTATCCCAAAGACTAAATGATCCCTATGCCTAGAGACAAAAATTCAAGAAACGTGGACATATGCATGCATACTCACACTAAGTGCACACAGAGAACACACCAGCGTGCAGAGAATAGATGATTTTGTTCTAAACCCTGTGAAATATTCCTTTTGTCAACATTTAAATAAAACATCTGATGCATCATATCACTGTAGTGTGCAGCAAACCATTAATGCAGCCTAATCACGCATCAAAGGCATCATTCCATACCAGTGGGGACTAAAGATTCCTCTTGTGTTCAGTCTCAGCTATGCATCTGCATTAAAGACAATTAAAACTCTACAGGAGTCAGAGCTAGGGGACAGTATATAAGTTAGTGTGGGGTCATCTCCCATTGTGTTACACCTGTATTTATAGCTCACATCTCTGCATCCTCCTTCAAACACCTTGTGCTGGTTCCTGTACCAAACCCCTTGCTGGTGAGAGGGGGAAAGGAGCGGATGTAGTCTCAGATCAAATATCCATGGTTTTTGGATGTGTTCCTTCATCTTTCTGATAAATAATCATGTGCTCCTGCCTGCCATACGGAGCTCTAGTCACTGATCTGCTGCCTAGACGAGGCCAGATAGAGTTGGAAGCATGTGCACATGCATGCAGACATGGTTTAACTGAAAAAGTCTGCTTTGCTAATCTCTATAACACAGTATCAATGGTGCTGCTGTGCAGTCAATACACAAACTTTTCCAATGAATTCTACCATATTACATCATCACAGAGACCACAGCCTGACAACCTCCACGGTAACTGAGAACGACCAATCACGTGGCTGTGGAAACCTGATCACCAGGTTCAAGTCATGCAAGTTGGCTTCAGTCAGACAAGTGCTCATTTATGTTCATCACATCAGTGGTAAAATGATGGCCTAATGAAGTATAGAGAAATGTATGAAGGTTTGAATATGATTAAACCACCTCCATTGTGCCCTGAAAGTCCCATTTAACAATTCTTTATTCTTCACACAATATTTCCACTGAACCTTGAGATGAGAAAATATGTATTTTCAATCTACCCTTTATTCAAATCAAGAGTAAGAGTGATGTCAGCATTGAAATTGCTGCCAGGCTACTCTATTAAACTGGTGGGCTGGATGATAAGTAATCTTGACTGTGTGTGGGGAAACGTGGGTGTTGGTAGTGAAAAGGCTCTTATGCTGTTCTCAACTATGTCACAAAATTAACTTACAAAACACACACACTTCTATTCTTTTGATAACCCTAAATGACATGATGTATGTCTAAACCTGGAGATGGGACACCCATAGAGGTTGCGAGTTCACTGCCATGGGTCACCAGATGGTTATAGAGAAAAAAAATAATACAACATAGTTTGGACTGGCAAATAGATTGTTTATTAAATCATCTGTGCAAGTGATAGATAGCCAGAGCTTATTTAGTGTTTTGTGAGAGTCCCAGTGTGTCTGCACATGAATTGAGAGTGTATGTGAATATATCTGCCTTAAGTTTAATGTCTAACGTAAACATATTTCTTCTGGCAAACAACTATTTGAAAGTGGGCCAGCCAAAATGTCTTCACTTTCAAACATGTCTTTAGTCTGTTAGTTAAACATTTGCTCTGGTTCTCACAACAGTAGTTGTAAAACACACACACACACACACACACACACACACACACACACACACACACACACACACACACACACACACACACTTGAATCGGTTGCTTGTGTGTTCATGTGTTTATGAATTGAAGGGCCTCCTCGGCGAGGACATCTGCTGACCTAATAAACAATAATCTTGACAAATTGTCACTGTCCGATCACTCAGCCCACCCTCATAATCACACCATTGAAGAAGCCATCATAGGCCGAGCCAGAGACATGACTGACAGCTCTCTGGACCAGTGGAAGCTGCTGCTGGACTGGAGCCCAGCTGCCTGAGGAGAGGACACAATGATTCATGGCCAGAGGGCAACCTGGACAGAGTGGTTAGGGAAATTAGCAATACCACCCACCAACACATCCATGCCCTTCACTGGTTGGAACACAAGCAGACTGAAAGAAGAAATGGCCTTCTGCCAAAAACTGCTTAGTGCTCTTGGACAAAGATGCCACACTGGGCAAGCATGAGGGTAATGTTGTTCGGGGTCATGGTGATGATGATTTACGATAGGCTCTGTGGGATACTGTAACCTTTCCTGGCTGCAGTGCAAAACACGTAACTAAAATGATGATGGAGACAATAAAGTCAAAATGACTGAAATAGTGATGATGATGGAGGCCCAGTGATGTATTTGAACTTTCATGACCCCAAGAAAAAAAATGAGAAAGGGAAAAAAAGTCAAGGTTGTCAGTGCCTGTGACTCGTAACCACTAACATAAAGCAACTCTGAGGGTGTAGACATGGATAAGCCAACACTCGACGACTCAGACTGGGATTGTTGACAGACTGGCAGAGTGTAAAGGTCATGTGATAAAAAATAAAAAAAAAACTTCTAGAAAATCAATCCAATATAAAGGATTTTAATTCTAAGCCACTGACACCCTCAAAGAAGATGAAAAGCTAGACATCTCCAAATTGCCCTGTCAATCACTGCAACCAACAAAAAATGACAAAAAAATAAATAAGGAGGGGGAATTATAGATCCTGGAAGAACTGGACTCAACCCCCAACTGCCTCTAACAGCAGTGACACACAACATAAAAGCAAGCTTATAATAACATGAATATATGAAATCTGGACAATCCATTTCATCCAGACATGAACATCAGGATGCAAAATATCCAAAGCATCCCACCTGTTTTCTGTTGCAGTTATATATTATAGAGAATCACTCAGAAGACCAAGCCCTGGAGATTCCTTCTCATCACAGAGAGAGACACACGACACACATACAAAAACAAACACATCCATTGCCATCACTGTCAATGTCTTTTATCCCGACTCTCTTTACTTGTTGTTTTCTCTTTCTCAGTTTTACATCCAAGACATACAGAGGACACACCATTTCTAAGCAGTAAACAAGTTGGCAAAGCAATGCACAACTTCATAGTGATACATCAAAATACAGCATGCAGGAACTCCACAGCGACTCACCGACGGGCATATCTTCATAGATGAGAAGGTAGGTGGAGAAGAAGTAGTTCAGGAAGCGAGGTGGCTGGTTGGAGCCTGTGATAATGAGAGGAAAAAGAATGGTCATTTAAATTCTGCCCAAACATTAGATAGTAAAAAAAAAAAAAAAAAAAAAAAATCTGTATTTTGGCCAATATAGACACGTTTTCTGAAATTATCCCTCATGTGTGGCTATCAAACACTTATGACAAAGACAAGTAACAGAGGCTGGAGATTTAACAGTTTGACAATTAGTCATATTGTCTTAAGTGACAGGATTCCATCTATAATAAAACAATTTGAACTACCCTTCTGCATTGTAATCTCTTAAAACAAAATTTTCATATGGAAGCATATGGAACAACTTAATTGCAGATACCAATATATCTGTGATAGGCCTATATCGGCCAATATATCACTCAGGCTCTAATTAGTGTTTGATTTTGGTGCTCAAGTGATTAACAGCTAATATTATACGTATAATTACCATATTGTCAATTTCTGTAAATTGATTTGGGGTACAGTAAAGTGTGACAGATTACTTATTACTAACCTAACTGTAACTTCTTAGAGTACTACCAGCCTGAAAACATTTATAAATGTAGCTCTTTGGTTATGGCAGGTCGTTGACACCTTTTTGCTGCTTTCAACATCAGCATTTGTAAAAATATCTTCAAGAAGAGGAACAAACATCACTGCAATGAGCACTTGAACTGAAACATGGAGCATCTAATTGGTGCCGATGCCAGTGCACACACCCTTGTTCCACTGTTTAATTCAAAGACTGTTTTCACATCATTTCATGAACAAAGCATGGCCCCTCCCTCCAAAATGGGAGCTGTGGCAAATATAGAGTGTGTGAGAATGTATAAGTGGCTGTGGTAAATATATTCAGTGTATGATACTGTGTGAGCACTGGAGCAGATGCACTCAGTGGAAGACAGAGTATGACATCTGGAAACGTTTGCTGACATTTAGAGGTAACCACAGTTGTTTTTACAGGAAAAACACATCAACACTTTAGTAATGACAGAGGTTCATAAAGAGAAACATCAACTCCAACCCAGAATGTACTGCACAGCTTCACAAATGTCACTGTATGTGGATCTGACCAAGAGATCCTCTATTTGGATAGACAAGTCTTGCTTGGAGTAGGTAATATAAACTGAGTAAACTTTATGTTTTAAGAATACCTATCTTGGTACATTTTCCCGGCTTGGTGCCATTGATCTCTTGGCAGCGCAGGCAATCCTTTAATTCTGCTATTCTCAGATGTGCAAGCTGGTGTGTACATAGTGCAGCCTGTGTACCTCTGAATGTAATACAGGCATTATAATGTAAAATGGGTCAATGGCTCCAATTTTGTCTTAGGAAACTGACTAAATCTTTGGTTAAGAAGCATCTGAATGTTCTGTCCTAAAAATCCTATATCAAATCTGTCCTAACTTTCTCTTTAATCTGCTGGATTAGAAGCTGTAGTGTCAGATGTAAGTCTGGACCAAGTGAGAGAAACCACTGACAAACGTAGCAAGAACAGACAGCCTGCCCACAATATATCACCTCCCATCAAGTCAAGGTTTTTGAAATGAAGTTACTGCCCTCTTTTACAAGTTTACTCAGTTCTCCATCACTCACTACAGGTGTGGAAATTTCTCAATTATAAGATGCATTGCGATTCGGATGTGAATGATTCTGCATTTATGCAGAGACAAAGCATAATGGAGAATCTGCAGCTTATGTTGCGTGGTTGCTCCCATGCATTGAATTGTGGGTGGACATTAGGCTAACCTTACTTATGTAGGAGGGAGGCAGAGATCATCTGTGAGTGATAATAAAAACCCCAACAAGTATTTTTTTAAATCGACATCTCAGGGCACATGTCAGACCTTATGAACCATGAACAATAATTGCTAATCATGTCAGCCTTTTTCAACTGAAGCTAACATCTGCAGCCATAAATATTAACAGCAAGCCCAGCTAATCAGCCAAGACCTGGGGAGGTGCTATCAACTTAACCATCCTACTCTGAGAGAGGTGTGTGCAGCAGAGTTATTAATGCATTATCTTAAAGCTGCCATGTGAAAACAACATTGTAGATTACACCAATGTGAAAGGCACTGCAGATGAATAAATGTTTTGTTTTTTTAATGTTTATGTACTGAGGTACATATATTGAAATGATGCAGCTTCTATTTTTTCTAGACTGCTATAGTCTGATTATTGGAGGGACTTTCTGAATGAAAAGAAAATTCAATTGATGTAAAAGTAACAACGTGCAGTAATGTAGATCACTGAGGATGCCATACACTAAGATGCAGCACGATGCATTGAGAAGTGTTTTGCATTGAAATCGTTCAAAGCTGAATTGTAATTAAATTGTGAGGCCAGTGAAACTTCACACATCTACCATTCACTGCAATATAGTTTTACACAGCATTATTGTTTTCATACAGAAGTCTTATACTTGAAGGCCAGTCCGAAGACCAGTGTCTATTACTGTTCTCATATCTTGTGAGTGTTTCTCTCATCCCTACTATATGTCTACCCATTTTAGATGTTTGACTGTTCATATCTGTTCACTGCTATATGCTGATTTACTGAGTCTATGTCAGACACATCTCTGAAGCACATCAATCACTCCGCAGAGGGAGAAATGCATAAACATGACCTTGAACTACAACCCTACCCTCAGACAGGTAAATTTAGGTCAAATTTATGTAAAGAACAGTACAAATCATATATCTTATATCTTATTTATATCTCCTTATTTGTTTAAAAATGGTTTCGCAGTTATCCACTTTCAAAAGCACTTAGCAGTCAATAGAAAACAGTGTTAGCTGAGAACATCAATTACACACAGAGAATTGTGCTGCTGTCAGTTTTGGTCATTATTTTCATGCTTTTATAAATCGTTTACATGGTCTGTCCCTAGGTAAAGTCATTCATGCCCCCGGGGGCCATATGAAAAAAACATGATTAATTTATAACAGTGCATGGCCATCAGACTAAAAATGCATGTTGTGAAAAGCTTTAAATCTAAAGGCTGAGATAAAAAGGGATAAACACAAATTTTAACATACTGAATATCCTGCACACGTTTAGAGTGTGAGTGTGTTTTCAACCATAACATTATATGCATAGTATATTCAGACCAAAATTGCATTTACCGCATATTGATTTCTTTGTATGGGACGGAATGTGATCCATTACAGCACCACACTTTTGGGGGCATGTTAAAGGGTTAATAGTCTGCTGTGTTTGGGCAGGGCTGTGTGGTGTCAGAAGGCAATGTGAAACAAGCTGTTTTGTTGGGAAGATCAGGGAACAAAGCTGATGGTCTTTGATCAGCTGAGCTGGGCGGCAGACCACAGAAACACTGAAGCGAGAGAAGGGGAAGCCAACTTGTTTGAAGCGAGAGCGCTTGATAGAGTGATTCAGTGCTTTGAAAGTGTGAGCTCTATGTTCAGTCATGTGCCTGCCTGTGCGGAAGAAGATGCTTATCTCTGGCTTGCCAGCGTGGCTCTTAGTGGGTGCCAAGAACATGGAGCGTGCTTCACAGGATAGGGGGTGGTGTGGAGGAGGGTTAACAAGCTCCCGTCTACACCTGTGGCTTAATTACTACGGGGCACTGCGTCAGGCTTGGATAGCTGAATGCAGATTGATTACAGCCACAAAATAATCACAGCAATGATCATCAATCCAATTTGCTGGATCGGGGGGGTAATGCTCAAGAGGAGTGCAGGGTCAGTGTGCTAATGGGTTAGTTAGAGAAGGCAAGGAAGAGGGAGGTAGTGAGGGGAAGACAAAGCAAACACAAGGTCCTTCAGAGACACAAAAACGGCCTTGACAAACTCATTGTGCTTGATGGAAAGAGGTTGTGGCATTCACTTAATAACTTTCCTCGCTGCTTCAGCGCTGTGTGTGATTGGAGGTGTCTCCTGCCTGTCACTGTGAGACAGTTAACGTGACTTTCCACAACATGGAAGATCTCTCTCACCATTGCTCTCTCTCTCTAATGTCCTCATAGACACACACTCAGCAAGGAAGGAACTATTTTAAAGTAATTCTTAAGCTGAACAATAATGCAAGAAGGAGGGGACAGAAAGAAGAGAGCAGGAGTGAAGGAATGACAGTGATAAAATGTGAAAAAATAAATAGACCATGGTTGGGGCTGAAAAGAAAAAGCTCCATGAGTCAAGAAAAGGTAAAAGGAATGTCTTATGTGTGGAAAGTAAGTGACAGACAGTTCTTTCAGGCAGCTAATGAAGCACTGACAAGGAAGAGGGAGAGGTGCTTTAAAACTGGAAACTGGAACTGAAATTGTATCATCAAATCTTGACTAAGTCACAGATAAAGACCAAAACATATTTATTCATAATCCAGTATTTGCCCAACAAACGGTAGATTTTTAGTTGAATGTTGATGGCACCATGGTATTTTTAAACCGTCATTCCTTTATACAGGAAACGCTGAGTGAACATACTCCTTTTCAATTATTCAGCATCACATTCACACTGCTGCACATATTCACAAAAATAGCTGCAGAATAAAACCACTGTCCTTTACTTTTTGCCAGTGAGAAGCTACACCACATTAAATTAAATTATAAGCACAGCACCCTCACAATCATAAAATAAGTCTAGTTTTTACAGATTTACACATTAATTAAATGAAGAGGACCCACCTTCACAGAAAGAGTGGAGAAAGAGGAAGGGAAGGAGGAGCTTGGCAAATGTCATCCTGCCGCCTAAACCCACACTCCTCGACATCACCTGCACCTGGAGGAGCACACACAAACACAGAATACTGTTCAGTCACTTTCACTTTGGTTAACTGATATTCCACATTGCAGTTTCAGTCAAGCCACATGATGTCCAAAGACATTTCAGCTCCTTTATGTTCGGTTATGACCGTGTAAGTGAGTAGGAGATGTGAGCACTACAATTGGAGGACAGAAAAAAAAAAACATTTGCTGCACAAATGTCAAGTAGGTGTTGCATAGTGTGTGTGTGTGTGTGTGTGTGTGTGTGTGTGTGTGTGTGTGTGTGTGTGTGTGTGTGTGTGTGATGTTGATGAAGGGCAAATTCACAGCAACAGCTCATTTACGCACTTTGTTAAATAGCCATAATTAAGAAGTTGCAGCATTAATTGTCTGATAAAAAAGAAAAAGAAAAACTGAAACTGAACTGCTGTCTTCTGTTAATTGCATTTTCAAGATTGGCTTGACCAGTCAGTGATTTATGACATGTCCCCAAGGATGATCCTGCAGGGTGTCCTGCACTTTGACCATGAAGTTCACACTACTCCATAAATTACATAGTCTAAAATATGATTATGCATGTAATTGAGTATTCATTATATATAGTTTAGGGAATATTGGTGGGGACTAGGCGCAATTACACATGAATCTACTACTTCAGCACCATGGACAGCGTCATAGATTTTACCTTGCACAACTTCAGTCAGATAAAAGATCAGTGAGTAAGGCGGACTAAATCAGTTGTTCCCAAACTTTTTTGGCAGAAATAAATCAGTTTTACACTTAATCCACTTTCAATCATTAATGTGACTAGGAAAGCAGCTCACGAAAGGGGATCCAAATTGAATTTGAGTAAAATAAAAGTCAGCACAATAATATCAGTAAAGTCTTGTTTGCTTCATGTCCCTGCATAGATCATAGTTCATTCAACTTAGTTTCAGTCCATATTTTCCCCTGGTCAACAACTAGATGAGACTACTTAACAATCGCACCAACTTAACGACAGCTCGGCCCCTGCACTCTCTCTGCTACAAGGTGATGGAGAGCATTTTGGTCAGAACAAGAGGAATGGCATATCCCCTCAAATTGCCCACTGGGCATGGCATAGCTTCACTGGACCATTCTTGAGTCAAAATTGATAAATAATTAAAGTTAGCCTAGGAAGCGTAGAGTGTATTCATGGTCAGGTGTTGTTGGAAGGAGAGCAGCAAATCAGCTGTAAATTGCTGTACAAATACTTTTAACACGGAGATTCTGAAAAACTTTCTCCAAGCGCGCATTTTGGAAACACTGTATTGGTTGCATGTAACCTTCTGTCTGGAGGCAATTCAGGATATGCAACAGCCCTCACCTTCATCACTCCTTCTCCCTCTCTCCCTCGTCTGCTGCTCTTTCCCTCCCCTACAATTTGTTCCTGCTCTTTACACTGTCATCACTTGTCCCAACAAGGCCTCACTGGTCGGCAAACTCCGTGACAATTTAATTTTGAAGGGTTATCTTTCTAAATTCCCCATCTCCCCAAAGCCCACTGTGTTTGGGCTCACAGTAAAAGGAAGCGGCACCGCTGTCCTTCAGGTATCTGATGGCAAAAAAGCAAAAATAAACTACAGAAACTCATGTAAGGAGCAATAAAATACGATACAGATGCTGCGTTGCGTTGCTGCTCGCTGTCCTGTCACTGTGCTGTTGTTGGAGATATACAATATGGAATGGATTCAATTCAGACAAAGCAGCTAAAATTTACAGGTGAGTGAGAAAGAGACAGAAGGTAAAGAATTGGCTGTCATTGCTTATTGTGTATACAATATATATGTGAGTGTGTGTGTTTATGTGTGTGTGTGTGTGTGTGTGTGTGTGTGTGTGTGTGCGCTAATAATAGTTGTGCATGTGTGTCAGTATGAATAGGCACATTTGTTTTCATTTGGATTCTTGTTTCCTCAGCATTATTGCATTTCCCTTTCTGTAACAATACAACCTGCATGGTTATGTCTGCTACTTTTTATACTCCATCACCTCTCATTTCCTTTTCCCTCCCTTCTTTGCTCATAAACAAAATCATTTTTTTCTCTCTTGCTTTGCCCCAAAAACCTTATCTTTCCCCTCATACCCTTTCCTCCCTTGTTGTCCTCTCTGATACAGTTGTGGTCCTCTCGTAAAGGGTATTATCTCGACTCAGTGGGAGTCTCAGACAGCCTGAACAGATTATACATTTGCACAATTTGTCCTTTCCGGAACAAAATGTCACATCCATCCCTTCCTACTGTTTGTATCATAAACACACCTGAGATAGCATGACTTGGACACCCTGGAGCACTTTAGGTACACTCATGTACTGACAAACACAGTTTATCAAATCCAATAACTACAACACAGCAAAACCTGAGGGCAAAATCTGAGTGTTTCCTGTATTCCTCATTGATGCTGGCTTAGGGTTGATCAGTCTGGATGAGGACAATCAATAAAGCCCATTCCCAGCACTCCACACTGAAAAAACACGTAGGAAAGTTGTTGATGTATATATGATCGTTGTTCCCAGCCACACAAATGATCCTTTTTCTCTGCCCACACACCTTATTCAGCCTCTTCACTAATTCCTCCTCCAAATGCTAAAGGACATTTCTGAGATGACGAATGGGTGAATATGAGTGATGGATACTGGTTGAGACAGACATGCCGGGTTTGACAGAGCTGAGGCAGCCATGGAAAACACAAGCAGTCATCCTGCAGCAGCATCCGAATCTAGTCTCACCAGGATGCAGGAGGATTCGATATTAAACATTCCCAGTAAGAAAGCATCCACACCAAGTTACAGATGCACTGTACTTTACACTGACCTACCTATCTACCTCTATCTTCTAGTGAGTATTGCTCTAGGCTGCTGTAATAGCCTTTCTGAGGCAAAGTAAGCAGCTGCTGAGGACCTGAGAGGAATAAAAACATAAAGTTAACTGATAATGTTTAATGTGCTTAATGTTTCCTTTGTACTGTTTATTGTACACAATTAAAATTGTGACAAGTTAACCTATTGTGTGTCTTCTCTTTCTCTCGTTCTCCTTTTGTGACTAGCACAAATAAAGTATGTTTATTTTGCCCAGGTTTTTAGATATCATCTGCAGAATTTTCTGCCATCACACCAACCTAATCTCAGTAAACTGAAAATAATTTGTGATTGAAAATTGATTTTTTTAAAAATTAAGACAACATAGATTTCCAGAAAAACTGCACATTACTCTCATTACACATTACACCATGCTATTTTGTATAAAGGTTATAATTCTGTCCACAGCAGGTGGATTATCTTGGGTGAACAGGACATTGTTACTGAAAAGAGACTTTGTTGTTTAACTCCACTGTCTCAGTGTACAGTGGCAGAACTCACTGATGCAATTATATGCCAGAATCTCTGCAAATCAAACTGAACCTCTCTGCAAACTTGAGAAATGATGCAATATAACTAAGTACATTTACTTGGGAATTTTAGGGGAATTGTACTTTACTTGAGTAATTCCATTTTCTGCGATACTTCCATCTCGCTGCATTTTAGACTGACTAGAATAAAATAAAAGAATACATTTTAAAAATTAATGAAAATTATTTTTGCGATAAAAAAAATTGTAGATGAACTGACCGTCTAAACGCCAGGCAAGCCAATATGTTGTTAACTCTCTAGTAAATCCACTATTATATTATTATATTATATTATACGAAATTACCAGGTAATGCTGGTACTACACAGTTAGAATATGACACATTGGTCAAACACAGTGCTAGTCTAAGGCATACAATATGCCCTGACCTGTACGCCACTGAAAATGCAACTCCGCTGTGAGTTTAGAAGGCAAGAGGCTGTTAATCAGTGTGCTGAGGAGGCCAAATTAATATTTATGTCTAACACAGCTTTTCTCTTTGCCTGTTGAAACCTACTGAAATTAAAGAAACTAAGAAACTTCTCTGATGTAAACAAACCATTTACAGCACTGAAGAACATATATTAACATTTTGGTTTTGTTCAGCGTTTCCACTTTTCTGTGAGAGCACGTTAGAATTCGGACATTTAGATTGTTTAAGAATAGTGGAGGAATGCCGTTGTGTGCAGACGAACAGAATTTAATATAAGCAGGGGCTTTTGATGAGGAGGTGAGTTTGTGATTAGTGCAGAAGCTTGTTCTAGGTTTACATTAGCCGAGGACAGCATGACGTGCTCTAATAAGTCAGTTATGTACAGGTCAATTACACTGCAGAGAACAGGACTAAGCAGAGACGTGGTCCTCTATGTGAGCTCGGCCTGGTGCAGCACTGTCCCACTCCACCAGATATACTGTCACCATCTATCAATCCCTCACTTTCTTCACCCCCTCCGTCACTCTGTCAGAGTCACTGCTCATCTTCTGCTCAAACCCCCCACCCCATCACAACATCTCGTACCAGTCTCTCACTCTCTCCACGCTAGCCTTTTTCTGTCTACTTTCCTTACTTCTTCACTGTTTTTAGTCCTCTCTCTTTCTATTTTCTCTTCTTGGTTGAATCTACATTGACTCACGTCTCTTCCTTTTTGAATTACCACACAACTCGGCTTGTCCAATTATATGTCTTCTGTAGTCATTTCCAATTCTTTTTCTTTGGCAGATAATTGTCTCTCCTGTGTCCTGATGTAAAATGTCAACAAAACAAATATATGTCTTCTGTGGGCTTGTTGTGTTGTCATGGTGTGTATGGGTCCAAGACGACAGTTTCACTGTGCCCAAAGAGTAATCAAATGTATATCTTATGATTGAGAGTATTTCTCTTTGAAAAGGGAGGATATCCTTAGCCTGCTCTTGAGGTTTTTTGTTATTGTTAGAAGAGTTATTATTCACCAGGTATTCATGAATCATCAGTTTCTCACAGTTATGCAGAAGGCTTTTGAAAGACGAAAGTATTTTGAGTCCATTAAATCAAGTCCAATGTTTACACCTGTAATACTTGCCAATATGCCTGAGATCCTGCCCTGAATCCTGAATTAAAGGCAGTCTATTCTAAGGCCCAGAATGACTATTAGGAACGCATTCAGCTCCCACTGGGCAAAGCTTAGGGTGGCTGAGATCCAGGTCTATTTAATGAGTTGTGGTCCTATACCGTATCTGACAGTAATGTGTGATTAAGGCAGTGTAAAGTGAAGAGTAATATCTGGACCTGCTGTGCTCTCTCCAGAGAGGCCTGCCTGCCCACATGGCTGTATCTCCTGGCTTACTGCACTCGATATTATTGATTACATGGCAATTGTGTCTGACTCGCCTTAACCTCAAAGGCACCCTTCTCGGAGGGAGTGTTGGGCCTCAGTCGGCGGCCAGATCTGGATTATCACAGCAAATCGATGGCAGATTTCTGCCCGCCCTCGGTCCTCATGAAAAAGCCATCACTCATTAGCACAGTGATCACAGACAGATTAGCGGACATTTGGCCTCGTCAGGGAGGAGGGAGTGATGGCAGTGCTCTGATGAGCTGAGTAATGTCTTCCTTCCCGCCCTCTTGATCTCTTCATCTCAAACATGACATGACTCTCTGAAAGCCTTACTCAGCAAACCTCACTCACATGACAAAGATTGCAATTTAAACAGGATGGCACTTGGAGTGTAACTCTTCCTGAGGAGAAGTGAAAATCAAGTGGCATGGCACACTGAGGCTGAGTAAACTGTTCATTTTGGTCGGGTCATGTGTGAAATTACTGCCGCTGATGTTCCACTTTCTTAAGAAATTAGTAGCCAAGGTCTTTGGACAAACAATTGGATCCCCTGGACAGCATAAGTTCAGCAACCAGAGTAGTTAGCACTGTTTAGCCGAAAAAACCTTTGTAGACAGAGGCACGTAGTCGTGACATATAGTATAAGCCCCAGTGGCTGTAACTTCCACATCAGTGACCAAATTAGAACCTGACCGATGTCTGGACAGGCTGATGTTGGCCTATCAGAGATATATCGGTATCAGCATATATATATATATATATATATATATATATATATATATATATATATATATATATATATATATATATATATATAGTTGATATCAGTTAATATGGAAACTTTTTGGTTTAAAATAACACAGTGCAGAAAACAATCATTTATAATACAATAATTTATAATTATTCCATTTCAAGTGAAGTCTTCTGTTTCAGATCGCTGATGTCATTTTTGACAGTAAAATATTCTGCCTCCATTACATATCTTTGTCACAAGTGTTTGATTACCACATTCAAAGATCATGTGTATGAAAAATGCATGTCTATCAGGCAATACACTGGTAACAGGGTTTTTTACTACCCGATATCGGGTATCAGCCCCAAAAACTGCTCTCGGTCAGGGTCTTGACCAAACCTCAGTTTTCCATAGAGGTAGAACCACTTAAGCCATCCTCATCTTTACCTACGTTTTTTAAAATGTGCCCAAAATCACTAAATCACTGCTTCTTCAGAATGCAGCTGGCCTATTCTGGACACACAACAACTACTCTACGCCTCCCTGCCCTGAAAGAGACATCCCTCCCCTGTTGTTCTTCTGAGGTTTCTTCCAATAATTCCCCAGTTATAAAGACCTTTTATTTTTTCCTTATCTGAAACGAGGGTCTAAAGATAGAGAGTAAAGCCCTATGAGGGAAATCTGTGATAATGGGCTACATAAAAAAAAAATTGACTTGACTTGACTCAATAAAAGATCACTAACTTCCTGCCAGGCAAACACAAGACAGGCAGCTGTAGGTCACATGCCAAGACAAAAGTGTTCTTCCACTGGAGATTCTGCCTGTGGCCTCTTTGATCCTGTATGGACTGACAGTAAAACTAAACACTGTGGGAGAGACGCAGGGCAGCTTACACAGGACCTAGGGAGATGGTAATTACCAGGAACAGGATGGGAGCGCTGCAAGGCGCCGCATTACAGCACCCTGTCACAAAACGCTTGAGCAGGCACAACTCATACACACTCTGTCCTGTGCTGACCAGCACCATGATGTGTGTGTGAGAGTGACATGTGGCCTGAGGGGAGGGGTGGGGGTTGATTAGTGTTCACTTGGAGTAAATACTGGGGGAGAAGCCCCCTCATGTGCCACACACTGAGAAACAACTGGGTGAGAATGTGCACCGCATTTGTCAAGTGAATGATGAGGAGCTGTGTCTGCAGTAGGAGCATTACAACCTGATGAAAGACTGATGGTGCAGTGATGGAGGTTACATGTTGATAACACTTCATCTTGTAGACATGTCAACCGTACTCTACTGCAGTGCCGGTGCATAGCACTCATGTGGCATGGAGAAAGAGAAACAACATGGATGAAACTGATAAATTCCTACTCAAACATTCAGCACTTTAATGATGGGCAATAAAGTCCGTAAAATCACAAGATTATGTTGTTTCAGTCAAGTAATTTGTGTAATGCCAATGTTCGCTTAATCTGCATATACAAATGAAACAAAAGAGCCATATGAACAAGATTAATGTGGTACTTATTACTGAATTGTTGTAATATCAATCCAATGCTTTGCAATATGCACTGAAGTACACCGTAACACAATGAAACCCAAAGTTCTGTTCATCATTATGAGTTTAAACTCCAGAGATAAAAAAGTTCTAATTCTAAATGAGTTATTGTCTCATTAGAATTGTGGGACATGAAATCTCAATTTCTTGCTTGAGAATTATATGGAGGGATGTTAAGCGATAATAATGAATTGTTGCTTCCCAAAGCCCAAGATGACGTCCTGTAATGTCTTGTTTTGTCAACAATAAAAAAAGGTATTCAACTCAGAAAAAAATCAAAATTAAAAGGTTAAATCAGAGAATTTAAAGTTTTTTTTAAAATACTCAAACCACTTAATCGATCATTTAAAAAGTTGCCGATTGAGTTGATAGACATTTAATTCATTAATCATTGCAGCCCTAATCAAATGAATACTAAAAATAAATGATGTACAGAAACAAGTCATCGCAGACTTCTGTGAAGCCAATTTATCTCAGAAGATACAAATCTTAAAAAAAAAAAAAAAAAAAGTAATGTGGGACAAAGAGGTGTGCAGGAAGCAAGAAACCATACGTGCTGCTGCCACCTCTTTTCTGCCTGAGTGCAGACTGACATAACAATCTTAGCTCTCTGATTTTAGGCTTTTAGTGTGTTTGTGGACAAATTGTGGTGAGAACATAATGATACACTCCATGACTTTTCCCCTCACATCCATCCACTGATAGAAGCAGCACAGATCAATACGCCGCCATGTCCCTCTCGTCCTCCACTCGACTTTTATTCTACTGAATCACAATGTTTTTGGCTTCACCTGTTTCAATATACGCAGAGACCAGAACTATTTTCATGAGGCAATTAGATGTGTTGTTAATGAGTTTCCCTTGTTTTATTCTGTAATCACAGCATTAGCAGGCTATTCATCTCAGTGTTTATTTGCCTCAGCTCTACACTAGCTCAAACCTTATGCCGGTAAACAAATTCAAAGCCTCCATAATGTGACCTGATTGCCTCTTCCCCAAATTTTGCTGTCAGTCTTAAAATGCTCATTTCTTTAGCCTGACTTTCTCTTTCACTTGGCCGTTATTTGCTGCAATGAGCTCGGCAAAGCTGTCCCAGCAGAGGCCTGTGTGTATATCAGACAACATAAACACAGACAGCTGTGTCAGAGGGCAGCCGATAGCCTGTAGAGACTCATTCATCTCCTTTTGTCTCTCTCTTTGTTAGAGTGCAGTCATTCCATCCCGCCAAAAGCTGACTGTTTCCCTCCCGGATGAAAGATCAAAACAAACCATTTAGTAGCTCCTCTCTGGCACAGACGACCTTTGCATCTTAACACTTCACCTCTCTCCTCATTCAGCCCTGCCTATCCTCTCACTTCACCCTCATTGTCTCTCGCCCGTCCTGTCTCTCCCTCGCCCCGTGCTGTTTCAGCCACACTTCAGGGCAGCAGCCCATGTGTAAATACCAACAACAGGGATTTGTCACACAACAAAGCTGCCATTAAATTCCTGTTTTGTTTGTTTTACATGGCATGTTTTTTTTTTGTTGTTTTTTTTTCAGGGGAGAATATGACACAATCTGGTAAATGCTACTGGTTTAGATATGACTGTTTTAACTGCGGGATTTGAAAGGCCTGCATTCTTTCCTGCAGGAAATTTCTGTTTCAAATTGCATCATGATGGTTTCGCAATTAATGACGAATTAATACAGGGACCAGAAACAATAGTTTAACACAAGATTAATGTGGATGGTTGTGTTTACAAGCAACTTTTTAAACAAGTGCCCTCTCAAAAAAGGCACTGTCAGTGATCAGATTCATTTTACCCACTGAAGTCAGAAAGGCATGTTTTCACATCCATAAGGACAGCAGCATGCGGGAACTGAAGGTTTATCTCTAATACAGTTGGCTGAGAAAAATCATCGCCTTAGCCCTCCCCTCCTCTCAAACCTGTTTTCTTCAGTTCTGCCCGAATGCCTTGGCTGATTTAATGACCACACACAGCTGGACCAGGAGAGAGAGGAGAGAAAAAATGGGAATCGTGGGAAGTGTAAGATGATCATAATTGCAAGTACCAGGGATGTTGTGTAGAGACCGAAAGCAGCAGAGAAAAGGCAGAAAACTGACATTTAAGGTGAGCTGTGTCTAAAGCTGTCATATACAGAGCACTGTACTGAAACCACAAGAGTGAATTATTCTGTCAGCATAAATACACTGCTGTATAAATACAAACTGCAATAAAAATCAATTCATGTCAACTGCAAACCTAGTGTGCCAAAAACAAATGATGCTGATATCCTAAATATAAGCAAGTAAGTAACAAAAAAATAAACACCAAATTAAATCACATTCATGTGCAATCACCTAACAGATACTCAAGAGCAGGTATATAGTCTATCCGCATGCATCTCCACCTGGAAATCGATGCCAAACCCCTCCAAATACTTCCGCTCACAATTTCCACCGTTAGCCTAACTACAAAAACTATATTGACACCACAAGGGAAAAATGAGATGCTTAATTCTAATATCCACCACTCTCCAATACTCTGCATTCTGTTATCTCCAAGTTTACCATTCTTCAATTTTATGTCGTCCTTCCTTGCCCTTATCCTTGCTCCCTGTCTGTGTCCTCATAGGATAGTCCTGAAGAGTCACTGTATCTGCAATTCATTCCTCGATCCCTCATACTGAGTTTCATTTGAGCCTGTCAGTCAAGGTGTCCGTCAGATATGGACTCTACAGTTAACTGTTTTTTTTTCTTCCTTCTTATATTCTGAATGAATTCAGGGAGAGTGACAGAAACTCAGAGAGGGAAACTGTCATAGGCATGGCGTGTGTGTGTGTGTGTGTGTGTGTGTGTGTGTGTGTGTGTGTGTGTGTGTGTGTGTGTGTGTGCGTGCATGCGTGTGTCAGTACTTTAGTACACATTATACAAGAATGAACCTACAACCAGGGTTACTCGGGCCAAAGTTTCCACCATATTCCAGCAGAAGCTGAGACGGCATAATCTTCAGAGACAGTCAGGCTGGCTTACAACTTTTATATAATTTAACTCTGATTTGGTACAAAGACATCATTGTACCAACAGGTTGAATGGAACATATTTTCAGCCCCTTGTCCGGGCCAAAAACAAACAATAAATTAGTGAATTTCTGCTTGAGGATGACTGATTTATAATCGCTGGTCCAACTGTGATAATTACTCCTTTGCTTCCTCATGACAGTGTCATATATTATAGTATGCTACTGTTAAACATATTTAAAGCAATTACGTGTGAACATAATTTCTGATTTTGAATTACATGATTATGAGTATTTAATGTTAATTTGCATATTAAAGTTTTCATCAACTTTAAAGTTTTTTGCAAAGATCGATCAGAATTGCTCCAGTCATAATACACTGGCCTTGGAAAAACATTCCAGGCATTACAATCCATATAATGTAATTCAGACTTGAGATATGGCGCTTATAATAAATCGATTCAAAATTCAATTTGAGCACATGCACACAAACAAACAAACTATAACTGCCTGAAAGTTTTGGAAGCCCAGAGCAGGGGCTACAGAGTAAAAACACAAACATCTGCATTGCATTATTCTACACTGTTGCATCCGAGTCTATGAAGGTATTCCTGAAAGAAGACTAAAGCGCCATTAACTAAAATGTTTAGCGACCTGTACGGCTGTATTTACAGTTACAAGAATACATATGTAATGGGGAAAAAATAATATACTGACCCAGGCCGCAGGTTTAATAGTTCGATTCTCAAACTGAGTGGTGTTCCCCTTTAACCTGGCGTTGCGTCGCTGCTGCGTTCAGGTGACACATGAATAAATAAGTGGGCACCGAGGCGCTTCCCAGCCGCCACTTCAGGAGTCGCCAGGGCTACCTGAGATAACACCGTGCACCTGACACCTCTGCAGGCATGCACGCTGCCTCACATTTACTGACGGCTTAATTACTCCCATAAAATAACCCGTGCAAACCCGACTGCAACAGTTGGAGTGCACCATTACCAAAGACAACATAACTTGAACGAAGAGGAATGCATCACTGTAGTGTCTATTATCTGCCCGCACTTCCCATTCAACTGACAACTCATCAAAATACTTACTCGTTTATCTTTCAACTACTTCTACAACTCTTTGGTGCGCAAATTCAAAAGACACCGCTTAGCCACATGCCAAAGTAAGAGAACTATTCGTGAACGTAAAGTGGTGAATTACGCACAACTCGTCCATAGTGATTAGAACATGTTACACTACAGAGTGAAAAACATTGTCCTTGATGTGAAAAGCTGCTCTCTGCCGCAGTCGCCCCTCTAACACTGCTTTGTGACTATCAACTCATAGCAGGGTGATCATGTCATTATCATATTGTCCTACCTTCCTCGTCCGTGTCCGTCGCTGGCTGAGCGCCTTTAGATTCGATTGCCTGTCCTGCTGTGATGCGTTACCAAGTATCTGCTACCTCTCTCTCTCCTCCCTCCCTCCTCTCTCTCTCTCTCTCTCTCTCTCTCTCTCTATCACTCTCTCGATGTCTCCCGTTAGCTCCACTCCATCAGCACCAACGCCCTGGTCATTGAAAGTGTTCACTTCCCCTTGTTCAGAACTACCAGTCCGAAAATCCAGCAAGCCCAAAATAATCCTTCACCTGTTTGGAGCTCCTACATGATGTCCCTTGTTACACCCACTCCTCCTGGTTCCACTCCAGCACACCCAGCACTTACAGGTGCAGCCCCAGAGGTTTTAAATGTTCTTCCTAGGCATCTTGTTCTCTCAATTAAAAATCCCTCACATACTGCCAGTGCATGCAGCTCAAACGAGTTCCATATTTGCAGAGAGCATGTGTAAAGGCATGGCCCTGCTGCCTTTCTGTCAGTGAAAAATGTAAAATAATTACTCTCAATGTGTTCACAGATCATTTGAAGCTTCACAGAAGAGGGCTGAATCCACTGAGATTAAAGAGATCTATTTATGAGCCTCCTAAATAAGCTTATGAGCTAATATATTACACAGATTAAATTTGAAATCCATTATTTAACCACAGAGGTCAGGGATCTGAAGAGCAATAGCCAGTGTGAGAGCATCATCTAGTGTGTAAAATAAGAATTACAAATAAAAACAGCCACAGTACTCCCATTTCTCATCTGCTGTGCACACTGAAAAAGGGAATGAATCCATTAGGATCATCATCATTTTCTTAAGATGCACAAGTGGAAGAAAAGGCCTGGACTGTGTTCTTTATACCCGCAACATCTGCAAACTTTGTTTCTTATTCTGCCGAGAATTGTTTTTACAATGCAGCAAAGCTGATGTGCCACTGAAAAAGTTCTTTCCACACAATTCTTGGCGTTGCAACCAAGTTTATTTTCAAGTCTTGATGAAACATCACACATCACTTGTCATCATTGGTCACTCATGTGTGAGAAACATTCTTCGCATTGTTACTCCATCCATGACAAGCGTTTATAGTATCCTGTTTCTGAGGAAACATCTGAGGAAACACCCTATTCCTAAAATATCCAACAACGTGAAAAAAATTTAAGTTGCATAAGGCAAGGGCAGTAATATCCTCCATCTTTGCTATTTTTAACCACATATTGTAGTGATGTAAAACGCTTGCTTCCAGCATGACATTTTATCCCACTATCCACGGCTATGTTATATGGCAAGTAGCCTTTTATACATATGTAAGTTGACATTAGAATTCAAATTAAAAAGTTACAGTTTGTGAATTTTCTGCTTTTATTGTTGGTTTAATTTATAACGCTCCAAACAGGGAAGGATTGTTATGGCAACACATCCTTTTATTAGTCATGCCGGCCACCCAACTTCAGATAACTGATCTCCTGCCACTAATTCTTGCTGATAATGAGAAGCCTTTCTTCTTGTATGTTACAAATGTCATCACCAAGAGGAGAGACTCACTGAAGGAAAATATCAAAGCATGACAAAGCTCTAATGTGGAACTAAATGCAGTTCCGTGGTGGAGTAAGGCTGCAGATGTGTTTTCCATTTCAGTCTGAACTATGACGGCCTTGGATTTTCTTTCAGTTTAAAGGTAAACATAACAATAATAATAATAATAATAATAATAATAATAATAATAATAATAATAATAATAATATATTTCACTCACAATGTTCCCATTCTGATGATTTTTTGTTCTTCCTGTGTCATGGCTACATGAGCAGGTTTCAGAAAGATTCTATACACCTTTATACAGACACTTTGTTATGGTCTTTGTAAAGAGAAACTGTATTGGTCTACACATTATGACTGAGGTTTTGTCCCACTGTAGCCAATAAACTGAAGTTCAAGTAACAGCAGTATAATTCATTGTGATCAATGCAGAAATTATACATTTCAGTATATATGTTGTGACTTCATGCTTAGTCGTTGGCAGAACATCTGTTTTCTTTGACTCAATAATGCTGAAAACAGACCAAGACAAGCCATTTACTCCTCTCTTATCTTATTACCACCTTCTTCCTTGCATTTATGATGCAAAGTGATGCTTTGGTGCTCTCTGGTGGGTATTTTGCTCAACTGCAGTTTGGAAGTGTTTGAAACTGAGGTGCCTCTTAAATAGCGTTCAAGTTTGAAGCCATTTTGTTTAAAACAGCAAGAGGCAAAGAAGAGATGGAGATGATGTCACACATTGACTAACATGTATATTCAATGAATAGCAAATACAATAGCAGTCAGTATGAAGTATTTTTTTTCACATGAATAACTATATATATATACACATATATATGAATATTGTACACATCTCTTTATATATATTATAATTCATATACATTTTTGTTTATATATGTTATATTTCATGTATATTTTACATACAGTTAGAGAGAGCCGTATTTGTACATCTGAGCTAGTATGGCATGTTTATCTTTGGCTTACCTGACCTTCCTTCTTGGCTGTCGGTAGGAAATCCATAATATTCTTCCCCCTCTACACAAAGAACTTGTTCAGAGACAATGTCTGGAGAGAGAAGACCTCTAGGGCCATCAAATCACTCAGGCATTGGTATTGGTGGATGGCCTGATGGATCCCCAATTTCAGAAAAGCCAGGATGCAGTGTAATACATAATAAACAAGAGAACACAATCATTTGCAAACACTTTTCCAAACAGTTTGTAAGTAAATAAAAAGTGTTCTTGATCTCATGTTGTCAAGTTCTCTAAACAATCAAGCGTGTCACATTGTGAATATCGGCCCATCCTTGCTTGTGAATGACTGTGCCTTCCCTGGATGCCTCTGTCATACCTAATTATGACACTATCACCTGTTACATGGACTCCTTTACCTGTGACAGCTGTTTTATGGAGCATTACACAACTTTCCAGTTTTTTTGTTTTGTTTTGTTTTGTTTTTTGCTTCTGTTCCAACTTGTTTGACACATGTATCTGGCATCAAATCTAGAATATGCGTTTATTTACTAAAATAAGTGGAAATGGTGTTAAACTTTAAAGGCAGTATCTTCATACTGTTGTGCACAGTGGTCAAAAAGCATTAGCAGATTATCACAATTGTATCATCAATATTGATGTTTACAGAGACCCAACTTTTTAAAATATAACACAGACTGCTAGATAGATAGATTAGATGTTTATTAGCTAAAGCTTAAAAAATAGTTGTTGTTACCATGTTATTCATCTAGTTAAAAGTGTTAACTGCAGGGTTAAATATGGGGATTCTGCTGCCTTTTATAACGTGAAGAAAACGGACAGAATATGTTCAGCATTAGCCAACAGAACTGAATTATTCATGTTAACTTGCTAATCAGAGCTTGATGTACTTCCGGCAGATGTTAGCTTGCTAGGCTACTGCTTTGCTTCATACAGCAACTACTTCTACGTCATTCATTTCACCTCCACATACATATAAAGTTGCAACATACCTTTTTTAAAAGTTGGCTGCTTTTTACAATTTTTAAAAATCGCGCTGAGTGACGTCCTCTTCATGGTAGCTAGCTAGTCACTTCGACTTGTCATAGCAGGAAGTGCACAGCTGTAATTAATGATATTAATGAGGGTAGCTAGCATAAATGCTACACAGCCCTTATACATTGTACCAATTAGCGGCACCTGTGCTATTCCTGCCCTGGCATGAAAACATGTCTGCTGTGAAAATATCTTTTATGCCTGTTGAAATATGCAATTTAGACAAAGTGAGCAGTTATTCCCTTCTTCTGACTCGCTTGGATATACACCAGCTACATAAATTCAAATAGCCATAATGGTCATGGGTCCCACAATACATTCAAATCTCAGTGTGAAAGCATTTCCATGTTAATGTTAAATTGTGACATTCAATTTTCAGTCCTTGTAATATGTGCAACGCTTGTTGATATCCACACTTGCATTGTGGAGACACAGTGCTCATTTGCTTTTAAGATTTCCCATGTCCGCCGCCGCCGCAGCCTTTCATGAAAGTCAGCAGTGGTGCCAGAGTCGTTGTGTAATGCCACACTTGGCAGCAGTGACAAAAACCATGGAAGTCAGGATTTGTACTAAATACCAGTGAAAGTCTGGGGAACTGTGTCTGTGTGTTTTGACTGAAAGGAAGATGTGATTATGACAAAGAATTCCTAATTGATCGTGGTGTCTTCACACATGTGGCTCTGTGGGATACATGTGCACAAATGGTGTGAGGACAAACCTTTGAAATGACACAGCATTTCACATTCAAGATTAGAAAGCTTGGACATGCAGAATTCCCTCAGCCTCTCTCCCCCTTTTTCATATTGTTCAGAGGCAAGTATTTGTCCCCCGGAAGCCCGTTCCGACCCCGAACAGTTGCATCTTTACACACCGAGTGAGAGAGGTCCTTCTGTGTTTTGAGCAATGTGGTAGTTTGCTAATGACTTCCCAGCTGTCATCTGGAAGAAGCTGGTGCCAAAATGGGCAGGAGGATGAAGAAAGCTCAGCCTATCACACTGGCACTGCCACCACAGTGGCTTCCCTCGGCAGTCATGAATACCTAGACATAAGCTGGCCGAGGTTAATGTGCACCCCTATTAGTGACAGTTACCTAACACCTTTGGAAGGACTCACCGCCGAGCCATGCCAAGCTGCACTGGGGCTTCCAGTGCCGCACCCGGTGTCCTTTTTTTCCTCTCTGCTGAAGGAGTGTCTTGTGTCTGCTTCACAGACCTGCTCGTGCACTTTAGACGTACTGCTCAGCTCTTCTTAGCACACTGCCCGGGGATAGGGTGTATGCTTGTTGGCCTTTTTTTCTGATGGCAGGAGATTATACAGTGAATGAAAACACAGCAGGAGAGCCACCCATCAGCACACGGGGAATCAAACACATTATGAAAGAGGGCGCAAATGAGAATGTTCGCTGAGATATGACATGGTTTGAATATCTATTTCAGCACAGTAGCCAGTTTTAACATGTCACAGTGTTCAGGTGTAATTGATGAGAATTGATGAATTCTGCTCAGCTGCTTCAGTTTCAGGGCTCTTGTGCATGATACATGATTATTATTTGTAACACCTGGGCTTTTCTTGACACATCAAAAATGAGGGATTTAGGGTTGCAAGAATTCACTAATAAGAATTCACTGGAAATGACGGAAGGAAAATCTTGGGTAGCTGTTTACTGTATCATATAATACGCAGAGATGGTTGTAACAAAAAAGCAAACCTAAAAAACACAAGGCAGGCAACAAAAGAAAGAAACCAAGAGAATTAAACACGCCGGGATGACGTGAAGAACAGAAGCAGTGAGCACATTTGAGACACAAGAGCAAAACAGGATAGTGGAACTTGAATACGCTGGGACTAGTTAACAAATGAGACCCGGGTGAAAACAGGAAGAGGTCTTCAAATAGGAAATAACTTGTCTAAAACTCAATACTGTGACAATTATAAGCAGACATCATAAAAACCCTTGTAACAGAAATGAAAAAAAAAAACTTTGTCATTGACTAGACCCCCCCAAACATTTCACATATATTGGGCGTTGTGATAAAGTTTTGATTGAAAGCACGTCGTCCTTTGGCCTTCAGCCTGTGTGCCGCACATGTGACATGTGAAAGCACTGTTCGTGCAGACGGCCATAATTTCAATGAATTTCTATTTAATGGGATGCTTAAAACATTATCTGTACACGTGATGGAAGAGTGCACTGCTGAACGCAATGCATGGTCACAATTCAATTCATTAGGGTTTGTGGATCATGGCCATTTTCTAAGAGGGAAAAACCTTGGACAGCATTTAGAACATGAACATTTAATCATTTGGAGAGCCCACCAATATTGTATTTTTGGATATATATAATATATATTAATCCATAATATTGTTTTGAAATGTCTCCAAAAAAACAAAAAACAAAAAAAGTTTCTGTAGAGACAGAAAGAGAAAGGGTCAAAGGGGAGATTACTAGCTGATGGAATAAATGGCTGAGTGAAGAACAAGACAGAGAAGAAGAAGATACTGTAGCTCTGGGTTTCATCTGGGCAGACTGGGCCGCACAGTCGGGTAGAGCACAAAAACATATTGTCTCAGAGGCAGCTTCGGCAATGAACCATGAGAATGACCCCTGGACACCCTGATACACGATGACACAGTGGAGGTGTGACACGTACCATGACAGAGGCTGAGGGGGACTGGGGCTTTTACAAAGTCATACTAAAGTTTACTTTCTCACTTTGCTACAATCTTGTCTCGAAAGCCTTTCACTGGTTCCGAAAGCCATATTCACAAACATGCCACGAATATATCTTTTTCTTCCGCTTGATGAACTGATGTTACATGATGTCATACTGAGCAGCATTTTTTCTATTTGCTGTGGGTTAGACGAAAACATGTGCACGGTATTGACATTTTGGGCATTTTGATTCAGTCAAATAAAACTGCAGCCTTATTTAATGTGCGAAGTTCAAAAGCCTTCTTTGCTATGACAAATTGGCATGTGAACAAAGCTGCCTTAATGAAGAGATGTCTAAGAGACTACTAGCAGGACAGTACGGCACGGAAGTGCCATGTCTATTTCAGTGCATGGATAACCCATTTCTGACATCATGATAGAGGTGGAATAATCAAAAGGCTTCTAGCTTCTTATTGTTAATTGCACTTGTACTTTCTGATGTCATGCATCCTACAAAGCAATTTATATTTTTTAAGTATCTGTAGCATGTTTAATTGATGAGGCTCACATGAGCATGGAGGACATAAATCAACAAAAAGTATAAAGTAGAGCAACACCACGCTGTTTGCAGTGAAAACAGCAGTGTCTGCCGCCATGCAGCGGGGAGGGTAATACATCTAGGTGGGTTTTTGACAGACTTGGGTGCCATAACAGATGGCAGGTTGAGTTCCCATGAATAACAAGAAGCACGGTAGGCCGCGGCTTGTTTCTCTTAGAATCATATTAAAATGAAATTACTGCAAGCAGTTTGGCATGAAAGGAGAGAGCGTAATTTGCTCAGAGGAGAGGAGATGCACAAGCTGGGTAGTGCTCTCCGTTTGATACCCATCCTGCCTCTCGATCTCTTTTACTTAATTACACATGCTCAGGCGTGCCGTTCATAATGCAGTTTTGCTTCCACCGGGGAGCTGAAATCATATCCACGCTTCTGTAACAACATTACACTGTTTTTATTTGCCTTTGCTCTTTGTTTTACCTTTGTTCTCTGCCCCGTGTATCTCATTGCTTGTTAATCAGTTTTGATGGCTTTGGGTGTCTTTTAATACACGGTCAATAGCAACAAGTAAGTAAGGTTGAAAACAACACATCTTCACACCTAATCAAATCAGCATATCGAAAAAGGACTTGTGTGAAAACAACATGAACATTGCAGTCCAACAGCGCCACACATGCCGGACTGTACATTCCCACTTCCATCACGTCCATTACGCCATATCTACGTTACCCAAGTAATTTACCTTTAATATTACCTCATGTACTTGAGAGTTATAAAAAACTCACTGTTGACATCTGGTTTGACACTGGACACAAACAGAGGACTCCTGTGTGAAAGTCTCAAGCCTGTTTAACCAGACTGTCCATCCCCAACCTCCTGCCCATACAGACTTTTCATTCTGAGTACTACTGCTCCTCACTGCTCCTTTACAGCTGTATTAACACTACAGCCCCAGCAGGTTGCCGCTGAACAACAAACATAAATGTGGGTCGTAACAGGCTGCTTTCATTTTCGACTTGTGATGTTCTTCATTTTTCTAATGAGGACGAGCTCTACCACACTGTGTGGACTTGATACATTTCACACTGGTTTCATGAGTTCTTTAGCCCGTAGCATCTGCTGCATGTGTCACATAATACACAGATCCATGCAGAAAGCATTTTAAGTCCATGTGTCAGACATTACTGCATACAGATGAATTCACCGGGCTTCAATGAACAAATCTGGCTGGCTGAACATAGTTGCATCAGTGACCTTTTTTGAAGGAAGTGAGATAAGATTTAGTACTGGCACTGTCTGCTTAATTGGAGAATCCTTTTTCTCCACAACAGCTCTCCCAGTATACATTTTGCAATGAATAACCAAATGAGGGAACAGGAGACAATGGCACACGTGTACCAGTTGTAATCACCCACTTCGCTCCAGTGTTCTTAATTTATGCTTTTCTATTTCCTATCCATCAATTTTTTTTTTCGACTCTCTTGGCTCATAGAAATACCACAGTCCTTTCTCATTAATGGAAATTTAGATTATGCATTCAGACAAAAAGTGTCAAGAATACCACATTATCCAAGTCTGGGTTTAGATTTCAGAACTACTGCCAATTTTGGGCACAAGGCCATAGTCCTGTTATATATTGAGAATACATAGTTCAAATATTTACATTTTGCATGTCATTGTCTTTAAGCACAATGTGAATATCACTTTGATGTTCAATAGTCCATTCGGCTAATTGTGATCTATGAGAGAGAGTTTGAGGGCACATTTTAAAGCTCCTGTACAACTAGATAACTTATTAGACCTCAGTATAGGTTGATGTATAAGTTACTAGCTTTTGTTTTCCTCAATACTTTTTGATGCTGAATGTAAAAGCTGCCTTGCTTACTGGTTCCACTTTTCTATTGTATGAAATGCTACATTTGTCTAACACACACAAATCATGGAGAGGAAATCAGGGTAAATTGTGGGTGTGCAATGAACATGACTTCATGGTTTAATAAAATGAATACACAAACTGCCCTTTACAAATAGGACCTCAAAGTTATGGAAAGATATTCATCAAATTAAGATTCCTTTGAGTTTGTATTATGCCCTGCTTGATGTCGTAAATATGACCTTTCTAAGCTTGAATTTCTTTCCCAAATCTAAGTGAACCTTTAAGTCACTTTTGGCATTTTCTTTTTTTCTATCCAGAACCATAAAAACCATTTTATCTTTAGCTGCTACAAGAACATATTTTATAGCAAGAGTAGATAGTATCATGCAGCAAATAAAATTTGTTGACAGTTAACATTTTAAAATGGTTAATGGTCTTGGATTTATATAATGCATTTCTGGTCTACCGACCACTCAAAATGCTTTACAAGGGCGGATGCTGCCATGTTCTGTGCCAACCTGCTCATCAGGAGTGATACAGGGCTTCCTATCCAAAGTGCCCTACAGTATTTCTATGCTCAGCCTTTCACACACTCACACACACACACCAATGGAACAGACACTGGGAAGAATATGGGGCCTCAGAATATCCTGCCCCAGGAGACTTTGCAATGCAGGGATCGACCCACCGAGCTCTGCCTCCTGAGCACTGCGCCCAAGATGGTACTATCAATATCAGCTATTCTGTGAATCAATCAACAATAATTAATTATCCTTGTGTTTCATTCAAAACATTATTGCGGTTGTAGGTTCGTAGTGTGGAAAAGTAATTTGGAGGCAGCGGTTACGTGTGTCACCACAGTGTAATATGGAAAATGATTAAGTAATAGATCAAAGAAATTTCTAGGTGACAGGTTTTGTCAGGGAGATGTCAATCACACCCAAGCAATCCTTAGAAGGGCACTAAGAAAAACACCTGTGTGGGTGGACCGTGACTTGACAAAGGAATAAATAGTACTGGCTCAGTCAGAGGCATTTCAGGAAGGAACTGAACATTTATAACAAAGTGTGATACAGGGAAGGCTCTGCTCACTGAGCAACAATGACGATGTACGTTCAGCCAGGAGAGTCTCGTATTTTTTGAGTGAACACGAAGATTTATTGCCATGTGAAAAAGAATGAGAGTATACCGGTTGGATTCCATCATGATGAAGTAATATTTGGGGAGGTGATGAATCCGTGTATTGAATAGAAAACCCCCACCCCCGATGGAGTCAAGAAACTGGTGGTGATGGAGGAAGAATGAACCTGGATATCTGAGGGCAGGGGAGTCGATCCTGGTGAGTAGAACCTAGACACTGGATATAAAGAGCTGAAGGAGGATGGGGTGGAGGACCGAGAAACGACTGCTGACAGAAGAGAGGAGAGCTGTTTTGAGTTTGACAGCAGAGACATTATTGGCTGATAGTGTTCAAGGTAGAATCTGGTTGGTTAAATGGAGAGGGAGTACATAAAACACCCATGGTCAGGTGAACGGAGGGAGCAGGGAGAGAGGTGAATTAAAAGAGAGTTCTCCCTGATTGAGCTGAGATCCATAACTCCTGTAAGAACTAATGCCCCTTTAATTAACCAACATAGATATCGATCTCAAATAAATGGTAGCAGTAGTAAAAGTATTGCATTGGATAGTGGAGGTGGGGGAGAAAATGATTAGACATTACATTTAATTGACCAATATATCCTTTGGATTGTTCTGGAAGTTCAAAATGCTGTGTCCTGATGTTCATAGAAAGTGTTTACTGTTGATAAGACTTAAGATAAGACAGTATACAGTTGTAGTAAGTCCCACAGAGAGTGGCAGGCTGGGTGAAAAGGCCATGCAGTCACGGTGCACAGGTGCAGAATCACAAACAAATAAGAGACTGCACACTCAACAACAAAGTACAGCCCCGGGTAAATCAATACATTTTCTTTACCCAACAAGAACATCTCTGAATCAATATATATTCCCTTGACCTTGTTGAAAGAAAGAATTTGGGATCCACTCTAAAATCATAATGATTTCTTGCTTTAGGTGTGTGAGAAATTGATCAGCGACAATATTCTCATTCCATGCAGTTCTTGGTTTAGCCGTGAAGCTGCAAGTATCTGATTATCAGAGAAAAGGGAGAAAGGGTAGATGACAGTCACGCTTTGTATGTGAGGATATATGCATGGTGTGTATAAAGTTAGTCTAAACGGTGTGAAAATTCACATAAACTGTGTACGAATACATATTATTGGCACTTTTCACAACCATCATCACAAACTGGCGCATTCGTCATTTCAGGTCTGACAAGAAATGAATCTAGCCAGATGCAAAACCGTCTTTTCTGCAATAGAGACTGCATCCAAGGACTTGAATTACAACAGGGCGAATGGATGGCAGTTTGACAGAGTAACAAATCAAATCAAACCACAGTAGGCCCCAAACAGACAAAAAGAGCTACATGAATATTCCTATTCTTGTCGCAGTTTAATATTTCATCACTGTGTGTCATTGTCAAAGGCAGAACTAATTGCTGACATTAATTGCGAATTTCACTGATGGCATTAGTGCTGATAAGTGTGATGATGATCGGATTAGTCAAGCTGTGTTACACTTAAAGACCCAGAGCAAGATTGGGAGTATACAAAAATGGGGGGCAGTGAAAGGAAAATGATTACACACTAGATTCCCTCTTTTCTCTTTTCAAGACATCCCACATTAACATACAGTTTCAATTCAAATGTACAGCTTCAGAGCCATTTGCTTATATTTAGCTTTAACAGCTTTTGTATCCATCCAGAGGCAGTGAATGCGACATAGTACATAGTAATACATGTAACCCAAATAAACAAACATAAAACACTATTACATGAAAATATTTGATATGTAGAGTCACATACTAGGGTTCTGTATTGGCAAGGACTTCACGATACGATTACATCACGATACATTGCGATACGATATATATTGTGATATTCCATGTAGTTCACTGAAAATGAGAGCTGCAATACAATTTGGACACATAAAAATAATGTCCTTTAAGTGTTCTTATGTGTACCTGAACTTATGTAGATGCCGTCATAATTTGCACAAGTACTTACTGTGTCCTTGAGTGCACGGAGTGTCACGTAGGACTCTGTGGCCCGTGAAGTCAACCTCTGTTCTCTCTTTGTTGACTGTAGTGCGTCCTCCACCTGTCCACTTGTCTTATTATAAAGAGCTGTTCATTTCGGTATTTCACACCTTGGCTCCGGTGTATGCAGCCTTTGTCAACACCTTAATTTTCGATCACACGGTATGGGTGGAGGTCCTTGCAAATAAACCCAGTGATCAACTCCGCAGTACTTGCATTCACTGCTGCAGGTTGACTCACAGAGTTTACTAGCCGTTTATTAGCCGCTTTCTCTACGAGGAGATCAGGGTGGTGGCATCGCATGTGGCTTTGCATGTTCGTGGTATTGCCCACGTACCGTTACTTTCACCAGAAAAAGGCCTTTATCAATTTATTTTGTCCTATTAAATGTGGCTGGGGCATCACTCATCGTAACTTTCTTAACATTGCTTTCTGCCATTAGCCCACTGTAACCATGAGCCATCAATTAGTAATGCTAGGGAGTGAAATCTGGAGTGAAATCTGTCTACAGCACCTTATTTCTTTATTTAAAATATCGATATCTGGCACCAGTGTATAAATACACATATCGCACAAGGAAGGACCATGATATATTGCCGTATTGATATTTTGACCCACCCAAAATCAAAGTTAACATCCCTGCCCACGTGGAACCTCACCAGTGTGCTTTCAGAACCAACAGATCTACAGAGGATGCCATGTCGACTGCCCTTCACTGAGTCTACACTTACCTGGAGTATAAGAACAGCAACTGCACATCAGGGTGGCCATCTGGAAAAAGATACAGAAGGATCCACAGCAGTACCACTAAACTATGGAGCAGCTTCATTCCCCAGGCTGCAAAACTCCTCAATTCATCAGCAATGCAAGTAGTTACAGTATAACTGTAAAGACATGATTAAATATGGGTAACAACAAAGAAACATTGACCAAAATGTATCAAATATCCAGATTTTACAGAAAATTTGGTACACTAGCTCAAATACCATCCTGATCGGTAACTCCTACTTGATATATCATCTAAAAATATAGCCAGACATGCAATGAACAGGAATCGGACAGACCCACGAAGACTTATATGTTAAGACCTCAACAAGTTTTTTGTCGCACCGCTGCCAATCAAATAGCTTAAGTGTGAGCTGCAGAGAAAAATCTTGAATTTGAATTTAATATCAACTCAGTCTGGTTCACTGAAGGTGTGTCTTACCTTAAATTCACCCAAAGGTAAAGTTTTGGTCAGACGAAAGGTGGATGATAGAAAGATACTGTATCAGTATGGATCACTGCTTTCATTCTCATTTGCAAATATTGCATCCAAGTAATATGAGAATTTGTTGCAAGATCAAAAGCTGTTTTGAGCTACACCACCTGTGCGTTAAATATTAATACTTCTGATTGTAGTTGTATGCTGTCAATCCATTGTGACTAGCCAGAACAGCATGCTACTGAAAACAAGACTGTGTCACCCAGGATGCTAAAGCATAACTCTCCTAAAACGTATGATTCTGCGCCAACTGAACCATATTGGATATGAACAGTTCCTTGGACGAAAACCTGGAATCAAGTTGTTGTGATGAAGTGCAGTCCACTGAAATGGACTATCGATCTCTCCCTTCTCTTTACTTGTGGTGGTAGAAAAATTCCAGTCACAGGCAGTGATTAAATCGAAGCCTGATGCCAAGATAAATTGTATTTATCATATACTTGGGCTGAAATTAGCTGGCACAACTCCTGTCAGCTGACCTCAGGACAGCTTTTGTGGCTCAGCACTCTTCCTTGAGAGCAGTGACTCCTGCACTTTAAAGAAAGTTGTGATCGCATATACACAGCAATATGTCTACCTTTAACTCCTCGTTAATTCAGTCCATTAGCCTACCTGGTCTAAGCAAAACAGTGGTTAGGTTAGGGTTACTTTTGTGTGTATAAATAGCTTTGTATTTTTTGCGAAATGCTCAAATGTAGTAAAGCATTTAGCATGATCCCATAGTTGTCATTTAGAGCTGCAATGGCAGGCGGCCAGAAGATGTTACATAGCTATGTTTTAACTGTCACATTAGAAACAATGTTAACGGTGCAGTTGTTCGGCTGATTTATTTCAGTGTAAGTGCATGATATATTCAGTTATAATATGAAAAGTTCATAACAGGGGCAAATGTAAAAGAATATCCCTACATAAATTGGCCAAGGGGACAGAAGAAGTAAGAAGATTTTCCAAATGGATAGCCAGATACTGGTTAAAATATGACTCTTGGAGCATTTTCTTGGCCTTAAAACTCTTTACTTCACTATTATGCTGCATTTCAACGTAATTTCATGCCCAGTTTTTGACACATTATTTGCCAAGGACAAAAGACACCAAGTTCATGAAGGTTAGATCCTGACAAAAACTCTCTGGATTACCAACTCTGTAATTGTGGAGAGCCAAATTGTTGTTGATTGAGGATGTCAACCATTCCGAGTTGTGAAATGTGTCTCTCTCCTCTTGCGGGACAAGTTCAATAGACTGACGCAGTTGGCAGTTTCTGACTCAAGACCTGAATAAAATTTTCTTAGGGAATAATTTTGTATAATTTATGGAAACCCCAAGAATAAAACTTGGTTGCTTTCCCCTTCATGCCACCCTTCAAGTACAACTACTTCATCTTCCATCCTCTGACACATCCCTTTTTCCCCTGACGTACATCTTGCTTAGCCGCAGACGCAGTGCTCAGCGAAGGAGTATGTTACCATGTAGTAGCATTATACAGCAGTATCAAACTTTACACCCCCTTAGGCGGATCAGCGTGTAAAACTGTTGCCCACATTCTGATATAACTGTATATAAAGCACGAATGAGGGATGTTTTCCAATAAAACCTCTACCGAAGTGTAATGAGCAGCGATGCCCAATAAAGCTTAGAACCTGGGGAGCAATGGACCAATCCCTGCGCAGCATGGTGAGTCACTGTCACAGAGACTATCCTGAGCGGAGAAGAGTACATTCACCCATATACCCACGGAGGTGATTAGGAACACTTCGTAATGATGCATTCAACTTTGATTTATTGAAGTTCGACCTATTTTTGAGCGCGCCATATGTCTAACCCTGCGTTGTAAGCACAACCTCAGGGAATGTGACTCACAGTCAGCTCTGCAGAGAAAAGAAAAAGTAACTCGGGTTGGGTCAAGAAACAGAAATATTAACATGCTGACTGCAATTAACGCAGGTAAATCATAGAATATAGATGAAACGGACCCGTTATGGCTTTTTGATATAGCTCAACAAACAACAAAGACAAAGCCAGCCTGATAATATCCACAAAGAGCAACATGTTCTGCCCTATAATTGAGTGTTCATCCAGTCCTGTGCCGATGCGGGGAAAGGTCCGGAAAGCCCTCCTGACCGGAGTGAATCATCCGACTCGCAAGCGCTGCGATGCTGCGAGCTAAAACCACGCTGATAGCTCATAATAAACAGGACGCGCTCTCTAAAAGCTGAGAAGTCTGATGGCTGCCTGAGAGCTTTGAAGTTAGATCTCACCTCCTCACCTACCGCCATTTCACGTCTCTCATTGTTTTGTTTTGTCCTTATTAGCGAGGCTGGCGGAGACTTCAGGCGCATCACCCACAGCTCCACTGTAGGGAAGGAGCAGATCAAAACCTCAGCTGCGTACTTGAGCGCGTGCATGCATAGTGTTCATTCGTGTTACTTGTACGTAGCGAACGGGATGTTTCGTTAACCGGCACGAACATTACAAATGCAGAGTCAGTCTCAGTTGACCTAGAAAGGCTGCTGGGAAGTTTTTGGGTCAGGGGCTTTTCGTGACAGTCTCCCCCTCTCTCACACATTCATGCACACACAGAGGCGTATCTTGGATTGGCAGGTAATGCGGGAGGGCTGGTTTTAGAAGGCATCAAATATTCATGTGTATCTATGAAGTGCTGGCCAGGTTTCATGGCCCGTAGGTACACCGCTGCCTCTGCTCCTTTATCACTGTCTGACTGCGGGGACCCCGAGGTGCTAGATTCTTCATAGTGGTATGATTGGAAAGTGTGAGGAGGAGCCAACAGAGAGGAGGGCTCCCCTGAACCAGCGTTCTCTCGGCTCAGTAATGAAATATCACATGTCAGTCCGACTGTTGGGCGTAATGGCTTCCAGGAGCAGCAGCGTTCCGGTCATGAACACCTACCAGACTGGCTCTGTGCCTGTGTCGCATTCACTGTGAGGGCTTCATTATTTGCGAGGCGATGTTTGTTGAGCAGTGATGGGGACTTGGACTCGAGTCGCTCTTAAGTCGCCACACGCAGAGACTTGACTTGGATTCGCGATCCGGGACTCGTGAACCATCTTCGTTTTGAATCTGGCATCTGACGGTCATTCCCTCGCTCCCTCACAAGCTCACAGCCTAAAACGATGATGTATACTGCAGCAGCAGCACAGCTCAAAAGAACACCGTGGCGAGCATGCCCGCAGCTGCTGTGCCGTTTGTCAACACCTTTGGCTATAACAGAATTAACGCAGGGCCCAAAACAAAAGACTCGCCAAAGGCACCATCTGCAGCATCAGAATAAAGGATGCCGGACACACCCGGATAGTTCAGTTAGTCAGTTGTGAAGGTTAACGTTTACATTTACAGACTGTTGGCAAACATGTTTAGTCTGGCATCTAAAGTAATCTAACTTAGCTCGTTTGATTAGATTGGATTAGATTGATTTATTAGTGCCATCTGCTGGATTCAGAGGTAAGACCTCAATATTTGCTCCATATCGTCGCTGCGTGTTCACGTCACAGTGCACCACACAGTTATGAGCTCTTATGGGAAGCTTTCTTTGTGTGTATTTCTTTTTTTTAAAACTGAAACACAGTAAGTGTGTTTAAAGTGACACCATGCTAAATAGCTAAATGAGTGATTTTAACAGTACATGCCTTTGACCTCCTAACGTAAGGATACAGCAGATGTTCGAATGCTCATCACAGACATGAGAGACTAGAGACTTGACCTGGACTTGACAAAGAAGACGAGTGAGCATCTCTGTTTTCAGACTAGACCTGAAGAAATTCACTTCTTGGCAGTAGCCCGAAACATTACTGGACAGGAGCGCTGGACTCATTCATGCAGCCTCCTGTGAAGTCCTGAGAGGTGCTTGAGAAATTCTGCCCCAAAGTGAAGCCAATGGATGAGAGAGAGAGAGAGAGAGAGAGAGAGAGAGAGAGAGAGAGAGAGAGAGAGACCCACTCAGACTCCACACACACACACACACACACACACACACACACACACACACTCCGCGGCGCTCAGAGTCTCTCTCTTTACTTTACAGTCTCCCATCACTTCCACCCTCAGAGCTCGCCCGCACCTCTGATGTTTTCCCATGTCTTCTGCCCCCGACCCAGCTGAAGTGATTGATGGGAGCGGATGAAGGAGACTTTCGCTCGATGAAGATAGAGGAGCCGCTGACAGCAACAGAGTTGCAATAAAAGAAAAATAGCTCGAGGGGCCTGAAAGAGCCGAAAGAGAGGAAGACCTGCAGGAGACAGGCGGAGGCGAGGAGGCTGCTTCAGGTGACCGAGTCGCGATGGATGCGCACGGCGCGTGTGATTGAGGAGCTCCGCGCCTGGAAGCGCTCGCTTTGTTAGAGGTGGATTATAAAGTGAGCAGCATCCCTCAGAACTGACCTCGTTTGTATCATTTTTCACTTGACGGATTATCTCAGAATCATGAACGTGTCGCCTCCGGACCGCAGGAAAAACATGCGTGAACTGGCTTTGGAGATTGGCATCCGAGTTCTGCTTTTCGGAGTTTTTGTGTAAGTAAAGTCGACTTTTCTGCTCTCTGTCAAACATAGTCCGGCTTTTTGAGGCGAGTACAGGCTTCACGGCTGTGTGGTGACACAGTTTTAGACAGAGAGGTGAGCTGTAATCGGTCTCATTTGCCGCGGTGTGGTGCTGGACGGACAGGTCCCTGTGCCGAGCCCGCGGATCGTGAACGCATCACTCGCTGAACGCCAGCGGCCGGGCGCTGCGTTAACAGGTTGCAAAAATAAATAAATAAATAAAAAAAGAAGCAAGTTGAATATCCAGCAGCGTCTTCCCTTCCTCCGTGAATCAAGCCCTAATCTTGAGAAATAAACTAGTTGTGTTTGTATCTGAGAGGCAGAAGGAATCGACAGTGAAACGAGGGGAAGCCCGACGAAGCAGTAGATGTCTATCACACTTTGCACTGACGCTGCCTCCCGAAGGCTCAGCCTTCAAAACTAACAGAAATATTAATTATTAATTGTTTGTCTGGCCTCCAGGTACGGCGCCTTGTTTGCATCATGATTGTGTCACTTATTGATGTTCTGCCTGATGTGATCTGAAAAAAAGAAAAGCCCCGGGTCCTGCTTTCACTCCACCTCTGAAAAAGAAACTTTGAAAAAAAAAAAAAAAATCAGCTCCCTCTGATTTTGGTGTGTGTAGCTACACAGCCTGTGTACATTGTCATTAATATCTGTCCTTGGGCTAAGTGATCTAGCTGTATCAGTGTTGCTGTCAGCCTAAAGGGATTATAGAGCCTGATGCTGCACAGTTCACTGTGGTCGACAGGGTAAAAAAAAAAAAAAATCTCAACTGGAGGGATCAGTTTAAAGAATGAGACATGTCAGAGAGGAGGCAGCAGAGTGGTACACTGAAGCTTCCTCATGTAGCTGTGTGTGTGTGTGTGTGTGTGTGTGTGTGTGTGTGTGTGTGTGTGTGTGTGTGTGTGTGTGTGATCCACATTTGTGGCTGATTTGTCAGCGCGTGCCAGTGCTCAAGGCCACACAAAAAGCAATTTCACACAATAACATCATCATCATCATCATCATCATCATCATCATCATCATCAACTAACTGCTGCATTCTGCCACAAAAGCCACTCTCACAAAGTCCTTGATCACTGTGATAAATTGAGTTTCTTTTCCCTGTGTTCCCTCCTCAGCACACACAAAACAAGCAGAGGAGAATAAACTGTGTTCATGACACATCCCTGTCAGTAAACCTGATGGCTTCTCGCCCCTGAACTGAGTAAAGGACAGCTTTGCTCCTTCAGTGTGACCATTCAACAGCAAGTCCTTAAACACTCACGTCATCTTCATACCTGCGCTGTGCAGTCTTTGCCATGGTGGTGACATTTAGCACCACCACATGGGCAGTTGTGACAGGATAGGGTTACAAATTGGTGGAACAGTGAGCCGCGCAAGTCTGATTCTATTATTCTAATATATACAGTCATATATTTTTGTTTATCCAAAATGTGAAAAGTCTGTTGTGCTCTTTGCTACAAGATGCTGTTACTGCAGTTTTATGGGGAAGAAGAGATCTTCACTAGCAGACTTTGTGTGCCTACACAAACTCTCTTCTGCTCTAACTGACCTCAAAGGACAGCACAATCTGATACTGTTCAGCTTTGTTTACATGTGGCGGACCCTGCCACCTTTTTAGCTCCACACAGCGTTCTGTGGACCTCGTTTTCATCAGAGAACAGCTTGTTTATTCAGTTATGGAAACACTCGACACGAATTTCTGCATTTCTATTATCACCTCATTCATTTTTCAATTCAAATATCAAAATTCAGAGTTTGAATTTCTTCTCAGAAAGACTGAGACTGAGAGCCTGATTGCAAAAAAGCCATTTTGGATCATATCTTCTGACAGAGGGAGCCTTCGGTCTGATGCGTGTCATTCTCTTGGCACTGGCAGTAATTGTTGTAGTGAACTTACTGTGGTTTCTCGCCGGCAAATCAGAGAGAGCTGCCCTCTGGACCCAGAGAGCAGCAGTTCCCTGTACTTGTTTCACCTCGCAGCCTGAGATTAAAGCAGGATAATTGGGGTCAACCAGCGTCTGTGGTTTTCCTCACTGGAGGTGCAAAGGACAGTTTTACGTTGCTGCCTTATGTGTCTGCTGTTCTGTGTGGCTGTAACGTGCTGTAGTTTTATCCGGGGAGGAAAATGGCAGCCGTATCCTTGTAGCTCAATCAATAAGACTCAGCAGTCATGCATTTCCATTGCTTCATTGCTTAGTAAGTCTTCTCCTTTTTACAATTTCATTGTATTGCTGTCACAAGTGGAAAAAAGAGTAGAAAAAGAAGAGAACTGATTTTCTCATTTGTTGATTTCATGCTTTCATAAAAGTGAACGTGTACCGAGGGAGGCTGAAAAATGAATGAAATAATCCTTTAGTCTGGGCTCATGAGCAGATATAAATGCATCAGAGAGAGACGTCTTTAATCAGAGATCACATATGCATATAAATGCTGTCAGTCTTTTTGTCTTTGATTCTGATGGAATAATGCTGACTGTAACTCCCAAAGAATACGTATAACTTGTTCTCTGTTTTTCTCCACCACATCTCTGTTCTCTCTGAAATTTTGAATCATAGAGCCATGAATTCCCTGCGTCATCCACCTCCAATTTTTTTTTTCCCGAATGTGACCCACCTCGAAGAGAATATCACTTTTTGTCAAGCTGCCTGTTCGTTCCAGTTCTCAGGAGGTGCGCTGACCTTATATTGACGGGCCAAGTGTGTGACTCCAGGTCGAACCCTGCGCTATCAAACTGCTAATGCCATGCAGCCCTCATAGCTTGGCGGGCACCCCGGGAGTCGCACATCTCCCGCGTGTGAAGGCAAAAAGTTCAATCTAAATGGAAATAGATCTTTTGACATTTAACAAAGTGGAGAAAACAAAAGCTGAAAACTGAATCGGAAAAAAAAGATACGTTCCTCTCTCTTTTTTTCCCCCCTTCCTGCGGGGTAGCCACTCGACATAGAAAGAGAGGATAATGAGGTTGTTGCTATTCTGCTTCCTTGTAATCTGGAGCAAATAACACGCAAGAGCTCAGACAAACACCGAGAAGTCATTTCTTCCTTGAGTGCTTGTGAGGTGGAGCTCATGTCCTCAGTCACTCAACCCAAGCTCAAGAGTTGGGACACTTGAATAAGCAGGTAAGATCCTGTAAACATCCGAATGCTGAATGAAGAGGCAAAGCAGGAACGAGGCGGAGGTGGAAGATAAGATGGAGGGCATGGAGTTGGGAAGATCTAGATCGTTTAGAGATCTATTTTTTTTTAACAGATTAAGACCTGAGGCACATCAGATAGCGAGGCACAAACAAACTCCTATCAGTGCCATCTGAGAAGCGTTGTGATGGAGCGATTGGCCAGAGAAGAGGGCAGTATTATGGGCTAATGCACACGGCAAAACACAATAGATCTGTTTGTGCCACAGGGACCCATTTGGATTTAAGTCGAGTTGACTCTTTTATTGCAGAGAATTGTGGTTATCGAGAAAGAATATAGCTATTTGCATCAAAGCGTGCCGGAATGTCCTTTTTGAGATAAGCTAAATATCTTTGAATGTTAAGGATTGCGGTGTAGTTGTTGTCAAATGAGGTTTATGCTCTAAAACAACACCCTCATCCCTCAAAACGGTGTTCGCCGCTGCATATCATCCTCTCCTCCCAGCGGAAGGCTTAGGAGCAGCTCTGGGATACAGCCCAGAGCCTTGGCAAGCCTCAGAAAACGTTGTGAGATGGGGAAGAGCAGAATGTCAGGCCTTAGACTGTTTAAGAATAAGCGGATTGTTTAGCTTGCATGTTAAGGATGGGGGAGCTCTCGCGCTCTGGTTTTGAGTGGGAAATCTCTTCGTAGATTGCATCAGAGCACATTATCGCTGCAAAAAAAGTATTTAAGTGTTGGTGAATGTTCTTGCTATTCATGTTATGGTTATTGGATTAATACTGAAATACTTTTAGGGGTTCTGGTTAATTGGTGTCACCCATCGTTACTGTGGTAGTTTAACAGTACAAGAAACACGTGTGGGGCTGCCACAGCAGAGCAATGGGTAGACCAGTGCACAGTGCAGCCAAACAAACTCTTGTTGTAGTGATAGCTGATTCTGCTCTGCAAATGGCACAAGCCATTTCCAACACGGAGGGGTTGACTTTGTTATCTTCCTGATGAGTTGGAGGTGCGCTGCCTGCTGCTATTTGTTGTTCCATTAGCTACACTTTTGCAAGAAAGAAAAAGAGAAAAAAAAATCTGCTGACGCGAAAATGCCAAAAGTGCACTTTTTAAAACCGATTCTTCCTCTGTGATAGCTTCAGAGTAAAAGCCACTGGGTGTTCTGCCGTTTGAGCACATTTAATGTGAAGCAGCAGTGTGAGGGATGTTGTGCGAGCAGAAACTCAAAATAAATTCCTGCATTTTTAAAATGTCTGGTTTTGCAAATGATTCATACTTACCAAAAGTTTTTGAAAAGTGAATAGCCTCTGCAGCCTTGGCAGCCTTGGCACCGCTCCTGTGGCCGCAGTTTAATCCTGCCACTCTTAAAGTTTTGTCCATTGCGGACGGAACTTTTTGTTAACAATACAATTCTTTTCCTGACCGCAAAACACAAGTCTCGCTCAAGTCTCTCAAGAGGTGAGCTGTTGAAGATGCAGCGTGATTTCAGAGCAAGAATCCTACTTAAGCAAGACTTGTTTTTCTGCTTAAACAAAACAGATCTTACTATGAAACAAATAGTCTAGCTCCAGAGGAGTTGTTTCTGTCATGCTGTCAGACACGTTGACCAACCACACCTCAGGAAGAAGCACTGGACGCAACATTGACGGCTGGACTTGCCCCCAAAGCATTACGGTTCAGCCATTTCAGCTGTGTCACGGCTGTCAACTGAGGCGATCTACTGGACAGGTTTAAAAAAAAAAGAAAAAAAAGCAGAATACCCCTTTGATGCCTCCCTGATTGCGTGTCAGGTAAACGAACAGTAAAGAGGCTGTTACCACTGAGATAAAATTGTAAATCCCCAGTGCTCAGCGTGGCAGTTGGTATTGAACTCCAGAATAGTGGACTCAACAACTATAGCAGGAAAAATGCAGATTGTAAATCGAATTGAAAAATGTCTTTGATTTCATGACAACCTTTTGGGACAGTTTTTGTGGTCAAGTGCTGACACTAAAACATTGATTATAAAAATCTTAATACAGGAAGCACATTCACTAATATGTTGAGCCACAGGCCCCAGGAGTGAGTGCCACTCTGAAGCTTTAATAAATGCTGTCAGGTACTCTTTAATATTAATCCTGTAAACTGAAAGGGCTTGGGCGCTGCACTCTGCAGCTTTCAGCTTTGTTTTATTTCACCGGCCTATATGGTTCTGTTCAAACAACTTTTCCCATGGGTGAAATATCCCAGCAAACAAGCTCACTCAGGCTGATTTTACAATACGTGTGCTCAGGGTAAAGGCAGAGAGCTGAAGTGAAAGAGTTGCTGATGAAGAAAGTCCAACATCGAGCGTCAAGGAGCCAGGCATTTTTTTCTCAGAAGCCGGTTGACTTGAGGCACGAACCTGAGGTGGGAACTCCGGTGGCGAGAAAGATGATTCTTATGATATACAGTATTCTGACACGGATTGACGAAATTGTCATGTACTTGCGTTTGTGTTGGGTCTTCGGGTTTCATTGTGGTCAGAAATCACTTTTCAAGAGACACATCTGTTTGTCGCGGGACGAATCTGCCGTAACTTCCACCTCTGACTGCGCCTGCATGATTGACATATTACAGTGAATTCTCCATCTGCCTTTATTAATTTTGGCAACCGACTTGTGAGGCGCTGACTCACAGGCCATCCAATCTGTAACCCTCATTATCTCGGAGAAAGAAGGAAAAAATTGAGATTGCAGGCTTGACAGCTGACTGTGGTGGGAGGGACGTGGAGACACTTTCAATTTACACTTGATGCTGCTGGAGCAAGTTGACCGGAGGGGAAACAATGACCGACAAGCGTGTGACCTCTAGGAGTGTCCGCATATCGATCGGGGTCTGAAATAGTGCAGGGAGAACGCCCATGTTTGTACTTGTATGTAAAAATCAATCCGAATAATGACTTCATTATTGTAGGGGTAGCGGTTTATTCAGGGACATCCAATTACACCAAACAAAGGAAAGATAATTTGACAGGTCCGGTTGAAGGCATGGCTGAGTTTACAAAGGTAGGACTCAGTGTGTGTGTTTTTTTTTTCGTCTGCCCAATTTGATTCGTGACCATGGGAAAAAGATAGGAATAATCAAAGATAGATGAATGAGGAAATGGACAAACAGAAAGGGCCGAGGCAGACAAAAGAGAGAATTCATGCAAAGTTAGGGTGGGCAGAATGGAGCTGTTTGTTTTGAGCAGAAGGATGAGGCAGAATAGGGAGACAAGCGTGGATCAGCGAAATCTGCAGGTGCTGTTGAAATAAATGTTATCCCAATGAGAGCGCAGGCAGCTGACTGTGGCACCGAGACCAGGCATTCCCTGACAGCTCGGCCTGTCACAGCTCTAAGCTACTCTGGCATTTTATTCGTCACAATCGTTTGATCAGCTCATTATGCTTCGCTGTACCTGCTGTCATCCATCCAACCCCATCTCTTTATCCCTCCATAGGCATCAGATCCCTTGGTTGCTCCCCACGTGTCCCTTTCACCATTTATTCTTGAAGGAATATGCCAAGCTTTTGAAGGGACTGGCCCCTAGGTCGCCACATCCATTAGATGATGAAATTATACTGTAGGCACAGAAATGAGAGGCTAAGGGAAACTTCCAAATGGAATAACTCAACAACTATAGGATGGATTGCCATGAAATTTCATTCACGGTTCCTCGGTGATGAATCCTACTGGCTTTGGTGATTTTTTTTTAATTTTTTTTTTTTTTTACTGAAATGTCCCAACAAGTATTAAATGGAATTCATTGGCATTAATTTTTGGGACATTTGCGTCCCTGTGGAGATCTCAGCACCATCATCAGATGCAGATTTTAATGCAAAAGTTCAAATCGTCCATCCTAACCCTCGATTCGAGTGGGGAGAAACCTGCCATGTTGAGGATAAAAAAAAGATGGAGGAAACCTTGGGAAGAGCTACAGAGGAGGCATCCCTCTCCCAGGACCGACAGACATGCAATAGATGTCGCATGTACGGGAAAAGAACAACAAAAGTACAGTTTACAAATAAGTGCTGCTTGAGTCACACCAACTCCTCTCCACCATGGTGACCTTGAGGGGGGTACGCCACGCAAGATAATTAGCAGGAAAACGGTGAAGATCAGAGTGAAGAGGCATTCAATTTGACAGAAATACCGATATAAAGAGATAGTAAAACAGAGGAGCGCAATGATCGAGCGGAGCCCAGGGTGTGACGATCCATATGCATCAATATCTGAGGCGGCAGGAGTCGGGAGAGGTAGATGGTCCCAGGGGCCCGCGGCCCATCAGAGGGGAGCCTGAATGAAAGAGGGGAGAATACATAAAGTGAGAGAGCGACACAGCTTGCAGCTTGTGGGGACAGAAAACAAAAAAGTTGGAGATTTGCAATTTTAATCAGCACAGATTGTCTCCATCGGCAGGAAACTATAGGTAACTCGTTGAAACTGAAACCGACCCACTGAGGAAGCTTGCAATCCAAGTCAAGGACTAATTAAAGGCTAAGTCAAAGAAGTGAGTTTTGAGTTTAGATTTAAAGGCGTCAGTAGAGCCAGATTGTCTGATGTACAGCTGGGAGGTTATTCCAGAGGAGGGGGGTAAGATAGGAAAAAGCCCCGCAGCCAGCTGACTTCTTCCTAACCCCGGGAACCATCAGGAGGCCTGAATTTTGAGAGTGCAATGCACAAATTGGAATACATGGCATAATGAGATCTGACACGTACGACTGGGCAAGGCTGTGTACAGTTTCTGGTTTCTCATCTCTTTGCAGGCAATGTGCAGTATGTGTAAATGCAGTTGTGCTGTGACAGTATGCACCGGCTCAGCTAACATGTTGGCAGAGAGCGCAGGACGCAGCACTTGTGCACTTTAAAATTCTGGCACGGTAAAGTTTGGCTAATGTCTGGGCTCCACAGTCATGAATTTGTATTTATTCATTTTTATTTTGTTTTAAAGGCAAAACACAAAAACTGTGCCATTTTTTTCCTCCACCCCATAATACCATTGAGGATAGAAACTCACTCTATTAGAAACAACTTTCATTCTAACACAGTACACCAAAACACACCCAATCTGCTGAAACAATACTAAAGTTGAACCTCTGTAAAAGCACCTTGCGTGTTTCAACAAACTTGAAAACCTTCGTGGCGGTAGCTGTTGTAGCAGACTGCATTAGTTTTACCTCGGTCTACTTAACAAACTGGCGTCTGAGTGTAAAGAAGCACAGAAAATAACACAGTTGCTCGGCAGACAGATTCAGGCCAATGTGAAGTTAATCAAAGCAGACATTTTTGCTGAATTTTGCCATGAATTCATTACATCATATCTAAAATGAAGTGTTTTCTCTTCTGTTGCATCCAGCATGAAACTTGTATCAGAATGAGTTTTGCAAGAAATCAGAGCTCATTTTTCTCTGCTTGATGTCGTAATCATGACTGACATGTGTTTAAAGACAAGCAGGATTAATAATTCATTCATATTTTGTAGTCGTTTCATCCCACATCTGGCTTCATTCCCAGCCCTCCCCTATAGCTCTCATTAGAAAGTGAAATTAAGAAAATTAATCAGACGCCACCATGTTCACGGGGGGCATTTAGTAAAAAATGAAATCCAGTCATTAAGACTACAGTCACAGTATGGATTGTGCTTACACTGGTGGGCATTTTTTTGAGATGGAAGTTCCTATGCTGGAACTAAACTACTACTATAATACAATTAAAGTTGACATTGCTGATCTAAGAAGGTCTTGCAATGTGGTATTCTGTTACAAGTCTGTTCAGTGTTTGGACAGACTTTATGATTGACTTTCTTCATCGTGATCACGTCAGATCCAGCAAACCCATTTCTTTTAACCTTAAATAAATAGTGAAAATTCCGGCCTGTGAAAATAATTCCATTTTACATGTTTCTGGCTGAGCAATCACCAGCAGCACATGTGCAATCTAAATGATATCGAAATGTTGACTGTGTTTTGTTTTTTCTTTTTCAGATGTTTTGAACAAGCTTGTAATTAAACAGCAAAGTGATGAGAGCTGTTCTATGATAAGAAGATCTGTCAATAATAAAAAAAATCTACAGTCAAAGCTCAATAAATCAGAAAAAAAAGAAGCACTCCACTCCTTGAAATAAAAACACTATTGTATAGTACTAGGGGTCTCTCCATGAATCAAAACAATAGACATAAGCAGTGTGGGATCATGGGAGTTACTGTCCTCATTTGTTAGGCAGCCACTGCTGCCAACAAATATGTATCTGCTCAGGCACAGGCAAGGTAACGTTTGAGTGCGAGTCCACAAACACGTAATAACTTTAACAATAACGATAACGAAGGCAGGAAATCATCAGTTTTATGACGGTTTAACGAACAACAAAAAAACTGACAGCCAGTGAGAATACACCTGACGTTACAGGGCTGTCCATCAGCATGATTCTGGGGACATTTTACCACAAAATAATGTCCCAGTGGTGCTTTGAATATTGATGTCTTTTATCTGAGGTAATTAATGGCATCTAGGAGACACTTTTGATGGTCTACTGCAAGAGACAGTAACTCAGTCTTGGATACTTATGCAACTCATTAAATACCTATATTTATATACTATATATATAATGTATATTAGGCTGCAAATTACTCCCATAAAACATTATTTTAGGGGAGACATACTGCCAAGCGATCTGTGGGGCTGATGGAGTCTCTGAAGTTTGCTTTGATGTTCTTTAAAACGATTGCCAGGATAATTGGTGTCTACTCTGCCAAACGTCTGAATAAAATGTGTCTTCAAAAGACGACAACTCTCCTAAAAGAGTGCTGGATTCTCCTAACTTCTGTCATCTTTGAAGAATTTTGTCAAACCATACACTTCTTAGGTTTTTCCTTTTTTTTTCTTCTTTTCTCTGTGAAACATACAGTAGAGTAGTAACAGGTCATCTATATGCATATTCCTAAGATGCCGACTCAGCTGGAGTGGGCAGCAGACTGCGACAACTGAAGAAGTCTGTGTGTTTACCAGGGAAACTACAACTCTCAACCCCTAATTAAGACATTTCAGAAAAAAAATGGTTACATATTATACAGTAAAAATATAAAACAAGATATATAGGGAAGAAAGACTGTATGCTATGTACAGTATCTGCTGTGGTGTAAAAAAAAAAAAAATAACTGTAAAAAACGTCTCCAATAGACTGGTAGGTGATGAAATATTTGGAGGATGACTGCTGCTGAGGAGGAGTAGTGCTGTAGATCTCGGAGGCGTGGATGGAGTCCGGAAGAGACAGTTTCTGTGGGAGCAGAGACAAAGATCCCGGCACGGCTTTACACTTCTATTCTTATACGCTCTCTGTCTCCCTCACCTCCTCTCTCCATCACCTCTTCCCTCCTCTGCCCCTTTACCAGGTATTTTTCTCAGATCTGCTCCATTACTGTCATTTCCAGCTTCATACTCTTATCTGCACAAAGACAGATGAGGGGCTGAGGAGATGAAAGAGCCTTCCTCCATCACATACACTCGCACATGCACCAGTCTCCTGGCCCAAAATCTCAAAATATATAACAAGCAATCCCCTCTCCTTCTGGAGATGCTTTCATCACGTCTGTGTGTGTGTCTGCTGCGTGGGTCGGTTGTGTGTATGTGTGTGTGTGTGTGTGTGTGTGTGTGTGTGTGTGTGTGTGTGTGTGTGTGTGTGTGTCCCGATCGGGCCCCTGGGTTTTGCTGTCAGCCCAGACTCTTTCCTTGTTGACTCCTCCGTGGTTTGCTTTAGACAACGCTCTGCAGAGTGATAGCTCACTTTTTGCCACAGCAAGGTGAATCACATCCAGCATCTCTGTCATGAAGTGGAAGGAAGGCTGGAGGTAGAGGCAAGTTTGGACAACTTTTTTATAACTTTAAGGTAAACTACCATTGCATAAGTGGAGAAAAACACAGTCAAAGGGAGAAAAACTTTTTTTGGAACCAACATTAAATGTGCAGCATATCGGCTTTATGGGGGGAACGGAAGTGAAGTTGTTGAAAAAGACGAGACCCTCCACATGCAGCGACTCATTAAATTGCCACCCACATTCCGGTGCACAGTTTTATTCTTGACTGCAGGAAAAAGTCAACACTGGACACCACAATGAATGTCCAAATCAAAAATAAAAACTCTGCTTTCTTATTTACGCTGGAACACTAGTGAAGACAAATGGAAGAAAGAATTAACATGACATTGTCGAGGGAGAGGCATGGAGAGACACTTATTGTAAAACACTCAGAGAAAGGTGGAGGTGCAGAAAGTTTTTATATATATATATATATATATATATATATATATATATATATATATATATATATATAGATATATATATACACAGTACGTGTGTGTGTGTGTGTATATATATGTAAAAAGAACCCTCTCGCAGAGCACACAATGCTGTTGCTGCAGTTGGCTCGCTGTTATCAGACAGTCTCTTCAATTATTATTTCACCACCTTACACACCTATGGTGTCAACGGTCCACACTTGATGTTGTACATTATGTAATTTCTCTAGGGCTCCAGCTCTGGCAACAGTTTGATGGTCCTTGACTTTTTACTCTGCAAATGCAAATCTGGTTTAAAAGCCCAACATGGTTAATGCTGCACTCACACAGGTGTTTTCACTTAATTCAGCTACGCTGATAAGACCTTGTAACAGAGGTGTTATACCATACTCTCTAATAAACTCCTGTTGATTTTATAAGACCTGCAGAGCTGTATCCATGTCACATTTTTTGCCTCAGTGTCCCCCTGCTACTCTCCCATGCCCCCTGGGGAGGGTGCTGGTTTAAACTTGATTTCCCCAGTGTGTGTCTGTCAATTGCATGTTTGTTTAGGGGGCAATATTCTGCGGCACTTGATAGACATTGGACTCAGCATGGCTTCACACAGCTTTTCCTGGGAAGAACTTAATCAGCCAGAATAAAGTAAAACACCTGTTAGATTGTGCGAGGCTTTAACTGGGATTTCCCCTTACATCCCTGTACGTTAGTCACATGGTGTCACTTGTTTGTAGGCGCTGATTGTGGAAACTGAAAAAAGTAAAGAGATTAAATTTTTCTTGCAGACAAACAAAATCACCGGCAAACAAATCTCTTAAGGCTGTAAAACATTACCGTCCTCGAGAAAATGAGAAAAAAAAGAATCGAGATGACAAAGGGTGATTTTTCAGAATCAGAACTCATCCCAGAGAAGAATGGTTGGTAGACAACAAAAATAAGAAACAGGAAGAGAAATAAAGTAAATCAGTTTGTAACCATGAAACGTAAATAGCCTGAGGCGAGGAAAGTGAGTGTCACGGTGAGAGACCATTCAGCATCTAACGCTTAACAGATCGACTGATGTTTTGGAAGCGATTATAAATCCATGAAAGTGTAACATCACCGTGTGTTTGTAAGAAAAAGCAATAGCATTTGTGCAATAAAAGCTCTGTGCATGCTCAGTATATATCTGTTAGTGTGTCTTCCAGCGTGCATGGTTAAGTGTTTATATGTCTACGGGCACCTTTTTCGCAAATTAGCCTCTGATGCTGCTGCTAATGACCGGCTTTAACACTCATGCAAGTTCACCAGAACATTAAGAGGACAAGGCTGCACTGTCTCCCCTGTTGCTGTTGCTGTTGACTTTTGCCAGGATGAACAGTGAGCATGACAGCGCTGATAAATGCCACCCCAGTGTCCCGGTCCCGTATCTGCATCCAGCATCACAGCTAGTGTGAGTGATCAGGGTGTGTCTGTCTAATTCTTGCTGCCTCCCACACCTCCCTCCCTTCCTCGTTCCCCCCTCATCTCTCTAAGCATGGTTACCCTCACGCCTAACTCCACGCACATGCACATCCACCCAAGTGTCATTATGTACCTTTGACTTTGAAATACTATGTGCTTGCTTTTAGCTAAAAACAGATTTGTTAATTAACCTTTAAAGTGACGATAATGTCACCTTTTCTGCCTGCAGAATAAATTAACTGTGCCAGAGCAGGCCTGTTTTCATTCTTTTGACAACTACCTGTGTCGAAGAAGGGCAATGTAGTCAAACTTGGATCTGACCTTTGCACTGTAGATTAAAATATCTCAGGGCTAACTGATAAAGACATACTTCCTGTGTGTATTTACCCCTCAGCGACTGTGATTTAACTACAGGATAATTCAATCTTGAATAAACTCTTGTCCTAAATGTACAGCAGGTAAAGTTCTAGTTTTGTTTTTTTTTTCCGGCTTAAAACAAATCAGCACTGTCAGCGTATAGAAATGATTACATTTCATGTCAATATGGCAACACTTGGTTTCATAACAAGATCTAAACACAGTTAATAAGGCTCAATCCCGATACACCCCTTTCCCTTACCACCTAGCACTACCCCTCCATCTATTGTGTTCACAGCGAGGTAGCACGAAACAACCTCGACCAACTTACTGACATCTCTGAAGCTAACTAGCTACCTCGCTAAGGTTTTTAGCATTACTCTAAAGTCAGCACAGATTGGCAGGGTAGGAGCACACATTGCTACTGGCAGCCTATAAAGCACCACAGATGTTACCAGCTGGCCTGGATTGCCACAGCAACATAGGAGAAACCACAGCAGAGGACATCATTCGGGAAATGTCTGGCTGTAATGTAAACACCATCGACGTCAACTGATGATGTACGATCTTGTAAATCTGCTCTAAAGGGCGAGGGGTTCACTCGAACACGAGTTGCAGAGGTCAGACTTGGAAATGGGACTGAGCCTGAGAATGATTCCTTCGAGAGAATTTTGAAACCACTTTCGACAATTTCTTCATAAATGGCAGTCAGCATTAGCCTGTCAGTGCTGAGAATGAATGGATGTATCGGTCTACAGATTCCAGTGAAAAAAACACAGCCGCAACATAATAGGACATTGTGTTTCACTTTCACACGATTTGATCAATATGTGATTGTGTGCCACTTGTAATAAATACAAAGTGCTGTGTGTATATAATAAGCTATCTCAGCACTGAAAATACTTTAGCAAAAATGGTTTTGAAGTCTAGCGGGTGCACCCTCCGCAGCAAGATATTAATTTCTGTTTGAGACTGGAAACCATCAGAGGAAGGCAAAAAGTATTAACTTCTGTAATTATATGGCCCAGCCAAAATTACTGGCCCGTTGGCAATTGAATCCTGGCAGCGTGCCTGTAAGAAACATGGCTAAGGACTAATTAGAGATGTTGGTGGGCACATTGTTTGTTTAATCTGTGCACTGGAAAATGACTACTTGTGGTTTGACTGTGGGATGAGTGCTCCGAGTCTTATCTGTACGTGCTGCACAGAAGGCTGGATGGATAAACAGCTTTTCGTCGAGAAAGAGTCCAGTTACAGCAAGAAGCTCCCCTGAACCACAAGTGTTTTTCTTTTTCCCTTTGAGTTAGGCAAATTTGGATTGTCTCATTAGTGATGTTTAGACGGCTTAGCAGGTGTATTTTTGAACTTTGGAGAGAGAGGGAGGCAAGCTCTTTCCTCCTGTTCACCCTTGATGCTAAGATGAGCTACTTGCCTCCCATCTTAAATGCTGTACTTAACATTCACAAACAAGAGAATGGTATTGATCGCCACATAAATCCTTAAAAAAAAGACAGCATGTTTTCCAAATAAACAGTTGGGCACAACTTCAACAAATCATTACAGAATATCTGCTACAGTACTTGATACAGTAGGAGCATCCAAGGGGGACAGTTTTTTCTATACAGTCCAAAAAAAATAAAAATAAATAAATGGAGAGGAGCTCAACAAATGTGATGAGCCGACTCCAATGGGCCAGTAAAGTCGATGCATTTACTCAGCGAGCTCAATGAATGCAAGCCTTGGACCTGTGGAGCGTTTGCAAAGCCTGTTGGCAAATCAACTGTGCGTAGCAGCTTGGCTCCTTTCGTTCCTGCTGCGAGCTGGAAACTTATCTCACCAGGCCCCCCCCCCCCACCACCATGTTTCCTCGATTCCCCAATCCCTCTGTGTCCCTTTGGCCATGTCTTGCCCGCCTCGGGCTGCTGCATTTCCTAATGCCTCTCTCAAATTTGGGCCTCCGACCTTTCTCCAAGTGTCTCCAGGGCTTTTATCGTGAACAGACACCTGTAGCCGCACCAAGCCAGACCTCATTGCGAGTCTCATTATATTGTTGATTCTTAAATACACCTTCTTGAATTACGTGAATGGGTAATTAAAGTGAAATGAATGACCCTGCATTTGCCTCTGGAGCCCACACTGGGTGTTCTGCGTGACAAGCGAGGGATGACGTTTTCTCGCCGCCTTGAGCCAACTTGAGAAGGCATATCTCTTGGGAAGCCAGAGCTGGCTGAGTGTCACTCAGCATCTATCCCGCTCCCCTCCTCCCTCCCTGCCTGTGACAGGACCGGCACTGTGCATTCTGGACACGTTTGGTCAAGGCCCTGACTGTAACCACTAGCAGGAGCAGAGAGGGAGAGACATTTATTGCACTCACAGAATTAGGAGTATATGATGAGACGCCTCTTACAAAAAAAAATACACGATGTCTGTTTTGAACACGTTCCAGTAATCGTGTTGATTCAACCTGATTATGTTAGTGATGCAGTCTGCTGGAAGGGAATTTCAGCTGAGCTTATTAATATTATGAGCACAGATTTCCCCAGAACGGGTGTATGACTTGATTGTTGGCTAACAAAATAATTTAGCCATATGTTTTTGTCACAGGCTGTGAGCATGATGTTTGAAAATGGGTAAAGACTTGATAGGCGTTCATTCAGAGGAACAGTACCTCTCAGCTCAAAGCCTGTCACCAGGCCTCAGTTCCGTCTCCAAGCTTTAGCCTTTAAACACATCACCATAACCAGCCAGAGGACTTCACCTCCAGGGCTTAATGGCTTCTGTTCCATTGCATTCTCCTCCTTTTCTGGCTCCTTTCAAGCCAAAAAAGCAGCCTCAAAAATTCACGATTTATAGTTTTGGAAGCCAATGGGAAACGACAAGTTAGCCTGTTTGAACTTCCCTTCCTTAAAAGCACATTTATTCCTCAGCGCTCCACGATCAGCACCATGCATAAGCACACATTAGTTGCCAAGGCAGCGGCCCGGCGCTCTGGACTACAGGTCCAACAATGAATGAAATAAAGCGACATAATTAAATCAGGAATGCATCCACAGTGTGTCTGTCGGCTACCCTCTTTCTGCACTGTAACCCGCCCCGAATCGACTTGCAGCAGCCGTGCTCTATTAAATCACAGATACCCGGTTGTCTTTATTTTAATCCAGCTGTGCCACAGAATTTGGAATGGATTTTGCTGGAGCAGCAATTGCAGGATTTTTTATTTTGTATTTCCTGCGTGGAGTTAGAAATGGAAAGTCAAACAAAACCCATGCTTAACTTTTTCATCCTTCCAGCAGTGTGTGTGTGTGTGTGGCAGCGTGAGCCGAGGATCACCTGCTGGGACACTCATACAGCAATCATCACAAATTTCTCTGTGTCAGTTGAAACATTGAGACAGCGTATTTCATAGAATAGCTCTGAAAAAGATGATGTGAACCGGAAATCAATTTATTATAGCCCTTGTAGACATGGGTAAAAAAGAAGTGTTTTTGACCTACTTTATTTTTCGACAGCGAACATGTGCGCACTGAGATAGAATCCCAGAAATCTTGCAATTAATATCTCCTTTGTTGGACTTATAATGGTCATTTTTTATTCACGCTGTAAAATGTGCCGAAAGCACAGCCCAGTACATGCCAGAAAGCGTATCTAAAGGAATAGTTCAACATTTTGGGGGTACATGCTTTACCGCTTTTTTTGCTTGGAGTTTGTAAAGTCAAAGACTACCACTCCGATGTGTGTCTGTACAGTAAAGCTGAAGCTACATTCAGTGGCTGGTTAGCTTAGCACACACAGGGGTAATATTGTGTGGGTTAGGGGTTAGGTTAAAGGTTAGGTTAGGTTAAACAACGTTCATGTAATGTGGTACTCAAAAATGCCGGTAAACAGATTTTGTCACCTTCGGGTGAGCCAGGTTAGCTGGGCCGAATTCGAGGGTATATAGTTTCAAAGTGATTGGAGGGAGCATATCATCAAAGTATCTGAGGACTGTTGCCAGCAATCCTCGGCTGTGGGTAACTACCATTAGCTAATTAGCTCATGGCTCGGTTAGCAGTAGAGCCAGCGGGCAGAGTTTGCCTTGACCAAAACTTTGGATCATGAGGGGATTCAACACGGGCAACAGGATCGAGCGAGGTTCACAGCCTGACATTGAACTTGGACTGAACACAGACTTGGCAGCGGGCCAGAACAGTGTGCAGAGCTGGAACATTTCCATATTCATATATTTGTATTACTCAGTCGTTATTTTCACCACACCAAGTCTCTTTCAGTGGCTTTTATGCCAGTTGTGTTTGACGATGACCTAAGAGGCAATCAGACTGTACTAGTTTGATACAAGCGTTTATTTTGGTCATTTATAACAGCAAAAGCAAAGACAGCTTGTGAAATGTAGGAAACGTGCCACTTTGTGGGCTATCAGATGTGGAATATTTGGCCAGGGCTGCTCATTTCAGTAGACACCTCTGCAAAACTGCACATGCACAGATGCTGCTGACATACCGTCAATACTGATGTTTCTTCACATTCTGTTGATGATGTTCATAATAAGTGAGTTCATTAAAAAGGTTTTAAAAATGTGGGGTTAAAATTCTGGCCATATTGTACAAATTGCTTCTTCTTCATGTTGAATAAAAAGATGTCAGACTATCAGAGAGAGAGAGCAAAATCACTTTTCATCATTGTGGCGGTGTGTTTAAGTTGCTTCATTCTGCTTAACTGTAGATTTATTTGTGAAGGACGTGGGTCAGATTTTCTCCTGCCGTCCAAAGGATTTGACTTAATACGTGTTCTCAAGTGTCTTGTCTCAGTGTCTCTCTCTTCACTCAGTTAACAGAGAGCAACAGTAACTAACGGTAGCTTGGAAATGGAGTTCACTAAAATAAACTGATGAATGGCCTCCAGCACAACACAGAAGTCCCACAGAGCCCCCATAAACACTTTTATATGTACCCTGTTAAAAGTGAAAACATCAGCGTTATAGTATAGGACTTTAAACACCAATGTTACAGAGAAAAAACGCAATTAACAGACCATCAGTTTCATATGAAAGAAAAAGTGCTTTTTAATTACTTTCCATGTTCTGTTCTCCAGTCCTGAGCATGATCGCCCATTTAATTTGAAACTGGATTGTGCACCAAGGCCTCCGCTCCGACAACCTCAGAGAGCTTGGAGGTGTTAAGTGGCCGTCCAAGCAGCATGTTGGCGATTTGTCCTCTCAAGAGCAGCCCGTCTGTGTGCCATCCTCCACTGGGACAAAACTCGGCCAGGAATCAGAGAGCCGGCAAATAGTCTGCTCCAGCGTTCTCTCTCTTCACACTGCATCACTTATTACTTCTCCTTGAATCTCTCCGCCTCACCGTTGTTCCAATACGTACTTTTAGACATGAACATATTGAGCTCTCAACATTCACCACCGACCATTAAGCTTCATTGAACGTACAGTTCTCCAGTCGGATCTCATGGCATGTAACCAGAGGAATGGGAATTAACCAGGAGTAAATGGACCAGAAGAAGCACTCAACAGACAAGGACTGGAATTTCCCTCAGGGCTAGACACAAGCCCTTATCCGAATAGCTTGTAAAGCTCATAAGTCACTATATTCAGTAGCTCTCTGCAATATAATTAAATGCTTGGAGTGATAAGTAGGTGGCGGCATGTGGGTGCTTGGACAGAGATGAAGACAGTGGTGATTGCCCACCTCTGATTTGCTGGGAAAAGTCATCTCAAATTCTGTCCCAGATCCGGTAGATGGTCAGCTCCAGTTTTTCCCCACTCGGACTCTTTACCACACACACACACACACACACACACACACACACACACACACACACGCACACACGCACACACACAGAGCTCGCTTTTAGCTCGTCTGATTGCCAAATGTGCACCTGGTGACAGATTCAATCAAATGGGAGCGGACAAAATGCCCTGCATCCTTTTGAATGTGTCCCTGCGTTGCATCAGGCACTTGAGCAGTCGTACCTGTGAAGAGCGCTGGTGCAATTTGTGACAAAGTCAGGGAAACGGATCAGCCCTTGCCACTCGGGAAGGACGAGTCTCGCTCCGAGCGAATCTGAAACGACCTCTCTGTGGGGCCTCGCGCCTGTGTGTCGCGGACATTGTGAGGCTCCCTGATATTTGTCATTTCTCTTGAGAAGCGAAGGTCACGCGCTCTGTCTGCTGAGGGAGCTTGGCAGTGTGAGAGCCGCTCCGTGGCCTCCTGCACCTGTAGATAAATGCTCTGTTACTATAGTTTAATAATGGCTCTCGGCGTTTGGCTGCCTCTCGGCCAACTCCTGCTAGCAGATATAATGCGATCAATATTGATGAAATCGCTCAGCTTCAGTCAGACTGGAGCACATGGAGGCTTTCAGCCAAAAAGATTACTGTCAAACTTTCTTTTTTAAACCAGTGTCTTGCCTAAAGTTAGCTTCTGCGTCCCTCGTAACTCTAAGCATATTCAACTAATTACCGGGAAATTGCACTTTCTGTCAAGGTGGCACAGCAGAAGATGTGTATTCCCAAGGCCTTAGCAACAGATTCTGCCCACAGTGCATTGGAAATTAAGAGCATTCAAATTAGCTTCTCGCATTGTTTTTGATGCCGTTGTGTGCTAAATCTCCAAGGCTCTTCAGCAGGGGAAGGAAGAGAGAGAGAAAGAGAGAGAGAGAGAAGGAGAGGAGATCTTGAGAATTCGGTTTTATTTCCTTGGCTGTGGCTTGTCAGATTTAGAATATGCATCGAACAGAGATGGATAGGAATGGGTGATGATAAATTGTCCCAATTGCAGCGCTTTAATGACGAGGAACAGTGAAGAGGCAGCAACCAAAAAAAGTCCCCAAGTTAGAAAAGGTCAGATGCAAAGATTTAAAGCCGGAGCTATAGGGTGCTGCGGTCTGCTCTTTGAGGGAAACGAATGTGGATCCGCGTGGCTCGCTCTGTGTCCGCTGAGCCTGAATGCACAATTAAACCTTTTGCAGAGAAAAATGAATCCTGCACCAGCATCAATCTCAAGTTTTTTTGTTTTTTTTTTAAAGTTTGATGCCGATATCGGTTAGCTTCAGAACTTCATGCATTCATCTTAAGACTGACCACGTTGTCAGGTAATCTATAATTCTGGGTTTGGCCCCTATGGAAGCCATTATGCCCTTGCTCAATAATGTCTCAACACAGAGTAAACAGTTGATAAACCAGAATCAGGTGCCTGCCCAGGCAGCCAGCAGGGCGGTGCTGAGTTGTTAAGTGGCCGTCCAAGCAGCATGTTGGCGATTTGTCCTCTCAAGAATCCTGCACCAGCATCAATCTCAAGTTTTTTTTTTTTTTTTAAAGTTTGATGCCGATATCGGTTAGCTTCAGAACTTCATGCATTCATCTTAAGACTGACCACGTTGTCAGGTAATCTATAATTCTGGGTTTGGCCCCTATGGAAGCCATTATGCCCTTGCTCAATAATGTCTCAACACAGAGTAAACAGTTGATAAACCAGAATCAGGTGCTGCCCAGGCAGCCAGCAGGCGGTGCTGAGTTCAGGGCCGTCTGTGCACCTCGTGTTCATTGGCTATCAGACAGCTCATCTATTTAGACCGGTGATCAGGTCAGAGAGGTCTGATTAGTGTCAGCCTTTGTAGAAAAACTGGTGAGACTTTGGAAATGCCAGTTATTGTGGTTATTTCTACATTTTTAAAACTGTTTCTCTATTTCCTTCTCTCTCAATGTCATGAGAGCAATCTTCCCACAGGTGTCTCAGCTGGGAAATAAAGAAAGCAAACGTGACAGCAAATAAGCCACATACAAAAGCCATGAATGACTTGAGAAAAACAACTTTTCGTGCCTTCTAACGAGACATTTCTTCCAGTGTGAATGCGCCGACTCTCAGTTTGAATTACTCAGCCCACCATCACCTTCCACCCTCCACGTCTCTCTCCCTCTCTCTCTTTGAATCAGGGGTGATTACAATTATTTCCCAGTGGGATAAATTGGGGCGCATGCTGTGTCTGTCATTACCTCTCCAGGCGCTGGCATTAGCTCTAGTTATGTGACTGTAATCACCGTCGTCCTTCCTCCCCCGTACAGTAAAATGCATCCTCTGTCACCAGCCTGTAAATGATGCGCTTCCTGCTGCTCTCACTCCAGCTTGCAAATGAAAATAGAAGTGAAATTAATTTCCACAAAAGTGAGGCTCCGCCATCCACCGAAACAAGGACAAAGTCTTGATTAATTCCAACTGTGTTTGACGTTTTGGGGCCTGGAGCCCTTAAAGTGCGCCAAAAAACATATTGGAGTCTTTGTTTTAATAAAGTTTATCGCTGGGAAGAAAAAGAAAAGAAAGAAGATCGGCCAAAAAATGCAATCCGTATCTCGAGCCAAGGGAAATCCTTCGGGGGCGGTATTGATTTGTTGGAGAAGATTGGATACAAATTCTCCAGGAAAGGGAGGAATATAATTACGTGTCCAAAAGGCTTTTTAATTTTGAGCTTATGAGATCGATCATCCTCTGCAAACAAGGTGATGTTGAATATACAGTGGAATATGAAATTTGATATATTCATTGCCATCCACTGCTGCAACATTGTCTTACATTTATCATGCCAGCGATGCGTTTAGACACATTTATATCATGATATGTGGTTACAAATGACTGTATGCTAGATTTAAACCCAGCACAGGATTGGCAGACCCCGCCACGATCAATAAAAATGACTTACTTGCATAGAATGACAACTGCAGAAGAAACAAAAAACGGCTTTCCTTGACAAAGTCAAAAATGGAGTAGAATTTTGTGAAACCATTACCTTTAAAGCCTGACATGATGCCCCCCCCCTTTTTTTCCCGATAATAATCAACGCTTTTCTTTCCCCGCAGCAAAAGTCAGCGTGCTATGTGCATTCTAATGTGAACCCACAAAAGAAAATATTGTAAAGTTGGATTTTATCTATCTAGTTACCTTCAGAGGGCCTCAAACTCATCAAGATGTTAAAGGGCTGGATGCAAGATAAGCCTCGCAGAGTGACAGGTAGACCACAGCAGCATTACAGGACCCGAGAGCTCAGTGTGTGTGTGTGTTCATAAGCGAGGAGGTGGAGGTCACGTGTCAGTTTATGTGTGTGTCCGTCTTGACTGACTCTATCTCTCTGCCTTTAATCCCTGGGGGGACACAAATAATGCTCCCCGTCGGCGATATCTTAACAAGAGAGCTAAAGAGAGAAGAAGCCGGGGAAAATGTAGTGATTCAGGAAGCATATTGTGTGTCATTAGCAAAGTGTAATTTCTCGGGCACCCCCCATATCGTGAATGTAATGCGGCTGAAGTGAATCATGCACCTCGGCTCAGCAAGGTGTAAAATGAGCTGCTACTGATTAGGCCGCTCTCTAGCGAAAGCATCATGACACATAGTTATCAACGGACCAACAAATAGATTTTCCAAGGTGGGTGACACGCTGCTTGTCTTTTAGAGAGATTAAAAAACGGGTAACTGATTTTCCTGTAGCTCAGAGAGAGGGAAAATAACACAATTTGTAGCGCATGATTCAATTATTATCTTTTTTTTTTCTTATCTTGGAAGGGTTTTTGTGGAAGATGTATGTGCCTCTCAGCCAGCATCTCCATATTTCCCCATTTAGATGCCCACTGAGGAGCTGCACAGGATGCAGGACATCCTCACATTTCAGCCGCTGGCCACTGAGCCACTCTGGTGGAGCAGATGCGTGATAAATGCCTTGCTGAAGGGCATGTAGTTGTTTGGGAGAGCACTGCTCAGTGACTGTTTCCATTTAGACTGGAGTAGCTCATCTGGAGAATAACTGCTGGACCCAAGAATCCCTCCACGGACTTTGGGCAACTGTCTCAACCGCTATTGTATTCTTATTTTCCCAAAGAGTTTCATGATTGTAATTTAAGGCATGTTTAATAATTTTGATGACATATTTATTGCTTTGTTTAGCCAGTTCAATATGAACTTGGCCAGCAAGGTAAGGCTACAGTTCCAATGGTCGGCACTAGTTGTAGCATGGCGAAAGTTAAGCACATTAGCCTCACCTTCTGTAATTTCTCAGGTGGTTTCTCGGGTGGAGGGTATGTCAGAGTCTCCTCCCTGATAATCCATTGTGGCTCACGAGATTGTACACTTGCAGTTAGTTTACAGATAACTGGCTAAAATGCTGCAATTATACGCAGTTAGTTGAGTACTTTACCATTAGGGTTAGTTGCTGCACAGTAATGTGAGCGTGAGGTTTGGTAAGACTGCTTACGTGATTGCATTTTGGGCAGATTAACATCAGTGTACTGTTCATTTTTAGTTTTCAGTTTATCTCAGCTAATAAATGTTCCCAGTGCACGTTAATTTGTGTTTTTTATACATACTATTTTTTTTTTTTTTAAATAGAAAATATTATCAAAGAATAAGTTGGCAGCCCCCTTGCAGTGACTCCTCTCAGTGTTGCAGACCCTTTTTCTTATTGAAGACTCAGGAGCTGGACATTCAGTTGTCATCATTAATCCTACCATGGAGGTTCTGTTTTCACCTGTCAGCAGGAGGATGGTTCTCAGCACAGAATGGACCCTATTAAATTTTGAAGTGGATCTGAATTAAGGGACAGAATCATGGATTTCTTTCCTCACTTGCTTTAAAATTGAAGGATGTGGCTTTTCTGTGACATTTTTGTTAATTTCCCAGGGAACAATGAAAGGATCTTGAAGGAAGAACCAGGTGCTTTGAGGTAGCTGGTATTTCTGAGTCAATACAAAAAGGAAATGTTGGGCCTCGGCAGACGGATGTGCTCCACTGAGTGCCATTCTAATATAAGTGGACTTTTGGTCGAGTCTGCAGTTACAACCACTTGATGTGGCAGAAACTGGTAGTTTTTTTTAACCATTTGTCCTTTACTTTCAGCCAACTGTTTCAACTGTTCTGTTCTGTACTCATCTAGCTAATGAAGAAAATAGGCCTATACGTTGTCATAAGTCAAGTCAGGACAGCTGTTGGAGCCCAGAGCTGTGTAGCACACAGGCGCTGGAACATGCCGGGATTCCATACATTTACTGTTACAGGGTCTATTACTATTTGGATCGTGAGTTGTTTTCAGGTTTCCCAACATGTGTAACAGCACCCCTGAGTGTGCAGCTGTAGTTGTTATTTTGAAACTCAGAGGGCCACTTATCTAGTCAGCCACTGTGAGAAACACACACAGTGAGGGGGATTAGATACAGCTACTTCCTCATTCACCTTCTTTTTCATTTTTAGTTCAGATCCCTTATGACAATAATTCATATGTGTATATGTACAGAAGACAGGGTCCTAGCTTCACTGTCCCAGCACCAGTATTAAAAAAGATAGTGTTTAATGCTAAATATCTGGAGCTCTCTATGTCCCCCTGGGAGGTACAGTATCTCACAGCCCAACTAGTGCAACAGAGCGGTCCCTTGAATTGTTTTAGAGCCCGGTGGCATGAAGACTTTGTTGAGACGACACGGAACAAGGTCGTGTCTGACAGATCACTGTGCGACTGGGGAGGGCTGGAGCGAGCAGGAGCATGCTAATTTGTCCCTGCTCAGTAAGAGCGTGAACCGGCGCGAAACATCAGAGCTCTTTAAGTGTACGTGATCTCGGGTGAAGTCGTCCTGCTTAAATGACCTCAATTATGTTTATCCCTGTGGAAGAGCCAACAGGTTCTCCTTTCCTATATCCTGAATGCAGAAATGTGTGCGTAATCTTGATCATATGCTACACAGTACTGTATGTTCTGTGTATAAAGCTAAACACCTGAGAAATGGGTAACTGACCAGTGTTCTTTTGTTCTTTGCCACAGTTTTACCGAGTTCCTGGAGCCCTTCGAGAGAGTGATTCAGCCAGAGGAGCTTTGGCTCTACAAGAATCCTCTAGTTGAGTCAGACCACATTCCCAAGAGGGTCATGTTCGTAAGTACCTGCTGTCTCATTAGGCATTCCTCCTGATCACTGATAATACACGGCCATTACTGTGGTCTACATCAACTTTATCCTCTGCTTAATTTGAAGTAATCAGTGTGGTGCAGGAATCCTTCATTTAAGACGATCAATACTGTAAAGCCTCTTCTTTTCACTGCTGAGGTGCAGCAGCCTGGATTGTGTTGATAGATACGAGAATGGCTTCCACAGAACTGCGGTGATTAGCGCCTTCAATGTAAATATCATCTCCTCTCGGACAGAAGTGGGTGATGGAAGGTTAAGATGAATTTCTAACCAGTAAAGCGTGGAATGAAAATATCTTTTCCTCCTGCTCACGCTGTAAACACTGAGTTAATAACCCAACGAATGGCAATCGTCTCTATCCACCACAAACAGTTCTCCGTGACAATACTCTCAGAATACATCACAGCAGTCATTACGCAGCTCATTCTGTTGCAGTTGTGAGTCATTTATAGTTTCCGGACTCGGATGGTGGAGACTAGATGGTTCCTCTTTCAAAGTGTGATCATGGTAAAATATGACAACAGCGATGCCAAAACAAACAAGCTGATAAACCTGAGACGCTTCCACTATTGCCATCAGCTGCCAACCAAGACCATCTAACGACTTGAAATGGCTGGGAGCCACTTATATTAAAACAATTTGAGTTTGAAACGGCTTTTTGGGAAATAGCAATACATTTGCTTTCCTACCGTGAACTTGCTAAAAAAAGATTCATACCACTCTCACAACTCTGGAGTATGATGCCAAAGCCAGTAGGCAATTAGCTTAGCGTAAAGACAGGAAGTAGGCGGAACAGCTAGACTGCCCGTCCAAAGTTCCAACATACACCTACTCGCACATCTAAATCTCACTAATAGACCATATTCACAAAGCGACCATTTTCCCCTTGCATCGTGCATCATAGCTCACACGTTGTACTGTGTTCCAGGTTGCAACCCATATACACTTATGTTTACACATATTTGATGACCCATTAGCGTCCGTCAGCTAACATAGCATTCAACCACCTCCTAGCTTACATTACTGTTCGATAGTATTACAATATACGATTGGAGAGGCATTATTAGTTCTAAAACATCAACACATATCTTGGAGACAATCCTTTAAGCCCGGAACTGAAAGACTCTGGATGTAATCGAACATTAATGTTATCAGAAATGTTGTTTCATCTTGAAATATGGCCTGATGTCTCTCCGGGTTTTCATTGTCAGAAAACTTCAGATTCTGTGCATTTATACAACCTCCAACATGTAACACTGCAGCGTAACATTAACCAGCATTCAAGCCTCCCACCCAGAGACAAATATCCGCCGTGTTGAATGGGATGAGTTAACACATTCCACTAAAAGGCAGTTATGTTCTGTCTGTTTCTTAGAGTACAGCAGCCAGACACTTGGACTTTCTGCTACTGTCGCCGCGAGGTTGCCATGCAACCAGCAGAGACTCCAGGAGGTCAGAGCAATCGGCCGAACAAGAACAGTTGCAATGGTTCTGTAACTTCATACAGAGAAAAAAAATAATAATAATGTCGGGGCACCTTCAGCAGAATGTGTTTCATCTGAGAGTAGCTTTTTAAAGCAGCAATGAAATGAATACCTTCTAAAAACTATATTTAAATTGGGTTTTTTTTAAAGTATCTTACACCAAAAAGTGTAAAGATACTACAAACAGAACATAGAGCAATAATATAATAACATAAAGACAGTGAAAGAACAAATATAGTTTATCTCAATACTTGTCAAACTGAATGTTTGAAGACTCCTGCTGCTAAGACATAACAATTTAGGCACATCTGAGCACTGAGTGTGCCTTTGTCGCATCAAACATAAAGTGCCCTCCCACGTTGCTGAGGTATTTAACAAAAACTGAGCTGAATGAAACACTTTTTCTGTAAACGGGCTCTGAAGCCTGCATTCATCTGACAAATCAGGGATCAAGAGCTTATATCTGAAATTGTGATATGGTGGACATTACACAGGCGACACTTTCTGCCAAGCTCCCTTGTACAGGAACAAATATTAGAAATTCCCCATCCCATATCACCACAGACTGCCAGTTTTGGGGTCATATCATGCACACCCAGAAAACAGTACATAGCTCTGTTCTCAATAGCCTGACATTTTGTTTGCTTGAAATAACCGCAGATTCCGGCACCATTATCTAAAATAGGACGTATTTTTAAAACAGTGTCTATGTCTTATAACTAAGATCCCTACATAACTTAACCTTATTAAGGACAGCTCCCGGTGCCCTACCTGCAGCGTCTGATAAGACTTTTATGCCTTCTTACTGCAGGAATAAGATGGTCATTTAGAGCAAGTGCTAAGTGTTTGTGGAGCCCTGTGGGTGGTGTTAAGCCGAAATGAAATTTAAACTCTAAGTGTGTGTTCCATACTGATGCTCGAGAGCAGAAATTTGGTACTCATGATGATTGCATTTCATGTTACCTCGTCTCTCAGAATGAACTCTTCTCCACCATATCAGACAGTGATCGATCCTTCTTTCAGGGGTTTTATACTGAGATGTTATGATGAGGCTGATCGGGGCTGCTGTCTTGACTTAGCAGGGCTTGCGCTATTTTGTGTCATGCTGGAAGCAGAGAAGGTGGACCCAAATGCAGACACACACAGCCAGGTGGGTAGAATAACAGAAGGTGAGCTTTAATTAGCTCCAAAACCCAACAAACTCTAAAATCCAGGAAAAAGGCAAAGGCAGCAGAAAACAGATAAAAGCAGGCAGGGGCAAATCAAAGAACTAAAGAAGCATGAAAATACAAACACAGCCAGGAACACAGTGAACATGATGAACACGGGGAATACAGGACTGAAGTGAGCAAAACACAACGTACGAATTAACAAAGAGAGGAGAAGACAAGGACTTCAATACACAAGTGGAGGACTGATAACTAATGAAACACAGGTGAGGAGTAAAAAGGGCGGGAAAACAGACAAAGGGAGGATGTAGAAGTGAGACATGACATAGGAGGATATAATTAAGCTACCAAAATAACCCATAAAACCCCCAAACCATGACTTTTTTTGTGGCAACAATGGCAGTTTTTATGACAAATGTAGCTTCATAATCGCATTTACAGAATCCTACAAAACATTTCATGCTCATTTATTGTGATTTATTGTGTGCAAAAATATCTGCAAAGTATTCTGCAATTTCCTTCATAGTCCACTGTTTTGGTTAGTCATCATTTCTTTGACAGGCTAATTTGTTCACTTCTGAGCAGCGGGTAACCTTTCTCTGCAGGCTAACTTACCCACTACATGATTGCTGTTTGATCACAATATCAGATCAACTTTAACAGGCACAGACTCGCCCGCCCATTGCTTGTTTAGCTCACCTCTCTGCGAACTGACAGCGTTTGACTGACTGGCGCGCCGCTCTGTCCTTTGTGCCTCCACACACATCAATCAGCTCATTATGCGCAGAAACAGCTGCAGAGTAGGTGGAGAGCGCCGTCAGTCATTTCACGCTTCAAACAACGGCGGTAGTAAACTTTACTGCTCTTTCAACTGTGGCACATTTAATACGCCCTCCCCAACATCTGAATATATGCTGAAAAGATTGAATATGGACTACTTCATGTTGAAGATGAGTTTTGCTCCAGTTAATTATGTAGAGAGCAGTTTGTGCCAGATAGATTTTTTACCATTGATTAACATAAAAGGCTCAATACAGAAGTGGATTTGCTTAGAAATACAAAAAAAACAAACAAAAACAAACTCTGAGCTTTAAAATTACTCATCAAGAAATAATTTGTTGGGTATTTATTATAAGCACTTAAAAGTCCATTAGTCATAGAAAGCCACTGCCAATTAGGCAGAAAACACATATCAAAAAAACAAAACACACACACACACACGCTCGCGCACACACACACACACACACACACACACACACACACACACACACACACACACACACACAAACACTTCCAAATAAACTTCCTCCACTGTTCGTCTGTAGAGCTGAACAACCAACGAAAAGCGAACATGAAACCCTTGAGCTTATCTACAGCTTTATTTCTGTTCCTTTACTCAAACCCTTCATATAAAATGTTGACAGTTTAGATTAACCTCAATGTCCATGAATCTTCTACCCATGGCAGGCCACTAAATAATGAGTGGGGGAGAAAGCCCAGCACCCACACGCCTCTCAGGGAGTCTGCTCCCAGCGTTGACACCCAGCAGTCAGGCCCCTTCAATGTCATTGTGCTGACAGGAGCCCTGAAGGTGTGGAGGATTTATCTGGCTATTAAAAATAGCCCGTGCAGAGGATTTACATGATGCTATATTGTGACTCACTGCGACCTTCGTTAAGATATATACACGTATTAGCCCGCGTGCAGCCTCAAGAGTCACTCTCGGATTCTCTCATCATGGGAGTGGCGGTGCTGTTCTCAGTGCATGTTCTGTGTAACAAGAGGTCACATTTCTGTCCCCATGTGTAAACAGGCTATTAATGCTGCAGCCCTCAAATCAGTGCCTGAAACAACTGAAGTCGATGGGAACTTGTGACACTTAAAAAAGACAGACTTATCTGGTGGTAAACAAGTCGCCGGAAGCCTTAAAATCATAAATTCATTTGAAAAGAATGTATTTAAATACATTGTTGCGCTGAAATCTCCACATAGCTGCTAAGCTATGAAAGCGTTGGCTCGTGAATTCAACCAAACTTTCTACTGGCATGGAGTTGAGTTAATGATTGAATTCTCAATTTTGGGTGAACTCATCCTTTAACTGGTTAACCAGTCAATGAGCATCTCCAGAAGAGTTATACAGACTGCAACTAAATATTCAGATAGGTGAAAACTGGTTGACAAACGCTTGTGCTTAACTGTACGTTATGGACAGTTTGAATCTCCCTGAGAGCAGCAGATGTGAGTGTAGTCCACGCTCTAGGCCGACACTCAGCGGAAGCTACTGATCAAATGTTTAGTGAGATGTCTCCTTCGCTTTTTCACCTCCGTGAATGAGACGTAACACTAACTGACATATGTCCTTTGACATAAAGTGTTTCCAGCCACACATAATCCGTGCAAGGTCTCCCGGTTAAAGAGATGCACAGAGTATGCAGCCCTGTGTCGAGTTAACACGCAAGAGCATCTAAAAAATGAAAAGAATGGAAAATGGGAAGATGCTGATGTTCTCGTTAAATTGCCAACAAAAAAAGTATTGTGACACAAAAATCATTTAGATTGTCAAATGTTTAATATGTTTTTGGGACACTTTAATGTGTTTCCATGGCAACTAAAATCCCCAAGTACTGCTTTATGACTCGTCGCATCTTTGACAACTGTATTAGACTCCCAGGATTCCTGGATTGCCACTTGCATAATTTTAGGTTGTGAAAATAAACTTTGAGTAAAACACTGTCAGGAATCGTTAAATAAGACGTCAAAAGCTGCCAAAACATCCACCAAAGTCGGTGTCACCTTTGGTTCTGCTGCTACCCAGGATAGTCGTCTCGCCCTGTGTACATTCTGAGAGGTGAGAGTCTCACCATAACAGAAAAATAGGTGGGGTTTCTTCCCCCCTTGGATTCCCTCACGATCTCAGTGATGAAGTGGAGCTGCTGTGACAGAAACGGCGCTCAGTGCATTTTTGGCAAACTTGACGGATGTCACCAGCTGCTTATGTGCCACAGCTTTGTTGCTTTAATCATTTTTCTGCCAGGAAACAGTTTTTGAATCTGTGTCTGTCTTTTTTTAGGGTGTTTCTTCGGAGCGATGTCTGCCTTTAAAGCCAGCACGACTTCTGCAAGCTAGTCATTCTACCCACTATGCAGTATAAAATAGTGCCTCAGCGGAGGAAGACACCGTTGATAATGTTTGCACCGGCATGTGCAACCAAACGCTTAATCAAAATCCTATGATGTGATACCGCATGTCACATTATGCCTTGGATTGATCTACACGCTATAGTGTTCATTTATTTAAATGGGTCCCCATTAGCTGATACCAGTGGTACCAGCTCGTCTCCCTGTGGTCCAAACTGTAGTATTTCATATTCATAATGAATGTTACGTTCATCACTTGCACAGCTTTAATTGTGTTACATTGAGAAAGTGGTGGTTAAGTTTTTATCATACATTCATGCTGATGTGCATTGATTTCGGACCCTGCTTTCCCAGTGAGTGTGAATGATGGGTTGGGATGGTACAGTCAGAAGTGGTCTCCTGCCTTACTTCCCCAGGGAACAAGAACAAGACATTACATTACACTACCTTTATTAATGTTCTTAGATTTATACTGTAACTTGGACTTAAGATCATTCCCCATGGTGTGCTTATGTTTGATTCATAAAATCAGATTTTTTTATGCTTGTATGCCGAGCATAAAAAACTCTTGCTTGAGCAGTTTCGAAAAATCCCATTAGTAACCTGTGATCCATAAATCTCAAATCAATTTGAACTGATGGCACCCGCTTTGGGATTTCCCCTAATGTAACGCCAGCTCGACTTAAGGTACATGTCCACAGGGGACATAAGGGCACACAACGCTTTCCAGTTATAAACGCTTGACCCAAACAGGCTAAACCCTCTGACAACCATGCAAACCTCACTAGCTCACCTGAAGAATGCCACACAGCGATGGTAGAGGAGATAGAAGCCAGGCGATGTGTATAAATCAGAGGACTAAATTTGTACATTGTGCATTGTGCACCCAAAACAACACTTGCCAGAGCCCTACATGTAACCATGTGGAAAAACACTTATGTCAAGTGTAGACTTCGAGACAAGATCATTTCCACTCTCAACTGTAAAATTGTCTTTTTATGAATAACTGCGTATTGTTTTCTACTTCAGAAGTCATATTTAAGGCCAACATTGATTTTAAGTCCGTTGGAAACTAGGAAACAAGGACTATTGATCAGTTGCTTAAGTAATGAATTCTGGTAGTGTGGTGTCAGATTGATGTATGAAAAGAGAACAGCTATTCCAATGATTCAAGTCACGATGAATGGCTGTTTTTAAAGATATTAGTTTTTTTGAGCAGTGTTACATGATTTGGGCCTCACCTGCTGCTCTAGTGAAATAACTGCGAGTTACTAAATGAGATCATTTGACTGTGGAAAAACTTGGGTTTACTTGAGTTCACTATGCATGCTGTCTGTATTTGTTCCGGTAGGATAATGTAGACTGGCAGCTCTGTTCTGGGTAATCAGTAGTTTCTTAAAGAATTTATGCTACGGGACATAAGGCAACGTAATCAAGTAATGATCTTTATAATCTATATTTATATATGTATCTGGAACTAAGCCTCTGGCTCACAAGCACCACACACATCAACGCCATTCATATTCCTGACTTCTTCCAAAAAAAACACTTCCTGAACATCTTCTCATGTATAATTCTGACAGCCCATGCAGGGATTTTGGTTTCATGTTAGTGTCACTGAACACCACAGGAAGACAGACATATTGAGTGCAGAGCTCAGGAGCCCCTTGTGTAAATATGATCGGCGCGTGTCGCTGCAGATGTACGATCGGCACTGTCAGTAAAGACCCTGGTGGGTTAAGAAATCATTGCCAGCATTGACCAATAACACCTAATGACTAATGATATTTTCATTTTTACTGGGCACTGACTCGCAAGGCAGTCGATATTCATGTCCCCGGCAAGGTAAATCTCACTATTCACATCCGCGTCTCTATCAGTCAGCTTACATAAGTCATTCAGATATTGCATTCCTGTGTCTCCAGCAACAACCTACTGAGTGGCTTTAGGTGAGGAAGACGTACTCTGCCTCATAAAGATAGTTATTTGGCATGAACTCAGCCCACAGTGTTGAAGGGAAATTATTTTTTGATATATATTGCTATCACCACCCCCCTGAAAATGTTATTGGCATCAGTGGATGCCTCTGCGTTCTGGATCGTAACATCCAAGTGGCTCTCAGACTCGGGCCAAGACGAGGGTGCTATTATCCCGAGTAAGATCATTCAGTTCATGCACCTTATTTCTGTCAGCGAAGAGATTTAGATTAGCAATCCCGAAGCCCTTCGTAGCAGATATTATGATGCCGAATGTCTGGATTTGAAGTATGTCTTTACATTTGAGTGTGAGACATTTGAGACTGAGTCACTGACTGTAAGAGGGAATCAGACTGTTTGTCAGTGATTGTCAGTGTGTTTATTTCCAAGATGTCCATCAGCAGACATGTCATGGAATAATCCTTCCGCCACGATCAATTAGCGCCTGCAGATCACTCATCCAGTTTAATGTCACTGATAACAAGAACTTTCACTGCCTGGATCTTGATCTATCTTCCTATTCTGCATCTTCTCCGGCAAGTATTACATTACTTTTGTGTATTTTGTGATTTGCACTTTTCCTGGCAATTATGTTTTATTAGCATGTTTTAAAAAAAGGTGTAACTGTAGAAAATCACTGTACAATATCAGGCTAATCCCAGTCTTTGGCTTTGGATCTGTCTGTCTTGTTGTAACGGTACTGTGTCGTGTCTTTTGCACTTGTCCAATTGGTTGCTTGTAAACTTGTAAACTAGATTTTAGAACTTAGACTCCACTGCACTTCAATTTATCACCTTTGAAAAGGGCATCTACTGAGGCCCATTCTTCTTGCTACCTGAAAGAACTGTTCGCTGTTCAGCTCCCCTAGTTACACATAACTTGGCTTTTCACAGCCTTTGAAATTGCAGCCTCCCACCAACAACACGTCCTGATTAGATACTTCAAATCTGTGTTGGAGAAAATGAGCTTGTGTTTTTTGTAAGAGGGTCGAGGTCAATTTGTAGAGGATGTAAATTGTATTTTCAAATGACAAATTACTGGTATTTTGGGAAAAATGCATTTCTCATACCTGTATTTTTTAAATTTCATTTCAAAACATTTGATGAGCAAGTATTTGCACTTTGTAACACAAGGTTGTATTCGCGGCCATCGCTGCCTGTCGACAGCCTTGGTGAGGTTATCGTTGACGTAGACGTTGGTCCCCTTTAGTTTCATCTCTTGTCTGAGCAGCGCACGCTTTGTCTTTCTGTCGGTGAAGCAGATTATTATGCAGATGCTGCACCTTTGTTTTTGCCAGGCTCAGTGTGACAGGCTTGGATGTCAATGCTACCCACAGACAGAAATACAGAATGAGCAGTTGGCTGTATGTAGGTTGTGAAGTGACATTTTACTCCACCTGTCTGCATCCATGTCAGATTGACATGAATACATTTTCCCTTATTTCCAGCCCATTCTCCAGGCAATTAACATTTCCCCAGACCATTTATATGTTCACATTTATAAGTGTCATAGGTTATCTACCACGCTGACATTTCTTCTGTCATATCAGGTTCACATTACGTGTTTATGACATGAGAATCATATTAGAACATGGCTCAGCTGGCTCAGGGTTGGTTCTGGAGAGTATTTAAGGCTGCCAAGCCAGTGTTATCAGATCAGGAGTGTGTTTCAACATTTGTTAGTGGTGTTTGTGGTGACAGAAAACAGTCTTTTTAAGCCAGAACATAATCTTTTTCTAACACTAACCAAGTGGTGTGTGTGCGTTAAACACAGAGTTGTCACAAGATAGAATAGAAAAGTGAACCTGAAAAACATCAAATGCAGCTATGTGGTCTGCCAAAACCGACATTGCCAATAGTTTTTCTGGTGATTTTCTTGCTGATTTCTTATCCAGACAGCAACAGTCAATACATTTATGACCAGTACTCCAAGTTTGCATCTGTCTCCCTCAAAGGGAATAAACAAAGCTACAAAATTAGTTTGTACCTGGCAGAGTTACACAAATATTCACAAGGCTGAACTGATGAACGTCACTTCAATATGTGTGTTATGATACTGAGCTGAAAAGCTGCCTTTGTTTTTAATACCTCAAAGAGAATATATTGAATTTTGCCAGAATGTACTGGTTACAGTCTTGGGCATTAATAATTACCTAGGTGCTGAGCAGACCCAAATCTCTTCTCAGGTGCAGAGCGAAACCCCTCCCTGTGTAGTCAAGAAACCCCACTGAGCGATAAAGAAGTTTGGCCCTCTCAGTGCGCCTTGTTAAAATTAACTCTGAATAATGGATGGGTTCACGTCATTCCCCGAGGCAAAAGTCATTTCACAATTAACCTGCAAAACGGACCCTGTGGAACGCCGCGGCACATTTTTTAACGACTGTACACTGTTTGTCTTTTATTTCCTCCCAGGCGATTTCATTCCTCACCCCGCTGGCGGTGATTTTCGTGGTGAAGATCATCCAGAGGACGGACAAGACAGAGATCAAAGAAGCGTGTTTAGGTAGGTGGAGCCAGTTGCTTGAAATGTCACCATTAAGCCTATGATATGTCTTAAAATGACAGCATATGTATCTTGTGCAGTTTTTAATAACCCCCCCCCCCCCAATCACCCACTACCTTGACGTCTAATGCAGAATCACTTTATTTTCCTCAATGTTGCAGATCTTTGACTTTGGTGACTCAGCTTGCCACCCCACCAAATGATCTTTATCATACAAGCCACAAGGATCTGCACCCATTTAAACTGTCTTGCCTTTTGTTTAATTTTCAAACATCTGGCCATTTCTCTGACACTGACTTTTTATTTTTTTTTGCCCATCCTGTTTGCCATTCCCCCCACAGGTTGAGAGGCCCGCAGAGGCTTTAGCACATCAGAGAGCATTAAGAAAGTTTAACACAAATCCAATTAAAGAGACACACAGAGAGGAATCGGGTGGAGAGAGGGTGGCTCAGTGCATCAGCGTAGAATTTGCACTGCTGTGTAGAACTTAACAGCCCCATTACCGCCCGTAGAGAAGCACTTCTGCAGGGGTTATGGCCATACCGGAAAACAACATCATTCAGACGAACAAAGAATTTAAAAGGAAGCACATTATTCTGACGAGTTTCTACATGATCAGAGTTCTGAATATGACTTTGAACCAATGCTACCTCTAGACCAAATAAAGTAGAGAGACCATAAAAGCAACACCCCCCCCCTTTTTTTGTCTTTGTGTGCAGTTTTAAAGAAACTTCTTTTTAACCACCTACTCACCTATTTATATTTCATCCACAGCTAAAATCGTAGAAAAGCAGCTGGCCCCACACTCCTCATTTATTGAGTTCAAAGTTGTCCCTGAGGGTCCTCTAATACTGAATTCATGAATCAGAATTTCTAACAGATATAATTGAGCCGGCAGATATCAGGCATGCAAGTCAGACTTTCACCCTGAGTACCGATGGGACCTGGTTTTGCTAATATTGTGCATTTATTGTTTGATGGAGCGCTGCGATCACATCGCGTCTTCACTTCTCTTTGGCGGACAGAGAACACAATGTTCTCTTTGTAGAGTTGTCTAATAACCCTTTATCATTCCCAAAACACTGCAGCTTAATTGCGTGATTATCTATCAGTCAACTTATAATGCAGCGATTCTTGAGGTTTGCTTTTATTTTCCGAAAGACTGCACTCTGAGTCTGCAGTGACTATTTTTAATTTTGGTTACAAAGTATGAAGGATATTATTCATTAAATAAGCGTGAGCTCTCATAGCACGCAGACACTTTATAATTTGGTGTGTGTGTAGAGGGTGTAATCCTGCGGTTAGTGAGACAATGAGGCAGAGTTCCAATAATAAGAGTTTGTTTTGTTCCTGCTAATTTGCTTTAATGAGTTTAAACATCTTAGTATGTTCAGCTTTACACTGCTGGGCCATCCTGCTGCTGAATGAAGAGGGCATGGGTAAAGAGTTGGCACCAAAACTGTCTTCACTCAAAAGCTCTATTATTTTTTTCCTGAAATTACAGCATCACTAAACCCTGGGTAAGTACAAAACCAATTTTGGGTGACCAGAGGCACAAGAAAAGACCTAACGCAGCACAGACCAATCACAGCCAAAGACACAAAGAGGCTATTCAGACCATCCGTCCTGAGTCGTCTGATCACAAGTGGATGACTTCAAAACCATCAGTTCCCACTCGGCATTAAATGCGTCTCGACATGCGGCTTTCGCCTCCCTGCTCTATATGCAAATTAGCTAGTAAATCACTGGAACAAACAGAACAAACAAATGGTTTTTTTACACAAAGAAAGAAACATATTCATGCATACGATTTGCCAAATTAACCAGATGGCTCAAACACTTTTGTAGACGGCATTTTTATGAGTTTATAAAGATTCTCCTAACTCCAGACTAACAAAATTGAGCAATTTTTAAAGCCTGGGGATTCTCTCCACAGGCGTCAAAACACTTGCCTATGTTAGTAAGTGTTGACTATATTTATTAAATTTGACTTGTTTACTGTCAATAAAGTTAATGTTAAGACTAAACTGTTAAATGTTGGGTGGTGAGACACACTTGAGACATGATAACTGACATGCTGGTGCAGTGATGCCGCAACAATCTGACAGTTTTTACAAGGTCAGAAACAACTTAATGGTCTGCATTTAATGCGGAATTTACAAGAAAGCATAAATGATTTAGAATTTGGCATAGCTGCTTCACTAAAGTTTGTTTTGTTGCTCCTCACAACACAACCCGTGAAATCATGCGATCTGTTATGGAAGTCTGGGGACATTGCTCACTAGCTCAGCGCTTAGTTGAAACAGTGTGTACACAAACATCTGCTGCTGACATCGGCCAGTTACAGAGAGCCCACACAGGTAATTTACACTACAGTGAGCCACATGGAAATCCGGCGGCGCATAAGCCATTCTGCACGTTGTTGTGGCTTCCTCTCGATTTACAGAGGACATCAGTTGAGTAGGCGGTCCTTCAGTGTGGCCCAGGACACATATGCCTACACACTACCAAAGGAATGTGGTCACATGCGGCCAAGACCACCTCCGAATGCGGTCTGAGTGGTCCGATCTCAAATGCGTCCTCCATGTGACTTGAAAGTGTTCACACTTGTACTTAGAGCTGGCCACTTGTGATCAGATCACACAGGATGTATGATGATACCAAGGGTGAACAGCCTCTATCAGGAGCAGTAATGGCAAGTTTAGGTTAAAGTGGCGGCCCAAAGTGTCAAGGCATGAACCCAAAGTACACAGGCTTACTGTATATAAGCACAAATATGCTGCAAGGTCAGAGCATCTCTCTTTTACGAGTTGCTATGATCAGCTACGCTACTCCAGCTAACTGGCAGAAACTGGCACGTCCGCCTTCAGGAGATTCACACACGGGCGTAAGTGCAAATAAATGGACTGCCAACATTATGACAGTGCTGCTGTCGGCTTCGAGCCAGCGCAAAAGTTAATTAATACTTTAACGATCATCAGCAAACTTCCCAAGGCTGGACTGTACAGTAAATGAGAGAATGCGATGGTTTTATACAGTAAGTGCTAAGCCTTGTCTGAAGGGAACACATTGCAATTTAATGTCCCAATTTTTCAACTGCTCAAACAGAACGTGCCTCATTTTGGGCTTTTTTTTATGTGATCTGCACACAGTTTGCCCAAATTAACAGGCTGTTAAATAACATTGACACTGTGCTGCTCTCTGCAGCTCAGGAAGATAATACATTCGAGCTCTGGCGACACAGGGTGATTTCAGTTGACCTGCGGACTATTGGGATTTAGCTATGCGGGCAGGAACTCTGGCTAATGATGAGCCCTGGTGGTTTGCTTCGATGCTAATCAAATGAATGTGCCTACCTGTCAACTAACAGCAGCACTCCTGCCTTCCATTACTAAAGCTGGAACAAGCTGTAATAGCTTTACAGTCAGATAAGATCTGAGCAGGTTTAATCAGTCTGCCATCACCATTGTGGGAGGATTTTTCTCTTCCAGTTGAACATGTTCAGCCTCACAACCCTTTGACTTGGTCTGAAAGTCTAAAGAAATGCAGACTTATGCAATGTGCTCATGATCTCATAACTTCTGTGAGACTGTCCTCAAGGATTCGGGACAGGGCCTGTTTGCCCCCCACTGGTCCAGAATGAAATACCTCAACAACTTTTGCATGAATCACCATGCAACATTTGCATTCACAGACATTCATGGCGCCCAGGGGGCAAATGCTAGTCACTTTTGAGAATACCCTGATTTTTCATCTGATGGCACCATGAGGTTCACATTTGTAACTTTGATACCATTCGGGTGGATTACTATGGAATGTGCTGCAAACACCCATGTCTCCCTCGGGACAAATTGTAATGTCTTCGGTGATTCCCAGACTTTCAATTCAGTTTCAATTTGTTCAGTGCCTCGGTTAATCATTGAATAATTGCACTGCTTCATTCCCACCAACCTCTGCTTTACTTTGTGTTTAAACTGGCAAATGTAGACCGGCTAAAACATCAGCATGTTTGCATTTTTAATGTTAGGATGCTGATGTTAGCATGTAGCTCAATAGACCACTGTGCCGATGTGGCCGAGTGTGTGCACCAAAGGACCAATTAGCAAAAAATCAGGGCTTCGTCTCATTTGGCTGCACAAAGGACTCCCAGTGCATTAATATACGTGTTTCTCTCTCTCTGAAACTAATCTTTGAAAGCTGCTTTCAGCTGTTGCTGTTTAGAAATCACGAGCTGCTTCACTCATAAATCCGGACAGCCATCTGTCCAGCTGCAACGGAAATTCCCATGAACTTAATTGGCTGTTTTATTTGTACATCATGTCAGAAGAGAGGGCACCCCGCCACAACCTGTGCTGCAGTGATCGTTATTCTTATCCTTTTGACAGCCTTGCAGGTTTCTGTGACTGTTAGTTAAACTGAAAATGCCCGTCTGTGTCACATTTCAACAAAGATGCTTGTTTGACTGTGTGTGCCAATCCTCCCTCTCCAGCTGTGTCCCTGGCTCTCGCCCTGAACGGAGTCTTCACAAATACCATCAAGCTGATCGTTGGCAGGTATGCTAAACAAACTGACGGCTCTATTTCTGTCTAGTGATGCTACATATCAGTCTGAAGATCACATTTTTCAGCTTTGGCTCGAATTTTTTTTTGACAAACAAACTTTTTGATTTTTCAGACCCAGGCCCGATTACTTCCAGCGTTGTTTCCCCGACGGACAAGTGACTGTGAAGATGATGTGCACCGGCGAGCCGGATCTGGTCTCTGAGGGACGCAAGAGCTTCCCCAGCAGCCATTCCTCCTGTGAGTGCCAATAATCAGTCGGAGCAGGCCGCTGCCAGCGCTAGCAACAGAATGCCAAAAGATATCATACTCACACAATGGCTCATTAAAACTGCATGCAACTGTAGCTGTTTACTCAGTGTGATTTTGATTTCCCTGAGCACGTCCATGTCCGTGTCCATGACGGCGGACTTGGCGAGGACTGCACAAGGTTTTCGCTTCATTTTAAAGTGATGATTTTGTTCTCGCCCTCCCCTCAAAGGTAATTAGAACTTAGAACTCATCCCGAGGCAGCCTGTCGAGAGGCTCGTGGGTTTGGTCGCTCGAGTCGAGCATATTCAATCTTCTTCAGCCTGTGTAGGAAGGACTGCTGAATGCATGCCTGCTGTTTCAGCTTCATCTCACCTCCCGCTGTGCGGACCAATGTGGGCCACCGGACTTCTTTTCAGCCATGTTGATTTCCAAGCTGTTTTTTTACCTCAGCGGCTGGTTAAATAATTCATGTTTGTCTGTTGTCCAGCAGATGAATGTTCAGTGGTATGTGGGCCACACAGATGTTGACTCAGTATTATCTGGTGCATCGAGCCGTGAAGAGACTGCATTTGAGAAGATACCTTGAAATCACAACTTAATTACCTTGCTGCCATTGAGCTGAAGACATTGTTGAATTCAAAACCTGTTCGGTTTTTAAGTCTTTCCTCTCTTTCTCCTGCAACTGTGTGCCTCAGCAAAGTCCACCGGCTGCGAATTGCTTATGTTGTAATTACACCGAACCTGCTGCTATCTATTATTCAGAAAGAAAAAAATATCTCTATATCTTCCAGTGAGCTATAACCCTTATGGTGGCAGGCCTGATATTCAAATAGTTTGCTTTGTTTTATTACATTTCCACTGTAGATGCACATTCACACGCGGTAATTGCAAAAAGTAGTGCAGGAGTGTGTAAGTAAGAGTTTAAATGTGGCGGGTTGAAAAGTATAGAGAGAAATTGTGTGTCATATTCTAATTGAACCGAAAATGCTGCGTGACAGTTCAGGGAGAAGTGCTGCTCAGAGGTGGAAGCCATGTGTGTGTGTGTGTGTGTGTATGTGTGTGTGTGTGTGTGTGCGCGTGCGTGTGTGTGTGTGTGTGTGTGTGAGACAAACAAAATTGTGAAATGGCTTGTGAATGTTCCCCACTGCCATCCTGCTGCGAGTGTGACTGCCTTAAACCGGTCTGCAAAAGGCTTGAAATCAAGCACTGGGATTAATTGGTCTGCGCCTGTAAAAGCAACACAGAGATACTCTTACGGATAAGATTAATGTGAAAATGCATTTCATGTTAAAGACGACCGTAATTTCATGGTTCCGTCCGCTTTTAAATTCTCGCACATCACACTTCAGTGCTTCCCAGACACCTGCTTTCAGGAAGAGACGCTTTGAAGTAACGCCTGTGTCCCATTAGAAATGGCAGCGAGGGACATCGCTCTGTAATTCACTGCCGCGCTGTGTATGGATTACATTCATCTGTGAGACAGCTCTAATAGCCTTATGTTGTTGCTCTGTGAGTGGGAAAGTGATTGAGAGAGGCGCGCGACAGGGACACAGGGAGCACCCATATGCCTGCACGTCTACTGAGCAGAAGAAATCCAATTTCCTGTCTGTGTCCCCTTCCACCAGGACAACGCTTTGTTGGAGCACGCCTAAGTCGGAGATTTAACCCAGACGAATGTTGCAGTGGACTGGGGATAGGACCGGGAAGGTGGCAAGAGTGAATGTAGCCGCATTCAATGTGGCATCTGGACATGATGCAGCAGCATCATCTCTGGCTGGTATGAAACTGGGAAGACAGGTAGAAAAAAAACGTGCTCTTCCCTGTCCCATGGGGGGGGGGGTGACATATTCTGCATGGTAAAAATAAGACCAAACCTAATCCATCAGAATCAGCCAGGACAAAAATAAAAATCCAGGCAGCAGTGTTTGATGACAGTGATTTTTTAAAGCGCACAAACTATTATTGCATTTCAAAGTTTTTAAAGCCGCTCGGGTTCTGTGTGTTTTGATTTACTCTCTCCACCTCAAAGCAAAGTAACGGAAAGTGGAGGAGACAGGTCCCAGAAAGAGAAAAACAAACAGATAAATACCAACTCCCATGAACCCGCCGCACTGATACAGACACAGCGGCAGAGCGAGCGGCCGCGAAAGCAATAGCCCTAAATTGTCTCCTCCGTATTCGTATTCATCTCGCCATCCTCCCTTGTGCTTATTAAGCCATTAGTTATGATAAATGAATACACACACACAAAAAAAATAATGAATCCTGCGAGACCGTCCTAATCGCATCTCTGAATCTACACAAAGCTTCTTTCACTTATGCACGACCATCTATCATAAATTAACCACAGCTTGGAATGTCCATCAAATTACCTCAATTAGAGCGCTGCTGCTCTAACCGTGCTCCCATGTGTTTGCTGTAACCCACTCAGGCACATTTCAGTTCGTACGAGTGTCCGAAGAGGTTGAGGAACAGCTTGTGCAGGAGTGCCGCGGCAATGATAACGAGCCAATAATGAGCTCCTGTTGGGCTTTTGTATGTTAATGCTGGAAACTGACTCGGTGGCTAAGTGGCTGGTTAATATGGATCACTTCTGACGAGTGGGAGAAGGGTGTCACACTGGTCCCCTGCAGGGGTTGGAGGTCAGAATGAGAGAGGGAAATGGCTGGGAGATAGAAAAGAAAGCCGCTATCTGCAGTTCGACGATAGATATTTCAGCGGCAGGTAAAGCGGAGGAAGTTGAAGAGACTGGAAGGACCAAAATCATTAGACTTTGCAGAGGTTCCGACCAGAGCATGACTCCACTCTTTGAATCCCCCAGCCAGCCTGTGGAGTTTAAAAACAACACTTACCTGCTATAAGAGATCTCCTCCGTGGGTTCACCTGTCGGAAAATGTTCAACAGAGTAGTAGTTTACTGTGGCTTCCGATTCACATCTCCTTTCATCACCTGTTCCTTCACGCTTCAAACCTCATCTTGAAGTGGCTCGGAGCCGACAGTCAAAGTAGCTGCCCTGTGGGGCTGTGCCCGGGCACAGTGGTGCTTAGGGCTAATTTGCTAACACCAAAATGCTAACACACTCACAGTGACTCAATGATAACTAGGGGTGGGCGAAACTGCACATTTTGGTATCTATCTGACACCAAGTAATAACAGGGCCAGTATTGCAGATACCAATACTGATACTTTTTACTTGAAAATTCCTGATCATTGAATGATTTTGCACTTTTGCCTTTAATTAGTTGATCATGATTATGATAATAATAAAACACTGGACAAAGATTTTTGCCAATTAAGAAAATAATATTTAACACAATTAAATCTATAACCTATCTGCATGTAGCCTAAATAGAAATAGTAATGCTCCTTCAACAGATAACACACACACAAAAGGGTTATTATATTCTGCAATATTGATATGTCAGGATTGAGGTAGGCTATATCTAAATATAAGTACATATTTTTGAGTTCCAGTAAAACAATTAAGATTTATTTCAACTGTCTGAATATATGATAATAGTTTCATCACTCTAAAATTACATCTCTGACAACCAATTACACTTTGAAAAACAACATTAACCAATGCTGGAAATAACGTTCACTTCTAGAAATTGCTACCTGGATGTTGTTGAGGTTTTTGTTGAAAGGCCTCTGTCACTGACGTCTGTCTCTGTGTCAGGGGTCTGGTTCGGGTTTGGGGAGCTCCTTCCTCCTCCTCCTCCTCCTCCTCCTCCCTCCGTTTGCTCTGCAGCTCAGTGTTAACTTTTGGGTGTGCTGCTTTTAAATGCGTATACAAGTTAGTGCCATTTAACCACATTTAATCCCATGCTCCTTCAGGAGTTCATGAAACCATGTCTTTTGTTTTCATTATTTTGATTGAGAGATGCCTAGCAGCAGAAAATTACATACCGTGTGTTTCAGTGTTTTATCACGCTTACGTTTGCTAATTAGTAGCATGCAGAAAGCAGAAGAGTCTGATGGGAACTTAAATCAAATTGCTGGACAAAGTAAAGCTCTGACTTGAGGATGACGCTAGATTAAAATTCAGAGGATCACCAAAGTCGTTGCAATGTCTTCTGAACGGAGCACAGAAATGGAAATCTATCCAAGCTTTGTTGAGATATTTTACTTAAAACTCACACTGGATTTTAATGCAGAAATGTTAGTTGGATATAAATAAATTGTGCAAAATTTTAAGGTATGTAAGACCCCTGATGACTTAATCCCTTTCATTTTATCTTTCTGCTCTGCCCAAGAAAAAAAAGACACCCATTGTACTTTTTTAGATGTTTTCATTTTTCGTCGCCACTGTGTTCAGTTCTGCCGCGCACACAGAAATCCCTAGCTGTCCTGAAACGTGCATCCACACTTGGCTCCCTTTCACGTTGCAACCTCTGAACAAACCTCGTGTTTGTTTGAAGATGAAAAAACAATCACCCTGCACTCATCACTCTCATAGGCCATCTTTGTTTTGTCTCGGGGGAATTACTCTTCAAGGCTTTTTAAATGCATCACGCGGATTCATTACCGAGTTGTTGTTTTTTCACTTTGTTGGCCTCCTCTCTGTCCTCTGGCCTTTCCGGGACTCCTGCTGCCTCTCGGGGAGCGTGTTGCACTTGACATTGGGTACACATAGTACTCATTGTATCACCCTGCACATATATTGACTTAGTTAATTACGCAACTGTAATTTGCGATGTGCTCGTGTGTCTGTGTGTGTGTGTGTGTAGATGCGCGTGAGCGACACATACTTTCCGTCCCCACTCATGTATTATGCAAAGGATCAAAGCTTTTTATATTAGTGTAATCCTTAAGATGTCGACTCGCTGTGCCTGCAAACATATCATTTGTCTGTATGCAGGGTGGAGATAAACCGTGCACATATGCTGCTGCAATAACCATATTTCTTTATGGTTTATTATTCATTTTTTCTTTTATTATGACTATGACAAATCTATTCATATCTGTGTCACAAATCTTAAGAAAGTCAACAGAACAACAGAATATTATACACAGTTTCATTAAGAGTTACTTCCTGTTCCTCTGTCTTAATTCACACTGGTTGCTGGATTCACATTGTGCACTGTCCTCACAACACAGACGAGAAGGAAGGAAAGAAAGGAATAAACTTCAATAAGCCATGTATAGATATACATTTATCTCTGCGTTTGGAGTTAATCGCTGGATCACCTCAAGAGCCACTGTAAGACGTGAGAGCAGGTGCATCGTGTGATTTTGTTATGTAAAACGTCGGCGAGTTCTCCCAAGTTTGAACTGTTCAGTCAGCAGACTGAGTCAGTGGTTCATGGATAATTTAGTTCTGTCTATCTGAATGAGTAATGTAATCGTCTTAGCTATGCTTAAAGCTATTAAAATGAATGGTGTGAGCTGCTGTGTTATTGGAAATGACGAGAGGTCGTCCAGAAGTGAGATGGATGGGCGTTGGGGGATGCTGAGGATCTCTCGTGGCTTGTTCGTGACCTCTGAACAGAAGGATTGGACTGATGAACTGAGCCAGAAAAATAATGTGTTGTTTTCTATTCAGCCCATGCGGTGCACTTTGTGGGTGGCGATGACGACTGTGCACAGGATTTTATATACCACAGGGTGCTAATTAATTTTTTTAGCATATTTTATTTCTCCCCTGCTCTGCATATGGATTGATTTAACTGGCTGAATTTATTAACTTGATTCCGCTCAACTAGCAGCAATTTTAAAGCTTAAGCTATTAAAAGGGGCCCACTGGCCAAATTTGATCTTGCAACCTTAAAACACCATATGTTCTCCAGCAGGTGAGGTAGCCCAAGAGGCCCTTACAGTCGGGACCATGAGCTCGCAATATGTGTTCAGTTTGCTTAAAATCAAATGTAGCCCGTTCATGTTAACTGTACGGGTGTTGATCGGAGATGTTGGGTCACTGCTTTTAGCCACTGCTACTTTTTACTCTCTATGGATGATCCATTATTTTGGTCTGGAACAATAATACCCTAACGACGACTGGATGAACTGGCCAACTCACTATTGCAATTACCCAGTCCTCTAACATGACCACAGGTTTGACACGTTCTGGTTCTGAGTGAACTGCCTGAAAAAGTTTGGGTGCCACAAATACAAATAGAAACCAGTAATTTGCAAAAGAACTGTGCTTACCGACAACAGTTTTGCAAAGTGTTTCTGAGCCCGCGTAGCAATATTGTTCATACAGTCACGCGTTTTTACAAAAGTGGTGAATATCGCCCCATCCTTACCTGTGAGTCTTTCGAGGTTGCCCTTTCATACACAATCATGATACCATCACCTGTTACCAATGAACCCGTTTACCTGTGAAATGCTCCATACAGGTGTTTTTTGAGTATTTAACAACTCTCCTAGCTCCAGTTGCTCCTGTCCAAACTTGTGTGTAACATGTTCCTGGAATCAAATTCTGAATAAGCATATATTTTCCCGTGCACTCCTCTACAAAATCCTGTATAGTTAAAGAAATAGATGTATGTGCAAAACACCATTCTTTACTGTGGATAAGCAGAAATGTTTACATGTATCCTCATTTGAGGCAATTCTAGCAGTTATGGAGCCCACACACGTTTACATTAATATGTTGGCTGGGTAACAGCAACAAGAAAACATGATGTACACCATACACTAGTGGAAAGCAGCCAGAATCCCATATTAGATTCAGTCCTGCTTAAGTGCTCAATACCAGACTCAATTTGAAGGCAGAAATGCAATCAAGTGAGAGCATTATGTCTATCATTTCCAGTTATTTCTATAACCTTTTTTTATATTTTTTTTTTACAGAAATTTAATATCAGCCTTTTCCAGCCAGCCAATATTTTGGTGTGAATTTCCTAATGGAAAATGCTGACTTCTTGATGCAGCCAGCTCCTTCTCCCTGACAGCAGGACGGCCACTGAGACAGCTGGATTTCCTATCTCTGCCCTTTTCCCCCATTGTCCATCTCTCTCTCTCTCTCTCTCTCTACAGGCAACACACGTGTCCTGCTGTCTTTAGTATTCTCGGGCAGTTTCTGGCTTGAGTGACAAATGGGCGGCTGATGGGTGCTGATAGGTGCTGTTTGCCCTGCTGCAGCAGTAAAATAATGACCCTGTCTAAGTAACACATTTTACGGCTCCATCACACGACCTTTAATTCCTACAATTACACCGCCGCTGTTTCTCTCCCACGATCCAGCATCAGCTAAGACACAGGCCTCCCTGAGCTGAGCAGAGCACAGCTCGCAGCCACAGCAGGGCTTTAGCTTTCACTGTGACCTCAAGCTCTCAGGTCAGACGTGGACCTGAGCAGAGGGAGAGCTGCTGGACAACATTAAGATATTTATGAATGTATCAGCTCCATACTAATCTTGACATGTGGTGTCAGTTGGGACTGACATAGTCACTCTCTTATCACACTTAGGCAGTGTTTGCCTAGAAACCAGTCATAGAGAATCTCATTTTGTACCGTGGGTTGACGCAGGGATGCAAACTGATGCCTCACACAATAGAATGCAAGAGAATGCACATGGCAAAGTAAGTCTCCTTCAGTGTGTGGGTTGTGCATAGTACAGCTGTGTAGATCTGGCGGTTTGTTTGCCTTCGCTTGCTTCCAGCCACCTGCCACACATAGATTTAGTACAGAGGTGTTTGCCTAACAGTCTGTTATATCCCTCAGTGAGCTTACCTGCGAGTAGGAGGCAGTGGACATGCTGCAAATCTCCCATCTGCTTTCCTCACAAAGGAATCTGTTTAAAATATTTTTGTATTTCTTAATAGGTTTCCAGTATTTTGTTGATTTTATTATTCGCGCTGTCACCTGTTGCACGCTTGTCCATCGTGTGTCACAGTTTGATTCCACAGCCACAGAGAGGATGAGAGTCTCTTATCTGAATGCTTGACTGCCCTCTCTTCTTGCCTCCTAGTCGCTTTCTCCGGTCTTGGATTCACTTCCTTCTACCTGGCGGGCAAGCTGCAGTGTTTTACGGACCAGGGTAGAGGGCGCAGCTGGCGTCTCTGTGCCATGGTGCTGCCTCTCTACAGCGCTATGATGATCGCTTTGTCCCGGACCTGCGACTACAAACACCACTGGCAAGGTTGGTGACAGCTCAGACTGCTGAACATGGGTTTCCTGCAACAATCAAAATCAATGTGAACTAAAAGCTGCGGTTTCGAGACTTACATAGTGTTAAATCTGCTGGTGTCAGCTTGAGAGGGATTGCTGTGCGGAAGCCTGTGTCCATTACACCTGGCTCTGGGCATTTTTATAATCATTATACAGATTCATTTATAAGGAAAGCTGGGGGTGATTACTGTTATCATATTTTTATCTTAATCAGCATGCCTGACAAGTCGAGGAAGACTGAAAAAAAAGGGTGGACAGCTTGCTTATTTGCCAACAGACTGGAAATTGTGCCTTATGAGGCTGTTTTCTGTCAGCTAAAGCATAATGCTCACATGACAGCGAGGTGACATTTAATTGAGCAGTTACGAGCTTCAATTCTTCATATCTGTTCTGAAAGAAATGGAATGAGACTTGGGGTGGGGATAGAGGGAAGGGAATGCATATGTGGGTGGGGGGCGTGGGAGAGAAAATGTGGTAATATGGTGACAGCTCTGTCATGTGGTGTTAATTAGTTTTACAGAGCCATATGTTCCTGGAGAGCAGGAGCAAGTCTTTAAACAAACAGGACGATATTTACATCAAAAGCAATCATACACACACAAACACACACATAGTATACATAGTAGTTAGACATAGTAGTGACGCTTGGGAACAATTGAGGAACTAACTGTTAGTTAACCATTAGTTAATGAGTTACTCCTAATCCAATTTGTGGGGCTGCTTATGGTTAATTAAATTGTAGTTAATGAAGAAATGACTGAGGAACAAATCAAGAACTGTTGAATGGTTAATAAGTAGTTCCCTTTTAATTACTAATGGAGGACTACAGATAATAGTCACTGCTGATGTTTCCATCCTGACTGCAACCTCACCATCCACATACATCTCCTTGCTGGCTTAACAAAAAATTGCTATCTCCACACCACATGTCTGTAGCTTGAAACAAAGTTAGCCGGCCAGCTAAGCTGAGGGAGCTAACTAAGAAAATGCAAAAAACATGATTGAAAAAGAAACAGCAGCCAGTTTCTAATTTGTTCAATGCAAGCTGACCACTGTCCCAGTCCTCTTAGTATTTCTTAGCTCTACACGTACTTTTCCTCCACCCTCTTCCCAGAAGACTGTTAGTAAGCAGCAATGGTGCAGCCCATTAAACATGAGGGGCCTCAATCTGCACTCGGTGTAAACACAACCTGGGAGCCTCCATTAGTCAGGCTGCTGAGCCATGCTGCATGGATACTAATATTCTCACCATCCCTTTGCACTTTGAAGGTGCGCTCTCGTCTCTAAGGGGGGAAAGGGCCGGGCCTCCAATCACTGTCTCAATGAGACCACCGAACTAATATATTGCATCAAGTCACAGTCTATTAAATTCAGCTGACAGGAGTCGATGAAACAATCACAGAGCAAGCTCATGCATTGTTTAGCTTCACAACGGTGGAAATCAATGTTGTATCATAGTTCACTTCACCCAGAAGGAGAAAATAAAGGCAGTTTGGTGAGACCTGCGAAGAAATATGATTTTGATATTATGGAAACTTCTACTTCAGCTGCCCCGGCCTCCAGCTGGCCATGTCATTTTGACGTACACCCACCAATATAGGCTTGATATTCACCACGGCACTGCGATATTGTATGATGCATTATAGCTAAAAGGGGAGCTGGTTTAATAAGAAACTCTTCAGCGTAGATGACAAAGTGACAGAGACAGCTTGTCCAGAGGCAAGTTAGCCCTGTGCTCAGCAGAACAGATTCATCTCTTCGCCTTTCAGTTTACTTCCATCACACTCTTAACTAGCCCGGAATGATGAATGCTCACTGGAACACTCTTGCACATGAATTGCTAATTGACTGAGAGCGGGTGTTATTTCTCTTCCTCCATGCAGGCTAAAATTAACCAAAGATGCATACCTCGAAATATATGTGTTTTTGTGACTTTGCAGACGCTGTTGTTGGAGGAGTGATCGGCTTGCTGTTCGCCTATATCTGCTATCGCCAGCACTACCCACCCTTTCTGCACATGGACTGCCACCTGCCTTATGCCAGTCTGACTGCCGCCGCCCACATGCCCTCGCATCCCCAGGATGACCCGCAGCCGACTGACAATGCCACCACCCTCCCCCTGGAGGGCTTGACTGAAGGGCCCGTATGACTAGTGGCCCCCACCGAGACTCCCCCCAACACCCTAACCAAGCCTCCGAGCCCACCTCTCTCTTCTCAGTGACTTACTGAGAACTGTATACATTCCAGTGGACAGTAATACACCTCACCCACTCATTACTGTTAGAAAACCAGTCTCGGTGACACCTACATTCTTTTGTGTTTATTATTTTTATATCTAGTTCTTGCTCAGCAGCCGTGAAAGTCTATCTTTAGATGTGATGTATGAGAGGAACCCACGAATATGGGACATCGCCGCTGAGAGTGAGGGGGAAAAACATGCTTAAAAACCTGAGGAAAGAAATCTTACTAATGGGTGTGGAGGAAGATGAAAATATTGCCAGTTCTTGCTGGAATCTTTTGCATAATGAGAAATGTGTCTGACAGGCCGTTTAATGCTGGAGTTTACTGAACATTTGGCTGTTACAGGATTAGACCAGCAAGTTGGGGAGACCCCGAGAAATCCCATAAAATGTCACAGCAATTGAAAAACCATGAAATCAAAACAGTCAAACTATTGGAATATATTATGTTTAACAAGTAAAAAGCAATTATGGGGTTTGATTGCTACTGGTGCCAGAATCCAACAACATTCATTTAGTTTGACTTTTAGACGCAGTTCAGATGGCACCAACGTGTTGGTCACAAACTTAGAGACTTGGATCACTGTTCTAGGTTCACATCTCCTCGTTTTTCAATAATATTTGGTTGTCAATAGCAACTTAATGACACAAACAGAACCTATACGCTCTTGGAGAACAGCATTGGTCCATGCCAAGGACAATTGTCAGTGTTCCCTAACCCTACTATTCTACATTCACAGCTTTTTTATTACTTCAATTCTCCTTGGGCTTGAATATTTATGCAACCCTGCATATATCACCATTTCCCCATTCCCCCACCCCCTCCTGTCACCATCCAACTTCCCAGAGGTTGCACGGGGATATGAACCCAAATTGAGTGCAATCAATAACTGGCAGGTGGGAATGCCGCAGTGGAAGCGTGTCTTGACAGGCCCAAACTCTAATCTGATCCTGCATTAATCCTCATTATGGGAGGTCAGCCGCTGCTCCTTGTGAGCACATTAGGACTATATGAGGTGCCCCACGGACTGCTCAAGCATCGCAAATGGCTTTCACATCCCACTCCAACCCCGCAAATAGACAATCTGGCATTCAGGAGATGACAGGCCTGAACCCCGGACGGCGATTTTGATGTATTATTCATTCCTAAATGTTCCATTATTTATTCATATTTCCAGCCTTAATTGAGGGACAGCACGTTGAAACAAAGAATACACCAAAGATTCGTAGCGTTTTTTCCTGCTCCGGTTGTAGGCGCCCTGTTATGCTTTATTAAAGGAGATGACACACAGCCAGAATACTGGGTCCCAATCACCAACAAAGCAATTTGTAGCCTTTCACAAGTTTTGTTAGAAATTACAAATCATTTTGTCGCCTTGGTTACTATGTCTTTTTATGCCATTGCTGTGACATTATTGGGAAGGTGCAATCTCAGTTTACCTCTTATCGTACCCAGCTGAAAAAGGGAAAAAAAAGGCAAAGACATTATATTTGCACTGAAAATTGAATACTGAAAACATTTCAAAAGAGCATATGAAATGAACCACAAGCCAAATGTAAAAGGTTATTTTGTAATTTTATTATCTCCTCAGTATATAAGTCAAGCCTGTTTGTGCATTTGTCTGACAAAGGTCTTTGTGAAGAGAGCAGCAGATGAAACAGACAAGGAAAGCTTCTCTCACTCAGATATAATTTCCTCCAAACAGACCCAATTATGCCTCTATCACTAATGCAACCCATTGGCAGCTTCTCAACACGGTGTGTGTATGCGTGCGGGGTTTGACAAGGCCTCTCCCACACTGATGCAATACAAGATGAAACTTTGGAAGAACAAACCTTTCACCAGAGGGGAAAAAAGGTGCTCGACTCCGTGAAACAGACTCTGTGACGGGACATGTCGAGACCCTGAGAGCTCACTGAGGAGAAACCTGTAACCCTCTCAGGCCTGTGACTGCGAGGTTTCAACATCTTGAGGCTGATTTGGAGACAAAATGATTGTGACACATGTTCATTATGTTCTATAGACCTGCATTTCGCCTGACTTGGCAGCCTGATGTTTGTACTTTGTCATTTTGTTTGGTACAGTGAATATTGAAAAAAATGTTGTTGAGAAGTTTTGTCTGTAGGAGTATTTTTATTTTATGTTTGCTTTATCAGCATTTAAGTTCCCCACTTTCCTTCGAATCATTCCATAATTTGTTTTAATTTGGTGCTATAGATAGGTTTTTAGCAGTAGGTGTCACTTTTTTCAAACGCTGGATGTGTCATTTTGAAATGAACGTTCAATAATTTTCTACAGAGAAAAAATAAATAAAAGATTATAATTCATTTGTCTTAATAAGATGCACAAGGGCAACCAGTGGTGGATACTTTTTTTTAAATCATGTCACCTTCCCAAGGACTGATGGGAGAAAAGCATCTGAAAAAACATTAAAGAATAATGAAAAATTAACAATTATAATGAATAGATGTCTGAAGAAAAAAGTGTAAGACTTAAGAATCTTTGTCCATGGCATGCCAGTTCCATTTGTCAGAAAAGACTGTTTTCTATGAATAAGCATGTCTGGCCTTGAGATCTATTTGAGCTGTGTTTTGCTGTTTATATTTATGTACAATAAAGGATTGCGGCTGTGTAAAAAGTGTCCATGAGCAGAAGAAAGGAGCCTGTTGTATCTTGTCAAAGTGTGATCGTCGGAGCCTGTGTTTGCTGCTGTGATGGGAACATGCCGCTCCACTTGGACTCAACACATCAGTGGAAACAAACCAAGGATTCAAGGAGGTTTATAATGAAAATGTCCTCCCTGTACTCAAAACATAGGTATTACGAAATGATTATTTATATGCAAAAGAACAATCTCACATTATGCAGCAGCGGACGTTTGTATAATGAGATATATCCCAAGTTCAGTTCAATGAATTCATGCTTCGACAGACCTGCTGTCATATCGCACATCGCTACTGAGGCAGTCGAGTGTATGTGTGTGAATGTAACTCTGTTTTAAGTGTGCGTTGTGCTTTTCTGCATCAGTTGTGTTGCACTCTTGTTTAGGGGACTTTCCAATAAATGTGTGTATGCTTACGACTGCAGGAAAATGTTTTCTTCCAAGAAATGTTTTTCAACCATACTACTGCTTATAAACATCATGTTAGCTCTGATCATGTGCTATAGAAACTTAAGTATTAGTGGTGTTTAGTGCTGATCTGATCAAGTGGACAGCTCTATGCATCGAGAGTGACACCCTGTGATCAGATATCACAGACACAATGACTTTAACACAAAGAACAACATATCTTTATGCACAATGTTTGCCAAAATGAACCTAAACAATACCGAATCTGTAAGAAACAAGGTTTTACAAAGTTGATAAAAGTTTCTCTGAACTCAACAACCCACAAGCGATTTTGTTAAGGCTGTCTGGGGAACTTTCTCCACAGGCCAAAAAGGTAATGTGATAATATACCTAATTTATAAAGCACCTTTAAAAACAGAATTTACAATCAGGCAAAAGCAGGAAACTCAAGAGGATAATATTACAGAATACATAGAAGGCAGGACAGAAAATGTAAGAGCACAAAAGTCAAAATGATCAACTACAAGTAAAAGGAATAAAAGCAATAAAACAGGCAAAATCACAGGAAAAAAGGAAAAAATAGTAATAAATTATAACAAATGCATTTAATAACAAATATAAAAGAAGGTAAGCATGATTTATAAATGTAGGTGTTACAGTTGGAAAAGCATCAGGCACTGATGTAGTTTTACCATTTATATGGAGATTATCGCTTTAGCTCCGCATCAGTCTCAGTGACATTAGCCTTGAAATTGTGATTCTATTTGAAATTGTCACATGTCAACATACTGTACTGTACTCTCACTGCATTGAGCCTACTTTCAAATCTGCAAATGATGCGGTTGGAAATAGTAAATCTGAAGAGCTGAAAATAATAATCCTTGGATGTATCAATCCGTCCAGGCGCCAAACCCTCGTGGCTTTGTTATTCACACGAAAATGGTTCCTGCTGAATAACAAGACAAAGGCACCGCTGATCAATAAGGTTGATGCTCCAGACAGCTGCCCTCTTCAGCTGATAGAAACCTTTTGACTGGGTAACAGCCCATCTCATCAGACCCAGGAGGGCTGCAGCAGCCCTTCCAAACAGCTTTCCCCCTCTGGGAAAGTCTCGCACAACCTGCAAGATCCTCATTTCAACTCACACTTGTGGATACATAGCTCCAAGTATCTGATGAGGTAACATAAGTATATGATCTGATTTTGAGCCTTTGTAATAAATGCATTTCAATTTGGTTTGTGTTTCCAAACAACTGTCCTGCGAGACTGCGTGTGCTATTGAGGTAAATTATGCACAAATCACAGCTCCTGTTTCGCACTGCAGAAGATTAATATCTGACACGGCAAAGAGCGGGCTGTCAGTCCCACCTTTGTTTACCTTGGAAATAGAAGAGATGGTTTCCTTTCAGTATGCGCATGATTAGAGTGCTCAGTCAGAGACGAGGGTGTCATCCCTCAAAACATCCATATTCTTTTCCTGTCAAGGGCAGCTCGTTGCGTCTGGCTGAGCAACGCCATTAGCTATGGCAGTTGAATCAACCTGAATCTAATGCATCAACAGTCGGCTGGCATCAAATATCACTTAACATTGCCGTACCCTTCAAGACGCTGCTCATAATGTTTTCAAAGGGTACTTGAAAAGAGATTTCATGAACCTGCGGTTACATTAGTTCAAACCATGAGGACACCGTTAACATGGTAATAAGATATTGTAAAGCTGACAAAATACTGAATAGTGGTGTGCGCGAGATCAAACTTTATCGGAGCATGTCTATAAAACAATACAAGACACACATTTTACCCTTGATACATTTTTTATAGGGTATGTAGGGCAAGTAACAGTAGATTCATTTGGTAACAGTGATATTTGATTAAAAAAAGGAATGTCATTCACATGAACGTTGATCCTAACAACTCTAGTGCAGGGTGAAGCATCACATTTATCACTTCAATACAGTTTTGTGTCACATCGACATTGTAGCCGAATTTTAAATACCGAATATCACACAGCTCTCAGACAGGAATCAGTGTTGGAATCCTGGTTGGTGCATGCTGTGATCTCTATGATACAGGGACTAATGATTTACTGAAACATTAACTTTGGATACAGCCTCAGACTTCTTTAGAGGCTGAGCGTGATGAGTCAACGTAAAATTTTGTGCACCTGTATGCTTTACATAAAAGATTTTCGCAAATTATCCTGATGCTGGAGCTGCTCTCACTCGAAGGTAGTGAGACCTTTGTCACAACTAACTGACTTCAGACTCATTTGGTTACAGGGGAGAGGAAGCATTTTTTTTTTGTTTCCAGTCTGAAATTCTCAACGGCAGCAAGTGGCGATGTAGCCACTTCAAGGAACTGTTTCATTACAGCACAAGCTTTAAATAATTAATACTTTTTTCTCCCCTGCTTGTCTAATTTGGTATCCTCTTTTTTTTTGACAAAATGCAACATTTCTGACTAATGAATATATCTGGATTCTGAAGCATGTGGCAAATAAAGGAGTCATCAGATCGACTCATGGTTAATGGACCAGCCAAGGAATGTGAGACTCACTTGTTGGTCTCTTCTGTGGAGCTGTAACCGATATTCAGCTGTGCTATCTGGGCCTTCCTGAGGGTCAAAATAGTTATAATGAAAATTTCTTGTAAGGTGGATGTGTCATTCACATATTTAGATTACTAGGGGCGCACAATAACTCATCCTGAATTTTTATTCTGCAAAAATACATCTGATTCAGATCTCCTCAAAACATGCCGTGGGTGCAGATTGTCATTATAAGGTTTCATACAGGGTTACTGAAAGCATGAACAAAACAATATGTGTTGCATTAAATATTATCTGGGTTAAAAAAAATGACATGATATTTAACATTATCATAAAAACTATGTGCATGTAAAGTAGCATGCAGAGTAAACCTCCAGCTCAGCCTGAATCACAAGCCGAAGAGGCAACTGACATTCATAATAGATCAATAGCAATGAGCAGACAGCTGTAGATGTACCTTGCGTGCTCCCGTAAATTCCTCCGGGTACTGTGCCATATCGCAGAACTCACTGGTTTCTGTCATGTCTGCCTCATTAATACACAAACCACAAGTCTGTCAACGTGCAACATTCAGTATAAATGCACACGGAGGGGGGGTCTGGGGAATTGTTGGCAAAGTGAGTGGCAGGCTCGCTCTCTTGTTTCTTAAATGCTAAGTAGTGATTGCACTCTTGTTTGGCTCACTCAGAGGGGGGGAAATTGATCCACACCATTCAGACACACGGCATAGTCAAAAAGTCAGCAAACATCCTCGAATGGGAGAATGGAGGCTTTGTCACAGGGGAATCACGTCGAATAATGAGAAGGAGGCTGAGAAACTTTACGAACTACTCTTTTCTCGCGAACACTCAAATCTATGCAACACTGAAAAGGAAGCTTTCTCTTTATTCTGCTGTGTATAGATAGATTCCTTGACATTATGTTTCACCGTTTGATTGTTCAGTACCTCATCTCAGAAATAAAAATTTTAATTTGTAGATGTCAGTCAAGATACGTTTTTTTATGTCTACAAGGTCGAGGTTGCTGTTTTCTTGCTTCCCTTGAAAGGCTGGCTCGGTTACTGCCATTGTCCTGGGCATTATCAGTAAAAAAACGTATGTGTTGGAGAGATGTTTTGCCATTGTGGAAAATGTTGTTTGTATTATGCTGGCCAACAACACGCCAAGGTAAGACCTGAATAAAAGCTTGTGTAACTCCCTCTTAAAATTGCAATCCTTGCATCTCTGCGTCCCCCTTTGACATGGCTTTGTTGCCTAATCTGCTTAAACTATTATCAGAAGAAACACACTTTTATTCTATTACATTCTATTACCTTCATGCTGCCTCTGCCCTGTCTGATTTACTCCCACTTCATCTGTTGTTGATTTCACTCCCACGCTTTTCTCTTCAGAGGGAAAACAGACCTGTGTGTGTGTTCATGCGAAAACATGAATCCTGAGCTGACTTTTCATGTAAAATTAATAACCGCTCCATGAAGGGCATGCTATGTTTTCCTTAGACTGTAACACGCGATGGGCGGCATTTGTTGTTTCGTAACGATGCAGTGTTTGAAATCAGAATATAAACAGTGGTGCTGAAGTTCAGAAGTTTAGATTTCAGCTCTAGCGCTTCTGCACAACGCTGCTATTCCCTGTTGAATTGGCAGGCTTCAGCTCACTCCGGAGGACACTGCACTGCTATTTGCTCCTCTGTGCTGTTGCGGTTTCATGAGCGTTATTGATGGCTGAGGTGTGAGGAGAGCTAAGTGACACACCCAGAGAACAATCCCTGTCTGCACTGTCAGCACAGCTGAACTTTAATACCTGGCACTTCTAACCCTCCACAAAACTTTGCAGGGTGCAAAACTTGCAATTTCCTACAGCTTTAACATTTAGCGGGGAGATCATGAGGTAACGGCTTTCACGTGGTTGGTAAGCAGGGTGGACAGTGTGCAATCAGGACATTTATTATTCAAAATCTTCTCATTTCATAGCAGATGCCATTACAGCTCTACACTGGAGAGCCTTAGATGGCAGCCATTTGACAGTTTATTTGAAAGGAGCATCTCAGCCCATCCTGTATCCTACAACAGCCATCTTGGGCCACCTACATGCCACTCTCTGAATAATTGTTGCATCATGTAGCCAATGAGACTCCAAATCTAGTAATATATAGTTCACATCAGATTTTAAAGCCCTGAACTTGAAAATTATACATGTAATTTTATGCATTTTGCTCTTTGAATAGGCTGTTTTTCCTCCTGAACACTTGTTTTTGACTGTTTTTATAAGCATGAAGTTAATGTGAATGTAGAAATAAAGAACTACAATGACCTCTTTCTCTTGTTACTCTCAGGCAGAGTTTCCTTGAGGTCACAATATTATGTTTATTCTGCCAAACTTCTGAACATTACCTTAGAGACCATGTGTATGGTTTGCACTTTCATGGACCATGTAAGACTGTGTGATGTGGACCCATTGTGATTTCAAGCAAACAGGGGCAGTAATAGGTTAACTGCAGGCTTATTTTTGCATTAAAACATGAATATATAATTACACTTACAGAGCTTCTGATGGCTGTACCATGCCTATACTTCAAATGGTTTTAACGCAGCACTAGACAGCTCAACCAATTCAGAGGAAAACACAAGTTTCTCCACTTAGATCTCAGTGTGCAGGGAGCTGTTCTCAGGAGAAGACTCAGTCATTTAAAACAGTGAAAATCAATAAACATAGCCTCTGTGTTAACCCTGTGATTCACCAATGCAGCCAACAAACATCACTAAGACGGCAGTCAGTGATCTCTCCCACAGCCGAGGGAACTGGGAATTTTCTGAAGGAGAGCTAAAGGATTACTTAAATTATCTGCTCTGCACCAGGTACAGCAGCCACAGGTGAGCTGCATTATGCTAACAGCTACTGACCTAGTTGTGAACACTTTTAAGAAAGTGGAGGGCTGAAAGATTGGCTGAGGCTGCCAGGATTCAGAACAGAAAGCACTATGGACCTGAAGTGTTCTCAGTAGTTGTCACACAGCAATGCAAATTAAGAACGAAAAGATTTTTTTTTAAAGATTTTGTTGCATTTTTGTGGAATAAGCAAAGGTCATGAATGGTCAAAATGTTTGTGAATTTAAATCCATATTTCTAAATCATACTGAGATCAATGGGGTGGGGGGGCTGGGGGTGATGGGTTGATATTTGACATATATACCGTTCCAAAACTTATCTAACTCAGGAATCTCTCATTATATATTAGGTTAAACACTGTTTATTTATTTGGAGACTTTCATGTCACGCTATTAGCATTAATGAAAATAATAGTTGTTTAGCCAGCTGGTGTATAGACAATGATCTCTCAAACCAAACCATGCCTGTGAGAAACGTACTGATGCTCTATGAATATAAACCACTTCAGCAACAGACCTTAAGCTATACCTCCATCTCCTACAGCGCTGTGTGTGTGTGTGTGCGTGCTGTTGTAAACTCATCCTGAAATTTTTGGAGAAAAAAAAAACAATAGCATTGGAAGAGGGTGTGTGTGACTGACTGAGGTACGATGTATGGGGTTACGTTTAATTTGTTTGATTCATGAACAAAAAAGTGATTCGAAGTCTACATGAACCACCCACTTCGAACAACATTTTGCTGAAAAAGTAACCAACATTTGTTCTTCCTGTTCATTTTGCTATCACTGATGATTTCTTTGAAAGGGCTACATTTCAAAGCGACGTGTCTGCCAGAGTGATACCTACTCAGCTGAAAATTCTGATTCTAGGGGGACAAATTGATAACAGGCCATTTACATCTGCAGTTGACATATGGGTGGCACTTTACAGACTGGATCAGCTGGGGTATACTTTTGAGGCACTGACTGACAGACATCAGGTAAGTTATTTTCAGAACATATGTAAGAAGAGTCATTTCTGTGGACTGGATCACACTCAGAACAGTTTCTCCAAATCTGTCTGTGTGAGGGTAAAACACCACTGACATATTGACTTATCTGCTATCTGCAGAGCTGTGGGATGTAGGTGTCTGTGGCCACCATGACTGATGACAGGTATCCTGTTTCTGATTACTTTGTTTGTGGTGTGTGTGTGTGTGAGTGTGTCAGTCTTTTCTTCAGTCTTCATTTTTCCAAAATGTGTGTTTGTACATCTGTGTGCATCAGACAATAAAAAGAGCAAGTAAGTAAGAGAAAAGCCCAGTGTGGAGAAAGTAAATAATTCAAGACAGCCAAGTACTCTGGACCAACTGGTAGACCTGACTGTTAATGCTCAAGTGGACTCCTGGATACCACACAATCACATACAGGCTTAACATCTATACAGTGATTGTGTACACTGTAGACATTGTTTTTTTCACATTAAAATTCAAAACACTGAGCACAAGATAACAGGGTTAGTTGTCATAACTATCTTTTTTTTTTTTTTTTTTTACTTCCGATACACCTGCTGAGTCAACATCTGCAGTCATCCATATTTGCTACATGCACTGCAGGGTAGTAGGAACAAGAATTAGCTTTCCAGTATCATCTCAAACCACCTGATGGGGGATACATGGTCCTTGGGCATTTGCAAAAATACCCATAAGCCCAGTAAACATGCTTCTTTGGCAGTCTGAGCTTGAAAAAAAAAACAAAAAACAAGTACGTATTATTTAAACTTACAGTATTTTAGCACAAAATTTCCTCTATGGGTGACTATCCCTCCACTTTGACTCAGCTAGACTGCTGAAGCCTCATAAAAGCTGTGGCTGGCCTAACGGTGTGGAGCACATTCTCGCCTCCTGCCATGTACATGAATCTGTCCAGTGGACTGTTTGTGTGGTCCGTGTGGATACAGCCCAGAAGAATGACTCATGCTAGCTATAGACTAGTGTGTGTTTTGGTCTCTGAAATACATTCAGTCCTCGGACAAGTTCAAATTCCTCACCCAAGTTTCAACTTGTACAGACACATCCTACTCCTCAGTGTATGCTGCTGAGGGCAATCTGTTCCACCTACCCACATCTGCCCATTGGCTTTGTATACAACTGTGCTGCCTCTATCACCACGTCGTCTGCCTGCACAAAGTAAGGAATGCACATTTACACAGACGAGGGCCGTAGATTTTGTGCTCCATCATTTGCATTAAATTCATCTTAGCAAGGCCGGTATTCACAGCAGAAGCAATAACAGCAACCAATACAATCGCATACAATGAGAATAAAAATGTGAATCTAATGTGAACCTGTCCTTTAAACTTGGGGAACATTTCTACAAGCATTTCACCATCTCAAAATTCCTGTGCCAGCCTGGTACAGTATCAGCTATCGTCTTACATCAACTTATATATTCATGGAACATTTACAAAAGGTCTAATCTTTTCATTGTATTCATCTATGGCAATCACAGTGCAAAGTAAAATTGCAGATCCCCTGAAAGATACAGGTGCCCATGTGCGGGAGACTGTATGGTGTGGCAAAACCCCTAAAATTCAATCTGTTCCAGCTAACTGACTCGAGGAACATTAGAGCCCCAGGATTACCCGTCAACTTATTTACAGACATCCTGACTCTGGGGATACCGAAGGCACGTTTCCGTGCATGCTCACGCATATGCATATACACTCGGGTGAGTGGGCACTCATGCATGTCTGGGCACCTTTCCGTCCACCTGCAGGTCTAGCGGCGGGCCGGCAAGACCTACAAAGAATGAGAAGCTGAAGCTGTAGAGAATCAGTAGTCTGCCATTAGCAACACCACCTGCCTTTTAAAAGCAGAGAAACATCAATAATTCAACAGATACAATAGCTCATCGCGGGTTACAAACCTGTGTGTCTGGTTATATCTCTGCTTTACAACATCCTGTCTCAGCACTCTCCACTGTCACACTGAGTGTGTAGTCAAACAAACATCCATGTCTTGGATCTGACAAACAAGAAACTTTTACAAAAATACTGCTGCATAAATTCATGTATCCTTACTTTAATTACAGCTTATGTGATGGATGCGGTCAGTCATGTATCATAATTATTTAAACAGCAGAAGTACATTCTAGCTGTTTATCAGTGTTGTTCTATTGGTTGATTTTGGATCTTGATCTCATTTGTTTTTCAACATGTTGGAGATGAATCATTTTTAACAGACTTATGAAGATGAACAATGAACTTTTTGGTGCCATGACCATCTGCTGCATCATAAATAAATATATCCCAATATTTTGGGACATACACTAATTGGCTTTGTCATGCCAAGGGCGAGATGAAAGGATTGATACAGCTCTCATTTCTGCATGGTAAATATGTCATTACAGCCAGTAGCAGGTTAGCTTAGCATATACACTGGAAACAGGAAAACAGCTTGCCTAGCTCTCTCCAAAGGTCACAAAGTCTGCTTACCAGCACTTCTCAAACTCTTCAAAAAAAAAAAGTAAAAATTACAGTGGTAAGGTCGCTCTAAATTTCCAGGAGGTAGCATATCAGTTCACAGTCGCTGCTGGCTAAACTCTATGCAGAACCCGTGCTAGCTGTAGCTAATAGCTGCTGTCAGGTGGTTAGCTCAGTTAGCTGTGCAGCTAGTGGCCATATTACAGTAGCTGAGAGTCAGCTAGAAGTGTTTTGCTGGTGTTAACACACTAAAAAATAGAGCCATGCTCAGTCGGCTTCCAGTGAGCATGGCTGTACACTTGACCGACAGAGAGCACAGCCTCCGACACCAAACCCACAAACTTGACCTACTGACACCTGTAAGAGACGTTATAGGTCATGAGCACTAGTACGAGGTGAAAACTTGAGATGACCTCCACATCAAGTTTCATCAGTTTACTGATATCAATGAATAAGTCATGCGCTGGCTGACACCCCACTGCTTAGATAGGAAAATATCTGTGTCCATGGCTGCAACACTCTCACATCCAGTGAGGCAGCAGAAACAAACATTACGCTGAACTTCTTATATCAAAGTCTTTCTTGATTAACCGTCACCGCTTCCCCCTCGTGGTTTTCTCCAAGGATAAGAAACTGCCGCTGAAGGTGGTCATAAATTAACTCGGTCTCAGGAACAGTTGAGCTCAGAGGTCTCCATGATGGAGAATCCACTGTGTATTTAACGACCCACTCTCCCGGAGCATGAAAGAGCCTAAGTCGCGATTTCTTTTGATTTGCGCTGTCTTATAATAAACCAAAAATATTTAGCCTACTACAAAGCCTCATCTTGCCCGAGGCACAAAAACTGTCTCAAAAATATCTGTCCCTGAAAGAGAAGTGCCTCGTTTCAGCCTGGCAGCTCCACTGCCCCAAGGCACCCCGGAGCTCTCTCCCCCTCTCCCTCTGTCTCTCCTTCTGGAAACATCAGACTTCACACGTTAAGGTAAATATCACATCGAGGAAAGCTCCTATACATTTCATGAAGTATTTTAACAATGAATTATAGATAAATGGTGTTTGTTTTTCCGGCTGCGGCTGGTGCTGCTGAGGTGCACCTTTTAAAACAAAGCAGCACAAGAGAAAAGCAAAGACGGTGTTCAAGGAATGTATTTTAAGATCTTCGTTGGAAGCCACACGTCAGTTCTAAACAGAGATGTGTTGAGCGAAGAGACTCAACAGACAGGATAAATATTTAAACTGTCTCCCTTCTTTGCTTATTTATTCGTTTTATCTATTTAATTGGCTTTCAATCCCTTTGCCGGGTTCCAGTTGATGAATCGCAGACAAATCGCGGAGCGTTATATATTCCTACGAAGAACTTCTGAAGGTAAGTTTGTCAAAGAACTTTCTTCCATGAAGGAGGCCATGGTTTTTCCAACTGTTTGTCAGATTTTACAAACTTTTGAAAAGATATTTATATCATTTTGTGAGCCGATACTGTAAGTCTCAGACAGTGATTTCCTTCATCTGATAACTGTTTCAGAAATCCTGCGTCATTTCTATTGCACAGATACATCATCTCTGTGTGATATTGACGAGCAACAGTCCGAGGCATTCCCAGATTAAAGTGTCCCCTCACTTCCTCTGCATTATTCAGGTGTCGGGCCTTCCTCGCTCAAAAAATGATATCCGCGAAATCTCTAATTGCCTCGGTCGGTTAATTTTATGCACTCAAACACACACACAGACGTGCTAGCAGTCGGCCGGCCCTCTGAAGTGGAGATGATGTGTGAATCTGGGGCATGCTGCGACTGATGTTCAGCGCTGATGGGCATTGGCACCACCACCACCAAGCCCACGAGGCACTCAGCGGAGGAGAGGGGCTACAGCTGGCCTGGATAAGCTTCGCCATCGAGACCGACAGCAACCTGGCCTAAACACATGGGCCATCCCTGGACTCTTCCAGGGTGCTGCTGCTGCTGCTACTGCTGTCGTCTACTCTGTGAAATACTTTGTTACAGCAACACTCCTGTGTGGGAACTGGGTAAGGACATAGTAAATAGACCCGCTGTGAGTACAATAAGACTAAAGATTTTGCTTTTGAAACATGAAGGTCAGTGATTCGGTCAGCAGATTATCAAGTTATTGCGAGAAGGTGTACGGATTCTAACTGAAGGGGGAATCACAGGCCACAAGTTCAAAGTAAGGTGAATTCATGTGATTGCCTCTTTTTTTGCGTTGGATTTCAGGCACCGTGCAAAGGATTTAAGACAGTGAATGTATCAGAACCCGGCAGGATTTTCTGACTCATCTCATGAAAAGTTGCTTTACATTGCCTACGCTTTTAGCATGAACAGATGTGTGTCTGAACTTACTGTTCAAACAGTTGTTGTGTGTGATGCTTCAGAGTCAGTGAGAATTTGGAATGCCCTGTGATCTGCCCCAGCGTACCGGATCTTGCATACGTGATGGGTGCTCTTGCCCTACTTCCCTAACTCTTTGTACAGCCTGTTTCCCCCTCTGCAAGAGCAGTATGCTGGCCAACATGATTAGATTCAACAGTTACAAGTCTCCTGTTCAGTGCTGTCATTCCTGTCCTGTTTATTGCTGATAAACTCAAGCTTTCTTGCCGAGTCACTGCTCTTCAGGACCCTGACAATAGATTAAGGCCCAGAACCGATGCACCACCTTGCCCCTACCCCTCCATTTTGCATACTCACATCTAAGGGTAGGGTGTCCTGATTCTCATGCTAAGGTTAGCCTGTAAAACAAGCTCTCATTATTGGCCAGATTGCAAGCAAGTGCATCATGCTCTTCTATCGCCATCAGATACATGGAAAATGACATTGTGCCACAGTAACACAAGAAAAATCACCGCAGCAGAAGACTGGAAATGTCCAATCTTAAAGTAAACAATTGGTTCACTCAAAAACGAGGGACAGAGGTGAACACTGGAAATGCAGTTGAGACTTAAGGCTCTGATATGATGCAAGTCCCCTACTTAGGCGACCCCCTGTCAGACTCCATCACTGCTTACAAGGGCTTTTGACATGGCAAAAGCCAGAAGCTGTCAGGTTTTCATTTCTGTGCAGATTCTTTTCTCCATTTGTGAGCAGCAGAATAACACTTGTATATCATCACCTTTTGAGTAGATATGGTAAACTGAAACAAAGTTGGAGTACCACGGCCGCTGTACTATTCAGAAAAGGTTAGAAAGTTAGAAAATAATTATTTCCATCGGCTAGGCTTGAGTTGACCCCTCCGGGGAGGTAAAGTATATTGCTGTTGATTTACAAAGTTAGAGGGTCACACAGTAAGCTTTATGTCAAATAAAAAAAAAAAACTTAACAAGCTATGCCTCCCACGCAAGCGAGGTCAATTGGCATAAAACCAAGAGCTTGCAGCAAGCTGTACTTCAGGCAGCGAGTTGCCCCAGAGACCAGTAGAAGTAATACATAAGACTGTATTTAATTCCGTTCAGGACTTCATTTTCCCACCGCTCTCTGTTTTCACACACATGCCGGATACAAAAGATATAAAGAGCATTGTCACCGTTACAGATTAATTGTGTATTAACTGCGGGGGATAGGATGTCTACTTGTTGCTGTGGTTACTAGTGGATCAGCGGTAATGAGATGCCCTTCCTATCCACTGGCTTCCCTGTTGTTGCTCTGCAATTATGGTCTTCCTCACAATAGTGTTCGGAGAAAAATACCATTTCCACTGAGCTTAACCTTTGCGACGGTTACTGTCGAGTAATAAGCTATGAGACATCAAACCGTCTCTGAATGAATTTCGCAATTTGCTCGCCTCAGTCCATTTCCTAATGGAGAGGGGGGCTTTGTTGTAGAAGTATCAGGAAGGATGCACACATGAACAAATAGGTTTGTTTATCCAGTCAATTCCATTTAGGCCGACACGCCTCTCATCCATCTGAGGGGCTTTGTGAGGAACGAGTGAAAGATGATGCCTTCAGGCTGGTCGATGAGGTGCCGGCTGCCGTGAGCACCTATGTTCATTATCGTATAAAGCAGGAGATGTATTGGCTCCAGACTCCAGCTCAGGGTTTTTACTGCTTATGTGGCGTCATTAAATATGCATGAATCATTTCAGTGATTTACAGATAATTTCCTGTATATGAATCTTTAATATTTTGTACCGTGTCATCTGGCAAGATGTGATACAACTGCTTTGCTAATCTGTATGAAAACATGTCAGTGTCTTCCTTGTCACCCCTACAAGCATCCTCAAAGGCTCCTGTTAAGATATTTTTGCAAGCACTCATGTCAAATAAAGTTTCCCTTGTCTTTTTCTTGCATTTCAGTCATTACTCTTACTTTGAAATCATGTATGAACACTATATTAGTATATTAATATAGGATGCAATAAAGTTTCTTCTACTCCCTGCTTTCATTATCACTAATTGAAGCCAATTAAATTGCAAACTGTATGGATGCATGGATATAAACACTAATTTGATGCATCCAAGCATGAGTAAACAACATGGTTGCCTATGGAAAACATGGCTCATACAGACTAGTACGTGGCGGACATGAGATGTTTGAAGGGCGGGGGCAGCAGGATACACATATCCCCGAAGCACGTTCAGCGTAACAGTAGCAAAGAAAATTCAAAGAAGCTATCAAATTACACCCTTTGGGGTAATAGGAACAGCAAAAGGTGGTATTTAATTGGTGCCTGTTTTTCAAACACGCATTACAGATATGCTAAAACATGCTGAGGTGTGATATTTTTAAAACCTAGCTCTCCAGGTGCCACCTTTTCATCCTGCAATTTTAAGTCCCTGATTTTGAATCCAGTGAAAAAAACCTGTCCAGGATCACAGCTAAACTCAGACACCTCAGCAATATTTCCTGAGAGTTCACACTCATCAGTGTGTAGGTTATTACTAATCTTCTTATTCCACTGCCAGTCGGATTACCTGACTGCTGATATGTTGAATAAACCTTCGTGTGTTTTCCCTCTCCGTCTTCCCTCAAGATCCCTCCTCTCGTGAGTGTGTCCAGGCAGAAGATGCAGTCAGTAATCATTTAGTTGCAGCTGGCAGCACAAATTTGCACCATATCCAGGGATTCCATCTCATACCCGCCATGAATGCTATCTTGAAGCATTCACAGACTTGCTCTGCTCTGTCTTGGCTACGAGAAGCTTTGTTTTCTTATCTGTGGGGAAAAACGTTCCTGCAAAAACTGATAATGCCCAGGAGTAACACACATATAACAGTGCACCATGCAGTTGTTGTGTTTGTCTGTTGTTTGAATTAAGACTGCATGCATAATTTGGAATAGTTGCATGATTACTGGTACCTCTACCCTTGTAGTGTTGTTAATTATCAGAAAGACTTTTTGAGTACAGTTGCTTTGTAGGGCCTGTGTGCTTTTGTCTGCTTGGTGTGTTGCCAGCCACTGATTGGATGAGTGTGTTGTATACTGTCACATCCTTGCAAGGACACATTCAGCCCTTCATCGGGGAGCCTCGCTCAGTGACCCTCAGATGTGTTTCCACCAGCATTCATCAAATCTTTTGCGCTTCTGTCTTTTGCCCAAACTATGCAGCCACTTACACACATGCACAAAAACACGCTGGCTTTGCTTTTTCATCTGAAATGCAGAGGTTTGGCTTTCAACCCAGCAACTGTAAAACAAACAGTTTTGTTTTTTTTTTTGTGTGTGTGTTTATTTTCTCTGCCATGCTCTGGTTGCCGCAATGGCCGAACTCCTGCTCATTAGGAGAGACGCGGCCACACAGTGTCCTAGGCTCATGCTGTTCCCCTTCGTATGGGAAACAAACCCACTATTAAAAGGAAACCCATTAAGAGTGGCCATTAGTGAGCGTACAGTGGAGACACATAAAAAGCAAAATAGTACCACACATTCTGGCGGAGAGAGATGGAGAGTTTTCGCATTGCACTCTTTCCTTTAGCATCTGGATAATGGGGTTTATATTTGTTTTCTACTGGTGGACACCAGCTGTATCACAAACACAAAGTTCTGGCATTGCTATTTAAAAATAAGGACTTCATTGCAAGCAGAAGTGATAAGTGAAAAGCGTGACTTTGTTTTTGGCAGAATTAAGAGCAACAGAGAAGCGACTTAATTAAATCTGAGGTGCTTTTGTCATTGAATGCTTGAAGCTGCAGTTAGTTTTTTATTAAAATAAGTGTTAAATAGCTCTAAGTTCCCACAGTAATCACTGTTATGGGGTGTTTTGGTGGGCAGTAACCAATGTCTTTCCTTTTCCAGCTCATGCAGTAAAAGAAACATTTTCTGTTATCTCTGCCAGCACAAAGAACCCCAACCAGAGGCAGTCGTGTCTGTTCTTGAGGTCTTACAGAGCAGGATCTTCCTGTTTGCTGTGCTATCTGGACATTACCACTCAGCATTCATGTGGTGAAGTAAAGGGGATGCTAACTGCAAAATGAAACAGTATCAGCCCAAAAACATGACTAATACCAGAACTCAAAATATGCCCTTACCAAACAATATCAGAAGTAGTGTCCCAGAAGTAATTCCCTCACCTTGATCCTGAAAATGGCTGCACAGTAGATATAGTGGATTTTCATAAATAAAATTAGCTTTATCAACAGGTAACTATGACCAACACATAAAACTGACCTCATGGTTTGTCTTTTTGCTTTGTCTTCCTCTATCCCTATTCTTACCTGAGCAGAAAACATGAATGTACTGTTTTTACCTCACATGCATTTACTATAGTTAATACAACACCTTATTTCAACTGTACTGTACTTCATAGAATTTCAGTCATTTCCTTACTGTAAACTAGTACTGTATGCAGAAATGAGCTCAGTATTTGCTGTCAGCATTTTTGTTTACCTAATTTCAACGATATCATTTCACGATATACATACAATTTGTTACAGAATCAAATTGATTTCAGCCCACCTGTTTGAAGTGTAGAAGGTTACCATCTTAGAGTGAGAAAAGACAGACAACCCCTGCCATCCCTGGATCCTCGCTGCCAGCATGGCTAAAAAAAAAACCACTATCTTGGTTTGAGCATTTTCATCTAAAATGTTTCGTGTTTTTCACCATGAGGTCAGTTAATTATGTTTCTTTTTTACCAGCTGAAGTGAGTTCTTGTATGAACTTCAACAGCTCCTCCTCTCCCACCCACACAGCAGCTGAAAGGTCAGTGCTGCTGCACCAGTTAAACATCCGACTCAGCCGAGGTTACTGCGGAACCGTGCTGCCCTGAAATGTTTTCCTGCTGCAACCTGGTTCTTAATAAGTTCCCAAGTTCACTTTAATAAGCACTCGGCTGAGATGAAAAACAAACATGTATTTGCTGATGTATGCAGTACGGCGGCATGAGGGGAAATGTTTTCTTTTTTCTGGCTTAAAAGGTTATCATCAGTCCGAGTGAGCGTGCACATTTTTTTTTTTCAGCAGCGCTGCTTCACGTTTGTCCGTCCAAATGTTCAATTTATTCATCTAGCCGTGACAGCTTTTTAAAATTGCAAACTTTCTTGAATGACAGCAGTTGTGCAATAAATTATTCATGTAAAAATGCTATTTGGCCATTTTTTTAGGCCATCTCTGTAAGTGCTAACAGCCACACAGCATTAAGGGGAAAAGTAAGGGTTTGCTTGTGTTAATTTCTTCTGACAGTGTCAGCCCACACCCTGTCACAACGTGTTTTGTATACAGTCACCATCCTTTGGAATGTTACGCACTCTTGATTTTTAATACACCGCCTATACAAGAAATACAAATTCAGTAAAAGGAACAAATCTTATCAAATCCGCAGCCTACTGTGGTTGATGAGTATATGTTCTGATGAACTGAGAGTCGACACAGTTCAAATGTGTTTCTGTGAAGGACTCGTTAGTTATTCCAGTGATATTTTCTTCAAAGTCAAGTTCTGACGGACCAGACGAGGATGACCTCTTGAGGGCCAAACAAGACCACATTTGAATGTGCTTCAGCACCACTATACAGTAGGCTGTGAGCACATCAGCAACAATGCATCTGTGTTGGGTGTCATGTTTTATTCAACACCCTCCTGAAAAGAAAAGACCTTGGAAGAAATAAAAGAAAAAAACATTTTTGTTGAGGGGAGAGACAGGGGAAGTAGAAGGGAGGAGGAGAAGGAGGAGGAGGAAGAGTCAGCAGGAATAGGCCTCTTTTTGACAGCTGAGTCCAGCCTGAAAGAACTCAGATTGCACTCCTTTAATGTCCAATATATTTCTTTAGGGGCGCCGGTATGTTGAATCAAAAGTTTTTGCCCTCAGCCACAAACTAAGCTTTTTTACATTTTGCTTTTTACCTTCTGCTCTGATCTGTGATCAGTGGTGGAACAGAACTTGAAATCAAAAGTGTTTGCTCTTCTTCTAAACAGTCACTGCCTGGAAACAGATTGATATAAGAATTTATGGACGACCCATGTGTAGATTTATATAACACTGGCAGTGTTCTGCAAACACATTGCCGACTTTACAATTAAAGCCCAGTCACAATAAATACATACCTCATATTTATGAGTTTACATTATTTTGTTCATTTTAACTCCCACCTGATAGCAAAGCCCCTCAAATCGGACAGGCAATGAATAGCTGCAGGGCACAAATCACTTCCCAAATGGCTGTCACTGACATAAGCTGTAATCAAACTGTTTGCAAAGCAAAATAAATCCATCACCTGTGTAGGGGATGACAAACGAACCCCTTTTCCCTCACATCTGAGGAAATGCAGCTGTGTTAAGTAGAATAAATGGAATGCAGTCCTTTAAAATGGACAGGTGTTTAAATACTGTATGATTGCCTGCAACACAAACATTGTCTCTAACCACTACTTTTTGATTTATATGATGATATTTGGGACAGTGGTGAGGTTTAATGTTTGAAGTTGAAGTTTAAGGTCTTCTGCACTGCTAAGCTCCTCGCCTCCTCAGCGCGCCCTGTCTGCGGGTCAGGTCTCGGTTCTGTGTCTGGTTTGGGACGTGATCAAACTTCACCTTTGTCTTTTCCACTCTGTTGCACTTTATCTCACTAACATCCTCTCTCCTGCCACCCTGGTGTCTCTTCCCCTCTCCTATCTCCCCGTCACTGCCTCAGGATCACTGCAGTGGAACCTGCTCTCATCTCTCCAGTGAAGGTGATTGATTACCCATCAGCCCCTCAGACTCATCTACTCTTTCCATCCCCGCTGCACAGTTGCTGGTCGTTTTTAAGGGCTAGCATTGTCCTGAGCCAAAAAACAAGGGTGTGACGGACTTTGATTTAATGCCCAGTGATATAAAAATCCTTTAATCTTGGTCGTTACTCTAACCAATTTCAACTCTTGGCTCCCAAAGAGCTGAGTGACCTTCACACTCCAGTTAGAAAAGATCAAAGTCACTTCTCATCGTCTGTAACAGGCAACTAAGTCATCTTTTGGACATAACTGCACCACATTGTCTTATGCCATTGAAATTTCACCTCTGTACTCTTAAAAATGTGCTCTTTAATCGAGTATTCTGTTTCTTTTGATGGTACTTATTCCATTTTAGTTGAGTTGAGTTCAGTCTTTTTTTCACCCTTGATGGCAAACTTTGCCTGCAGTCAGAGGCACGAGATTGAAAAACACCAAAATTTACAAAGAGCAAAAATGTTTCATGCAGAGACAATACACACAACACAAGGAGCAAGGTACAAGCTATGAGCTATGCACACAGGGGTTGAACCAATCACTGCTCTATGGTTTAGGTGTTATAACCAGCAACAACAATTCATTTACTGGTATTCATTTATCAAGTAACATGAGAGTAAGAAATGCATAGCCAGCCAGTCGGTTTTGTTCAGGTTTGAGTTTTTAGTTTAATTATTTCCTGTTTTTATTGCCTGCTCCCCTCCAAACAATTGCTTGCATGCCTTTCTGAACCCTCTGGCGCATCAGGTTAGGAAAGACCATGGAACATGGAACATGATCAATCTTTGGTGAGTTTGAAGTTCAAACATTGTTGCCACATCTTAAAGTATAGGGCAGACTTTGAATTAAATTTCAGGCTCCAGTATATTTACAAAATTGTAAATGTATCATCATCGTAGCTTTAGATATTTCATAGCAAGAACTGCAACAATAGTCAGCCCATTTCACATTTTTAAGACAGGATTGCCTCACCATCTGTGTGAAAGTTAAAGAAGTAGATTCGCCAGCAGTAACAGAGGGGCAACGGAGGTGAGACGACCTCTGTGTGTACCGGTCAGTCAGCAGAGCAGGACAGGTGTGTGATGCTCTGATGGTGTACATAGTCTGACAACTAAAGAGATCCTACACTCATCAAATGAAAGAGAAATGTCCCACACTTCAATTCCCACAGCAAAGTTCCAAAACCAAACACCAGTAATGTGGTAACAGGTAGTGTTTCCAGCAATGTGATGTAATGAGGAAAAAGATGCCAAATTTGTACATGGAAAAGTTGCTGTCATCCTGCTTGTCCCACGGACTATTTGTCACACTCCTGCCCGAAAAAACAGCGAGAGCCGGGCAGCTCCTGAATTTGACGGGCAATGATTATGTGACACGATGTAGAGCAAAAAATGTAATGAGGAAAAGTCACCGCATCAGCCCTACCAACTGGTACCAGCTTTTTACCCAGGAAACAGCATCCCTCTCCACTAGTGAAGGCCAGGCGGGTTCCGCTACTAACTGATGGAGAGTTTGTGTAATTGCAGTTGTAATTGTGTAAATGTAATTTAAAGCAGTAATCTTCTGTTTGTTACTTTTTAACAGTGCATGGTGGGTCAGGATCTCAATCACAGCACTCTAACAGCATCAATATGATTATAAACAGTCGGTGGATACATTGTTAGATTTACAGGCAGAAACGTTTTAAAAAAAAAAAAAAAAAACGAAACAGATCTCATGTCATGATGTGTACCATTGTGCCTGTTTTGGCACCGCAACACTGGCATGCTGTATAAAATGACGCACTGGAGCAACTTCATGCCGACACAAGCTTGGTTCAGTGTTCATCGCGGCTCTACTTCAGAGCCTCTGAGTGAAAAGAGCTATTGTACTCATGCTGTAAACAGATTTTCCAGGGGATCTTCCTTCTCTACAGGATAGGAACAATTACATTATAAGATTATGTAATGGGATATGTGTGAGAGGTGGTGAAGGTGAATTACTTCATTCGGTGCTTGCAGTATGTCCTTGACGCTGCATTTGGTCATGTTGTTTGATGTGTAGGAGAAAGGAGAAATTAGCTGTGATGTGAAACTGATATTCTGCTTGAGGGACGGATCCTCGTTGGTGTGCTGGAAATGGCTGTTTGAATTATTGACTGAATCACTGGTGTAGCTGTGGAGAACCAGAGCATTATGCTCTGATAATGTATGATGATGGCCAGAGAGAAGGTGTTTTGACATTTATCTGGGTATTCATACTGTAAGCTTTACCAGTAGGTCAGTGATTTACATGGTAGTATACTGTAAGCTTGATTGAGAGGGGAGAAAGGAGATTAAAGGGAGTGTAATTGACAACATTGCAAAACCTTTAACCTAATAAGGTTTTTCCTGCGCATAGGATTATATTATAAAGCCCTTTTTGCAAATTTGGGAACTTTGACTCGATGACTGTCAAGATATAGTCCAATGTAACGTTGACTGTACAATTATACAAATCCTAGTAGACACAGCTAGTTACAGCTAGTTAATGAAAGTGTTTAACGATATTAAAGCACACATGCATTTTAGATGAATGAGACACTTATGTCATGAAAGAAGATCAATACAACTGATAATTACGTTGCTGCCAGTCATGCAAAGCACGGAGGTTGATAAAAATGTTTCCTATCATTCTCATCATCATTGCGAGAAATAAAATGAGTACATCATCAGCATATACATATAGCTGGACTGTGGTCATGCAGGTCAGGGTTTTTTTAATAACCAGCACCCAGCCAACTCGTTATGAAAGCCAATCTGCGCTGGCTGACCTGCCATAATATCCTCTAATCGGCTACCCAATGCAAAAAACAAATTTTGTGGACTTAATTAGCAGAATTCTCAGGACTGAGGAACTTAAAGCTGATTTCACACTATGATGGGTTGACAGCCCTGATCATCCACTCGCCCATGGTTTTTGTAGAGCCTGGATTAACGTTCACTCCTGTGAATGACAGGAGTTCAGGGACAGTTTGCTGACAATAGTAGCTTATAGTGTATATAAGAATACATAGGCATAAGACTTTCAGTATTTGTAACAGTGTCGTCCTTGCTGAAGTGAAATATGAGCAGGCGCTTTCAAACTTTCACTGTACAAATGATCCTTCTCTTTTTTCGCAGCAGCAGCAAATCAGCGTTCAAACATTTTGGACTGCTTGGGCCGCGTTATTCCCATGTCTAGAGCCGCATGTGTGGTCTTAATGTATGACCGTCTGCCACTGATCAGTGATGGAATGTGCAAAGCATAACTATAAGACTCCAGATTACAAGGCAGAAAGTGTGACAGCTCAGCCATCTTACAACTGTGCAGTGTGACCGAGGTGCTGATGCTGCTGTAGTCCAGAGTGCAGAACAGCGTGTTGTCTTTCTCTCTAACTCTTCTCTCTCAACAAAAGCTAGAGATATCACTTCGGAGTGGGGAGCTCTGATGATAAAGCTGCTTATGACTGTGTGTGTTTATGTGATTGAGAGACAAAGAAAGGAGATGAGAAGGTGGGGCGTGGACTACTGCACGGAATATGTTTTTGTGAGTTGTTAACAACATAATCGGAACCCTGCTTTGTCAACCATTTGGCCACCTGCCCGAACCTGTGATGTTTTCTTGTAACAGACCCAAACCCATTTGACCTGTGGGTTAACCTGTAGTATTTGTGCGTTATGGGTCAATCCACTCGTAAGGCCGATTAGTTAGGTCTCATCTTGTCAGGTTGTACAATAGTTGGGGGAAAAAAAGTTCCATACATCTTCCATTTTCTATCCGCCCTTACTGCAATGCATGTATTTCCCTTCCGGCTCTATTCATCGAGATTTAACATGACAAATACAAGACTGTCTGACAAGGGAGAGCACGAGACAGAGGCGTTTCATGAACAGCCTGAGGTGAAGATTTACTCCTACTTGAAGGACCATAAACAAACTTTTTAACTGTATTTTTCCTTTGGTTATTTCTGTTTATATTTCAGGTGGCCTTTGCCTGTCTCTCCCTAACATATTGCTCTTCTCTTCTCTTCTAACACACTGGCACACACAATCACACTTGTGCCAAGGCGGCAGTCAATTAATATTGAGCTGTCATGCATCCTTGCTTTTGGAAAGTAATTTGGCTTAATTGAAACTTGGGTAATTGGCACATAAGTCGTCCCTGGTCCAAGATGGAGTGCCTCTAATTCAAGCCCACACATGCACCAGTGAACACGCGAGTGCATGTCACGTGCATGGACAAGGATATACAGACAATTAAGTGGTGCACCGGTGAGTTCATTATTATATTAGAATATGTCTTTAATCACACTCTGTGTGTTGGCTAAATTTACATTGGAAAGTAGAAGAGAGTGAGTGAAGAGCGTGCAGCAGTTTCTTTGTAACTTGTAATAATGAGTGTCTGAGCTCTGGATTACTGCCATGTCTATTCTGCCTCCTTTGCGAGCATCAACCTTGAGTTTGCCTCACTCCCCGTCTGCTTCTCCTCGACTTTGTGCCTTCCATCTCATTTTCACTCGTGCCATTATATCCATTTCACATTCAGTTTTGCATGAAATCGGCGTTCTTTACTTCTGCAACGCCTACAAGATCAACACTGTTCAAACGTTAAGCAGGGCAGTGAAAACATTTTATCTCCATTTCTTCATGTCTCTTTCTTTGCTTTCAATCTTTCTGTCTTTCCACGTCACCGCACCTTGCCATTATTAAGTGTATCCCTGGCAACTGGGTCTACATTGTTTTCATTACCAATAACTGTATGGTTGCCAGAGTCAAACTTATCCACTTTGCACCTACAGAAGCTCTTCTCTCCCGCAGAAAACGCTGCTCATGAAACACCTCTTCACCATGTCATACATCTGAATAATATATGCCAAGTGTCTAGTTTGATACATAGGTTTAGCACAACTGCTTTGTCGTGGTTAGCAGTGCTGGGTCAGGCGTGTGTGTGCTGACCAATCAGGGGAGAAGTGACAGGAGGTAAAACAGAGCGGGGCTGCATCACTGGACAGGATGAGAAGACTGATGTGTTTATCGAGCATTAGAACATGTTAACCTATTCTAGTAGTAATGTTAATGAACCTGACAAAGTGCAGAATATATCCACTTTAATTTTTGCTTTCTACTTGGTCCAGACCAGAGCCAAAGAACTATGTCAGATAAAATCATTATAGTGTCAGCCTATTAATCAAGGACATGTGGGCCTCCAAGGCTGTGAATTATTGTATCATGGATCACAAAAAAATATGCTAGTGATTACCAAAAGTGATTTGCATGACTTTAAGTCATCTACAGCTGATCATGTTGTTGGCGATTTATAGGCCTCATCATCACATTAAGCTGGTGAAATACTTTGAGAACCGCTCTCATGGCCTCTGCACCATCCCCGCGCTGCTGTAACTAATAGTCTGTGAAGCCTCGTCTGCCCTGCATGTTGAATAAAGTCTCACTGTTTTATGGAAGCATCACACACCCAGGGTTTAATTCATTTTGTTTATACTCCTCAGGGGAGACGCTCGTTCTCTTTAACGGCATTTCATGTCCGACCATCCGTCACCTTGTCATTTATTAGATGTTAATAAAATGTCGAGACGGCGGCCACAGCAAGAATAAGTAGTGAGCTACGCTGACAGCCACATCAGCATATGTGGTTTGTGTTGATGAGGCATCAAGTGTGGCCAGGAGACTGATCGCACCAATTATGGATCTCTCAGGGTCAGGCTTATGTGGAACCACGACACCACTACAGCCAGTACTATTTTCACAGTTCCTAGAAAATGATGCTGACAGAAAAGAGCAATACATAGTCATTTTTTCTCTTGTTTTCTTGAGGCCGGTCTACATAAATTCCTTTTCATCATATAGCGTCTCATTGTTGTGTTTGCTGAGTGCTTAGTGGTTGATCGAGTCATTTCTTTTAAGGTCTAAATGGCTCGAGTCTGCAGATAATGGCTCAGAAAGGGCTTAATGAGCAGAATAATGCATAGTTTAACTAAGCTCCATCCCACTCATATCTCCACTATTAGGGTCGAGAATTTGTGCATACATAAAAACTAGAAGGCTTCTCAAATGTTAATGATAATCCCCAATTGCTATTACGCTTATTCATGAACACTCATTTCAACCGACATTTCAGAGATAAAGAGACAGATAGGTGGACAATTAAAGGAAAACCAACCAATTATCTATACAGTAGCTTCGCAGTGATGCTCATGGGATGAATTCTTTCCTCCAAGAAAAGCTCATTAAGGGATTTTATGTTACTGCCTGTGTCGGTTTGTTTGTCAGTTAGTTTTGTCTGTCAGCAAGATTACAAAAAAAAATCTATATAACAAATTTCCACGAAACTTGGATGGAGGATGGGTCTCAGCCCAGAATAGACCCCAATAACCTTTGCTGTGGCTCTGGATAAAGGGAGTTTCTCTCTCACTTTCTTTAACATTGCAACATAGGGCACCTTTCTACATTTTAGTTAAATTTCTCAGGGAATATTTCATGGATTTTGGTGAAAGAAATTAGGCGTATTTAGCTGGCTAGTATGGATGAGTGAGGACAATTTGATGTGGATCAAAAATAAAAATCAGGGTCTACAGTTAAATATGTTGTATTTGATAGGTGAGCACTCTGCTGGGTGTCATCTTAGTTTAATGTGATATTGTGTCAGTTTCAGAAACAAAGAAAAGGAAAAACAACATACAAATACAATAAAAGGCAATAAAACGATCCAGTGAGGGAAGACGATTTGATAGATAGATTAAGATCAATAAAATGCAAAATATAATGCAATATGTTTAACAGAACTAAAACTTTTAAAATCAGGGATGTCAGTTCGAAGACATTTCAGTTACATAGTTATACAAAACATTACAACTAAATGTTGTTAGGTTTGGATTTCATGGGCTGCTTCCAGTCTTCCCACACTCAGAATCATTCTTATGAAAGATTTTCCCTCGTCTGGTGTTCTGATGACGCTGGTAGAGTGCTCGTAACAATACTAACAATAATAACAATAACATCAGGTAAATTGCATTGTCCTTCTTATTTTCTGCTCTAGGTCTGTTTCTAGGTCTAATGAGTGTTGAGTGTTTCAGTGTGTTTCTACATCCATCTATGGATAACAGTGGGAGTGGAAAAGACATCCACATGTGCCCTTCTCCAGAGTGCCTCAGGTTTATGAAACTGAATCAGATGTAGACACAGCATCTCTTTGCATTCACACAGTTTTCGTTTTAGTTTGAAGGTGTATGCATCTGTAGATTGCAATGCATATACATTTCATTTTCATATTCAACTCATTATTCAGTGACCCATAAAATCTACATTTTTCATGCTGGGTGTTGTTTGTACAGTTTTTTGTTTTTTTTTTTGTTTTTTTTTTTAATTTTTTTTCTTTCTTTTCTTACTTTCATCACTTTAAAGACTTGTTTCATATGCATCCAAATGCAACCAAACCTCAAGGTTTTGTAGTAGTAGTGCTTTTGAACATCTCATCCAGCTCAGTTGTCATGGAAATGACAATGATAAATATCCATTTTTTCTACAGAAGTTAAAAAGTCCTGTGAGTGACATATAAAAAAGGAACATCTACTGCACATTTCCATGACAACTGGGTCGCCTTTATTTCTCCTGATTAGGGTCACATGACATAATCAAAAGTTCAAGAACAGCTACTTTATGGATCTTTAAGTGTAACTGCTTTGTCGAATGCTGTTTTGTAAGGTCTTGAACTTGACCGAACTCCAGCTTCAAATGTGCAAAATGTAAGAACACAGTAAGGTTAATCCATTGCCAATATCCAACACACACAAGCACTCTCATCATCACCTACGACTTTGCCCTCAGATGTGGCTCAGACACTTTTATTGCTCTAAAGAGATATTGTAAAAATAAGCGGCCTTCATTTGCACTGATGTGATGAAGATTACCTTGCAGTATCTGTCATTTGGGGCAGTTGTGAACGTGGAAAATATATGCATGTGCGATACAGGTGCAGCATTTATTTCTGCTTCAATGAAGTGGCGATCCTCGACAAAGTAGAAAATTATACATGTGCTGTATATTTTCAGCCAGAAGCTATGCTGCAGGCTGTTTCTCTGTAGTGAGGCGGAAATGGACGCTGAGTATTCGCTTGCAATCAAAAGGCAACACCCTGTGTTTATCACTTCCTGCCCCTCCCATAGATACAAAGTATTATATGTCTGCATAGATAAATGGTTCATGTCATTTTGGCATTTGTGTCCTCCCTGTCACTCTTGTTTCTGCTATATTTATGATACATAAGGTGTGTCCGTTATGTATCAGTTTCCCAGTCTGAAACAATACACACTGAGCATAAAATGATGATTCATTTTGCTGTTACAAGCCAGCAATTTAGAATCAATTTCATACCAGCACAGTTTAATAGAAACAGTGCCGCCAATTACACAGATGACAACGCCTTCACTCTACGACTCATTTAGGCTTTCGTTAATATACATATGGCAGCTGTTAAATTGCCTGATGATAAAAGTAAATCAGGGGTATCTCGTGGGGGTCTCACCTCTCAAAGTGTGACATCATAACGCATTCTGACATCTCACGCCGTAACCGCCAGGCGAGACTGTTTGAAGAGAGATGTTAACACATTCTGGAGGCATGATTCAAAGGGATGGTCTGTTCACGTGGATCTGACAGGCTTCAAGAGCAACAGAGGATGATGACAACTTTCTGCTACCTCGATATTTTCAGGCAAACTAAGATGCAACACGGCCAGACATTAGCTTGAACCTCCCATACGGACTACTATGGTTATAGAGAAATCAATGAGAATTTCATGGCCCTGTTGCCTCTGTTTCATCTTTCCCCTGCCCACTGTGCTCGCAGAGGGAGTTCTGCCGATGGTAAGATCAAGTGGATGCGGGCAGGATGCCAGAAATGAGCGTGCACAGACTCTGGGGGGAAGCTTCAGCTTGTCATTAAATCTCTGTTTTCTGGGAAACATAAAAACAGACATGAATGAGGCTGATTTTGTTATGTGTCAGTTAAAAGTCTGGAGGACAGATGATGATGGTGAGACGAGCCACATGATACGCCTCTTGGCTTTTTTGGGGGGCTCTGACAGCACATCTGTTGTGTGACTCTGTCATTGTGTTCTAACCCATTAGGATTTTCCTGTGACTTTTTTACGTTCTGTTTATGCTTTTTGATATTTGGTTAAAAAAAAAAACAAGAAACCTCCCAGTTCACAGGAATTCTACTTATACGCTGGCACTTTTTGTCACTGAGCAAGAAATGTGTTATCTTCCATTGATAGAACATATGATCTCCAAATATAGGAATTCTGCAATGTGTAAGCAAGTCAGTCATTTTTTCAAACTGACAAATGTATGTTCTTGTGGTAATGGTAGCTCCTGTAGGTGACACACAGTAGCACAACAAATCATGTAAGCCTTAGCAACCAAACTGCATAATGTAATCATGTGTTTTCTTACTTAAAAAATCCTTTAATGTTAAATAATCACTCTTCAAAGGAATATGTCGCTCTTAAAATGAAACTAGGAATCCCTAAACCATTTGTTTCAGCATCTTATATTTGTCGTGAGCCAATGCATTCAAATTTTTCCCTGTGAGGAACATCGCAGAGCTGGTTGGCGGGCGTCAATAGAGTGTGTGTGTGAGTAAACAATGGATATGGTCACATCAATAAAATACTTCAGCTTGCTCATAAACACATCCAACAAATCCAGGTTGGATTTACAGAAAGGTAGCGGAAATAATGGGGACATTTTACACGGCTGGCAGCCAGGACTCGAGTGCACTCCGAGCACTCAGGCTCTAATTGGGTTTTTACGTGACCCAAAGTGTGATTATCCCTGCTCTCCATTTTCATTACAGAGCCTTCATTACACATCGCAGCCCAGGTCCCTTGGACAACACCGCCATGGAAACTTCAAGGCTTCAGGGAGAAAAAAGAAGAGAATGAAATAAAAGAGTGATTTATTTGCTTTCACTCTGTCAAATAATGCCTGTCCTGAGAGGGTAACCTGACTAAACACTGCCTTCCTGGAATGAAACAGGGGAGAGCTGAGGAAAATTAGTTACTGGTGGAGAAGTTTTTGCACCTTGCAAGCAGAAGACCCAGATAACTGTTTCTCAGGAGTTCCTAGAGAACAAAACAGAGCTGCAGGACAGTGGATATTACAATCGTCGTGCAGCCAGAAGGGACTGTCCTCCCGCGAGACACCGCGGCTGCTGAGGTGAGCCTAACCTTGAGTGTTCAGGTGTGAGAGGAGAAGTCTTTTCATCGAGTTAGTAGATAAGAATATATTTCCTAAAATGTCAAACAATTTGCCAAATGTGGAACAGTTAATACACATGTGAATAAAAGCTGATCACATGTAAACCACATTTGAAAATGTGGAATCAACGTAACAAGAAGCATATTTCGAGTCAGTTTATGCTCCATGATTTGTTTACGTTTGAACTTGAAATTGTCAAAGTTTTAAGCTTTATTCATTCTTCATTTTAAGCTCACATGAAAATATTGCCAATTGTGAAAATGTGAAACGTGGAATTCCCATGTGAAGATGCACATTCTATCTAATTTCAGGTTTTGCTTTTCATTTGGAAATTCCACCTCATCTGATCTTCTACTGTATTTGGAAATGTGTATTCATATTGGAACGAAATATATTTTCACATGTTGAAAATTTTGTTTACCTGTGACAAAATCACACATTTTCAATTTACAGGTAAAATTGTGAATAACTAAGGGTAGTTATTTTAATGACTAAACTTAACCAAACCTTTACCATAGTGCAATCGTTTCTCTTGCCGCTACTGTGAATTTGCATAATTTTTGGAGAGCCTCTTTATGTGTCGCTCTGACAGGAATTACAAACAATGTATCATGCTGGACATTCTGCAGTCCTATTTAGCCAGAGACAGAACCCTGATTGGATGCTTTTGTCTTTCTGTGTTAACCTATCAGGCCAAACTGCTTCATAACATAATAGCATGTCAGGCCTGTGTTTTGTTGGGTTGCTTTGCAGTCTTTCTGGTCAGAAATGACCCAGCGCAGCAGCAGGTTAAATTACTATAATTGAGCACAAAAGATTCTCCCAGTCTGAATGAGATAGATACACAGCTGCAAACGTGTTTCTTATATTAAACAGCAGATTGCCGGGCTGATACATAAATGTGACTCAAGAAATGTTATAATAGCACACACACATCAGGTGTATGATGTTCTATATTAGAAGCGCATGAATGGGTAGTTTGACAGTAAATGATAGATGGTAAATAGTAAAAGGTGATGAAAAAAACATGGCTTGAGATTGATCCCCTGACAAAATTGATCGAGGCTTCACTTACAATGAACATGTTTTCGGACCATTAGCTAACCAGGACAACTCAGACCCATCATTCTTAAAGAGACACTGACATTTTGGGAAACATGCTTGGTCTCATGCATTCAGAGGGGAATATCAATACTGCATAAATTGAATTTCTGTGCATCCACTCCACTTCCTCGTCAAAGAAAGAAAGATTTCAAATTCATCAAACAAGCAGTGAAAAATACAAATTCTGATCAAGTGCTTAAATGAGATGCACACACATTACCTCTAAGTCTGCAAATTACATAAGGTCTCGGATTAACAAAGCTAGGGAAGAGTCAGAAGTTGTATAATAATTCCTATATCAGCTCAGTGTTGTTCCTGACGACTGCAGTCCTCCAATAATTATGATGGATATGACAGATTCTGGGTGTGTACATTGAATGTGCAGAAAACCGTGACCAGGAGAAGATTTCTGGCAGGCAGTCAAACAATCTGGATGTAAAGGGTGATGCAATCTTGAGTCAACAAACTGACAATTAACATGCAAATCAGGACACAGCTGCAGGGAATTTCTGACAAAAATCCAATAACCATATGACAAAGCAATCTATGGAACCTGCTCATTTAGTTTGTCTGCCACAAGGCAGTTCTAAGAAGACTGGAATTCCTTTCCCTACTGTATACCCAGATATGTATAAAGGACCTAACTTACAATATATCCAGAGAATTAGAATCATTTTGTTAATTTCGAAATGTTAGAAATACTTATTAAGTGTATTATTGATAGATCGTAAATGCAGTACGTGGTAAAGGCCATAACCAGACTGATTGTTTTATCAATGAGGCCACTAGCTTTATAATAACACCATTATCAGTTCTGCATTTGCACCCATGAACCATGAGCAAAGAAGATTTAACCTTTTGTCATTCAAAAGGTTTCTTTCAACAATGAAAGAAATGCCCTTCAGCGTTAGTACTGTGGAAACTTGTCTTGTTGAATATGCCCCAGTAGGTAGATAAAAGATATATCTTTCTCGAAATGTCATCTGAGATGTTCAGAACTGTTCATGATCTGAAAGTATAGGTTGTCAGTCTCCACAACAGGTGTTTTGTCCTGGGAGTCCTGGCTGTGTGCTCTTCACCAGCCAGCGCACCAGCTTGGTTCACTGCAGGGAGAAAGTGCCACCAAATCAAAGGCAGAAAGACTTTGATGGTTTGAGCTGCCAACAGTTATTTGAGGTAGTTTAGAATTAAGCTTCACAGCTGTGATGGCCAAAAGCCTCATCTCCCCTGTGTGCTGCTTCCAAGCCCGTCAGGCTAAAATTTGATATCACCACCTTCCTGCGGAATGCTGCTCCTAGCAGCGTAGCCACAGTGATCCGCCTGAGGTTTCATCAGTATTTCAAAGTCCTATGCATCCACACACACACATATGTTTGCTGCTAGAAAATAGTTGTGGTTCCATTTATAAAAACTGTTTAAATTAAAGATGCCGTAACTGATTTATCATATATATATATATATATATATATATATATATATATATATATATATATATATATATATATATATATATATATATATATATATATATATATATATCTTAATCAGTAACTGATATAATAAATCAGTTACGGCGCATATGTGTATATATATATATATATATATATATATATATATATATATATATATATATATATATATATATATATATATATATATATATGCTTTCTAAAGTCTATTAAGATATTATTGTCGCAAGACAAGCATGACAAAAATAAGAAAAATACGTGTCTTTATTTTTTCAGTAACTATGCATCGTAAAATAGATGTAAACTAGATACAAACATGAGGTAATATATAATATAGTACGTATGAAATGCTATTTTTACCGGGAAAGCGTAAGATAATTAATCAATTTCAATATTTTGCTCCTGTGCAGTGAGAAGTCGGAACCCTTTCACGCTGGGATTTTGTTCCCACACGGCGTTCCATTTCGAAACAACGCGTCACTTCCTGTTACAATCCTCAACACAGCCGAACCATATAAGCTAATCAACTGTAGCTGCTTTTGGTGAACAAATGTTAATGTGTCGTAGATACTGATCAACAATAATGATTCCATACACTGTCAACATCAAACTCGCGGCTCGGACGTTGACTGGCACTCTCAATTTACAGAATAAAACCGCCGTAGATTGGTAAGTACTGCATCTCTGTCCTTAGCATTATAGTTAGCTGGTTAATTTAGTCAAATGCGCGACGGACAGAGGATGTTTACGACCTGTTAATTACATTGTCGTACATCGTTTCATTTCATTGTTTCCCTTCATTTCTGCCTCGGTACATTTCAGTGTTAATCGATGCTGATAATGCAGATTTTTCCTCATGAAAACAGAAACACTTGAAGGCTGTCATGTGATGTGATGTGATGTGATGTGACATTTTGCTGGGCCTGATCTATGGAAGCCTTAGTTTTACTCCGCAGTTTTTCTCCGCATACATGGAGCTGCCAGTCATTAATTTATCACACATTTCAGTATTTACTTGTGAGACCTCTTACTTTATATTAATCACCTCTGATGAAGACTGTCAGTGCAATTGTTCTCGATGTTGTTTACCTCAATCAGGTGGAGAAAATGTGAATTGTATGCATTTGTTGCGCATATAATAGTTAAGAGATTTAGGTTTAGATTGTTTTAATTTGATTTACAATCACACAATGCTTCAGCCCTAAATAAAGTCTGCATTTTGCTTTAAGACTTGAAAGTAGGATTGCAACAGCTATTTTTTATTATGTTGATTCCCCCCCCCCATCAGTGTGTCCCCTAACACAAGTGAACATCCTCAAATATCTTGTTTGTCCACAACCCAGAGACATTGAGATAATTGTAGTAGAGGAGTAAAGAAACCTGCTGGAATCAGAGGATTTTGACTTTTTTTCTTTAAAAATGAGAAAATTCTATCTAAATACTTACTGATGAATGTTACAGATGAAAACTAACCAATTAATCAATTAATTGTTGCAGCTCTTCTTGAAAGCACAGTCTATATATGAGTTTCTAAATTGTATGCACACTGAAATATAAAGATGGATAAGGGCATGGAGTGGAAAGCAGTAATTTGCGATATGTATACCATATTTAATGGAAAGATCTGGAAATTGTGCTGTATTATAGTGCATCACTTGGCTCAGTCTCCCACTTTTGTTCTGAAGTGGAAAGAACTTTCCGTTCTCTCACAGAATGATGGCCCCATCATTCACCTTCTTCATGTGTTACTTTCCTCTCCCCATCATTCTCCCTGGCTTTCATTTACTGAAGGGGTTGGCAGGGCCTGATAGCTCAAGGATGTCACTCCAGTATTCTCATCATCGATCCAAAGACGGCCCAGACCATCCAGGTGCTGGAGAAGCACAAAGCTAATGTTGTCAAGGTGAGTTTCCCAAGTTCACTTTTTTCTTCATGTGTTTGTTTATCTACATAGTATGGCTGCGACTAGTGATTGTAGTCATCTTTTGAACACAAGAATAACTTTTTTCATGGTTATTTTCTGGATTAAATTGCAAATAGACAGGGTGAGACGGCAAATCCTCTAATTTGAGTGGCTGGAAACAGCAAATGTGTTATTTTTGCCCGAAAAATGAATGGATCATTCAATCAGTTGTAAATATTGTTGGCAATTTCTTGTGTATGTATAATTGACTATTCAGTTAATTGACCAACAGCTGCAGCCATGATCCATAGGCCACAACAAATACTTTGATTTATTTCAAGGACAGCTATAGGAGAAAAACAAACACAAAAAGTCCACACAGAAGTTAAGGTAAAATGTGTTAAGTTTATGTTGGATGAAGAAATTCTGTATTGGGCACTTGTTTTTCTTTTTGCCTGTACTGTTTACATTTTCAGTCACAAAAAGTGTGTATTGAATATGTGATACCTCCAATCAAAAATCTTTGGCCCACTTACTGTACAGCATGTCATACTGTATGTCCATTAAATATATGTCCATTTCTTGCACGATTTTGTGCTTTCTAAATAACATACAAACACAAACCTGCTGAAGAATAATATGTTATCACCTGGTATAAATTTCAGTATTGTATGACCTTCAGTGAAGCTGTCTTCCTCCCTTTCTGGCAGACAGATTCAACTGCTTCTCTGTAAGCCAACACCAGATCACCAATAAAGGTTGCCTTTGCTTTGACAGAGAGTCCTGAATCTTTATGTGTGTTTGCCCATGGGGTGTGTTTGTTTGCTTATGTGTGAGTGTATCTGTTTGTGTGTTTTGCAGAAGGGTAAATAATGGACAATAAATTCTACAGTGATTATCAGTGCCTGGGCTCTATCTGAGGCTCTCATTCCTCACTCTGAAGCACATTTTAATCTTGTAAGGCACCACAGCCACAGCAGTGGGCCATTTCTCACCGCCACCCAGCCTGACACAAGCAAGCCTGCTGAATAAAAAAAAAAAAAAAAAAAGACGAAGAAGAAAAAGTAGTCACTAGCCAAAGTAAAGCACGCCTATTCAGGAACAAATGCATCAGAGACAGAATCAATTATTTAAACACCGGCTTGTTCATACACTCATTTGTCTTTTTTAAGTCTTGAGCTAGCATTGGTTGCATTTCAATGTTGTCCCATAAACCCACATTTATATGCACTAGTTAATGAGAGGATCTTTATATCTGTCGTGTATGAAAAAATTTAGCTTGCAGCTTTACAACAGATAACTTACATGCATCAGGTGCCTCACATGAAAAAGATGTAGAATGTACATAGAAACAGGGATGAAATGCAATGATTAAAGGTCCCATATTTTTAAAGGCAGGTCTAGGTGCTATAAACACTGTAATCCATGGAGATATGCACACAGCGCACAGCCCATATTGAGAAACTTTGCCTTCAAATGAGCTGTCAGGACTGACTTAATGGTGTGATTCTTCAGAAGTGAAGAGATACATTTTTTTAATGTTCTTTGTAAATACTGTATATAAGTGACTTTGTCGTTGGCTTACCTGATGTCTATTGGTAATGTTTTCCATAGCTTTGGGGTGTATTTGATATAAGACTCTCTCTAAAATTATTCTGGGAACCTTCAATAAACCTTCAATGATTGCAGCATTCATGTAGGCAAACAGTGAACAAGGGAGTCAGCAGTGTAGCTTGTATATAAGGAGAGGGACCTTTGAAATTGATTGTTATTGTTTACAGGTAGTCAGTGCAGAGAAGCTACCACCAGACGTATATGCTCTCTCCACTTGATGTCCTGTAGTTGGCGATTATTAAAGGCAAAAATACAATTTTTTTAACATATTTCTATTTGTAAAAAGTCAAATCTGCGATATGTTTGAGGTTTCTGAATTCTCTTTTCATCACCTTCTTAATGTGGAACTTGAAGCTTAGATCTAAGTCAAGGGTAACATTCAGATAAGACCTCTAATTTGTCCGAGGGAGTAGATTTAGAGCTTATCAAACAGCATGAGAAGACACTCAGTTTTGTCCTTGTATAACTTTTTTAATTGCTCATCCATTTATTTATTGCCAAAACACAAGGATTAAAGAAGAAGTCTGTGGTATTATTTTGTTCGACGAAGATGTACAGTTGTGTGTCATCTGCATAACTATGGAAACAAACATTGTCAGCAAGCTTCCTTGTGAAACCTCAAAAAAAATGTCCAGTTTCTCAGACATGTGATCAAGACCAAGACTGACATAAAACTTCCTCCATTTGAAGGATGTTTTGAACAACACAGTCAGAAAGACCAGACAACTTTTCATGACTACTGATTAAGAAATAAGGGTCAGTGGTATCAAATACTGCTCTAGGAGGACAAGATTTTAGACCCTGTTTTCATCATAATTAAGTGTGATTATTTTAGTGCGAGCAGTTTCAGTGCTGTGGTAAAGCCTTATTTAAATTCCTTCGGGATATTACTTTCCTTAAGAAAAGAGTATTTGCTCTGGAACTAATTAGTGTTATTCTCAGCGCCTGTTTTTTTTTTTTTTTTTACTTTATCCAAACAAATGGCAACAAAATGTGGAAATATTGCAGTGTTTCCATAGCGACTGCCAGATGCTTAGCATGTCTTTTGCGATTTTGTGTTTGCTAGGTGAAATGGTCCAGGGAAAACTACTACCACAACGTGAGCTCTCCCTACTGTCTGCGGCTGGCTTCGGGTGATGCCTCAGGAAAGATCATAGTGTGGGATGTGGTCAGCGGCACGGCTCACTGTGAGATCCAGGAGCACTCCAAACCTATCCAGGGTATGAGATCTCAACCCTTCCCCTCCTCGTAGGCTTGGATTGATGCTTTGTCTAACAGCACTGTGCTGGAAGGGGACATTTCCCCGGCAGCACTGCCAATGAGAAACTTTGAATTGTTGCTCTGTTGTTGGCCATTTGTTTTCATTAAGATGCTCTTACCATCATTCTCTGTCTTTTTCCCTGGCGCATACTACGCCTCCATCCTCTTCGTTCCCACATTCTGCTCTCTGTCTTCTTGTCTTTCTCTGCCAGACTTGGAGTGGCTGTGGAATCAAGATGCGTCTCGCGATCTGCTCTTGGCAATCCATCCTCCCAACTACATCGTTCTGTGGAACGGAGACACAGGCACCAAGCTGTGGAAGAAGAGCTACGCTGAGAACATCCTCTCCTTTTCTTTTGATCCCTTTGACCCCTCCAACATGGCGTGTAGGTGAACAACATCTGACTCAGCCTAAACTTATTCATGTTTTCACATTCTGACTCTTTTGCCCACATGTGCATGTGTCTAATCTGTCACTAGATTTATGGTTCTACAAGCTCAGTATGGAATGAACGTCAATACTACTGCTGAATATATCAACAGATATAAGAAACACTGTGCCACCTTTAGAAAGATGCATGGCATTCAAATATGTTACCGTTGGTAACACCTAATTTTCAGAAGCAGAGGTAGAAGAAAACAGACATTTTTTTCAAGTGGCAGATGCACAGCTGCCAACACAACAGCTGGGACAACCAGATGCATCTTTGGATGTTTTTTTTCTCTGTCTCTCTTGGCAGTGCTGACCAGTGAAGGGATAGTCTTTATCACAGACTTTACCCACTCCAAGCCACCAGGCAGTGCTGGCAAAAAAGTCTACATCGCCAGCCCCCATGCAAGCCCCGCCCACACCAAACCAGCGCCTGCTGCTGCTCCGGCCCCCACCGGCGCCAAGAAGGCCCTTAACAAGGTCAAAGTGCTCATCATCAATGAAAAACCCACGTAAGCACCTCTATTAAGCATTTATGTTCTCAGTTGTATTTTAAAGAGACATTATGTAACTTTTTAATCTCAAAATAACAGCTTCAAAATTGTGTTGATCACAGCATTACTTGCATGTTTACTTCAACAGTAAGATTTCAACACAACATTGTTGTGACATCATGAGTGTTGTTTCTAGTTAGCACCTTCATTACATCTGACAAATTGTTACAGACCTGGGATTTGTATTTGTGATAGTGGTTTTCCAATCAGCAACTGTGTTGGGCACCAAAATTAGACAACTTGCCAATTTCTTTGTAATGTTACTTTAAAATGTATGAATATATATTCAGCATATTGTGAACCATTTTCAAATTTGGTGAATTAGTCTTGCCCATATATTAGTTTTACACAACATGGAACAATACTGCTTGAATGGAGATGGGCATAAACGTATTTTTATGTGCCAAAGACCCTTGAGTACTACACAGACGTTTGACCTGGGAATGAATGGCGATTGTATCCTTTCACACTGAAGACAAAGGCCAGGTGTTAGTAGGTGTTAGAGGGTTTTTTGTGCAGTGTGAATAAGCGAATTTGAATTCTCCCATAACCTTGTCTGCATTTCAAGTAAGGCCCTTTCCAGTTTTAATCTGGCAACTGGGACTGAAGGGCATCGCTCTGGGTCACCTTAACAGAGGTTTATGCAAACAGAGTCCCGAGAGATAATATGAGCAATGAGCAATTTAATTTATGAGGCTCAGGTCATCTTCAGCTACACTGTTTGTATGTGCCCCTGACCTGTACTAAATGTGCACCTGTCAGCATGCATTATGCCCTCTTCTGCCGGACGACACATGCAGGCACTGTCTATGTCTTGCTTGAGTGTAAAAAGCAAAGCAAAATATGGAGTCTAGTGAACACGTTAACAAAATACTGAATAAGCCTGTCTGTTTTAAGATTTTGAAATGCTGCTACTTAGCACTATTGGATATACTTTTTTTCTGTAAAGTGTGCCTCTCTTCCATCTTTTTCATCAAGTTCACTGACCTGTTGAAAGTGCATTGTTACTTGTTACACATAAGAAAACTATTTATCACACCAGAGGGATTTGCTAGAAATTATGTTTCTGTATTAGGATAATATAACAGACTTCCATATCTAAGTTCAATAATAGGTTTATCATATTTTCTGTTTTTCTTTTGTTTTGTTCAACTGAGTGGAGCGTTTGATGTACAGCTGACCCTTTTTTCCATCATAGTTTGACGCTGATCAGTTTGACTGTGTTCAAATTTAAGCTTTTTCTGGATAGAAAGTGTCAAATGAATTAACTTTACATCTGGTGATAAATCAAGATAAGTGTGGAAATGAAGGGCCTAGATTTCCCGGAAGAATAGTGAAAGATTTGATCATTTGGCAGATTTACTGCACTGCCTTCCAATACAGAGACACGTAAGAAGTAGTGGCAGACCTAATTTTTATTTAATTAAGTGACAAACTTGTTAAATTGTGTAAGGCATTACATTACAAAGTTTAGACAGATCAGGAACCAAAGGCTTTTTTGATGTACTGGCAGCTTCCTGCCTGAGCGGTTGAGACTGTCAGGCTTATTTATAGCGGCAGCACCCCTGCCTCTCTGTCCACCCACCCAACCAGCCGTAATAACAAACACTCCATTAATCTTACTTGCCTTTATTCTTTATCTTGCCTCCCTCGTGTGTCCGTTTCAGTCTCCGTGCCTTGTGTTGGTAATTGACACCTTCTTCCGTCACCTTTCACACAGTATATAATTGCTGTATTCCTTCAGTTACCCCTGTTTTTGCGTCAATTTTGGATGTTTATCATGTACAGGGTTACAGTATCTTCCCTCTTCGGCTCTATCTGCTTGTGGTTGATAGATGGGTGTTTAAACAAGAACCTCTTATATAATAGAATATCCTGCACATTAATGTCTCATTAGGTAACTATTTAATTTGTTCCTTTTATCAAGACAACAGATATTAGCTTCACACTTACGCTCACATATGCCTGGTCCTTACACTGAAACACACAAGGACAAAGTAAATGGAATATATTAATAATATGATTAATACAAATTAATAATGGAATTTATTAAGAATAATGAATACATTATTCACAAAGACATACAATTTGCCATCTTAAAGATTTTAGACAGCAATTGTTATCATTCTAACCTCATGTAAGGTTTAACTTTCCAGATCCCAGAATTCTTTAGGGAAAAAAAACTAATTGAGCAGCTTGTTTGTGAGAAATGCATCAGTGGCTCATTATACCAGCTATAAAAAAAAGTCATCTAATCCTATATATTGGCTTGCCAACACAATTGTGAGTTTCTAATGTCAAATTTAGTGAAGATACCAGCTTTTCATTCTCCAGATTATTCCGACTTTTAAAACAATGTGCCATGCCAACTGCAATTTTACAGAAGAGCCATTTGTAAGAAAGGTGTGACTGCAGCCACCATCTAACCGTTCACTGTAGCTGTAAAAGCTCAATGATCGCTAACCACAGTTTCCTGGGACTGCTTCAGAATAAGGAAATGAATGCTTTTAATGTGACGCTGTGGTAGATTGTTTTACGTTTGCATTGGCAGCAACTTAATACAGCCCTGACATGGTGCAAAGACAGTCGACTGTAAAGAGTGACTAAGTAAAAATAACATTGGTAAAATACATGTTCTATGTAAAGGCCATTTAAATTCAGTGTGGGGATGGCAGACCCCGCCAAGATTTGTTTATATAAATACATTGAATGGCTATTGCAGCAAAAAGTACCCTGAGCATAGATGGTATCAAAAATGTGGTTTGATATCATTAAAATATTAATGATGATAACTATAAATACATATTTAAAGATAAAATGTTTAACATGTTCACATGTTTGTGTCTGAAACTAGACCATATTTATATCTTTATTTTGAGTTGTGCACTTACATCATCCCAAATGTTTCCAACAGTGTTAAAATCCTGAGAAATCTGTAATCTGTAATTCCACACTAATTGCGTCTTTTGTTTTTTTGATTGAGAGACACCAAGCAACAGAAATTCCATACTCAGAAGCTAAAGATTAGTGAATTAGTTTAAAATATTTATTGAAGGCTAGAAGTGCAGGGACGAAATGGAATCTAATGAACGTTAAATTAAAGATAATAATTAATAATTAACAGACATGTTCCCCTCAGAGGAAAGGGAAGCACCCAGTTAAACCCTGTAATTTACAAAGTTTATAAAAAAAAAATGAAAATCACAAAGGATCAGCTGGCTATAGATCAATAAGTGCCTGACCAATTGAAGTGAGCAAGTTTTATTTTGTAGAAACAGTGTTTTGTCTGTTCTAGACAACTAATGATTTATGAGTGTTTGAAGCTTAGTGGTTTCTTTTTTTGTCCCCTTTTCCATTTCCAGCTGCTGCTGGTCTTCTCTTAGCCAAGACTGCAGGGCCTCAGTTATAAAACCTAATTATGCACAATGTGCAGATCCAAGCCAAAGTCATGATTTACGCAAAAGCCGCTTGGCTGCCAGTTTTAAGTTGTATCAGTTTTTTCAGTATTGTCTAGACCTCAGGAGCTGAAGCTGAAGTGACTACATAATGTATAAACACTATATTTGAATTTAATGTCCTTTGGGGAATTAATGTTGAGATGATTAAATAGTAGGTGGAGCAGTAAGTTCTTTGAAACTTCAGTCCTCTTAGGTACCCTCCTGTGCTATCAAACACACCTTATTCAACTCGCACTTTCCGTAAGAGCACATTTGTGCATGTGCCAATGTATAACTATGTATGATCCACTGACTGCTGATGGCTTCACTCCTATTTACTCCAAACAGGGAGAGATGTGAGGACTGTGTGATGTTTTGGAAATTGGACAGCAGAATTTTTGGGGAGGGTTTTCAGTTACTTTCTTCCCTCTTATCTGGTTTCCTCTTTCTCTCTGAAGATCTTTCTGCTTCTTTTTTTGCATCTAAGACACAGAAATCTCCTTTGTTGTTTCTTTCTGGTGTTTTGCCTTTGGTGGCACCGATATTTCAGCCCCAAACTCCGGCTTGCCTGACTTCAGTAAGCTGTTACAGTGTGAATTAGCTCAGTAACTCCTAAGGGTTCCCCTTTTTGAGTCCATTTTATCTGCTACGCTATGCCCAGGGTGATAACGATCTTCATTGTGTCTCTCCTTTATTTGATCTCATAGTGACCTGAAGGAGTAAAGCCGTAGAGATGAATTATAGCTACAGACCTGCTCATAGATTCAGTGAAAATCAGCCCCTCTGTTCCTTCTTGTGTGCGTCACTGCTTTGCTGTCACATGGAGAGATCAAGCTTGGCTGCTTCCTTGGATAATAGAATTTGTAATTAATTTAAACACACATAAAAGAAGTTACAGCAAACAGGCGTAGCTGAATATTTCTGGGACTCTTATAATCATGGAAGAGAGTTTTGTCTGACACTGCCAATACCTGCTTAATTCATCAGCCTCCCATCCTCAGACCAATTTCAAATTCTGCCTCATTTGTCTGTGACTCACAGAGATCACAGCAGTAATAACTAATTTATTCAACCCTCTTTATGGGAAGGCATGAATAACGTTTCAAGTTGATTTTAGAAGTAAGACACTTCTTGTTAAACTTAATAAACTATTAGACTTTTTTAAAGACTTTCTTACCCATCATCTCGCTGGTGTTCATCATATTTGCATATTTCCTGAGCATGTGTTGTTACAGCAGAGCCTTATTATCTCTGGTGAAGTCCAAAGAATAAGGCTGGAAATATATCCTGTTATCTGGACCTTCATTTCAAAATATATTTTTGGGGGCTGTGAGCACCATCTAGTTCTGTTATGTCTGAGAGAAGGCAGACATCTCTATGGCCAGTATCTCCAAAACAAATCGAAATAATCTAGATGGATGAATAAGAAGAAGAGTGTGTATTTTTGATATTGGTGAGAACTCTCCCTTCAAAGAAAGTAGGGTGACACTAAATCGTATTTCCTTTTTCTATTTTGTGTGCTTTTCCACCCTCCTGTGCTTTATGGTGCTGTTAGTGCGGAGGCGGTGACGTTGAACGACTGTCTCCAGCTGTCCTACCTGCCATCCAAGAGGAACCACATGCTGCTACTTTATCCCCGAGAGATCCTCATCCTGGACCTGGAGCTCAGCCAGACGGTGGGCGTGGTGGCCATCGAACGCTCTGGGGTGCCCTTCATTCAGGTGAGGTGCTGCATATATGTACAGCAAATTATCTTTAATGAGGATCTTGGTAAGACTTGATGGAATCTGTGGAAATTGCACACTTCAGAAAAGTTAATCTTGTTTTTGGTGTAAACAAGGTGAATCATTTGCCAATTAGATTAATTTTTCAAGGTGAAAATATCAATTTGATGGTGAGACACTGTTGCTGTCCATTTGAAAGTGACAAAGATGACTCACACAATGTTAGTTCGACGTCTTAGTTGGTCACAGTGTGATAAATAGAAGCAGTGCTGTGCCGTCTCTCTCTAACACGCTTCCTACATCACATTTTCTCCTCCCCTCAAATGAACCCGGTGCAAAGTTTCTACGTTTATTGCATTATTCGCAGGGCTTTACCCAAATCTTTTATGGATTATTCTTCCAGGAAGCCAATTCTCCCTGCCATGAATGATAAAGTTCTCTACTTTTTGTCATCCCTCGCAGTGCTCACCTCATCAAGGTTTGACAACTGCACCGCAGAGTCACGCAGTCCATAGTTACAGCATAAAAAATCTCACCAGCATGACTCGTCATCTCAATTCTTGTTCCTTTCTTTAGTTGTGTTCACCTGTGACCTTTATGTGCCAATTCCCTTCTTTTGGAGTCTGGATTTGTAATTGAAAATTGATGAATGCTGTGGGGGTATTAGATAAAGGATTTGTCACAGCTGCAGAGCCAGTAATAGAGCAGAGACTGTCTCTTAATGTCACTCTGCTCACTCTGCTTTCTCTCCCAGCTCCGTGTCTGGCTGTCTGTGAGGGAGTGACCATTGTGGAGGCTTAGCATTTTGCTGAGTGGATCTTATAGTTTTCATAGTGGTGCCTCTATTCTATTTGAGCCATAATGTGCCCTTTAAAATATATAGCCTTGAAATTGTCCGTGCATGGACCAGTTTACTGCTCCTCAGTTTATCATTGCTGTCAGTTGACATTTTCTGTGTGCGGGAAGTGTGGTCTGTTCTATTTTATGTTACTTCCATAAATCATACTTTTTGGGGGGTTGTCAGTGATCTTGTTTTAAATAATGGATCCATGGTTAAACAGTACAAAGACAGAGAACAAGCCTTTGTAGTCACAGAGTAAGACCTGAAGTCACAGAGCAGGGGTCTGAGGGGTATTACTCAGCTCTGTCCAGCCGATGCCTCCCTTCTCTAAGTGTTATAAAGTGCTTGTCACGCAGCCAATTTGCATGACTGATGACATAGCTTCAGCAAAAGCCAGGCCGGAGTGTAACAGAGCCAAGGAACAACAGGGGAATAAAGACACAAGAACATCTATACTGCACGCTGTCGGGTGTGGCACATACATAATGTACAGGGTTGCCAGTACATCAGGTACATGTGCAGTAGCTGTCCAACTGATGCAGTGGGTGGGGATCTGGATTTGAAATGATTAGCAGAGAAAGAACACCAAAACTGATTAGAGTGATCAAAGCAAAATGCTCTACAAGTCCTGAAACTGCCACTTTAAAATTTTAACCTTGAAATTTGAAAATAAACTGAGCGTTGCCAGTCTGTTCACCTTCATGATGTTGCTGAGTATAGTTGATCCTCTCTACATAAGCCTGTCAAAATGAATGCCGTCTGCTTGTTTCACTCGCTGAGAGTTCACTAAGCTGGATTGCACAACAAAATGCAAGTTGATGTCCCTTTATGGCACACGGCATCTGGCTAGTGTGTCAGACAGCACAAACACACTTTCAGTGATATTGTTATTAAATTTGAACTTGGACCATATAAGATAACATTAGAGTGGACCCATTGTGTTTTCCAGCTAAAAAGGCCAACTACAGGTTGTCTGCAGGCTTATTCTTTCATTAAAACATTTAGCAAATGCACTCTTAGAGGTTAATGCCAAAAGCACTTGCAGAGCTTCTGAAAAGTAACCTTTCAAAACAGCCCACAACCATGCCTGTACTCCAAATGGTTCAATGATAGCTTTAAATTCCAGGATTAAGATGAGGCTAAGAAGTTTCACAGCCTGAGGAAAGGACCTGCCTCGTAGTCTGGTGGTACACTGGCAGACAGTTCGCATCTTTTGACTTCTGCATCTTCTGACAGCTTTTGCTTTTCAGCCAAAATCGCCAAATGTCTTTTGGTTCCAGCCTCCTCAGTTTAAGTATTTTTTATTGTGCCTCTGCACTGGCCATTGCCAGAGATGTATGTATTCATGTTGTCTGTCTGTCTGTTTTGCAAGCTAGACATCTCAAGAATGCCTGGAGGAATTTCATCAAATCTAGCCCAGCTGTCCAGTTGGACTCAAGGATGAAATGATCATGTGTTGCTGGTCAAAAGTCACACACAAAACATGTTTTTTCAGCCATAGCTTGAGAATTCATAAGCAGACTTTGACAAACTGTAACACACATGTTTGACAGAATAAAAAGATCAAGTGATGAAATTTTTTATCCAAAAGGTCTGTGGTAAATTTCACGGTGACATCACAATGTTCTGTAAAAACAAGTTTATGGACATTATTGAACACAATAGCTAAAAAGACTGTTAGTTATATTTCACATTTGGTTAGATAGTGAGTTGGTGACACTAATCCTGGGTTCCAGCCTTTAAACTGTGTTTATTCTATCCATCATTTTGCACTGTTTTTGTTTACGCGTCAGATCAACATGAGGACTTCTAGCTCAGCTTGGCTGAGCTCTTGCTAACATTTTTGCCAGTACAGAGTTAAACAGAATGCCATTAAGATATTGGTAATGTGTTTTGACACATGGATGCAGTGTGTACAGGCAAACTTAAGTACCAGCTGTTCACCAGTCTTCAAAAGACAGTTGGTTAACTTGAACATCACCTGTTTCTCTCTCTATCTCTGTGTGTGTAGGTGATTCCCTGCGCTCAACGGGACGCTCTCTACTGTCTCCATGAGAATGGTTGTATCACTCTCCGAGTGTGTCGCTCCACTACCACTCAGGAAGAAGCAGCAGGTATGAAAACTCTCCAAGGAGATCTACACACATGCATGCAGGCACATGCTTATTGTACTTTACCTAGAAACCACTCTGGCTCCCAGTCATCATCCATTCAGCCAAACTGCACTGCAGTCAGCCTGTAGTCTCTCTCTATGCTCCAATGGGCATTTAGCCTGTTACTCACTCATTTATCTTTGGCTTAGTGTTATAGGTCAACTGTATGACTGAATCTCCCTCTCTTACTGCTGTCTGCTATCTCTCCATGCTATTTCTCTTTCTCCTGCCGTTTGCTTTTGTGAGCCTCTGACTTACTCACTCTCATTTATTCACTGATTTTATTCTTATCTCTGTAAATCCTTCATTGTATCTCTGTTCTCTGCTCTTCAACTTTTCTGTCACACACAAAAATTGTCTCCTGCGGTCTCCCAATCACACTTTCTCCACCTTTTATCTACTACTGTCTCTGTTTACTTTGTCTGTTTGCTTGACCATCAACTACTTAATGTTTTACCCCACATGTTCTATTTCCTGTTTCTCCCGGTGTGTCACCCCTTTCTTTCAATTGTTCCCCAATTTGCTCCTATTCCTTCTAATTTTTCTCCGACCATTTTTCTTTCTTTTCTACTCCCCCACGTTTTCTCAAACGTTCTCTGCCCTCCTTTCTTTACCACTCTTATCTCCTTCTATATGTCTACTTTCTTACTCCATCCCCTCCTCTCTCTCTCAGACCCTGAGCAGAGTGTCCACGAGCTCGTCTACGACCTGCGTTCTCAGTGCGATGCCATCCGAGTCACAAAGACGGTCCGGCCATACCGCATGGTCGTCTGCCCTGTCAATGAAAACAACGCTGCGCTGATGGTCAGCGATGGAAGAGCTATGCTGTGGGAGCTCAAAGCCCACACCGCCAAGGCTGCTGCCAATCCTAGGTATACATACACACACACACACAAGTTGCAGGAAGAGGTAATAGATAAAGGTTTGAATACAGGTAACCTAAAGTGACTTCAAACTACATAAAAGTCTGAGCTAAATTTAGTCTAATGTGACTAGTGCAGGTAAGGGGTGCAGGGAGTTAAGCTGTCGTTGATGAGCCCTTCTTCTCTTTTATCGAGCGCTCCCTCACTGCTGTCGAGGAGACGGTTTTCTGTTTTTCTCTCAATGTCTTCCTGTGTGAAGCAAGGAGAGGTCTGTCTGCCTGTGAGTGAACCAAAACCTGAATTTATTTTGGGCAAACAAGAGAAATCTTCAGTGCTTCAGTGAATTGAAGAGAGGTTGGCATGCTGGCGTGTGTTTTGTTACTTTGTGATGAATTGTCTTATCATAGACTTGTTTGGAATTATTTGCTTCAAACATGTAGATGTTTCAAGATAGTGGCAGCTGCTGGTGACGCTTAATTTTAAAGGTCATTGTACAGGTCCAGCAATTTCTTGGTAAAAAGCAACACATTTCAAAATTGTAGTCACACCCAGATTATCACACTGATTAATTCAACCCTAACCCAATCATAATTATACATTTCCAGGAACCTTCCAACTGGTTTCTGTTTAAATTCTTCTCATTATGCCATTTTAATTTCCTAGTAGTTTCTGTCTTAGGTCCGGCTCATACCAAAAGATTATATGTTAATATGAATGATGTACAGATCCTGTCTTAACCCCCCTGAACTGTTCCAGACTCATCGGGGCTAATAAATATCGAACATATTCGATATCTAGAAGTCACAATCTAGATAACTGCAATTGTCATTAAATCAGTACTCTCACCACAGCCAATGAGAACAATATCCCAAAACAGCTGACAGTGTTGCCAGGCAACGTTTAACAGTCCTCATCCTTGAGCCAGACATTAGCTAGTATAGAACACTGTTGAGGGATAATAGCATCATGTTGATTGCATCTCGCCGGATATTCCTGTAGTGTGCGATGTGACATTTCTACAAGTCTTATAGTGTGTATGGGTTTGAGATAAGAGATGAGAACATCTGTGAAGATTCTCCTTATGTGCGTGATGGAAGCTGACTTTGCAGTCTTAGGGTTAGGATTAGGGGTAGTCCTTTAGTGTGAGCCTTACTTCCCCCTCAGCAGGCCACTAAAATGAAGTGAGTTGTTGTAGCTTAATTTCCAACCAGTTTGTGAGGGTCAGTAAATTAAAGCTAATTGTTGACATCTAAAATGAAGTGTTATCTGATGCTCCCTTTTGATTGTTGTTATCCTGGTGATCAGTTTTCAATTTTTAAAGTCAAAACAAATCCATGGCGTGACTGACATGAATTATAATACCAGAAACATCATCTCTACAAGGTGATGTTGTCACGGTGCGCTGAGCACGTATAAACAAATTAAGCTGAGTTATTTAGACGAAAATTTTTCACTCTGCCGTATCTGTTCAATTATAGGTCAAGCCCAGAGTGTATAAAGTCAATCACAGCTTGCAGCAGTAATGAAAATATTTTCTTCACTGAAGAAAATGTTTTTATGTGTTTTTATGGAGCAGCATCTAATCAATACAATGAATTGGTAAACAGGTCATCCTCTACAAATGCTGCTTTCTCCCTCCGATGTAGTAGATTTTGAAAAAGTGGACCACATTCATCACAGGCAAAAGCAATATTACTTTATCAGTCCCCATTCACTTGGTTTCAATAACTGAAGTTAGCCATGATTTAGACCGTATTTAATGAACACTCTCTCTTGTCCTCTCTTGTCTCAGTTCGGGTCTGTCACCGCTCTACTCCCCTGTGTCATTCTGCGGAGCTCCACTGGGTCCAAACCAGAAAAGGATTCAGGATCTCTCCCTCAACAGCATGATCGGTACAGCTTTACACATCACTGATACACCCTCTTGCAAGCATCATTTGTGTTTGTGTCTAAAATGCTACCACATTTGTACTTTTCAAGGAAAAAGGTAGCGCTTGCTGTGTTGGGGGGTGGCGAGGGATACAAAACTTTCATGAACTCGTGACTTTCGCCAGCTGTCTGCACCAAATATCAAGCTTCCACGTTATTATTTCAATGGATGATGACGTTTTCATAGAGACACACGCTTTGTGCATGGAGGGGAGGGGCTGTGTGTGTGAGACGTGTGAGTGTCAGAGAGACGGAGGGAGAGCAGGGAAAAGAAATTGCAGCTGAACGGATACGCTGCATTTTTGAGTAAAACCGAAATGCAATATGTGGCGGTCGGTCTTGATTCTGTTGCGCTCCACCACAAATTAGGCAATGAGTGGGAAAAACTGTACTCAGTGGCTGTGCTATTGTTAGACCTTTTATGCCCTGACATCTATCATTTACATTTTTGTGAGGCGCACTGGAACACACCATGACATCGCTGTTGACCCACATATGCTTTGCCGTATGGAAGCGATGAAGATTTCCAGAGTTTAAGAGTTGCCTCTGAATGCACCATGAGGTCCCTCTTGGTATGTCAAACCCCTGGCACAGCTAGACAGCAGAGGAAAGAACCTTAGATACATATATGGAGATAAGTGACAAAAACACAACAGAGACACTTGACTTTCAGTACAATCTGTCAGTGTGGCCGAGAGTTGTGCGATATTTGCTGTTCGTCGACATCATTAACAATTTTGGTGTGTGAATGTGGTTACATATCTCCGTGTTTGTTTGCATCAGGCTTCCTTGTACCTTTTATTGTACCTCAGTTAGTAGTGTGGGCCTCAGGCATCCCCTCCACTTTCTGCTTTAATGTGTTACTCCTCCTCACACTTCACAGGCCACCGTTACTCCCCAGTCGGTGCTGCTCTGCACGAAGACTCCCACGGGTGCTTGGCCCTTCCTCTCTGTCACTTTTGTCTCTATACAATCTCATCCTTTTGCTTATGATGTGTTTCCATCTCGCTCTCTCTGGTCCCTGCTGATTTGGAACAGAGCTGCCTATCAAAAATTGAATGTGGGTATAGAATAGTAATGAGACGCAGGACTATTTTTATTTATTTATTAGGTTATTTTTTTGGTTTCGTTGTTTTCTTTTTTTTGTTTTGTTTTTTAAACGTTTGTCAGAGTTGAGCTGCCAGTGAGCGGAAGGCCTTGGGGAGATGGGGCAGCAGTAGTTATGCAGGCATAACAGAGGAGGATTTTGCTGCTGTCTATTCACAGACACACACACACACAGATTAGAGCAAACTCCTGCCTGGAGCAACAGCTCTATCTGACAGTTGCTTCCTAAAGCTCTTGTTAAGAGTGAATGTCACTGGCCTGCAGGTTGCTGAAGTTTGATGCTGATTGGCTGACATAAGAAGAGAATCAGTCAGTCAAAGGCAAACTGACTATAGGGCTAGAAAATCATTCGGGTCAAGTGACCACTCAGTTGGTACCTTGAGTAACTGGCACAGATAAAGTACTTAAGTTTCATCTGAGTACAGTGTGTCAATATCTATATTTCGTGATTAAGGAAAAAAAAAAACATTGGTTAGATTTCAAAAATGAGTACTGCATAAAAATGTACTTTTTGTAAATAGTTCTCATACCCTGTGATAAACATTGAGGTGAAGCTCAATTCTGAGGCTGTTAAGTAAACAGTTTTCTTATAAATAATAAATATAGAAACTTATGATCAGTCCACATCAATTATAGGCTTAAATGAAAAAACTCTGTTTAGTCCCACCCACTTTCTGATGAAGCACCACCCACTTCTAGCGTAAGCCCCGGCTGTTGCAGTTATAGAAACAGATAAGCATAATGGTGTATTTGCCTGTGGTGTATATTTTTATTTGCTGTACATGGCAATATAGTGCATATATGGTTTGTTTTTATTGATGTATTGGTTTGTTTGGACTCACATCTTCATCTCATTTTATTACATCTTCAATGAACTGCACCGATGCCTGTTTAGAGAGACATTAAATTTCCAGTGCAAAGAAGGTTATTATGGTGCATGAAATGAAAACCAAATGGATTTTTCAACAAGAGCCAATTATAACTTCAAGGTTGTTGCGCCCTCAGAGAATGTCCTATAGCTATGCAGCAAATACGCAAGAGGAGACAATCGGCCATTTAGAACGTATAAAACGTTGTCATTAACCGTCTGATTGGGACATTGCCATCAAAAACCCATGCCTCAGTAAAGTGAGGGTGTGTTTGGAGCAGGAGTTAAATTCTGTGACTGGCCGGTATTAGAAATCAGCATAGCAGATTTAACTGAATGAAGCATATAGAGAAAACATGGTTCTGTGGCTTAATTGTCTCAGCTCAACTGAATCCCTCAGATTATGAAAGCTGCCCAACTTGAAAAATTGAGGCCACAGGTTTATGACACCAACACTGTTGTTTTTGCTCTCATTTGGCTTCAGCTGCAGTCAGATTTTGTTAGCTTTTCCACTTCAATCAAAGAACAGATTTGGACTCGATCTGTAAAAAAACTGTTATTAAAGAAAATTATTATTATTAAAGAAAATGTATTTGTCAATGAGTGAATATGTGTAGAAAAAAGGAATGCATATTATTTGTTGTCATATGTGTCTTGTACAGACGTTAAAGTCTTGATAATGATAGTGATGACTGCTCTACAAGCAATCCTCTCATAGTCTCTGCAGCCTAGATACAGATTTTTGACCAATCTCATAAGGAGGCCTTCGATCTATCTGTGTTAGCAGACTGTAGAAGTGTATCTGACATATTTTACCTCTTAGTCCTCTGGCTAGAGGGGAAAGACTCTGCATCACTTCAGTTGCTATGTTATTAAACAGATAACCATGTATGGAAGCGCTGTCTCCTGAAACTGTAAGATATAATTTGGACATTGGGGAAGACTTGGGAGGATTATCATGACAAAAGTCAGTGGACAGACGTGATGGTATTTTCTCCTCCAAGATCTTGTTTCAAAAAAGATCTCAACGTAAGCCATCGGTGTCTCTGAATCTTCTTGATCTCTCCTGAATAGTCAACTATGCTGAATTTCCAATTATTTTTATTTTATTGCCAATAAGTAGAGCAGATAACAGTTAGCCAAATTGCTCTCATTGACTTAAAGAGTTACTAAACCCCAGAGGTTTTGCTTAAGTGTCTCTGCCCCCTGCAGCTGCCATCGTCTCCTCCAGCCCCTCACCACCACCACAAGTACTTACATACACACACAATACACACACACACCAATATACTATACATACTGACGCTGGGACTTCCTGGTCCACTGCAATCCGCTCACAGCAGTAGCCAGGTTTCAACCTGTAAAGTGTAGACGCTATGCATATTTATGAGACAATCTGTCGAATTCAAATACTTTGCTCTAAATGTCAAGATATGGACCTGAATCAATCAACAACTTTACGATAACCAGGTACATTGTTTTCAGCTAAATAAAAGTGGTTTTGGTGGTTAGTTACTCCTTAACGAGCACAGCGTCGATTCCCCCGATGCGGTAGATGGCACTATTCATACTGTTGGCTGAAAAAAATCCATACCCTGCATCTCTAGTCTATAATATGAGGACATAGGTGCCACAGAACTTGCACCTGCACAAAATTAGGACACACGTGTCTGTCTCATATATATGCAGCCTCATCTGGAGCTGTGGAAGGAGCTATGTTGCTGTTCAATAGTTGATGTTGTTGTTGTCGGCACATTGGGTAGCTTCAGTTGGTAGTTTATTAGTTTGTGTCTCACATTTGAATTCCTTTGCTTGTGTTTAAGTTTGTCTGTTGTCTTTGTTTATAACTCACAATCTAATCATTGAAATGCTGTGACCTGTTCCTAATGCACATTTTTCATGCAAGTGAATCACTGGCAGGGGCACATTCACTGCTGCCAGCAGTTTTAATGAAATATCCAAGCGGATGGTTGCTTGAAAGTAGCTATCTAAATCCTGTCCAAACCTTTCTCCCCAAACATTTAAAGACTGAAAATTCTCTCTTCATAGATACTCTGTCAAACATGGTAAAAGTTATGGGGAGCCATTAAAGTAAAATTGTGGTGCAGGCTTTATTTTGAGCTGCCAAAAAAATATCATCTAAATTGGATCTGCTTGACTAATTTTAATAAACAGCTAAATTTTACATTGGGCACAGTTATATCAACACTTTCACTTCATTAAAGGAATGGGGGGAAAAACAACCTCATGGAATGTTCCGAATTGGAGCCTCAATCGGTTTAATTGTTTCTTTGTACGGTAGTAAGCAGATGTCGAGTTGAAATGTTGATTTACTGCAGATTGTATGCGCTGTGTGAAGATGATGGCACTCCTCACTCTGCTTCCTCAGATCACAAACAATAGAAAGAACAAAATTCAATAGACACTTCTTCTGCTGTTAAAAAAAACTATATTTACTGTTAGTGTTTAGTGTTAGTGTTTATTGATTGCTCCACTAATTAAGTGGATAATGTTGTGGTTTCATCTGTAGGTCAGACCTTGATTCCAGGTGAGGCTCCTCCACCATCCTCCAACCAGCAAGAGGTCCAGTTGAAGTTCCTGCTGACTGGCCTGCTGTCTGGACTGCCGCTGCCGCCGTTTGCTATCCGCATGTGTCCACCTCTTACCACCAAAAACATCAACCACTACCAACCCCTGCTGGCTGTAGGTGGGTAATAATGCAGCACTGACACACACACACACACACACACATGCAGGGGCTTGCAAAAGTCTGAGAAGAGTAGGGAAAGGATTGGGATTTCAAAAAACTAAAAAAAAGCATTTTTTCTCCCACATGTTGTTTTGTTTCACTGTGATTTCACACTCTTTCCGATTAATACCAGTTCAAGCCAGAAAATCAATAATAAATGAACTGCTCTTGTGTTGTTGTGACTTTTCTCTGTCATAGAAAACATTAGTAAATGTTTCATGAACACTGTTTGCTGCAGCTTATTTAGAATAATGGTTATTATATCTAAAGATTGCAGAGTGGATTGCAAATGTGAAATCTGAATTTGTCTGCAGTTCCAGACAATTATTGTTGAACAAGGACAACTTGCAATCGTTCTAGTTTCAGTAGATATGATGTGTTCTATCAGTTCCATTTGGTCCTCAGCCCATGGGAAAAGTAAAAAAACTGAATAAGCTACTTTTAAAAATATTTCAACTGTCAATACTAGTGGCCAGACCTTGTTCTAACTGTGTGGTATAGTTCTGTCATCTGTCATGGGTATACAGTATCTGTTTTTTTAAGGCTGTAGTTGTCCAAATGAACCCTTTCTCAGTCACTATCATTCATCATGTCTTCACTGTAACGACTACAGATTTGAGTGTTGAGAAGAAAAAGCGTGTCCAGTTTGATTGATGAAATGTTGCTGCCCAGTGATGACAGCACAAAACATCCAGTAAGACAGGAGGGCATAGGGCTGAATGATTATGCAGCTGCAGCAACACATTTTAATTGCTTGCACATCCAGACCCCTTTTATCAGCGTGCCTTTGTGGTTTGGGTCCAAAAAATAAGACATAATAATAAGCACCGATGATAACTAGCAGCAGAGCAAGACCTCATACACTGTTTCATCTCAAAACAGGAAATTAACAGCGACTGATATGAAGCATTAAATCAAGCAGGTGTTTACTTCAGAACAGCAACACATTTATCACATACGTTCATTCATTTGCTCTGCCTGAGGTATCTGTCAGTGTAAATTTATCTGTTCAAAACATCCGCATCAGCAATTCCCAGTTTTACTTGAAGAAGGTTAAATTCAAATTTAGCTTTAAACGTTGTCTGGCTCTTTGTAGTCAACCTAAAGTGAACTACTTCCGAGTTGCAAAATGTTCTTGGATTTGCTGACACTTTTGCTGAACCCTCCTGACACTTTGGGAATCATCATCTTTGAATTAAAAAGGCTATGTCTGAATATTCAAATCATTGCTGTGAATTTGACTCATTGGGGCACAAACTGAGCAAGTAGCAGTCCACCAAGTCTGACTATGCAGTCTCAGCAAATGATGCAGAAGGCATAGAGTTAAACTGAAATATCAGCCTCGATTATTACTCCCCCGGGACAGCTGCTAGGAGGGAGAGAGAGAGAGAGAGAGGGAGAGAGGGAGAGGCAGCAAAAGTTTGGATTTATTTGTTTTAGATCAGCATAGCAATTTTCTTCAAAAGCATTTCTCTTATCTTCCCCACAGTAATGATGTATACCGTTATGAAAGTCTCAATTTAAATTGGAAATTAAGAGCAGAATCACGTGTTTAATGTGACTCTGTTTTTGCACATCTGCTGCTTTGTGTGTGTGTGTGTGTGTGTGTGTGTGTGTGTGTGTGTGTGTGTGTGTGTGTGTGTGTGTGTGTGTGTGTGTGTGTGTGTGTGTGTGTGTGTGTGTGTGTGTGTGTGTGTGTGTGTGTGTGTGTGTGTGTGTGTGTGTGTGCGCGCGCACTCCTGGCTGTGCACCAAATTCCATTTAGGGCCCAGGCGTGCTGCTGTTCTCTCCCCAACGTGGCAAACCTTCAGTTTAGTTGTCAGGCTGAAAAATAGGCTACACTCAGTCCCCTGACATAGCCCACATAAATTAATCATACCTCAAAGACACATTGCCTCCCTCAGACCCACAGACAGGCAGATGAATAATAACACCTTCAACCTACATGACTTACAACCATTTTCACCCGCTCTCTTTGTCTCTCTGATATGTACATCACGTCCACAATGGTGGGGCACAGAGATCTCTTAAGTTCACGGCACATTATTACTTAATGACTGCAATAGTTCTAAAAGGCCGAAAGGGACTACCACTGATGTTCTCCATCTGTTACTTACTTTATCTTGGGTATGTTTTTTCAGAGTGGAAGGGCATCGCTACCAAAAGTACTACCAACACCAGTCTCCCAAATGCAGCAATCTCAGAGTCACTTTTCAGCCAGAGACCTCTAATCTTTTTTCACTTAGTTTGTGAATTCTGGAGGGGATGCAGTAAGAGCCGATCCCACCACAGATGGTGTGGGGTTGACTCGGCACAGCTGGTTCCCAGCGGCGTTCTGAATCTAAAACTAGAATAAGGCGAGTTGTCTCTGTACACCATTTGTCTGGTCCCTATAGTTATATTGCAGAGTCAAGTAGTTAAACGGTCTCTAGCTGCGAAAATTATTGAAATATGCCTTTTGTTCCACTTTCCCCTGAACTGGCTTGTGAATAGTAAGTTTGGGGGACTAGATAATTACATTGGGGATTTAGATGGAGGACATTTCTCTATGGAAAGGTGGAGGCAATATCCAAGGTGATTCAAAAGTTGACATATGTTTAATTAAAATGGTATCTTGAGGCAAGTATATTTCATTTATAGCCAGTCTCTTAGATTAGCACAGCTAGTCAAGTCAAGTAGATTTTAATTATATAGCCCAAAATCACAAATCACACTGCCTCAGTTGGCTTTACAGTGTGCACAGTGTACAACTTTTTCGTTAGACCCTCGATTCAAGTAAGAGAAAATAAATCCCTTATAGCAGGGAAAAAAATAGAAAAAGCAGGAAGAGCCACGGAAGAAGGATGGGCAGTCAATACAGATTACACTGACAAAATATGATATAAGTAGATTAAGAATGAAGAATGTGGAGCCATGAGGATGACTGAGCTGGCGGGCCACATGAGGACAGGTTACACACGATCATCAGCAATGAATGAATATGCATACAGATTTTGAGTTAAAGATGTAAAAATTACAGATTTAAGAAGATTGTCGAACAGGTGTGAGCAATGATCCATAACTGGCATGCAAGTGCTGTTCATACTGAATCTGTTAAATATGCAATCAGCTGTTCACTGGATATCAAATTGGAAAATGTGCAATATTAAGATATCTCTTCTCTTGAAAGCAAATACAATATAGCCAACGGCAAGTAGAGATGGAGTGTTTTTTGGCCGGAAACTTTCAGCTCCATGGCACTTGCCCTCCAGCCAGCTGCCAACTTATTTGGTGCTTTTGAAGTAAAAGGAGACAGTATTGTTGAGATTACTCCTCATTTCAACTTCTTGAATCATCATGTATATCGACCACGTCGTGTTTTTTACCACAAGGATCAGAAACCAATAGGGAACAATGTGATCAGCTGACGTTGTCACTGCTGCTCACTCATATCGGATGCAGTTAGGCAACCTGCAGAAAGAGCGATTCCTAGACAGTTGATGGTAAAGCAGAGAGGGGTAAATAGACAGAGAAGAAAGAGGAGGGAGAGAGACGTACACAGCTTGCAGCTTGAGGGAAGCAGAGACAACATCAGAAGTCAGAGGCATGCAGTATTTATAAGAAGTTGTATTTTCGTCAGCAGGACAAACGTGAACTATAGGGGGAACTGATTCAAAAGACTGCAACCAACCCACCAAAAAGGTAATAATAAAAGTTGCAAGGGCTGAGCTAATCGAAGAATAAGGATTGATTAAAAGTAAAGGCAAGGAAATTAGTTTAAAGTCTGGGTGTAAAGGCCTCAGTAGAGTCAGATTGTCAGATGTCAGGAGGGAGTCTGAGCTACAGGAGTGGGGCATGATAGGAAAAGGCCCTGCAGCCAGCTGACTTCATTTACACTCTGGGGACAGGCAAGAATCCTGTATTCTAAGAGCGTAATGCAAGAGGTGGGATATAAGGTCAGACAGGTATGAAGTCTGTTTAGAATTTTGAAAGTCACCAGAATCACCTGAAAGTCTGATCTGATGTGAATTAGAAGCCAATGAGATAATCTAAAACTGGTGTGATATGATTCAATTGGTACCGTGGATAGGAACAATACATTAAATTACATAAAGATAGCAGTACAAAAAGTGCAAAAAGGTAGAGGTTGGCCTCACTGTCATGCTTTATAAATTGAAAACATTCTTCAGTAAAGATGTCGAGATTGGTGCTGCGACAAGGTGTTCTGGCAGGTGTTGGCATCTGTCACCTCTCCTGTTTACCATGAGCCAGAGAATACACCTGATCACTAAATCCAGAGCGATCTGTGGATGAGTCCTTGGCAGATACAGCTCAGTCTCTTTCTTGGCCTCTGTTGCAGTCTGCATTAGCTGAGTCATAAGGGGGACTCGTTGAGTCTCAGTGATGCGACACCAGTGAGAGGAAGTGCCAAGGGAAACCAAGTTTTTTCACCTTGCACTAGATGCAAATAAAGCAAAAGATGAGCTCGCTGCTGATGGCTCGAAAGCACTCAAGGATGAAATTGCCATCCACAGTTCATTACAGTGAGACAGAAGGCAGGGATTCCTGCCTCTGTTTGTGCCATTTCCATTTCTTACTTTTCCCCTCTGCCAGTCTTTCTTGGTCTTTGCTTTTAAAGGAAGGGCTGCAAAAGCTGTGCAGCCGACCTCACTACCCAGAAGCAAGGCTTCCTGGTGTCCTGTCTAAAAAGCTGTAATCTGCGTGAGACTTGACAGCTCCATTACAGATAGGTCCCAGGCCCAGAGCCTTCCTTTTCAGTGACATGTACACAAACACTGAGAAGCTGACATCCATTTCTAATCCATTTGATGGTGGCGTGCCTAATTCATATATCTGTGCTTGCCCGACAGCTATTCTTTGCTGCATTGTTTAGATCTTCAAAGTGAAACTGCATTAAGAGTAGAATAAACTATCACCACAGCAAAAACATAGATGTGTCAGTTGCATAATGTGAGAAATAAACATTCATGTCCTGATATGAAGGCAGCCACTGAGGCATGCGCCTCCGAAAAGCAAAACAATTATCAGATGGCCTGATTCTCATTCTCAGCTCCAGCGGTCTGTCAAAAAGAATATAAATTGGGTTTTCAGTCCTGAAAAGCATCTCCTCAAAGAGTTCACCTCATGTTCTCCCCTCCTACAGTTATTTGGAGAGTTGGGTTCATCGGAGGACAGTCCAGCTCAGTCATCAGCTGCACTTAGTGTTGGAACATATTCTGGATTCCTATCAAATTTAACTTTAATGTACCAAATGATCCAAGTAAAAGATTCCATTTATTTAGAGAAGGATTGCTGCTTCTTTAAAAAGCAATTTATCAAGACAATTAATCAATTAATCAGGGACTATGAGATGAAATCAGACTGCATGTGTGGGAAATATGCAAAACTCATGTTATTAGTTTCAGAAGTGTTTTACTATCATTGAGTGAGTACTACAGACATACAAAACAACAGAGCCTTAAGTGGTTGAATTTTGAATAGATAATAGAGACAATCAAATAATCCTGTGCCGTGGAAGATTAGCCATGTTTCAAGCCTGTCTTTCAAGCATGTTTGTTAAAGTATGTTGCTGGTGTTGACCAAACTTAAAGGGCTACTGTAACATTTTAGGAAACTGGAAAGTTAGAAACACTTTGGTGAGAGGTAGGTGAGAAGATTGAATCCAATCTCATTTCTAAACAGCAAGTGTGAATTTACACCCAAGGGTCAGTAAGCTTAGCTCAGCGTAAAAGACTGGAAACAGACTCAAAATTCATCTACTGGCATCTCTTAGATTAACTAATACATTTCTTACACAGGCAGTGACTTCCTTCAACCCTGCAGTTAACCCAAAGAAACTCTTGATGTGCCAAACCTTGAATAATTCCAACTTAAAACTCCCTGTAAAACAGATACTTGACATTTTTACATTTAAAAGTATAATTTGTAAGAATTCTGGATTTAGATTTCTAAAAATGACTTGACCTTCGTTACATTTTGTCACACTGTGATCTTACATTATCCAAAATATTTCCAACAGTGTTCACACCTAGAGAAATCCACAAGTTTACTCAAGCTAAAAGCTAAATTCAAGATAACTAAAACTTTGAAACAGAACTTCATCTGAACATTTGCGCCTGAGTCACATCAGAGAGATTTTGATCAGCCGTGGTAATTGTTTAATGGTCTATACATCAACAGTGAAATGAGGGCAGGAACATTTGTGTTTGTTTGCATTACTCGTGCAGTGGTTATCTACCCCAACAGCAGTCGACATTACAGAACATAAACACCTGAAAACAAAGGTCAGCTGCTGCAGTCAGGTTGATAAGCAGAAGTGAAGATGAAATAGAAAATGAGAAGTAAATGCATTGTTAAGCTTGCTTTGTAATGAAGCAGATTTGGCTGACTGAAAACAGTAGAAAAATAAAAAAATAAAAAAAAACTTAACGCAAGTTAAAGCATCAAAGTGACGGGTTACTATTTTGTTTTCATCATGGAAAAAGGTGGGACAAGTGAACAACAGACAACACTGAGCAGCATCCACAATGCCAACCATAAACTGGATATTTTTGATCTGTCTGTCTGAAGACAAACTAACGTAAAGGTGGCTTTTGATTGTTATGTCCTGTGTTGTGCACCAAGAGGCCAATTTCTGTTTGCTGTCGTAATGAAAGTGTCTGTCCCAGAATGAAAATCAAGTCTTTTCAGCAATTTTCATCTCTCGCCTCACTGGGCCATATGGAGGGGCAGGATCTTGATTAAAGTAAACAAACCTTGGCTGTGAGGTGACTCGGGGATCCGTTTATCTCCATCCACCCACTTCCTGATTGCCCGACTTCCTGCTGAAACATCCTACGGTTTCACCCTACATGCCATCTATCAGCTACACGGGGAGCAGTAGGGGAACATACACACACACACACACAAACAGATGCTGATGTGGCACTGCCTATCGCCACCTCCAGATGTTGTGTCAGCATGTGGTTGTCCTGCTGAAGCCCAGTGCAGACTGAGCAGTCATTTCCAAAGGGACTGGGCACAGCAGCTCAGCTCCATCACACACTTGAATAATTGTAGAACTAAATGTGCTCCTGCACCTGTCCATGTTCACCACAAAAATAAAATAAAATCGTCCAATCTTTGTTAAACACTCTCCAAACATTACGAGAATGGACTTTTGATTTGCTTTCACATCAGCTGCAGAGTTTTATGTTTATTCTGCCATCCTCTGGAATTGAGTAATTATTTTAATTGCTGTGTCTTTCAGCTTTGTTGCTGAGGGTATAACCTCAATTGTTCTGTGCCTTTTACAACTGCCTGTTTTTCCCCATCAATGCAGAATCAGCCCATGGCGTTCTATAAAATCATGTATAGGCTGTTTTGATCATCTCATGCAAATATAGTAGAAACTAGTATATAAGATGTTGGCCTGGATTCAAAGCTGAAAATGTAGGGAATGTCCTTTTTTCTTTTTTTGTTGAAATATAAAAGTAGAAATTAGAAACAATGCCCTTATATAGAAATAGAAATATTCCGATTTCTTTATATGTCAGCCCAAGCACCTGTGATAAAGATATGTAAGGCCAACACATTTACAGTTTAATAATAAAATTTCATCACTCCACTGAAATGTTAAACTTTTCTGTGTATTTTAAACCATCCCAAGCATCCCAAAACAAAGCGTTTCAGGAGGAAATGTCAATATATTCATCTGACATTGGGAATGCCTCGATTACCAGCGTAACATTGGAACCGACTAATATTTGCCTTGTTGACTGACACTGGCCTAGCAATGTATTAGATGGCATTCACTTTCGTTTATCAGCCAAATTGTTATTAACATCAGTATCAGCCAAGATCAATGTGTCACAACTTAGTAAGTTGATTTTAAGAGTGAGAAACTTTCCCTAAATGGTAGACATCAAAAATAACTTTTAACTTGATATTTGTCTCTATTACAGTGTGAACAAATGTTGGAAAAATACCACTTTGTCTTTGGCAAACCGCCTCAGAGTTTCTGATATCAGTGTCAAATGTCACCTGCAGTATTTAATCGTGTGGAGTTTGGGGAAGGATGCAGTTGTTTTGCTATTTTCCCAGCAGCATATGAAAGAGTGCTGTGAGTTGAGTGACACATGGTTTGATGTGCTGCCTATATCCACATCCACTGCTGTGACAGGGAACACACAGGGGTGTCACGCTGACACACTGTCTCTCTGATCCTGCTGGAGGGTAGATGCTGATAAGATAAGTGACAATATCACTTGTGACCTCTCTGTTTAAGTCTGTCTCTAACATTTCCTCTGTCTCCTCTTCTCAGGCACCAGTAACGGCTCTGTACTGGTCTATAACCTTACCAGTGGTCTTCTGCACAAAGAACTCAGTGTCCACTCTTGTGAAGTCAGGTAAGATGTTTGTGTCTGTGTGCTGGACATTGTAAAACAAGGCAGAGTATTTCCAGGCTCAGCAGTTCAGTTGCCACTGGTGCATTCATTGTGTAAAATAGCTGTGAAATGACACGTTAGATGATCCCCAGTGGCTGGTCAGTCAGCTGGAGTTGGATTGATTATCTGTTGATTGTTTTCAGGCTCATTAGAATTATCGAGGCAATTGGCAATCAGATAATTGGAGTGCTATGTCAGCTCTTGTGAGGTGGAGAGAATGAATTATTCAGCTATGCTTTATGGGAGTATCTGCGTATGTTTTAAGAGTGCTTTAGCTGAGAATGGCACTCTTGGCTTCAAGTAAGAAAGACTGCAACGAGCAAAATCAAAGATCTGGGTTTTTCACCACATTTTATTCTTAACATCGAGGTGGTAGAACTTGCATTGCTATTGCTGGCAAATGAAAAAATGAAATCCATAAATAAATTATCAGGTATGTACAGTGGGGAAGGTGACAGAAACATCCTGGCACTGCAAACTATGTGATCAAGCCATAGCTTATCTAAAAAAAAACACCACACAGTCTCCAGGAGCTGACACAAATACTGCAGAGCGGCTTTGGTGCGTTTATTCCAACAAGTAACTGAATTGTGAGTTTGTTTCCTGAAGTGTGGGTGAACGCAGGGGGAGCTCAGATTTGCTCGAAAAAATGGGACCAGCTTCGTGTACCGTGCAAATCAATTCATCACGACAAGCCAGTAAATGGTCTTACAAGGCCTATATTTACTCTGTATGTGCGGTGTGTTTGTGGTAGACAGAAGGCGACGGCGTGTAAGATTAGTGGTGCGGATGTTACATATCTACCCATAGCAGCTGATGTAACTTTTATACAGTCAGTGTAGCAGTGTATTTGTGCATTACACAGTCACAAATATGCCGTCTGCCAATTTGCAAGACATTTTAAAGTTAAGTCAAGTCAAATTATACCACCCAATAAGACAAATCACAATTTCTCTAAGAGGGCCTTACATTATTAACAGTATACAACACCCTCTATCCTCGGACCCTCAATTTGAATATGGAAAAACCAAAACACCCCTATAGGAACAGGAGAAATGGTATCCCTCTTTCAGGGTAGACAGATGCAGTAGATGTTGTGTGTGGAATAAACCAACAAAGGGACTCTTTGTGCATGTAGATTGCAAAAAGTGCACAATATGGTAAAATATGTAAATCACTTGTTAATGACCTCCACAAAAAGACAAAAGCAGAAACACAGTTTGTACTTCATGCTACTGTCTCACAGTGGACGTTTCAACTTGTTATAGCCGGAAAAACGCAGATGTTACAAATAGCATTAACGAGTGCATGGGAATTATTACTCCCTGTATAGTTGGCTAGAAGTATCCCACAATGCATCGAGAAAAGTAGTGTGCAACCGATGGTCACTAATGTAGCATTACATATCATCATGCGTTGCACGGGAGGGGAAAACAAAAGACCTGGGTGCTGTCCAAAAGTGTTTTTTCTTTTCACCTCACTATATAGTACACTATGTAGAAGAACCTAGGCAGTGCGTGGGGAGTGGTGAACCAAAATGTCTAGGAAAAAGGTCTGTTGTATTTTGGGTGAAATATGAAGATGAAGATCACTTTCCATTGTCACTTGGAATGAATAACTCATTTTTTATGTTAGAAATGGAGCCAAACGTTCAGGCTTCTTTTAAACTCAAAGGATGACATAATTCCCTCAAGTTTAAGTAGCTAATTAATGATCCTGTCAATAACACATCAAAGGGGCCACTCACAGGAGGGAAGTATTCTATATTAAGAAGCTTCTTCCTCCTGTTCAAACCAGGAATGAAAAAGCAAATTACATCTGTGTCTGTATATCGACTGAGAAAGTGATTTTGTTTATTCTACTCGCATACTTCTACAAAATGGATTCACTTTTTAATCATATTCCTTTTAAAGCAGACTGCTTAATGTTTTTTTTGTAGAGGATTCCTTACTTTTGGTATAGTTGTACTCTTTGAATCCATCTGCAATCCGTGGTAACCGTACCTACACATGAGATCTGTTTTGTGTTTCACCATGGACGGCACTCTCCATTTTTTCCAACAGTAAGAAAACAACATTAGTGAATGGTCTTAACTTTTGAGAAGAAAAAGAGAAAACAGGATGGCATGGAGTGGTTCTTTTGGTATCATATGCAGCTTTTCATAATGTAAAGGCACAAATAACCATTTTTATGTTTAACAAACTCAACTGAACCAGACTGCTTACCACTTATTTGCCTTAAGTAACATCACATATCAAGTTGCATGTTTGCAACAGAACTGCATTTAGTATTTATGAATATTCTAATATATCACATTTTTTGTTGGTCATTAACTTGATATGGACGCAATAAATGCTTCCTTAGATCGAGCTTTGTTTCAGTGCAGTTTTGTGACACTTTAACTCTGTTGTCCTGCTGTGCTTCCTCAGAATATATTGCTTAATTACTGTCTTTGTGCCAGGCCACACTAAAAGTGGATGATTTCAGAACGCTGCACCACCTTCGGAGCACCCCACAATGCAACAGCCAAACACCAACAAAGAGCAGGCTGTGCTTCATTAGTTAGTATTCTCTAATGAGCAGCAGAACTATTTCACCAGGATTAATTAAGCACGAGATTGAATCAATTAATGCTGTTAAGAGATTGATTGGGAGCTAACACCATCCGTTCAAGCAGAGCCATTCTTTCTTTAATGAGAGAAGTTGGTGTCCACACATGCAAAACTCCAACAAACTTTAATGAGATGTAACGTAAGCACAAGTTACTGAAATATCCGTAGCCCCCTCTGCCTGTCAAACGGATGAAAGTGAGGGAATAGCGGGGGTTTTGCTCTGCCTGCTTTCTTTCTGCAGCCTGTTTGTCACCGCGAATTTGCTCAACGGTCCTGATACTCAACAGCTGTCTATTCATTAGCGGTGTAGATTGCAAGTTTCATCTTGATACAATATTATATCAATTCTTTGGATGACGATACGATATTTGCCGATATCACAGACCCTGCCATGATACGATTTCAATTTGATTCGATGAAGGGGCCTGTGATCAATATGAGATGATATCATATGCCCATTTAATGCAATCAACTCACAAAAAGCAACTAAAATATGATTTGACACTTTTATTACTGAACTCTTGAGTGGAAGGTTAGTGGTTCCAGACATTTAATTGGAAATTAGTCAATTCTAATTAAAAAAAAAACCTTTTTAAAATGGAGTCGGTCATGGATGGAAATGGTGACACAGAAATTCCATGTAAATTTCAAATTAAAGGTGTATCTTAATGATGGCAGCAATATGAATAGATGCTATTGTAGTAGAGCACAAAAGACAAACATGAAAAAAAATACATTAACAACACAGTCATACAATAGCCATTCAACCACACATTCATTTCAGAGCAGAGCCATCAGATCAGGGCTTTGTCTTGAAAACACCTCCATCTGGTCTTCTCTCCTCCTGCACAGACACATGTGGAGCGCTGCTGCGCTGTTTATTTTAAAATCTGAGCATTTTCTGTGGTGGTGAGAGCAGAGGTGCTTTATAGAAATGAGCTGAGAATCCCTTGCCCCAACGCAGCCGGGCCAAAGGAGGCCTGGCTGCTTAGCATCTCATTTACATTTACTGGGGAAATCGACTAATTAATCATGTGGCTATTTACCATCTCATTACAGCTGAGTTTGTGCTCCCCGAACTGGGCCTGCTTCTAAAATATATTTATATCTGGCTTCATTTCATGTGCACGTTTTCACTGTTTCTTAATGGATTTGTAGAAGTTTGAGGTGTCTCATTTACATTACTTCTTAGCAGCTGAATACTTTACAGCTACTCTGCAAGTATCAGATAGAAATGTTATAAATTGAACTAAAAACTGTGGTTTGTGCTCGTTTCACAGGGGGATTGAATGGGTGAGTCTCACCAGTTTCCTCTCCTTTGCCACTTCTTCTCCAAACAACATGGGCCTGGTGCGAAATGAGCTGCAGCATGTCGACCTTCCTACTGGTGAGCCTGCACTCACACACACATACACACACACACATTATCTGTACCTGAGGGCTACCAGGACTTATACATTGGCCTCTGTTCTCAAGGTTTCTGTTTTGCTCAGGGTTCCTGGAGCCTTAAAAAACAAAGAAAATAGATGTTTCAGTCTCTCTTTTTTCTCTTTTAGTGTCTCTGTAGTTTTGAAGAGACTCTTCTGGTCCTCCTCCAGGGGATACTTACACTCTCTTCCAAATTAGGTCCAAACTAAACAGTGTTAAGGTAGAGCCAAGGGGTGGCTGGCTCGGAAAATTAGATCCCATCGCGCCTTCCTGCAGTGCGACTTATATCCCTGCCTGAGTTAACTGACGGGTCTATAGAATAACTGCACCGGCAGTGACCATTGTGTGCTTCTTCCTCCTCCAGGGGCTGGAGAGTCTACAGAGCTACATTTTCAAGAACGTTGAAAAGTAGTAAGTGGTCAGGAGGAGATATTTAAAGGTTTCAGTGGAGCTTTTCTTTTAGCAAATGAAAATGAGATTTACATGAAAATATCTCCTTGAGAACAATATTTTGGCAATCTTTGATATGAATTATTAATGAGGAATTTTCATTTTTACAAGTTGTGCCTGTTTTTGTCATGTAGGTCTGTTTCATATGTTTTAAACTTGATGTCCTCTGCTTTAGAAATTCGCTAAAAACTTACGGTCACTATAATGGTTGTGTTTGAAAGACTTTTCCTCATTTCCTCCTCCTCCTCAATTCATTCCAGACAATATAGAGGGTAGTTCCCTTTTTAAACGACTCCTTCTTAAGCACCAGAGTCATCAAAGTTAACAGTCCACAGCATTAGCTTTGGTTACAGTCCCTCACACTTCCCAGCACATATACTTAACAGTTTTTTCTTGCAAGTTCAAGTGACAAGAAATCCTCAAAGGTGTCCTTGACTGGAAATATAGCTCCTGGGGATCTCACTGTCATACATCTCTGAAGCACACCCAACTGTGTGTGTGTTTGTTTGCCACGGTCGCAGCATTTTGGGAAATACGCTTTTTTTATTTGCTGTCTTACCAAGAGCTAGATGGAAAAGATCAATATCAATTTAATCTGTGTGTATTCAGTACAGAGATACAATAGTCCTGGGACGTGTTTAGCCTAGCATAGCGCCGAGATGACAAGAGAAGAAAAGGGAAACGGCTCACTAAGCTACATCAGAGCAGAAGAATACGTCTCTCAACATCTCTCAAGATGTATTTCTTTAGAGGTGTTAATACTAAACATGTAACAAAACAAACAAGACATTATGATTAAATGATAACTCAATTCTTAACAACTTCAGTGATTACTTTCTTTTCCCTATTTCTTTCTTTCTTCTTTTATTTTATGTTAAATAATGGTAAATGATAATCATACCATCCAGCATTGCAGTTGCTGCCAGACTAACATCCTGGACCAGATTCAGGAAGACAGTAGGCAGATCTGAACAATTTTGTTTCTGTTGTTTTTTTATTCAGGAAAAGTCAGCATACTATTTGCATAACAAGTCCTCAAATAGAGCAGCAGAACAAGTTTTGTATTCGAAAGCATACTATGCAGGATTTGTCGGTTGCTGTTTGTTAACACATCATTCAGAGGTGCAATAAGCGATTCTGGAGAAACATGGTTTATTGAGTAGTTTTTTACCAGGTCATCTCAAAACAGCACTTTGGGTTGGAACGCAAAGTGTCGGTATTTGTCGATCTCGACATGACACTCAACAATTAACCATCTTTCTACTGAATCGCGGAAAATACAGACTCTGCCACACACTTCCTTTGGGGCATCACAGATGATTGAGCGGGATCGTTCTTCTGGACATTGTTTTATAGGAAAATCCTGTAGAAAAAATCTTTTAAGGATTCTGCACTGCGCCTGTAGGACTAATTCACCAAGAGAACAGCTGTGGCCTTTACAGCTTGAGCACTTCCTGATAAGATTTTGAGACCCTTGGATGAAAATCATCTTCCCTCGCTCGCTTTACTCAGTTGTGGTAATACCTGGTTTCTGTAGCAGTGAGAGCAGATGGGTGTATTTTTTTGTCGTTTAGTGTCCTGCAGTGACTGTGGAAAGTTAGTGTTGAGAAGTTGGAGTTGACTCAGTTTGCTTTGCTTCACACAGAGTATAAATATTTATTATGTGTATAGATGATAATTACATGTAATTACATTATCGTTTATTATGCATCATGGCAGGTGTCGTCTGCGCAGCACTTTGAGGTGTCTCTCCACTGATCAACATTATCTGTGTGTTTCCGTGATTGTGCGTTTGACACATGTCGTTAGAGCCTGCAGGCTGATCATCTGCAGGGTGAGAAACCATCATTGACACTTGGCAATCATGCGACCCCCTCCTGCTGAGTATAGCTGAGAAAACAAAAGTGGAAATTCTGAAGAAGGCTTCATTAGGCTCCAGTGCACCACAGGTCTCCAAAGTTTCTCCTACGCCATATGCTTTGTAATTTCGTCTCCTCTGGTGTACAGATACACCTCAGTCTCAACACAACTGTTGGAAGCCAGACCCCCCCCAAACCCTCACAGGCACCTCTATGACTTTTACATTTTAAACAGGCCAGCTTTCCTAAGTGTCCTCTGCAAAATCAGATCAGCACTTCCTTTGGCAAATGTGATAGCACACAGCTGAAGGGCATTCTTGTTTTGTTTAAAAGGGCACCTTGATGCTCTGAATAATGTCTGCTTCACTAAAAAAAAGTTGTGAATGAAAAGCAGGGATCAGCGCAGGTGGTGAGAAGAAGTTGTCGGCAGTCTGCTCATCCCACTCTGGCGAAACAGATGAAACCAAGACACCCTAGCGCTAAAATGAAATGAGATGAATCACTCTCTTCACAGGTGCAAGGAAAGACACCGTCTTCTGCCTCCCATCATCGCCTCATCTCCCTCACACTCACATTGTCTCTCTCACGCTCTCTCTCTCCATGTCTTTTGTGTCTTTCAGGCAGATGCTTTGCGTTCAGAGGCGAGCGAGGCAACGATGAGCCACCCATTGAGATGATTAAAGTGTCGCATCTCAAGTGAGTTTTTCCAAAACCATATACCACAAACATCACACAGATGCATGCACTTGAACTATACATTTACATATACACCATTTCACACCCACGCATGTCCTCACCTCATCCGCCTGGAGCCATCTCACCTTTATTTCTCTCTGTCTCCAACCGTCATTGGTGTTGTAATAGCCAGACTTGAATACCAGTGACAGTCTGCACAAAGACCTAGAGAGATCTGACCTAGATCAGTTTTTTATTCAAGCATTTATCGTCATCACCATCTTTTAATTAGACTGTGATATTCAGATCGTTAAAAGAGCGTGCATTTATAACCATCCCACATTTTTTTGCTAAACAATACACAAAGTTATCAGATTGCAGCTGTCTTTTGTATAAGCAATTGCTCTCAATGTGTTTCACATTGTAAGAGCCCCATGTTTTTCTAAGCCATCTTGTGGATTCTTAGCCTTGTTTATACATGTGGAATATGAATAGGTGGTTAATGTTTTATACTTGAAACTGAAGCCTTGGGTAACTGAAGATACACTCGCAATTTGGCACTATTGCTTATTGCAACAAGTGTCGCCTTCTCTAGAGTGGAATAAGTCTCAGCCACTCTGTATGTGTGTCTCTGTATTGTGATGATGCAATGAGATTTGTTTGTAGTAAGCACCTACATTACATCTAACAAATTCTTACCGACCTGGGATTGTATGTACGACAACAAATCACCAAATGTGCCGAATGGCACACAATTCCAATTTCTACATAATGTTGCTTTAATGTAAATATTGCTGTGTTAAGGACATTATCAATTGAGCTATTGTTACAATAGCTGAGCATTTTGACTGAATTTTAAAAAGTAATTTTAGCAGTTGCGCATTAAGCATTTGTCCAGAAGTGAGTTGGGGCCACACTGACTGCTATTAGCAAAAGACGAAGGGGAAGAGAGCCCACCCCTACTGACGTTACTGCTCAGTGGTGCATTAAACAAAAAAACCCTGATTTCTTGGATAGCCGGATCTTGCGCATTATGTGGCCCATAGAGTCTGCATACTAGAGGATTCTGCTGACTGGGCCTGCTACCTTTTTTAATTTTTTTTAATTCCTAACCAAATTTTACCAGACCGATTGTCTCAAATTATGATTTGAGTCATCAAACTGGTAATTTCACAGGGGTTGTGATGCTCAAAAGAATTACACATGTGACACTTGCAATGTAAGCCCTTGAGAAAAAGTATTTTTGGGCCTCAGAGCATCACCTGACATTGTAATTACACAGTCAGGCCACTCTGAAAGTTGGCTTCAAAGCCTGTTTCACATCCTGGGGACTTGCTCGCTCTCTGTGTAGATGAAGAAGGCTCATTCTAAGGTAACAAATTATTATTATGTTCCATTTTTCCAAATGCCAATCCCAAATCCTCTACACTGGATCTTTGAGGTGCAAATTAGGTGCTTCACTCCACATACCACAACATGGGGGAAAATTAGCTGAAATGTAATTACTGGACAGTACCATCATATCAGTCTTTTTCTCCACCAGGATATCATCTTTGCTGCAACAGATTGCAATCCTATAACATAAGGCCTGAGGGTTGTAGTTACTGGAAGAGAGAGGGCAACAGGCTTTCATATGCTGGAGCTCTCTGAAGAGCTGCCGGGGGCTGCAGTGTGTTTGCACTGTTGAACTCTGTTGTGCTCGAATACAGCAGCTAAAAATGTAGATGTTGAGCAATTGCATGGTACCTTTTTGAAAAAGGCAGCCTCCTATTTGGCCAAATTTTGTTAGCTGAGGTATTTAGACTGCCAACTTCAGGCCACATGTCTTGATATTAAATAAGTCATACGGTAAAGAAAATTCATGTTTCTTATTCAATTTGTTGTTTGTTGTCAAATAGCTAAAAGATAGTAATTCATCTACAGTGTCTGTATAAAGGTGCACAATGAATGTATATATAATTTTCCTTAAAAACTGAGACTGAATGTGTGTATTTGTGACTTCCATCCTCAGACAGTACCTGGTGGTTGTGTTCAGAGACAAACCCCTGGAGCTGTGGGACATCAGGACGGGGACACTTCTCCGGGAGATGGCTAAGAACTTCCCCACTGTTACTGCCCTGGTACAGCCAAATCTACATACTACTGAAACACGAGAAAAAAAAAACCTCTGCACTGCTGTGTTTCATTATACATATGTGGATTCACAGCTCATAACATCTCCAATTTATATATTTACTTAACAAAACGCACAATATTTGCTGTAATAACACCCATTGTTGACTCTTCCCTTTGTTAATAGTCTCTTCTACTTTTTGACCCCTTTCCCTTCTGTTGTTTGTGTGGGGCCATTTGAGAGATTAGTCTGAAGATTTTCCCCAAGCTCAGCAAAGAACAGTGCCTTCATTAGGCCAGAGAAATGCTCATAAAAGAAGAGTTATGGTGGACAAACTTTACAGTGTGGCTGTAAAAATCCTGCACAGTGCGAATAAAAATGCCAGTAACCTTAATAATACATGCTGGCTCCCCCAGCCACATATTGCTGTCTCATTTCCATATTGATTACAACTTCAAGTCAGCCATCCTACAGCCACAGTGCTCCTGTAGTTGGAAAGGAGGGCAGGGGAAAACAGCTCCCCTGTGTGTCTTAGTTTCATTCAACTGAGGCTCTACATCACTTTCCTGATCCCTTTGTCTCTATGTGCTTGTTGTACTGTAATGCTTTGCTACTCTGCCAGTTAATGTTGTCCGGTTCTTGGTCTGCATCAGTCTCTGTAACGGCAACCCTGTGTGTGTGTGTGGAAACAGGAGTGGTCCCCATCCCACAACCTGAAGAGCCTAAAGAAGAAGCAGATGGCAGCGAGGGAGGCCATGGCTCGGCAGACGGTGTCAGATGCAGAGCAGAGCAGCGTTGAATCCTCAGTCATAAGGTCAGCATTATAAATGTTGTTATTGGAAGCCACTTGCCAGGATAGTAATCCCAAAAGCAGAGTGTGAAATTTTTCAGATCTCATGAATAAATCCAACATCAGACTGAGAATACACATATATTTTCTGTATGTTATTCTGTAACGATGTTTCTTGTCACTTCTAACTTGTTTTTATACACTCAATCACAGCACATAGCACAATATATATATTTTTTAACTTGGGTGAAAAGCTTGTCTACAGTCTTTCCATGTACCCCCTGACACCAGCACATCAAGTACCTACTGGGATACAACTACTACCAGTTGGCCTTGTCACTGTCAGCAGCAGAATACCAAAACGTCCAGACAAATATATCTCAGAAAAAGAGTGCAGAAAATCTGACATGTTTTTTCCACCACAGTCTCTTGCAGGATGCAGAGAGCAAGTCAGAGACCAGCCAGGCCATCTCAGCCAGGGAGCATTTTGTATTCACTGACACAGACGGGCAGGTCTACCACATCACCGTCGAGGGCAACACAGTCAAAGATGGTGCACGAATTCCCCCTGATGTGAGTCCAGAGACTTGTGTCTCTTTTATTTCTATTTTTTTTTTACGTCATATCCACCTGAGCTACTTCAAGGTTATCCACACTGATCCTTGCACAAAGTTATTCCTTCCTGTTTCATATCTCTCCCTCTCCATTAACTTTCACAGTGTGTTACTCCTTTTCTGTACGCAAAGATCCTCTCCTTCTCCTCTGGACCATCTGTCATCTGTCATGTGATATCTTATAATCAATACTTGCTTTCACTAATTTAAAATACACTCTCCCTTATACTGTGGCTCATCTTTACACACCACACTGCATCCATCATTGTGCAGTCATTGGTTATAAAAACTGGCCCTTTTTTGTTTGTGTCTTTGTGTTGTTTCATTTGTTCTTTCTCCGGTGTTATCTCTTGTGTTGAAAGGTTACATATATACATATACTATCCTGTGCCCATTCAAAGGGAATGAAAGCATGATAGCAAAATGTTTCACATATATTACCTCCCTGTTGTTGTGATCAAAGATGGGCATTGTGTCAACAATTTAGCCTCATTTTGGAGCTGAAAAGAAACCGGCTCTCTGGTCGTTTGCCAGCGTCTTCACATTGTCCTCCTCTCTTACATAAAAAAAACATTACTTTCACTCGATGTCCTTCAGGTTTTTTTGTGTGCTTTGTGTGGGAGATGATATACGGTAGTCGCTGGCTCTATAGCAGAAAGTGGCCAGCCCAATGTAGTGCACCTCCTAGTACAGTAATAAACTGCATGCGATGAAGGTGAATGTTTTTCAGCTAAATTCTACTGCTTTAAGTTTTATTGCACAGCCAGATTAATTTGTGAATGTGTGTGTCACCAGTGTGTCATCAGTTTGTCCCAGATAATGTTCTGCATGTGTTCCCTCCACTGGTTTAGAGAGTGACTCAGGCTCAGGAGAAGAGGGGCTGATACAGTATTTACCTGCAAAGCAGTAAGCAATAATCTTGCCTTTAACTTGCTTTGACGGCAAAATTTGGAGGCTGGTAAAGAGAAACAAGCAGCCGGATGTTTTAAATACGTAATAAGTCGACAGGTCACCACCGAATGACATGAAATTTAAGCGATTGTCTGTGCAGCATTTGGCTTCAGGGACTCGCTGTTCTCATTATACTTGTAATGGTGTCCAGCTGAGTCATGCTATAGCACCTTCTGTTGTTTGTTGTTTGCCCACATCTGTCAACAACAACAACAGCACAGTTTCATACCTCATCACTAACACATATCCATTTTCGGTTTTTCATTCAAGATAGCAAAATTATTACATACTGTTTTTCTAAAGGAAAGCTACTATAGGCTATCAAATTCTCAAGTCCATTTAAGAGCAGCGGATTGGATTGTTAGACACTCTATGTTTTGCTCACTCACTACCTGCATCTATTCACAGCAGACAGACAGACACTGGAGCTTTACCTGGGGATTATTTAAAGCTTTATCTTCTAGACGGCTGCAGATTCATTGCTCGCAGATTTGCATACCCCAAAAGGTTTTACAGTCCTTTCAGGATGATAGAAGATCTTCATATCTCTGTCAGGAAACTGACGGAAACTCTCCTAAAAAGTTTTGTCCTATCATCCGCTGGGTACACAGCGAAGGTGAGCTGACACATAATGTCTTCACATCAGCACTCTGTCTTCCGGTGCAGCCTTATAAAAACGCAGATGTCGAGCCTGTTCACCACTTGGCTGCCACGGATATTTAGCATTTATTTTCCTGTATGGATTCACGCTCAGGCATAAGTGCCAAAAAATATGTTGCTTTTATAGAGGAGGTAGAATATGGTTTTTATGCTGTGGGGATTGCACTTTGTAACTCACAGTTTACAATGTTATCACCGCAACATTATTGTTTTTATCATTGAAACCATAAAAAGAGGCAAGAAAAGTCTGACTCTGCTTTACTTTGTGATCAGTAGGTCATTTAAAACCAGAGTAAGAAAAATGGTTGTGTACATAATAAGGTGAATTTTAACAAGGGTTGATATCTTTGGGATTACAAGATTTATCGTAAGTCAATAGCATCATCTGTAGCTATTTGTTTTTACTCTCCCTGAGGAAGACTGTGAGCCTAAATGCGTAGGCGCTGCAGTTACTGATTAAGGTTTTTACCCTGTTTGTTAAGTGGCATTCTTTGGTTGATACTTATTAATCACAAAGTAAAGAATAAGTCTAACTTCTCAAATTCAGCTGTCCTTTCTTATTTTTGCTCTTGTTTTTCTCACTTAAATACATGCCTTCCTCTCCTGTGTTGCAGGGTAGTATGGGCAGTATCGCCTGCATTGCCTGGAAAGGTGACACCCTGGTGCTCGGGGACGTAGATGGCAATCTCAACTTCTGGGACCTCAAAGCTCGTTTGTCTAGGTAACGACTATACACTCACTACACAGTAGCTACAGCACTCTTTTATCACTGCCTATGATTCTCTAAAGCATATAATTGGGTTGTTATTTATTCATTTAAGTTTTATATTGTTATGAGATAAACCTCAAGTTTCTGTGCTGTGCAGGCTAAAATGTTAGCTTGCAACTTGATTTGTGTGTGATGAAAGAAATCAGCCTGCCCAGAATATTCATGATGACATTACAGGGAATAAATTTCCATGGGATAGGATGGAGAAATTCTCCTAAAACAACTAGTGCTGTTGATGTTTTCAGGGGAATACCAACACATCGTGGCTGGGTGAAGAAGATTCGCTTCGCTCCAGGTAAAGGCAACCAAAAGCTGCTGGTCATGTACACAGACGGAGCAGAGGTCTGGGACACCAAAGAGGTGAGCCTTAACAATATTATGTCATTGTGACAAAAAGTGAATTTATCGAATGGTTTGTTGTAACACGTTATAAACTCCCAGCATGCATCACCTGACTGCTCTGCATAACTCAGAAAAAAAAAGAAAGAATGTGCAGTGGTCCGCAGGTTCCTCCTGTCGCTGTGCTTTGCATTTAAACAGATTTACAGTGGCGGAATTAATGTTTCCCCAGCACTGTAATCACTGAGGCACTGCAGTATTGTAGAGGGGTATATTTAACTAACGTCCTGTCTCAGGAACGCTGTGGTAATAGCACATCCACTGTAATTGTCCTGTTTTATTAAAGAATCATTACAGTGCACAGTATAAGTACATGTACACAGGCCTTAAAAGCTTTCCACTGACATGTATAAGCTCAGCAGTAGCAGGATGGATGGTGTTGATTCCTGTGAGAGGCATGCATTCTCGCTTCCACTTTAACTTTGTTTACTGAAGTCGTGCTCTTCCAGAAAGTCCTCTGCAGTCTTCATTTCACCTAATCAGTGGATCCTTGCGGCTAGTTTGCGCTCCAGTTCATCATTAGATCTGATGTCACGGACCAGACTGTTTTTTGTTTGTTTTTCTGTATCCATGCCACAGTGTTTGTTAGCTTACCCGGCAGCAACATGTTAAAAAATGGAAATGCAGATGAATGTGGACACAGTAGATGCTCTGCTGTATTAAGCAGCATGGGCTGGAGGGGTGGAGGGGTGGAGGGAGGGGCTCCCACTGAAGCACTATTGTCTGGGGGTAGGGACGTGTTTTCTGGAGGGAAGACGAGATAAGACACAGTTTTTGGTCCTCAATTGTAAAAGCCAGACAACAGATGGATCATGCTGCACAGGGAAACAAGCAACAAAGCTGAGAGGTTTGGGAGAAAAAGAGGGGTAGTGCGAATAAGGAAGGAGCTGGAGAGGAGGTGCAGGAGAGATCTCTGAAATGCCTCAGTGCTCTGCTGACAGCTTGGTTGCACTGACTCCCATACAGCCACATAAAAAGCCAATGGGAGAGCGGTTTTGGAAAACACTTTCTCAAAAGGATGTTTGTCCACTGTGCCTTCCGTTCTGTGTCCTGTTACACTAAACATAAATTATTTTATAGTTGCCTAACAATTTGGCCTTCTTCTGTTGATACAGGTGTTTCACTGAATTCAAAATGCATTCTGTATTGTGTCTTTCCCTTTTTGAATTTTGCAGAGAAAAGATAATTTCCCACCATCCCCTGAGATGTGTTGTATATTCTTTAAAAGAAGCCTTAAGGGCTCAGTTTGAGATGAACTACTTCCTCCCTTGCAGGTTCAGATGGTTAGCAGCATGCGGATCGGTCGCAACGTGAACTACCGCATCCTAGATATTGACTGGTGCACATCAGACAAGGTCGTGCTGGCCTCTGATGACGGCTGCATCCGAGTGCTGGAGATGGCCATGAAGTCTGCCAGCTACCGCATGGATGAGCAAGACCTGACAGGTGAGCCAAGGAATGAGGAGTGTGATGGAGTTAAACGAACATTGCATCTAAAGGTTTAAGGAGAAATTTGTATCGGGCGAAGGATTGATTCTTAAGAAATCAGGCGATTTACTACTTAAGATGACCTCAACAGCAGTAGCCTGATATTTGTTCTTTCTGATGTTTAGATCCAGTGTGGTGTCCTTACCTGCTGGTGCCCCGAGCTGCCCTCACTCTCAAGGCTTTCCTCCTGCTGCAGCCCTGGTCGGGAACCTTCACCATGGACATCACTCAGGTGTAAGTCTCAGCCTGAATAAGTCACCATGACTGTATGCAGCTACAGTAATGAGGTCAGGAGTTTTAGTACAGCTAACACAGAGACAGTATATCTGAGGTTTAACTTCACTTGACCTGCATGTCTTTGAGACTGTGTGATGAACCTAAGAGCTCCCTGAGAAACAAAGAGAAACACACACTCAAAGGATCAAAGCCGAAATTCCCAGTCACAACCTCGTTAAGATCTTTTTCCAGTCAAGCCATCGTTTTCATTCTTGCACTGTGTGCACACAGAAATGTATTCAAAACAACTTTGTAAGCATAAATATGTAAAACAGAACTGGTTTTAATTGTTTTTATCAGCTTTGTAAAGCCTCATCCAATTCCAATCCTCCATTTATTATACTAAATTATAGTTGGGTGCAGCAGCAGTAAAAACCCAAATACTGCTATCTTGGATCTATGAAAAGAAGCCACTGCCAGCAAGTAAGCAATTCAGCACATTAATAGTGTGGTCAGGAGTTTCAATTATTAATATCCACATCGGTGGTGCATCGGTGGTTTAGCAGTTCAGCTTTAGGTTAAACCTCATTTAAACTTCCGTAGTATACATTGTTGAGCTCAGGGAACTGTGGGATAAGGGCAGACTGTCGATCTGAAATGTTTTATTATGTTATATCTTTATTCAAAGACTGTTCTTAACTATTTAAACTCTTCAACAGGCTGATCAATAAACAAAACAGGTGGAAAATATTGACTGGCATTGGGGTGACTCACATCAACCAGTTCCCTTGTCTTAGTTTTGTTAATAAAAAAGTACTGTTTTAGGCTGAATAGTCTCAGTTTCAGTGAAAACATGATTTGCTAGAATTGGGATCTTCATCAAAACCTGATCATCCCTTTCCTGATTAATAAGAGAATTAATATTAATATTAGTAGATCAGATTTGAGTTGTCCTTCAGACTAAGGGTTGATAAATTTAATTTTTTATTGAATTACCTACCTTCCAGGGATAAGACTTTCCCTGATGTGTCCTTTTATACCACCAAACCATCTGCCAACCAGTCAAATGTTTAGTTTATTACCTTCATAAAGAAAAAGAACCAATTTGCCGGTGTAAGCAGCTCATCTTTGTAAACAAGTCAACGTAGGAGTAAATAGGGGCCGTCCTGAGAGAGGAGCTTTATTTTTGCTCAGCCTGCTACATCTGTGTTGAACTATAGCGTGTTGTAATTATGCCCCAGATAACCTGAGTCCTTGGTGTAACAGTGCTTTCGTCTGTTAAACACACACAGCCGTCTTATCAGAAGTCGGGCAGCTACACTATATTAACAGCGCTCACAGGGCACTACCTGACCTCAGCATAAATGTCAGAGTAGAGTTATCTATTACTGCCTGACACCACACATCGACTTCTGCAGGTTCTCAGCTTCCAATTTAATATTTGGCCAAGCTTTATTTTAGGGAGACGTAAGCGGAGCCATTTGACTAAGTTTGATCCCTCCGTTTCAGAGACTACAATGAGAAAGATGAGATAAAAGGCCTGATCCAGGAGCAGCTCAACTCCTTGTCAAAGTGAGTTCATACGCTTTCTAATGGTAATGATCACACCCTGCGGCTCCGATTCCAGTATTTCATTTTGATGTCATGATGCAAACATGATGCATGTGTGTGTATGAGAGTGTATCTGTGCCAAGGGTTTTTGTTTACCTACTTTTATCTTGTAGCCGAGTCCCAGGACCCTTTGTGTCTTGTGTTGTGACAGTGGTGCCCAAAGAGCATGTCGTCTGTGGGCTCGAAGATAAGAGAGATCTCCAGTAACAGCCACACTGGGCCTGCTGTGTTTGAGAAATATAATTGGCTCTCATTGTGTTCTGATTGTCTGTCTCTGATTGGCTCCCTAGTGATATGAAGAGTGTGCTGCTAGACCCGGAGCTCAGCCTGCTTCAGCGCTGCCTCCTGGTCTCACGGTGAGTTAAAAGTCAGCATGGAGTTGCTGCTGTTTGATGTCCGCATGGACTGTACTGTGTTATGAGGGTCGACAGGCACTGTAGATGATTATTATGTCAACTTTCAGACAGTGCACCTGTGTAAGAACTACAGTTCAGCGGCATTTCTATAAGCTGCTCAGCTGGAAGTGTGGTGACACTCTTCTACTCTACACTACAGAATAAGACTGTAAAAAATTAACTTTACATTAACAGAACACATGTTAAACTTGTCTGGACTCAAAATGTTTGCTTCTACCAATGATTTCCTGTCTGTGTGTATGAATGTTAAGTTCAGGCAGAAGCTTGGGTCTGTGTGTTACAATGATCTAAAGCCAAACTGGATTTGTAATCAAGCTGCTTGTTAGCCATGTTGTTGTTCACTGATTGCTCAGGATATAATTCAAGCGTGCAAGACACAATTACACTGATCACCATCAATTTCTCTCTAGACATCTGCGCTAAATGGCATACTTTAATATCATCATTTAAGCTTCCAATGCCTGTATTGATATTTATGTTTTATTTTTTACTTAGTTCAGCATGTGTAATACAAGTAAGGAATATAAACAAGTCTGAGTTTAATAATTTGGTTTAATTATCTGGAAAAATAACATTTTCATTTTTTTTTTTTTTTTTCCATTTCATTTTCCTTTTTCTGCTGAAACTATAACAGCTGTGATTCTGTATCTCCACAACAAAGCCTGACATGAGAGCTGGTGTCAGCAACTCTGATCTCGTCTCTGCTCCAGTTCTCATTTCCCTCGAGCATCTGACAAATCTGGAGCAGCCAGTCAGAGCAGAAATGTAATATCTACCCCTTCCCCATTTACATCCTGTTATTAAAGCCATGATTTACCTGGAAAGTCCCCAGGACTGTGCTCAATGAACGCTGTTCCTCCAAAAAGCTCGCCGTTGCATCCCTGTATTCGTTCATCCCAAGTTTTCTTGCCACTGATAATGTGGCAGGGTAACCTAGCAACAGCTGTGTGCCTGTGCAGATATGTTAAAAGAAGGCTGTAAAGAAAAGGCAGAAGGATGAGGAGAGGGGGTGGAGGAGGGCTTGGTGAAAGAGCAAGGCGTGGGCTGGAAGATACAGGCACTATGACCATTAGTGAGAACTGTTGCACGTTGATTTGGACTGCAGAAGTTGACTAACCACTCCAGGGAGAACGTTTTTCTCTCTGGACACAGCTGACCAGTTGTTGTGGTAAACCGCAGGCTCTTTGGGGACGAGTCAGATCTTCACTTCTGGACAGTGGCGTCCCACTACCTCCAGGCGTTTGCCCAGGCTCGTCAGCTAAGTGTATCGAGTGCAGAGGGACAGACACAAAGTGACGCAACCCAGCCACCACCTCAGAACCACCTGGACATCTGCCATGACGTCCTGTGTGAGAGCTCTTACTTCCAGGTCAGTGAAACAAGAGAAGAAAACAAAGTGTTGGCCTCTTTTTGTCATTGAAACTGAGACAATAGAGACAAATACATGATCCAAGCTGTCAAGATTTAAACATTCCCCTAGGACCCATCCAGAGACACTTACAATCCTCAAGTCAAGGCAGCGCACAAACAAACACGTCCTGCTCCTTATCATCCTCAGTGTCAACACCATTGCCCCAGTCACACAATACATTTCATTATTAATGACATTTTGTGTCTCCTCTGTTATCTCACTAAATCCCACTCTTACAGCTCGCACTTTTAAATCTTTGAGGTCAACCCTCTCTTTCACTTCACCCTCGTTACATTTAATTCCCTCAACATTTACGGTATAGGCTCAATTTCAAAAAATCCCCTCTCTTGTTTGCGCCATGTCATTGCTCGGATCAATGTGTCTGGCTGATGACATAGCTGAACCAGCTTGCGAGGCCCATGTAAACAAGACCCTGAATCTAATCCTTTTTTTTCTCTCCCAACTTTAATTATCGACCTAGTCTGTCCTAAAGAGTATTGGAAAAGTTTCTGCAGAAGATGCTCATTGATTGGTCCACTGTGTCCGCTCGCATCATTCTGGTCGGCAGGGCAGCCCAGTGAACAAAAACATCCACCATCACGTTGCTGTTGTGACTTCAAAGGTTTTTCGTTAAAGCTTACATTTTTTGTGCTCTGGATTTTCCACACATTGGTTTTGTGTCCAGACTGCAGAAATTACTTCTGTGGTCCTGGCTTTAGAGGAAAAGTGTGGATAGTAATTAAGAAAGTTGGCACACTGTGCAAGAGCTGACAAACATTCTCTGTTTTTTGTTGGATTCGTTCATTTTTTCCCCACAAGGCTACATCACTATACCCAAGAAAGCAGTGGAGGAAAAAGGAGTGAGGAGATGTTCCTTTGTTGATGAAAGACTTTCAGCCAGTTCTGAAAAATGTCAAGTGTCTCTTAGCTAGCATTCAAATTGAAGCCGCACAATATAAATGGACTGTCTAATTCCAGTCAAAATAGGTCCTATTGAAAGCCTCAAATAAGCCAGTAATTTTGTCTTTTCAGGTTATTTTTTTTAATGCTTATGCACCATTCTGTTTTTGAGAAACGTCTTCTCCTTGTGTTAATGAGGGACCACGCAGTGATCACAAAGTTAAGACTTTCAAAGAGCAACCCAGACTAACTGCAGCTACATTTGGCTGCTGTTGTCATAAAACGGCTTCAGTGGCAGAAGTCTGGCTGTAATTACTAATATCCAAGACTCCAATACAGAGCACGCTGCTGCTAAACTCATTTGGTATCTCTGCGAGGATTTATGCCCACGGCTGTGACTCACAGAAGGATTCATCATAATAAAGTGCAAAAAAACAGTGTGTGTTAGATATAGTGTGCGCACACACAGCACATGTATCTAAAATTCTACTATGCTACTATCTCTCCCCTCATTGTATCATTTCCCCCTTCGTGGTCTTATGAAACTGATGAGCTCTCTGTCTTTGAAATATCTGTCGCTGTTTTTGTGTTTCATGCCTATCAGTAAAAAAAAAATAATAATCTGATCTCCCATCAGAGAACATGTAATGAAATACAAAAAAGCCACCAGCCGTGAGAGCCGGCATGGGAGGCTCTGGTAGCAGAAACACTGAAAACTCCTGAATATTTCAAAGACGTTATAATTACACTCTCCAGCTCTGTATTTCTATAAATATCCTCTTTATCTTTTTTGCTCGTCGTTACATTTTTAATGTTCTTAGTGTATAGTCTGTGTGCATCAACTCATTCAGTCTCCCTCTCCCACAAACATGTACAGGGTTTGAACAGAGAACTTATGAAAGAAATGTGAAAATAAAACTCACTTGTGGATCCGCTTTTACTGCTCAACAGAAGTTCCAGTTGGATCGGGTCCACCTGCAGGAGGTGAAGCGCTCCAGTTATGAACACACAAAGAAATGTGCTGACCAACTCCTCCTGCTGGGTCAGGTCGGTATTACATGACACACTCTGCTCACACAATGATGTCTGTTCGGAGGCTATACATTTCTGTCTTTTGTGGGTGACATCACAGTTGTTAGCTTAATGTAAGATAATCTTCCTACACACATAAATGGATGAACTCTTATATTTATGTAACACAAACCTTGCTCCTCCTTTCTTTCTTGCATCTTTCAAACTAAACAGTATTCTGCCCTCCTCTCCCTTACAAACACACGGCAACACCCTCACATGCTTTAGCTGTGTATAGGTGCACATTGTTGTCATGGTAAATGGGTCATATTGGTGCTGTGCAGCCTAATGAAGCAAGATGGATGATAAGTGCTGCCTCGGTCCTCCCTGGCGTCTCAGCCCGCGGAGATTGGAGTCACCTCTCCCTTTTCAGTGTCACCTCTCCCTCTAATCAAAGGCTGCAATCAGCAGGCTGTTTGTTTCAAGGAGTGCTCCTCTAACAGCCTGAGCTGGCCCCAGCATGAGCCTTCAACCACACCAGATGAAAAGCATCATAATAAACATAATTTCCCCTCGTTATTCTGCCTTGTACGGCTCACACAGCGATTGAGCGGTTACCTGCCTGAGCTGCGAACGCCTCAGCTCTCTCCGCCGTCTTGTTCATTACCTTCTCTCTCTCTTTGTTGTTGCTCTCAGACGGATCGGGCAGTACAGTTACTGTTGGAGACGAGTGCAGACAACTCCAGCTACTACTGTGATTCACTCAAGGCTTGCTTAGTGACCACCATCACCTCCTCAGGACCGTCACAGTCCACCATCAAACTAGTGGCCACTAACATGATCGCCAACGGCAAGCTAGCAGGTAGTGTATGTACTGTATGCCTGAAAGCATCTCATATTTGTGATCACTGCCAGCCTCACTCATTACATCGGTGTCTGCAGCCTTAGACAGCATTGAAATATCTTTGAAATCTCTATTCCTTATTGCCTTTAAATGAACTAGATACCTTTCAAAATTCCTCACTAAATCATTTTTATTTGCGAAAATTCTTTGAAATACGATTTTGGATGGGCCTGGATCAACATATTGTGCAATGAGTGTGGCTCCTGCCAGCAGATTTATTGTATTAAGAGATCATCACACTGATGTCTGGGCAGTCATCCACCTTGGGTAGTAACAGGCCATAATGTCTCACATCTTTGTGCAAATTCTCCCTTTTTTTTTCCATCTGTCAGAGGGAGTACAGCTGCTGTGTTTGATTGACAAGGCAGCGGATGCTTGCCGCTACTTGCAGACCTACGGGGAGTGGAACCGTGCTGCCTGGCTGGCTAAGGTAACTCAGCATGACGGCGTCCATCAACAGGAAACATCAGATACCGTGTAATGTTTGGGCCTGTGAGTCGTAGCTGGGTGTTAAGAGTGTACACACGGTATGTGTGTATGCTTGAGTTTTTATAGGTATTGTAAGAAGATTGTTAAAATGTAATTGCATAGATTAATCACACTACAAAGAACTTTTAACTGGTTATGAAAGTTATTGGATTTAATACTGATGAGTCTATTAAACCCTCATAAGCAAATGAGACAATCTTCAGAAAATTGGCTGCTTCTGTTCAATTATAATTAGGTTTGGGACAAAATATGAATACAGGAATTACACGTATCGCCAATGGCACCAATTAACAATATTTTTGTTACAATATGCAGACACTAAACAGATTTCCTGCCAGTTTGATTAACCAGTTGTTCTGCTTTATTGGAGTTTGGTCTTTTTACTAGTTTATGGCTTGTTCATTATTGTACACTTGGATGACATCACACATTGACAAGCTGCAGTCAGTGTGTGTGCGTTAAAGAGGCACTAAGCTGAGACTTCAGTGAGACTGACACCACAATGCAGTGAATAAATACATCCAGCCTTTTTTTTTTTTTTTTACTTCCTCGCAACTATGTTTTTAACCTGTTGATGATGAGCTACCGTTAAAAAAAACACCCCTTAGAAATGTTTCTGTTTTGAGGTGGAAGCACAAAATGTGCTGTGAAAACTGTCGAGACATGGCTGCACATATATGCCCTCATTGGTAAAAACGGTTAATTTTCTTTCAAAAACGCAAAAAAATAACACAAAAAGCTAAGCTTTTATTTGACAAGCTTAAAAACAGATTTACACTGGGTCAAAGCACATTATTAAAGTTGTTTGATGTAACTCTTAATGGTTTTCCATAAAGTCAATGTGGAAATACAGGTTCCTATGATCCTATGTCACGACAACAAGAAAAACAAATGTTAAGCCTCATTCTTTAAGAGATCCAAAAGTTGTCCTTGGATTCGTGCTTTCAATTCATCAGGTACTTTCCTTTTCTAAAAAAAAAAATCTTGTAAATGATGTGTGTGATTTCAGGTGCGTCTGAGCCCAGCAGAGAGCTCAGATGTGCTGAAGCGGTGGGCAGAGCACCTGTGCTCCCCGCAGGTCAACCACAAGTCCAAAGCCATTCTGGTGCTGCTTTCCCTGGGCTGCTTTTACAAAGTAGGAGAGATGCTCCACGGGTAAGAACCAGGGCTGATGTTGTTATGAGGGAGCATTAGACTGTTTTTCAGAATGACACAAACTCTGCACTTCACTTGTCTTGTGACTTGTGTCCCCATCCAGTTCTTTCAAGTTCAATTTTTTTTCAAATGTGTTCACCCCGTGCATCACTTTCGTCTTGACAGTCACATTCTTTACTCCACTCTGCTTTCATCCACACTCATAAACTCTCGAGTCTTTCTCAGATTGTTCCCTTTCTCCCTGAGTACACTGAAGGACATTTCACAGAGCATGGTATAGTCTGACCCCGAATCCCTCACTTCAGCATCGATCTGCCTTTGTCCCATTCTTTTGCTCCTTGACGGCTCATGTTCTGAGATACCTAAGGGCGACAAAAGCTCTTTCAGAGAATTAGAGTGGTATCAGTACGACAGGGCTGATGTATGCTTTGGGATCACAGACATCAAGGCAGGGACGATGCTGGTTTCTGACAATTGCTCTCACCACCTCCTTCTGCCTGTGTCTTTTTTTCTTCCTCCTTCTATCTCCTGGGCAGTATGAGGCAGTTTGATCGCGCCGCCCTCTTCATCGAAGCCTGTCTGAAGTACGGGGTGATGGAGGCCAACGACACTTCCAATATCCTTTTTGAAAGCCCATTACCGCTCTCTAAGGGCCATTTATAACCAGAGTTAGCTGCGCCGCTAGCTCTGTCCAGGTCTTGTACAGAAAACTTGTGCACTTGATAGCAGAGAGTTTTTTCTCAATCAAGGTCAATTCAGATGCTCCGCGGAGCACATCGTGCTACATTTCAGATGTTCCCAATAGCCAGTACCACACTGTGTCACAGAGCACAGTTATGCTGCAGACTCTTTTGCTACCAAGACCTTGTAAACACTTTTTATCACATCTGGCTAAAGATATTTAGAACAAAAGGTAGACATATCTGGATTAAATATCTGTTGGTCAGTCTGTGCTGTATCACCAGAGTTTATCAGATACTTCTTTAAGGATAGGACACAGTGTTTTGCTGTTACTATGATAAAGCTGAGATTATCTTGTTAAAATGGGTGAAAAATGAAATTTACGTCTACTAGATCTACTAATAACGACAAAAAGACAAAAGAAAAGGAAATAAGATTCAGATTTGGGGGTATTGCCTCATTAATATTGTAAATATTGATATTGCAGCTAGAAAAGGTGGCGCTAACCTCTTATTACTTTAAGTGGACGATGAACATTTTGAGCAATACCTATGATTAAAAAAGCAGCAGCAACAGTCACCATCCCACATACTGTAGAATACAAACAGAATACATGTGCCAGTACTGTTTAAAGGGTGATTTGATTTGGCCAACTAAACACCATACTAAATCAGTTATATTTGCATTAAAATTTTTAAAGAGTTGTTTAAAGAGAAAAATAATATTTTGACGTTTAAATGGCTGTGTCCATTTATTTAATACAAAGTGCAAAGGATTAAAGTTATTTTTACTGAATTATAAAAGCTGGGAAGTGATACTGGATGAAGAGCTGTTTTGGAGCCAAAAGAACTGGCTCTTACTGAGCTGAGCCAAATGATCAGGCTCCCCACTGCCGGCTTTCCTAACACTAAAGTGCACTAAACTGAAGTCATCCCCTTCACTTGTTTATTTGTCAGAAGTGGCTTGTAGCCAGTAAGTAAATTTGAAAAACTTCTTTCAAGAGGAGTACAATAATGTTCTTTTCACGCTAGCTTATTATCTCCTTTTGTTTGTTTGTAGGGGGTGTTAATTTAAACGTACCATTTTCTGAGCATTAAAGCATTAAAAGTCTGATCTGGTCTGAGCAGGAAAACAAGTAGTATGAGAACGAATGAATGCACAAAGGTGTAAATGCTCCTCCTAATCCATAAAGACATCCTCAGCTGTGCCACTCTTCTTACAGCCGTGCACGCAGGCCCATTATCAACCAGGAAAATAACACACAAGCAAGATAGATAATCAAGTTGAGCTGCAACTGAAGGTACAGGTCTGCTGACATTGAACCAGCAGCAAAATAGAGCTTAGAGTGTCTCATCTGGTGACTGTAACCTCCCATCACTCTGCAACCACTTGTGCCCTGTGTGAAAGCATCTGCATTCATTATGTGCCGTGATTCACCTATTCAGGTTTCTCCTTCAATTAAAATGATTATGTGTTGTACATTTTAATTGCTAGGATGCAATAATCTGCTGTCACAGCTGAATAGTGGGGCATTAAATTAAAGCATGATTTTGAGTGATGACACCTGTCATCGGCTGGCTGCGTCGTCATAAAATGTCCCGATGTTCTCCTTGACCTGCGGCTGCACATAAACTCATCGAGGCTGCGTTTTTGGAGTACGCGCGGCTGCTGCGCTCTCTGGGCCTGAGGGAGGGCGCTGCTCTGTGGGCATCTCGGGCCGGCAGTGCTGGGGAGCAGCTGATGGAGGAGCTGTTCCAGGGAGAGGGAGGCGTGCCAGAAGCCATTCTTGGCAGCGAGGAAGTCGAGCTGGGCCAGGAGAGCACCGAGTGACCCCGGAGAGGGGAAGGGTTGGAAGAGAGCGGGGACCACAGTATTTGGTCGTCCATTAAAGTCCAGCTTCTGTAACCATTGCTAAATGAACTCTTCAGGAGAATGATGATCGTCTCCACATCATGAGAAGAGGGGAGATAGGAGGAGTTTCCTACATGTGAAGTCCGTCACTGCAGTCACCTTTGTCTGTGGCTGTAATGACATGTTGTAATGTTTGGTATGACCAGTGTGTGTTTGTGTGCATATGTGTATGCATGTTACAGCCCCAAAAGAAACACACTTGTGAAGTAATGCACATATTGGTATCGGTCTATGTTTTCTGTTGGTTAATTAATTCAGCTTGTTTGATTTTTCTTTTTCTTTTTTTTTACACTGTTGCTTGTTCAGCTTTATTTGGTTTGCCTGTATTAATAACGTCAAAGCACTGTTGTAGCTCTACAGGTTTAAATTGCCTCTTTGCCACTGAGATTATCCGTGGCAGAATGAATTGAGATGAAACATTCCTTATTTAATTTACTACTCCATGACTGAATTCCGAATTAAGTTTATTTGCACTCTTGATTGAACCAAAAACCACATTATTTGGATGATAACTCTCGATTCCTGAGACACAGCACAGCTCCAGACAGGCTCTCGGCAGGCTTGATGTTTGATCCATAGCAGGTGGTGCTGTATAAATGACTGACCAAAGCCTGCTGCTGCACACGCCCCTGCAGCTGTAACAGTTGGACGGCTGTAAAATTAGTAAGCCTGGCCACCCTGCACTTATTAGACGCTTATTAGTATATTATCTCCCTGCACACAGAGACGGGAGAGGAATCTGACCGCCGCCACATGAGTGATGCCATTTAATTAGCGCGTGTAGAGTTCAGTGCTGTTAAATGGATGCTGGTTGTTCATTAATCCATTCCATTAATCCAATTTGGAATTTTTAATTTTCTACTTTTATGAAGACTTGAGAGGATACTTTGCTCTCTGTGCTCTTTGATGTTTGTATAATGAGGTTTTTCTCTGGCTTGTGTGTGTGTGTGTGTGTGTGTGTGTGTGTGTAAGTTTGAGTGTGTGTTACAGGGAGAGCTGTCAAAATATATTGTAACTCATGACGGATCATTTACACACAAACAATAATCTGTGCTGCTCCCACTGTTGCTCATTACAATCACAAAGCCCGGCGCGCAGTTAAGGAAATGATTAGTACTCGCCGCCGTCTCTCCTCTGCTCTGCTTTTGCCTGATCTTTACACTGTAAATATCTACCGATCGTTGAAATTGCCCATGTGACAATACAAAGACGTGATAGTGTGTTGAATTACATCGTGGCGTGTTCGTGACGGTGACTCCATCCATGGGGACCCTTCTAGTGTGTCATTGTGTTTCATAAACACGTCAGTGCTGTTCTGTTTTTACAGTTCAACCCCCCAACCCCCCCCCAAAGGCAGTGTCACTATGGCAACCCAGGCCTATTTCAGGGGGCTAGATGTTGTTCCTATAGATCTATTTCACACCGCTCCACTGACATACTGTAGGGTGTCATAGAAAGCCAGCATGGAGTCACACAACCCAGCAGATAATCAGCTGTAGTTTACTTACTTGCTCTGTGTCCTCCTCCAATCGTGTCCTGCAGTATTGTGGAAGCAACATGTACTGTACTGCCTCTTGATGATTAGGCACTAGTTTGAATAACACTTGCTGCTTTTCTTTTCCGTACTTAGTTCAACTAAACTGAGTTTAGCCTTTTTTCATTGTTCTCTGTTCATTGTTTACACAGTGATCCTAATGCTTTAAGCTATATAAATATGACAAGTGGAAAAAAAAGTTATATGTATATATGGATGGCAATAAAATCAATATTACTGACTTTATTACCTTTCAGTGTGTTTTTTCCTGTCTAACGATGTTGACACAAGAGGGCGCTCTCACCCCTCATTAGGAGGCCAAGTGACTGTGGCTCTGCGCGGAAAGACCTGTTCTATCAAGTGCTCTTTGCAATTATCCTCCTTTAGTTTCAGCCCAGGTAAATTGAATTTGAATGTTCATTCATTTATCAAACTGTCTTAAAAAGCAAATTAGTTCCTGCTTGAGTCGCTTCCGCAATTAATTACTTCTTTTCTGCTCAGAAGGAGGGCCAACAGCTGGCTTCAGCTCGCTGCCCAGGTCTAACCGTTTTCACTCCTTTCTTCGCCTCAGATTTATTCATTGACATGTATTCTGTTTCTTCTCTCTCTCCTGCAAGAAAGCAGAGCACAGAGAGAAGAAAAACAGTCTGAAACAGAAGGCCACACAAATGACCTGATTGTGTTCCTTTAATGGCTTAATGAATAACTGCCGGAGAGCCGATCCAGCCGTTACAGCCAGGTCATCAGTATGCACGGCCTTGCTGCAGGAGTTCTATTCTGTCCCACAGCTTATACTTCAGGGCTGCCACCCAGCTAGCCAAATGGGTCTGATAACAACTCCCACCCAGCCGTCCTCACTTGTCACTTCCCTTTTTCACCTTATATGTTCTTTATCCCTCTTTTTCCTGTCTATCCCTGCTTTTCTTCCGCCTAGAGAAAACAGGCAGACACCATGCCAACTCATGTTCTCGCTGCACCCCACCTCCACTAATTTCCTGGAAGCCCTGTTTCCATCTGCTGCTTGGCTTTCACCTCGCAGTACCCCCCCTACGAAATAAGATTCAAAGTAGTGTCAGAAACACAAGATTAAGTGTGCTTGGATCCAAAGCTGCGAGGAGCACTTATGTTCATTTAACAGATGGAAATCACTGGCCTTCACTGTTTCACGCCACATACTGCGAGAATTAACAGCCGGCTCCAAATCAATCGTGCACGGTAGTCTGTCTGCTACGCATTCTCAATCATCTGTATAAGTAGCCATCTAAAATAGACCTCCATGTTCAGCAGGCAGAGTCAAGAGCCAGCGCTGCGCAGTCTGTGTGGTGGAGTACAGCAGGTCATCCAGTTCCCATGAGCATGTTCTCCTCTGCTGCTGACAGATCGCTTTATCCAGGATGGGCAGGTCCATGCCTGCACACACAACACCGTGTCTTACCCTGCGTTTGTGCGAGATGCTTCGCAGTTTGTTTTATCCCCTCCTCCTCGAGGGTTGCCACTGAGTTCATCCCTCATTTTCTCTGTAATTATCCCACCTCCCATTGTTTTTCTCAGCGCTCTCCACAGACGTCTTGGAGCATTCTTTAGGCAGCTTACACCTCAGGTAGTGGAGTTATATTTGGGTCGAGTGGCTGCTGCATTTACGAGGATAATTGTTTGTCTAGGTGCGCTGGTTGCTGTTTCACTCTTGTCCTTTTAAACCCTTGTTGAAAATAAGGCATACGTTGAAATGCTCTCCTTTTCTGTCTGGGATATGCCTTGAGATAAAAACAGACCCTATGCACTGTGCGCCACAGGAAGTTAGCGTAACCAAATTAGCTGCCTGATCAATGAATGTTACACAACTTTATTTATACAGTTATTAAATATGATCTGAAAGATCCACATTTGTATGAAAGACCCACAGAAGACAAATGAAAACGAATTTTTTTTCACCTCTTTTATTGCCATTTATGTTAGAGCCTGACCAATATATTGGTTTTCCGGTATTATCAGCTGATATTGGCCCATCACAGATCCATCAGTATTGGTGTATATGTTTTCCAATATCAGCCAATATACAACCTTTTGGATTCACAGAACAAGGCGCAGAAATAGATGCTTAGGGATGATGTATAGTTCTTAAATGTCCAGTGTAGTTTACCATTTCAGTGCACTGATATCAGTTCAGAGCGTATAGTTTATTAAAGTCTGCGTGCTCTAAAGTGCTTGATTACCACATTTGAGGGTTTGTTAGCAAAAAATGTGTAAATCAATATGTCAGTATCACAATTCTTTACTCCCCAATATTGGGTAGTATCCCTTGGGTTCTACAAACAAAGCCTAAGGAGCTGAAATTAATTTAACCCCCTTTAATTCATCACTCCATGTGTTACCATCCACCTCATGCAATCCAATTTTGAATGCATGCATTAGATTTTCTAGGTGACTCTTGTCTTGTGTAATAGAAACCTTCATGAAGTACAGAGGGTATCAAACAGTGCTGTGAAACAGCGATATGTTGAAGTAAAAGCCTCTTGGGCCAAGACAGAGACAAAACGAAAATGTGGTCGAATCCGAGGTGAGACCTTCAAAAAGTGGTTTTGAGACCGAGACCAATCTGGAGTACTGCACAAAGCTGAGTCACATCGGATTCTGCACTGATCCTGAGCTGCTTAACGCAGAAGGAGAGCTCAGAACTCTCTAACTTTCAGGATTAAACAGTGGACTTATCCTCACTCCTGTTCATCATCCTGACTGGGTGCTCATATACTGACTGCCACCTTTGACTGGAGAGGAGATGAACTTAACCTCATGAATGTATGTTATGTTGTACCATATGTGTTGACCTCAATTCAAACACACACACACACACACACACACACACACACACACACACACACACTGTCAGTGTGTGCCATTGCTTGCTAGTTTAGGGCTAACCTCCTCGCTCATTGGTCACCATGTGTTATTGGCCCTATTTGGTCTTATAAAAACAGAGAAAATGATCTTCTCTAAACATGAGCGACGGCATTCTCACCACTCTCTGAATTCTCTTGTGCCAAACGCAGGGGCCGCACCTCCATGATTATGAACAAAGAACAAATCTGTGTGGCAATGCGACGTTACAGACAAACTGTCAATCTTCCCCACATCATTAATTCTCACCTTTCTCCGCACTGTTATCAACAGTTTCTTAGTCCCAGTCCACTCCACAGGGAACCTGATCTACATGTGTGCAGGTCATATCCGTTTCTCTCACACAATCACTCTCACATCCCTCATCACATCCCTTCGCCCACATCTGGGGGTATCGCCTGCCGTGGAAGGAACCCACAGGCCTGATCTCATCTGATATGTAGCTGCTCCTCGGATTGGTTCCAAATGATGTCCCTCCCTCCTTTCAGCCTTTGCTATTGGTTGAACTCAGAGTTCCCCCTGATGTTTTCAGGCTCTGGTTGGCTTCCCGGTGGTGCCGGCGCCCACGCTGGGGGCTCAAGGTAATGTTTATGTCGAAGGTATTCAGGCCCCTAGCTTTATCTGATCCCATTTAGATGAATGTCACAGTGTTCAGCAGACCATGGCCTCACCTCGCCACAACACCGCCCTGCTCCTATTTAAGAAAGGCATGAGCGAGAGGGAGTAAAGCAGGGGGCACGAGGGGCTGGGCAGGGGCGGCATGAGGGGGGGACGACAGGATCTCTGGAACATTACCGCATGTTGACAAACTCTTATCCAGCGCTTGTAATGACTCTGCGGACAGGATAATCTTTTTAAAAGGCTCCTGTTATCTCTAAAACAGCTCTTTTGTGGCTTCCACGTGTGCATGTTGCGGCCAGGGCTGTTATTTGCAAAAGCAGAGAGGAATCAATGAGCGCATTGTGTCGGGAGCGTGGTGCTGCCTCTGTCCGGTACTGCAGTGTGGTCGGGGAACTACTGCACAGGCTTTCACATGATTCAACACTACTAATCCTGAGAGAATGAGCAGGGTTGTGTGTTTGTGTGTGAGAGCGAGAGACAGTGGGGGTGTGTAGACTTCATCAGACTGACACACCTACTGTACAGGTTGGAAATATCCAAACAGGGAGTAGGAGATATTAATTCCATGTACAAAAGGAAATCCTCGCTGATGTGTCAACAAGCTGAAAAGGCGCGGCTGAAAGATCGCTTCCCCAGCTGTTGTTGACTAAGCTTAAACCACATCCAGACTGTGTGCGTTTTTAATGTGTAAATAACACATAGGCAGTGCAGAGATCCCATTAGTGACTGCGAAGCAGCTAAACAAGAAGGTGACGAGAGATGGGGAAAGAGGAGTCATCGTAAATACCAACGCTTTACCGAACGGTGCGCACACGGACTCAGAGGGGCCCAAAAATCCAAGCTATGCCTCCCAAAGTGTGTGTGTGTTTTTTTTTGTTTTTTTTTTGTGATGTAATAGAGATGCCACAGATGCCCCTTCTCTGGCGAGGCTTTCCCCAGGCTAATTGCCACTGTCCTCTGGGAGATTAGAGCAGGGGAAGGCAGGGATGATTATGAAGGAAATGGCCTCTTCTAAGCCGCTGTGCGCTCGGCCAGCCGGGCCCAGGGCTGCACAGACAGGGGTATTCCCTTTCACTGGCGGACAGTGGGAGCCAGTGGAGGATGTAAAGGATACCTGTGCTGCAGCTGACCCATTTCCTGTATTGTTGCTCGTGTATATGCACATGTATGTGTGTTTATCCAATGCTGTACATGAATGTGTGGAGCGATCCCAGTTTAACTGCCCCGGCCTCTTTCCTGTGAGCGCGCAGAGACTATCCCGCTGTGTTCGGGTCTCTCGTGGAGCTGCGTGTTTTTGTTTCTAGTCAAGCAGAGTACGTGTGTTTCCTCCCTGTGTAGTCGGACCGGACACACTGGGCCTGTGTACGAGAGCGGGGCCACGGGGGACGCCGGAGGCCCAGGAGCGGTGGACTGTTTTGCTGCGGCCCGTGCAGGCCTTTACTTCTGGGGATACGCACGTGCTACGCTGCCAAGAGAGAACCGAGTCCAGGCCCAGTCTTTCTCTCGTGGTCTTTTAAAGGAAAACATCCGCCGCGCTGTTAAGTTGAGATGGCAATCATTCACAGAACAGTCACATCTACAGTACAGGGCTTTGTTTTATGGCTGCAGCTCCTCACTGTGTTCAGTTGACACAAACTGTGTCCCTGTTGTATTCCACAGATTCTAACCATGTCTTGAGTTCACAGTGCGCTCACACTGAAGGAATGACAAAAGGATGTTTGAGTGAAGCGTTGATGGACACTGATGTCCAACATGAATGGAGGGTTGTTTTCAGCTGCTTGAAGGTAAAAAAATGCAGACAAATGACACAGTTTAGGCGACAGCTCATGACACGAACGACTCAGGTAGAAAATCATGGTCATGATCCATGCATTACTCTCTGGGAAATCAATTAGTTCCCTATCTCACAGTGGAAACAAAAAATCCTTATTGTGAGCTGAGACCCATCCCCCATCCATGTTTTGTGGAAATCTGTTCAGTACTTTTAATGTAATCCTGCTGACAAACCAACCAACACACAAAGCAACACAGGTGAAGACATCACCTCTTTGGTGGAGGTAATGATACATACAAGTAGACATAAATCACTCAATCAAAAAAATCAGAACATAGAAAAATCGCACAAAGGCAAGCGTACGCAAATGGGTCTAGAACTTTTACAACTAAAATTAATGCGAGTTCTCCAGTTTAGGAGCCAAAACCTCTAATATCTTTATTACAATTCCACTAGGGGGCAGCAGAGGCCTGGAGAACAGACCTGCGATGTGTCCATCACAGAGTATCTTCCTCCTGAAGCCCAGCTCCTACTGCTGGGTTTGAGGATCTAAGTTCGCACAGTTTGAAATCAGGATATCTTGCACTGTCAGTGCAACTAATTATGATGACAAAATGTCATGACATAATGATGCTATTCAAACTGCTTGTCAGCCATTCTGCAGTTCAGTGGCAACAAGTCATTTCACAGCTTCAGCCTTATTCATGAAAAAAAAACAAAAAACGCTTCATGCCTCTCAGTAAACTCTTGTTTAATTCATCTCATGTCAACATTTTTTCCCCCACCGGGATGCTAACTAGGCCGCAGGATCTGTCTGATCCCTTTTGAAAAGAGTCACATTCCAGTGTGTCTGCTGCGTGCTCCTCGCCGGCTGAGGTGTGTGTTAGTGGGTCATGCGGTGAGAGCGCCAACCAGAAGTTGCGGGTCCATTTCATAACAGCTCTACTGTGTTTGTGCATGACGGCGCCGTGTTCCCCTTTATCGCCGAGATGATCTGACACCGGCGCTGCTGCGTGTTGCCTAATCGGGGGAATCAGCGTGGCAGCTATTCCTTATGGCCTCTGCCCAAGTAGCCCTCTGTGCTCAAGCATGCCAAGCTGACGCGATGATAAATACTTGGAGGTCACTCTTCGCCGACGCTCCTGCTTGATCTTGGCGAGGGGACTTCGGGAGTGATATTTGATGCAACACATCTGGGAGGAATGCTGGCACACTGGAACTGTATTACATCAGACTAGACAGAAGTGTAAGCGACATGGGGGAAGAGAGACAGACAGGAGGGAGGGATTGAAAGGTTAAAGTGATGAGGAGAGAAGCAGGATGACAGAAGAAGTGGAAGGAAGGGTGGGTGAGGCAGGGAGGGAGGGAGGGAGGGGCAGGGTGCTGACAGTGTTTTGCTGGAGTTATGTAGATGTAATCCCTTCTGATGGGCAGGTCAGGCTGCCTGCTGAACGCCAGGGCCCGAGTATGTGTGACGAGCTGCTGGTCTGTGTGCATGTGTGTCCGTTGAGCCCCTTGTTGCAGCCTGGCCAGGCTCGTGAAAGGGGAGGTTGGATGGGGGGGGGGGGGACAAAGGGTAGATGTTCTTTTTCTTTGAACGGCCAGGGCCGGCCCGCGGAGGAAAGAGAGATGGATCTTCTCCAAATGCCACCGTGGGCGCACTAATGCCTGCTTTGTTCGCCATGGTAATTCTATTATGGTAATGGGGGGATGAATCCCGGCTTTCTTCCCCTTCATGCCCCGTCCAAGTCTCCTGTCCCCGCACCCCCGCCACCACAGAGCTTCCGGCATAAGAACACAACAGTTAAATGGCCCCTGGAGGCCCCCGAGAGATTAGATGCAGAGTCCTACTGTTGCATGGACGTGGTGAGTGCTGATTTTTTTTTTTTTCGACATCTGTGTCCTGAGCAGTTTAAATGTATCACTACAGCCTTGTGACTGTATGTTCTTCACATGTGTCAGTCGGTCATTGTTTGCAAACGAACAGCAGATGAGATAGTGACACAATGATAAAGTTCTGCCTCAGTGTGGGGCGAAAGTGGCATGAGAGATCTGCAAGGATTTGGAATTCATCAATGACACATCATGCCGTCCTCTGAGACTTGCTCATGCTTGGTGGAGGGTGTGGGCGGCTGACAGAGCAGACCCTTGGGCCAGGCAATGTCTCCGTAATGTTCCTCTACTGGGACTGGTCCTACTCTCCGTCGGGCAGCACTTCATCGCTCTTCCCAGCAGCCCCTCGAGAGCCCCTGATCCCTGCAGCCTGGGAACAACTCCAACAGGCAGTCCCTTAAAATGCTCTCGGTTTGTGCATTATTAGATGCTATGAATTACACTGTGGGACGTATGGAGGGAAAGCATGGCAACGGGCAAACATGGCAGTGATAAATCTAAAATAATGGCTCTAAGTGGAACCAGGAGGGCTCCTCGCTGACCCAAAGTCGGGGAAACACGATAGGCCTGCAGAGCCGCTGGAGGCAGGACTGCCAGTAAAGCCCAGCTGGACCTGCGGGTACCTCACCTCAGCACAATGTGGGGCTCATTGGAGCCCTGGGAGATGTGAGGCGGGTCACATTCCTGGCCTTCAGGGCGACCCTGGGAGAGATGGACCAGACAAGGTGTTGGTAAAAGTGAAATTCTTGCCCCCGCTATCTCTTTATTTTTATCTTTCAGACATCCAGGAAGAGTTATGGTCCCATCAGGAGAGGTGGAGGTGGAGCTAAGTAACAACAGGCTGTTTAGCTTTGAACTCCGATAACTTATTGCTCCAGATGGGATGAATGGATTACCTAACCAAGACAAATGTCCTGCCATATTCATGCTCAGAATACTCATCCTCCTCTCTGTTCATTCAGGAAAAACAAATACAGAGTGTAAGGATATAATTCCCCGTGTGTGTCACAGCTTTGAGTGTATTCTGGGCCCAGGTTTGCATGAGGGGCCTCACTACTGTGCAGCCATAAAGGGCAGCCTGTGCTCATGAGCGATCGAGACCGAAGCGGAGTTGATTTTTTTTCACTCTGAGGGCGATATAAATTCCCAGCCGGTAATATAACATGTTTGGGTTGGTTGATGTGTGTGTGTGTGTGTGTGTGTGTGTGTGTGTGTGTGTGTGTGTGTTAAAGGAGGAAAGAAAGAGGGCATGTGCATAGTGTGTGTCAGAGAGAAAGGGCAGAGAATGAATAGCTCTGTCACAGAAAGGCCAGCTAATAAAGTAGGTAGTTGAGGGAGGGGGGTAGAAAGAATGCATCTCGTCTTTCGGCCCCTTCGTCGTGGGTTGTCATCGAGGGTGAATTAGTTTTTATGCTGGGGAGAATGCAACCAATAAAGCTCCATCCACTGGTCGGACCCCTTCCTACCACAAACACACACACACACACACACACCCCCTCCTTGCTCCTGCCTGCCAGTGGAAATTGCATTGGCCATGGTTTAGGAGACGCATGTGGCTCAAGTTTCAACCCTTTTGAAAATTTTCATCGTCAATAAATTGCTAGATCAAGCAGATTAGTTAAGTGTATTTTGGCTTCTTTTCACAGCTGGGTGACCTTTGTGTGTGTCTGTGTGTGTGTGCCTGTGTGTGTCTGTGTGTGTGTGTGTGTGTGCCTGTGTGTGTCTGTGTGTGTGTGTGTGTCTGTGTGAACAAGAAGAGGAGTTGGTTGTTCTTGGACTTCTCCTTTGCTTTTCCAGAGCACAGCCCTGACCTGTAAGTGTTGAGCGATCTGACAAAAACAGCAAATTACTCAGAAATTAAGGCTCCAAAACACTGAGACATTGTTCTTCTCATCTTTTCCTCAGCTGAGAGGTTCATGCTGTTGATTTAAACTATTAGCGATGCAGTATTTCACTTTTTCTCTCAGGTCGATTGCATTCTCCGACACGCTGTTCGTCTTCCTTTTGTGCCCCGGGGGAGAGTCTTGCATCAGAATCTGTGTGAAAAACTAGTTTATCTTGAAATGCAATAATCCCAACATTTGTCACCCGGCTCTGAGAGATGTAACTGTCATCAGATGGATGCATGCGCTTTAAAGCTACTGTTAAAGTCTACTAATACCATATTGAACAAGCGCGATTCATCACTGTAAAAGAGCCTCTCACGCGGCGCTCACTTGACTGATCTCGGCGTTCGACCCCGTCTCGGTCCAACACTTTGACAGCGAAGCGGCCCGTTCTCCATCACGCTAACTGCTCCACTTTACTCGAAACGGAGTAACAGCTCAATCCCCTGCAGCCTCGCTCATTTTCCCAGGCCTTTTTCTCTAGAGGAGGGGAAGAAGAGGGCGGTGATTGGGTTGATAACCCCTCTCCATCCCCCCTGAGTCTGGTCTCTGGATAGAGCGAGTGCGGCCTCCTCCAGTGAGGAGTTGGAGGAGGAGAGCAAAGGGCGGCAAAAGAGGGCAACAGGGGCGAGGGCGGGGGAGGTTGATAAAGAGTCAGAGTGAATGATGGAGGAACTGCTCGTTCGTTTGACAGACTCTTTCTGTTTCTTACAATCACTCACCCCGTCATGTGATATGAGCTGTGCTGCGGCGCCAACTTGTTATCAGGCCCACAGAGGCCGAAAGGTTTGTGCACATTTGGGTTATCATAAATGTGCATTACTACATACCTGCTGTATGACTGCAGAGCTCCTCAGATAAGGCTGGGCTTTATGCTGACCACTTTTAAGAGGTGCACTTCGTAGTCTTAGGGAAGAACTTTTGATCAGAAGAGAAAGAGTTTCATTTATTTATACAAACTAAATAAAACTCTTCATTTTTTAATGACTAAATAAACACACTGACCTTAAAGAACAACACAGTTTCATACTGTTTTTTTGTTTATATGTGGCGGACCCTGCCACCTTTCTGGATTCAAACGGGGTTATATATATATATATATATATATATATATATATATATATATATATATATATATATATATATATATATATATATATATATATATATTTCTGAGTTTACATGTCTTCCCTGAACTACACGGTGCCCCTTTAATGTACTTGATCAGGTTCAGTTGGTAGACACGACAAACACAGAGCAAACACAGGGATGGATGCCTGCACGTGTCCAGAATTCGGGTCACTTCGTTATAGATGCACACGTGCAGCTACTCTTGTAAACGGAGGGCGCTAACAGGCAAAGGGTAGACTCCCGCTGAGCCCGCTGCTGCGCAAATAAACATCAGTCCAGATCCGCAAACGCGAGGAGAAACCCCATCCGTCACCATCCTGCATCGCCCCCGTCAGAAGAGGGAAAGATGGAGGTGGAGGTTCAGTGTGAGCTCTAATGGAATCCAGGCAGTCACATGATAGATAACAAATTTCACAATGGGGAATGAGGGAATACCGTAATGTGAAGCAGCCATGAGTTGGAGGGGGGGTGATGGGGGTGCAGCTGCACTGACCACTTGAGCGTCTCACACACACACACACACACACACACACACACACAGCCACTGCTGCTCTGGTTCTGCAGCAGCAGCAGCACCAGTCATAGCTTAGAGTTACCTTATGCAACAGCGTGTTTGGAGGCCTACCTGGCGTGTCGGAGCAAGGTATACAGTGTCAGCTCCACCTGGCGATTAATTTTACTGTACACTCCTGGTAGTTACTCGCTCACAGCCGTAGTAACACAGTGTATTCGTAAAATATTTATAGCAACCCCAAAGCGAGATAAAAGCAGCAGATTGTTTATCGCAGCACATTTCATGCCGGGACAGGTGAGCTCAGGCATGGCGGTGCAATGTAATTGTGGGAATTTTGGAGTTTACATAAAGGATTGAGCAAGCGTTCAGAACAGGACAGCCTCTTGTTGAAACGGGCTGTTGTGATTTCACACTTCGCTTCACGATGCCAATAAAATCACTTTTTGCAGATGTCTTTCTGGTTCGGTTTTAAGCGTCACTGGGATAGGAAGAGGGAAAAAAAATAAACCATAAATAGATATGAATATACTTGTTGTGTTTTATGCCCTTGCAACAGATGTTGCCGTTTTCCACTGCAGCAAAAATGCATCACATTAATGTCTAAGGCACATTTCAAAATTACAGTGTTCTCCAAAACAACCAGAGACCTGCAGCATTTTGCTCCATTTGCGGAAAAAACAAGGTTTATGGGGGAAAAAAGAAAAAAAAAGAAAAAAAGCACACATCCTCCCACAATTTGGAAGACAGCTTTCAGAAATGCATGTCCAATCTGTTCCCATGTAAATTCTGACAAACGAATAGTGACGCGAGTGTTTAAAGAGTTTTAAGATCCGTACACTACACAGCTGGCCGGGCTCGTTATGTAAATGCAGGCTGCACGACTGAAATGTGACAGGAGGAGAGGGACTGGATTAAGCTCTTTCTTCAAATCAAACAAGCCGTCCTTTTCAACGTCTCATTGCAAATGTACGGACTATTAATCAAAGCTAGCATAAATAAGTCTCGATAGGGGATCCGTGATGGTCTCCGTGACGGCTGGCGGCGGCTTCTGAGGGGCCAGATAAACACAAGATAAGAAGCGGGAACCAGACATGACCGCTTCTCCCTGGTACACACCACCGCCATCATCTCCCATATGAAGTCCCCATTGTGCCAAGGCAGCGCTGACATACAGAGATTGATGTATTTTTACACTCACACACCACCCCCACCCCCCAGGCCTCCCTTGAAAATGTTTTGCTAGAGGTAAACTAGTCAGCATGTGTGTTTTTGAAACCCACACGAGTGAGAAAAGACGGAGCGATGTGTTCCAGGGATTGCATAAATATTTGATATTCCGAAGCCAGGCCACACCAAACGCACGCTGAAAGATCACGATGAAACAGAAAATGCACGCAAAGTCTAAATAAAGAAAAAAAAAGGAGAGAGATCTATAAAATTATTTTATTAAGGTCATTTTTTTTTCTCTCCCCAATTTGTTTCTTCTGTCTGGATTTGTCAGCTTCAAAGCCTTGGCATCGCAGCCGAGCACTTGGAGAACAAAAGAGTCTCTGCGTGTTGTCATTTTCGGGGCCGAGTTTGCAGCCCGGCTCTCGTGTTTTCACAGACATTATTGTTTTATTTGAAGGCCCGAGCGGTGTATATTTTCTCTCTGGATTCGAACTCTGCTGTCTGTTCTCTGGACCCCGAGCCGCTCTTCAGCTCTCTGCTTCTGTTTGCTTTCCCCTGGCTCGCCCCAGCTCCTCACGTCATGGGCCAGTGATGATCTTACACGGGACGCCACACACACACCCACCTTTCCTCTTTCTAACTCCAAAAGAGTTGTGTTTGTTGTCATTAACTAACCCCACATAACAGGAAGACATGATCTTCTCTGGAAACCTCAGTGTAAACAGTGTGCAGAGGTCTGAGCTTTTTCCGTCTCTTATTTACTCGCATTTCATACCTTGTTACTGTAAATCGTGAGTTTGGAGTGTGAACATTGTGGATGCCTGAACTGTAAATGTCCCCACCACCACCTACAGAGTTTCCAAACAGCTCTCTGCAGGCGTGACTTGTATGTGTTCGTACCTGGAGGTCTTCGCTTCAGGGTTCATGTCTGCGTCTCCGTGTCTGCTGCAGTCTGTTCGTCTGTCACAGCTTGAGAATCGGGGGGATCAGCACATGCTTTTAATCAGGAAATCTCTGGTTTGCCAGACGACTGTACACCGCTCCCCCTCCTCCCTCTTTCTTCCCTCTCTGTAACATTTTCTCTCATTGTCGGCAGGAAATGGCTCCCTGGCTCCACACAGTGGCGGAGCCGGCGCTCACACAAGCTTCTTTAATCCGCATGGGCAGTGGTGAAAAGCAGCTGAGTACATTCACTCAGCTGCTTATGTGCATTTGTTTTTTTTTCTCACTTGATTATTATTTCCATTTCATGCCACTGATACTGCCACTCCGCTACAGTTAAGGAGGAAACATTGCACTTTTTTACTCAACAGCATTTATTTGACATGTGTAGTAGTTTTTTGTCAGATTAATGCAAAGATCAGACCAGTGGTTCCCAACCCTTTTGGCTTGTATTTATTTATAAACAACAGTCTGACTGCAAAAAAGCAACTACTAGGGCTCTTTGTTACATGTCATGGTTTCAGTTAAATCTATCTATTTATTTATTCTTTGACACTCAAGGAGCTAAAACTCTTAATATTTCACATTTGTCTCTAAAATGAGACAAACATTAAAAACTGTGGTAAAACTTTATAATGACTATCATTAATAAACATTCAATTTAAAGTTAATTAAACTTTAGTTAGATATTTCACTGTTAACAAAATTAAATGCTGTATAAGCCATTTATTAAGCAGTTATGAAGGTTTATGAACATCAGTTGCAACTTCATAACCACATCCATATGATGTTTATAGATGAGCTAAAAAATATTTATTAACATTTATTACAAGTATTATCAGTTGCATCTCAGAATAAATGATAAATTGATATACACTTTATAAAGCATTTTATAGTTTGTCAGCAGTTGAATTACTATTACATTTGAAGAGTTTAAATAACTATAATCTACTATATCATAAATATCAACCGCTGATATTATGTAACTAAGTAAATGTTCTCAAATACAGCGTTGAGATACCTTTATGCTACTTTACACTTCCACTCTATGACAGTTTGCATCCAAATATTGTATTTTAACATGAACCAGCCACACTAGACTGTTAAAATACTGCTTATACATTCATACCTCAGTATAAGCAACAGCCTATAATGTCATATATGATAAAACACCAGTCACAGAGGTCACTTTCAGCAGAACAAGTACTTTAAGATATATTACTTTAGGTACTGATATATTCTTCTCCCTTTAAGTAGCACATACAGGGTGTTCTATTGTAACTGAGTGATAGGTTATAATTTTGGTACTTTCACTCAAGTATAAAGTACATCCTTCACCCAGCTTCATGTGCAGTGGATAGTTAACCTAGAAAATAGTATGTGTTCTGTTATTTGAAAAGTGATCCATTTGTAATAATCAATTTATTATAGACGTCATCTCTAACCTCTCCTGGCTTGCCCTTGAGTTTCAATTCTTTTTGTCTTCACCTCCTTACATTTCCCTGATGAGAGTCTCTTTATTTAATTTCCAGCCACCTCCAGCCCGTCTCACCTCCTCACCCTGATTTTTCCCCCGTCCATCTCTGCGTCTCTCAGGTGAGATTAAGTGACAGCTGGAGTGACAGGCTCATTAGGGCTTCATTACATGGCTGCTTGGACAGGAGGAGGAGAAAGGCCTGCGAGGTGAGCTTATAAAGCAGGACTGGCTGGCCGGGCCACCCCAGCAGGCCCGATGCTTCAGGTTCACTGGCAGCCCCCCCGGGGGAGAAGGCACACCTGGGCCAGGTGAGGTTTGCCATGAAGAAGGGCGCTGGGTGCACCTTCACTGAGAGAGCGGGGGCGGATTCTTCACATTCAGCCCAGGAGGTAACCCCAAGGCACCGCACACACAAAACACTGACATGCACACACATATATCATCACACACACACACACACACACACACACACACACACACACACACACACACACACACAGTCTGCCAAGAGTATTACAGCAAGTTTAGACTTTTCAACAAGTCTAACTGACTTAAAGAAAACAGAACAAACAGTGAAATTACTTTTCCAACCTTGAGTAATGAGAATTGGGAGGAGACGCAAGTCGTGACATGAGCAACGTCGCATTAGACGTTTCAGTCTGCTCCTCCTTGAGCGGCACCACACCTCTGAATCCTGTCTATTGTCGAGACTTGAAAAGCCAGCGCTGATTGTTTCTGCAGTTGGATCTGAGTTTGACGCCTGGCAACAAATGTCAGTCAGAGGTTTGTTTTCTGAGAAACTCGTCCTGAGTTGCAGCGATTAAGGCACCGAGGAGCCATTATGTAGTTAAATTAAGTGGTTAAATGGAAACCAGGTTGCTCAGGATTTGAGGGTAAGATCGGGTAACAAGTCAAGTAAAGACCTTGGTTAAATAATGTTTACACATCATTCATAATGTTTAGAGTATTACATTTGTGGAATTTAATTTCAACAGCATAATTAAAATAAAGTCTTTTCGACTACTTTAAACTCACATATGAAATATTTTCCAGTTTTTTACAGGCCTGTAACAGAACGAACCGAGCTGAGGGATAACCCTGCTATGGTGCTGCTGTCCACTTCATTATTAGTTCCTCCAAGCACTGTAAATACTTCAGCCCTGCTGCAAAAATACTGATAGTGATTGTGTTTTGTGTCAAAATACAGGGTGTTTTCTGCAGGCAGGTTTCAGCACCTGTCCCGGGCTCCCTGCGCTTCCTTAATGGTGATAAATGAGCCACGCTGAGTCTGTCGGGGTCTTACCGAAACAGGCTGCACCCAGAACTCTGTTCCAGTGAAATATATCTTAATGAAGGAAATGTGGCTTCACTGGGACTTGCAGCTGCCACAGGTATGCAAGAGAGCGCTGTTAAATGTAGTGCGAGTGAGTGGAAGAGTTTGGAAGTGGAGAGGGTAGTGAGCGTGACATTAGATTTGTGTTGATGTTAAATAACTAGTGTGTGGAAAATGTGGTATTCCCATGTATCTTTTAATTGTCCTTAAGAAACAGAGACCACAGCAATGGGGTCATAGGAACATGTGCAAAGCACTAAATCCATGAACATGATTCCTAAAGTAAAGGCTAACTCCACCACACATTTACTCATTCAAGTTCGTCTACAGGTCTTGTGGAGCTACTGCATCTTTGATATGTGAAAAAAGTAGTATAAAGACTTTAGTGGATCCGGAGGAAGTTGCATGTCACTCAGTGAATGAGTTGTATTATGGGTAACTTAGGCACCATGTTCTGACTCATTATCGACAATTATCGAGCAAAATCAAATCAGTGTTCACTGTTGAAGTAATACTGTTAGCTGCTAACGTTAGCATTTTCTAGCTATCTTAAAACATTACAGTCCTTCAGGCTACAACACAGATTATTTTACAGAACTCATTTACTATGGAGATCGGTCAGTCACTTTGCCTTTGGACACCAAGCAGACCCTCATATCAAAATGAGCCCAGCAGTGAGAAAAGATAAAAATAAAAACAGAAAAAAAGAGAAGCCAGCTCTTGCTGATTACATGCAGCCTTAGTCGCGGCATTTATTTTTTCCCTGTTAGATTTCTTTATGGTTTTAATTTACAGTGTTTTTTCCTCCTGATCCAAGTTTCGGAATTTACAGATGTTTCTGTAATGTTTACAGTATATTCCACTGAGCTTAATTTGACTCCACACAAAGCTCCTGTGTTGAACCCCATGACATTCGTTTTAAACTAATCACAGAGCAGCCCCATTAAACAGACTCTGAGGTTTTTTTGCATTTATATCTAAACAGGAAGGCAGATTTCTCCAAAGAATTAAGTGTGATTTGGCTCCAATTGCAGGCCAAAAATCATCGAGGGAACATGAACATACACAAAGACTAAACCTCTGCTTTCAGTCTCATCTCTTTTTTTCCTCCTCTCTCTAACCACAGTTCCTAATTTCATTTTGCCAGTGAATACATAACCACACTGCATTGGTCTTTCCTTTATCCCCCCTTTGCTTTGGCTGCAGCGGTTTCCCATCCCCATGCTCAGATGTGACCTTTCACCCATGGCGGCACACTGACTCTCGATGGCAGACAGGCTGGTGTCTAATGCTCGCCGCTCCACAGATCGGTTAAGTCACGGTCATTTAAGACAGTCACTGTGGCTGAGAGGAACGGGCGGCTGGATGGAGGCTGAGGATGGATGCGAGCATTGTCTTGGCCGGACACTATCGACTTCACTTTTTCCCCCGTCCTTCCTCTGCTCTGGAGACTAGCGGACGCCTCATCTCTTCCCGCTCTCTCCTGCTCATTACTCTCCTGTTCTTTATTTTTCTCTTTGCGTGGCCTTGAGGGAAGACAAAAAAAAAAAAAAAGAACTGGCATTTTACAGCTCAAAGGCAGTTGTTTTTACAATATGTTTTTCATGATGTCTTCCTGGATATCAGTTTATAAAAGCGGTTGGTTCATAAATTTCGCACAGTGGCCGCTCTTCAAGTGACCCACGGTGTTCTTTGAATAGACTAAATTAAAAGCAGACTGCAAAATAGAAACATATCAGGCATATCAAGCTGACATTCAAAACCACGGCGGCCACATCACCGGGTATCATTGCTCTATTTGGTGAAATGATAATTAAGATAATAGTTCTGTGAACTCTAGCAGTGTGGGGCTGTAACAGTCGCTTTCTCCACAACAGGAACTACTGGGATCTCTGCAGCGGCTTGCCAAAACCACAGAGCTTACACAGCCCAGAGGATGACAAGACAGAGAGAATGAAGAGAAGGGGTGGGTGAGACAAAGAATGAGGCACACTATAGGGTCCTATAAAGACTTTCATATGTACCGTGCCATGAATGTTTGATTTTCAGAGACTGCGGCATGGCTTGGCAGCCTCTCAAGGAAATCCAAGAATAATTTCCATGAGTAGAGGAGTAGATGTATGACTGTACAGATCATAGCACTCTGTTAGTCATATGTGTCTCATTGATCCAGACTTTTCTTCCTCGTCATTAGAGGGTTGCAGTGATGGGCTCAGCATCGCGGCTGTAGCTGGCCAGGATATAATGCCCTGTCAGTCAAAACCCTCTGACCTCAACGTGTTCGTATTTTTGACGAAACTTTGGTGAACTACGTGATCGCTGATATTATCCTAAAATAGGAAAAAAATAGCAGACAAGAAACCTTTTCTTATTAGAAAAAAAACACTAATATTTGTGGAAATGGCAAACATCTAGCCTCTTTTGAGAGGTTATAAGTTGATATTTTTCCCCAACTTTTTAGATGACCTGTAAGTGCTTCCTGCATTAATCTATATGAGTTTGAACACACTGAAATATTTATCTCTGCCTACATTTTTAGTACAAAAATAAGCCTGCAAATGACCCGTAACTGCCCCGATTAGCTGGAAATCACCATGCTTCACATCATATATTCTTAGATGGTCCAAGTTCAAATTAAACAAAAATATCACTGAAAATGAACACTTGTTTTTCTAAGGAAATATTCAGGTGAATGTCACAAAAATGACTTTTTATGACTTTCAAATACCCCTGATTAAGAGTAACAGGGGCAAAAACTCATTACAGTTCTTCATGTTCGTATTGACACTAACTTTATGGATAAAAATAGCCAAGTGCCTTCTTAAAAAGCAAAGATGCATACAATTATATAAACTTACATCATTTCCAAGTTTTGCGCTGGTGTGCAAGAGGCTCGAGAGAGGAGAAAGAGGAGAGAATGGGTGACAAGTCACTCATTGACAAGGTAGGCTCTAGGTTGGACATATCTCCTCAAATGACCTGTCAATCAAACAGCTGCCATCCCAGGCTCTCCCACGTTTAGGGATAATGGTGTCGTCTTTTTACAGACATGAAAAAGCATCCGCAATAGCAATTTTTCACAGCTGGATCACTCTATGAAGGCGCCCGTTGCAGCTGACAAACTGTATATTTGTCTTAGCATTGCTGCTAGTGGAATCTGTTTTGCAACATACAGTAGGTCTGCCAGAACTATCCCGGTCGAAAGTTTTTCCCTCTGCACAGTTCTTGTTCCTACACGCTTTTTTGATCTTGTAAACTTCTGTGCTGAAAGGCACTCGTTTCTTTTCTCTCCAAGACCACGTTTGATTGCTCACAGTGATAATCGCCTCGCTTTTCTCCGTGATAAGCTGACATTTACCAGCACGATGATTACAGAGTGTCTGCGTGGTCCAACAAAGTCATAAATCTCTGTATGTAATGACCTGTTAATTGGCTCACTCCCAGGTCCTAATGAGACTTTTAATTAGTGCTTTATTACAGGCAGATGTGCTGATAAGGTCAACCTGTCATTACGGCCTACAAATATGTACACAGTGTTTGCATCAGTTGGTACAAAGTGCTGATCAAGATTTGTGTTAGTCCCAATAAGATCAAATGTTCTTGTTAATGTCATTCTCATTATATTGTCCAATATCAGGGTATTGAGAATGAGAGTTAAAGTAACAGCTCAACATTCCTGGAAAGCTTATTTACTTTCTTTCAGAGAGTCAGATTAGAGGATTTACGTAGCACTCATGTCTGCCGGTTAAGTGTGGAGCTGGAGCCAGGAGGTGATTAGCTTAGCTTAGCATAAAAGCTTTGATCCACAGAAGAAGCTCACCTTCATCTAAAACTATGTTGTGTCTTGTTTTATTATTATACGTGTTGAGGTATAGTTGACAATTTGTGCTCTGCAATTAACAATCATCATTCATTGTTGATTAATATGCTATTCATTTACTCTATTGATAGATTAGTTGTGTGCACTATACATGATCAGAAAAGGGTAAACCTTTTTTTGATGAACAAATGTTTATTCATCTGACCTTTGCTCCAGCTACAGTACAGCATGGGTTGCCAGATTCAGTCCACAGACACAAGTTTTAATTCAGATCTCCGTACAAGCACAATGATCACTGAGGGTAGTCACAGCACATAACTCCCTGTAAACATGTATGGACAACAAACAAAACACAACATGCTTATTAGAGGTGTAAAGTTTTGGAACCCTGCTCCCTGCCGCATGCTAAGCTAGGCTAATCCCTCCCTGGAGAGTGTGTTGAATCATGGCGAGTGAATGCGCTGTTTTAGGATTGTCGCGTGCTGAAAATGATATGACTCAAAAGCTCCGGAAACGCCCACCAGAGGTCGGATTTCACATCTCACACTTTGCACATAGAGCGATTATGAGGCGTTGGAGCGTTGGATGGAGTTCTGTCTCCCCTCTCTCTAAATCCCCTCTTCATATCCAGTGTCCTCTCTGTCTCTGGCAAGCCTCATGATTTTCCAGAGCTCTCCATTAGCACTCCGGGCTGTCAAGGAGAGACGCTGCACAGCGCCGCCGGGCAGAGGCGACGATCGAGAAGTGAGATGAATCTGCGTCTTCTTCTTCATCAACTCCTCTGTGATATATGTAGTGCTGCACCTCCATCCTGTGCATGGGCACCGTTCTGCCTCTGTTCCTTGCGGCTGAAGTCTTACTGCCAGATCTGTTTTTACATTCAATTTTGTTTTCTTTTTCCAGTGATGAACTCTTTTTGACTCTACACATGCAGCACGTAGTATTTACTATCACATCTCTGTGTTTGGTTTAGCAAACCAGTGTATTGATATGTCAGCAGAGTACAGTGTTTGAACAAAGCTATCTGACAAAAAATAATCATTAACCTGATTCCATGAACTCGGCTATTTTAAGATATTGGTCTGCACACCTATCACCTGCACACACACACACACACACACACAAACACACACACACAGTAAGAAGGCATGACGATGGCATCATGGCAGTCTCAGCTCTCAGGCATGAAAAGATCGATTCTATTCCACGTCTAATTTGGGCTTTTCGGGCTGGATATTGCGTGGACAATATGCGCATGTTGCCAGGTTTGTGTCAACATTTCCAGTGCTCCCGCGGTGTTAATGGGCTGGGCTGCGAATCGTCTCCACGGCAATGGTCAAACGTGGCCAGCCTGGTGACGTACGCCGGTGAGTCCTTCCAAGAGAAATAGCAAGTGTGTGTGTGTTTGTGTGTATTTTTGAGGTGTGTTCAAAGTCCTCTCTCCCCTCCCTTTTTTCTGGTTCCTGAGGATTGGGCAGCGGTGTGAACGGAGGGTCAATGCCAGATTCTGCTTTCTGCATCGACACCGGAGGACTTTGGTGGGGCAAGCTCTGGCACATGTGGGCTCTTGTCGAGTCCAGCACCCTGCCTTCTCTCAATCTCACTGGCACAGCCTCATCTGGCAAGAGCGACCCTCACCAGGGCAATGAGAGAGCTTGATTTAATCACTGTGTGACTGGTGCTGTGTGGGTACTACACAGGTTTCACAGACGGTATAATGTGGAGACAGGGTGGCCTGCTGCACAGCTTTGTGACTGAAAGGTTGCAAGTTCAGTCCAAACAAGAGCCAGAATCTTTTTTTTTTTTTTCGTTTTCTTTTTTTCTGCCTCTGAGCCTTACAGTGAATTGAAAGCAACCATCCTTGAAAAAGTCCACACCACTCAGCAGGAGCTTTATTTTTGTGAAAACACTTTTACGTAATTGCTGTGACAAGGTTTGCCCTGTCACAACAGCCACCGCTCCACCTTCTTTTTTCCTTTCTACAAACACATCCATATGTGGGAATTGACGTCCCGTGACGTTTGCTTAAATCTTAATTCCCCTGGTACCCGGGCTGTCTCGGCGAGGTCCAGGAACTGCGGCAGCCGTGCAGTGGGGCCTCGCTGCCGAAGGGCAGGAACCCGCTGAACAGGAGGGAGAGCTCCTAATTGGCCTGAATGGCTGCAATCAGAGCCAATAAGAGATAAGCGCTCTCCAGATCGGCAGCGATAGCATTGTGCTGTGTGACCGGGCTACGATTGCGCTGTTGACCAAACAGAGAACAGGTGTGCGAGCTCTCTGCCGCTCAGGTGGCCTTCCCAGCAACCCCGAGCGAGATCCGCCATGGCGGGCCTCACACACCCTGAGCAAACACACTGAACGCTTGGATTGCTCTGCACTATTATGCTTTTATACTTTGAGGAGAAAATCCATCTCTGTGTGACAGGCTTGTTCCCGTGTTGTAGCTGGATAATCTACAGTATGGAGGAATGTATTCATAAATGTGGGAACAAAGGCATTCTTGACCTGCTTCCTTCACGCCTAATCGAGCTGTATTGACTTTGGTGATAGGGGGCCAGCCAGACGGATGTTGGCGGGTTGAACCAAGCACCACACAATCTATTACTGCTTCATTTTTTATTGGTCACAAAGTGACAGCTGGTGAATAGTATTTTCTCCTTTCCTGTGACTGCCCTGAATACTAATTATGAACCCTGTCCTACCTCTGAAGCAATATTTCCATTTCACAAACAATATATACTGTAAATGTTTGGCTCAAATGGCCAGTCTCTGTTTTGATTAGGAGCCATAAGTGTATAAATATGCCTATAACCTTCTTGGCAAGTGAACCTCCGAACATTAATGGCTTCCAGATGGCAAAGGACCAATGAAGGAATGTTAACAAATTCACGTTTAGTCTTGTAAACAAAGGAAGAGAAATGGGAAAAAAGAATAAGCGTTAATATCAAAACAAACACCCACCTATGATAAGTTATTATTTACGCAACCCCACGCTAATGAAAAAGTCCACAAAACATTTCTGGAGCTTTGCAGCAAAACAGCCATGCAGCATTCTCCGAAACAACTGAAGTAGATGGGGACTTGATTAGGATGTAAAATAAAAAAAAATTTTTTTTAAATACCAAAAACCAGACATAAAATGGCTCCATTTAGGATGTCTGCTACAAGTCTCCAGAAGCCCTAAGATTAACAAATTAAAAAAAAAAAAAATGCTTTAGCTGGCAAATCCACTTCAGGCGAGGTACAGGCTAGAGCTTTTAGCTTGGCAGCTAAAATAAAGACTTCGCCTTCTTTCCAAATCAATCTTGGGACTTCAGGAGACCTGGATTATCTCAGACGAGCTTTATGGTAATGTTTTCTTTCAGTTATTTATTTACTTTTATAAAACAGGTTTCCATCTACTGCTACTTGTTATTTTGCCGTGAAGACCCAGAAAAATGTTTTGTGGGCCACGACTGTGGACTGACACGTCTCTGATTAAATGTGTAGAAGCGGCACACGTGAACGGCCCCCGGTGCCTGCGCTGTTTACATCTGAAATTGACTGGGTGAGTGTAACTTTTTCAATAGGAGAGGAAGGGGGTCTCTAAGAGGGGGATCACATCCTGTGCCAGAGCGCTGCACTCTGTTTCCAAAGCCAGCAGAAGTGATGGGTGTGCTGGGATAATGAGGGGGGTCAGTATCAGAGGGTGAAAGCATTTGGGGATAAGCCACGGCTAATGACAAGGAAGTCCCAGGCAGCTTTGATCTACATTGGCTCCTTTGGCACATCGAGGGAAAGCTGTGTGCTACACCAAGGAGACCCCTAATCTTCTTAGGGATACGCTTAACATTCTTCTACATTTAGGGACCAGAAAGAGCGCTCCAGTCTCTCCGTCTGTCCTCGTTATGGGTGCAGTTCAAAACTGGTCTGCAGGCCTGCATCCAATTTCGTTGTTGGTTTTTAGGGAAAACCAGAGGGATCATGATGGCAAAGAGAGAGCCTGCGGGTTGGCTGCTCGGTGGAAGGAAGGCCTCGATGGTTTCTCCTAAACTGGAACAGGTTTTTTGGTGGGTTTCGGGAAGATGTTTTCGCATCAATCACTGGCATTGCACAGCCGAAGTTAAGTCTAAAGAGGAAATTTTGATTCCATTTTTGGATGTGGAAGTTGCTCTTTTGTGGCATCATCATCACTTCAGAATGATTGATTTCTTGCCATATTTGCTGGGATTATTCTCTAGAAAAGCATTCTTTTTCATTTTACTGCTGCGGTTGGAAGGTATTTATAGATGTTCTATTCCCAATTAGACTGAATTGGCCTTAGAGTGACATCAAGTACTGTTCCTCAAGGCGTTTTGAGAAAGGACAGAGCTGGAAATTACAATGGCCATGCCAGCCTGCTGCCTGCCAGTCAAGGAGAAAAGCCCAAAAAGCAGCAACGAGGATGGAAAATATGGAGCAGTCCATTTCTCTCCTGGCTTGACTGGCACTGTGACTCACCAAACAACTAAAATGAGTTCAGCTCAGTTCACAGCAGGACATGTTTTCTATAAACACTCTCCCCATGTTGTTTTCTTACTTTTCTTACAATAACACTATTATTCTCGCAGTTGAGATCGGTTCCTTACAGTACATCCACGTATGATGAGAGAGACGGAGCAGGCGGGCCCTCTGCTCAGTCACAATTTTGGGGGCTCTGTCTCGCTTTCTGTTAGGCCAAGAGAGCATTAGCCAGCCGAGGCCTGCGTGTCTGCAGGGGCTTAGGCCTGCCTTCATTCTCCGTTCCGCAGCCAAAGTCGACACCCCTCCAGGGCATGAGGAGAGAGGAATGCACTCCGACCCTCCACCCTCCTCTCCGCTTTCCCTCCAGAGGAGCCGGGATGGAGGCCCCTTTATGGAAAGCAACCAAGACCCCAGGCATCAGATCCTTCTGTTTTTCATCCTTCCCTTTACCTCCTCACCCTCTGCTCTTTTTTCTCGCCTTTGTGCGAGGGTTGTTTGCAGTGGTAGAATACACAGTGCGGTGTAGCCGCAGCCTTCCAGAGGGCTGGGGCGAGCGAAGCCGGGGCCCCCGATAAGGCTGCTGTGAGGGCCATGAGAGCACAAACATTACACCACTGAGTAAACGGACCCTGGGGCCCACTGCTGAGCACCTTTTGTTATTGCGGCTCACATGCAGCCGGCTCAGAGCAGATAGAGAATGCAGCTCATATGGCTGGCTTATCGCTAAATCCAATCCTGGACCTTGTGGTACAGCCTATTCTTGGAAGTGGGAGCATGTTAACTCTCTGGTTGTTTTTCCTTTTTTTGGGGCTCTTTCAGGGATTTGATTCAAAGCTATTTATAAGTGCCGTTATGAAGGGCATTTTAGGATAGTGTGTTCCAGATGGCTATCTGTGCTCTTTGTTTGAGTGTGATAAACCAGATCAATCATTTCTGTTGAATACTTGCCCGCTATATTAATGTTTAATTAAAAAGGAAATGGCTCCCCCCGCAGATCCCTTAATCTTGCTGAAACTAGCGTTATCGCACTACGCTGTGGGAAAAAAAACACATCTCTGCCTCGTACATGTCCTTGACTTAATGCAGGATCTCGTCTTATAAAAGCACAGGAAGTGACTGGAAACAAAGTGTTATTTACACATCGCATCGCCTGACACATATTTACAAAGTCAACAGAGATTCCAGCACCATCTAGTGATAGACTGCGATGTGAAAATGCATCTATACAGTTTTTCTTCTCTTTCAGTCACTGACACTCATCTCAGCATCTTCCTTCCGTGCTCCTGGAGGTGCAGGATGGAGGGGGAAAGAGGAGGCAGGGTGAGTTATAGCGGGAAACGGAGTCTTAAGCTGTTGTCTAAACACTGTCAGCGGTGTTCCTGGGCTTTAGAGAAAGATCTCCTCGTGTTGCTGTGTGTTCTGTCTGAGGTGACACACTGGAGGCTCTGGTTCCTGTCCTGGCTCTGGCTCCGCACCATCACTGCTGATGTCCCTCAGGCAGTTAGATGTTTTTTAATGTTGAACTTCAAACATTAGTGGCTCATTTTGGGAAGATAAACGTTTCTTCACATGCACAAACTTGGTTCATGCCTGCCATCATTACCAACTGGTTGGACAGGCACGTGACTGCCGAAGCAACACATCTTGTAGACTACTCTGGAGTTCACGAAGCATCTTATTTTTCTTCCAAGCGACGACTTTGCTGGAATTTGCCTTTAAGGACACAGGGCCAGCGACCCGAGTCACAGGCTCTGTATGCACATGCCAAACACGCAACACCAGTTTCCTCGCCGCTGTAGTATTTTACTGGAAGTCCAGGTCGTTGGGCTGCTCCAAAGTTTCCCTCTGTTCTCGTCCACAAAGCCACGGCTCGGCGTCTGGATCCTGACCGTGCAGACAGAACGGTCTCACCTTGGTAAAATCAGGCCACTTAATGAAAACTGATGACAGATGAGTCATTAGAGCTGCACACAGCAGCCATTTATGCTCTTAATCTGTCACACACAGGTGACCTTGGGATCCACGTGCATGTGTGTGCATGTGGGATTGTGCTGTTCAGGTGTGTTTGCACAGTAGGGATGTTGATGGCATGAAGATGAATGTGCGCGTTAATGTTCTTATGTTGGACAAAATTAAAGTCTTCATCGACCTCTATGTCACATTTTAAAACACATGGGGGGAAAAGTCCGTCCTGAAAGACCAAAGCTATGTTGAATGTTTGGGCCCATTTTGTTTTTTGATGCCATGAATTTACTGATGGCCGACTAAACACAGAAGCATCGTCCAACTGAAATGTTCAGAAAACAGCCACAATTTTAGGGGCAATTTTAAGCAGCAACACCATCAATCTTTATATAATAACAACCGATCAAATCACCATGTGAAACGCGAAATTGGTCGCTTGTGGTGACAAACACACAAAGAAAGAATGTCTTTCTTTTCAGCTCATTGTTTTGGCAGCTTTAACATTTGGTGTTGTTTCCAGCTTTAGTAGGCAGCTGTTCTCAGCGAAATAGTTCTAAAAAAACTCCTATGCACTTCCTAAACAGCAAACATATAAAGTTAGATGGCAGCTGGTGAACATACTGGAAGATTTGCAGCTAGAGAAGCACATATTTTCCCTCAGGAGTTGGCCAAAAAAGAACTAAAAAGGCGGTTGAAAATGGATCTCCAGTCAGCAGGTGGCCAGATACACAAGTCCAGATAAGTGCTAATGTTGCTCCATAACTGCAAGATGTGCAAAAAGCCAACTGTTTGCAAATCTGTTCATCATATGAACTTTATTATGTGACAATATATCAGTGTTGTGTTTACAGCTTCCTCCTCCAATTGGCCGAATTAGTAGATGTAGCGTTAAAGAGCAACATCTTTTATAGAATCATCCTTTTTTCATTAATGCTCAAGAAATGTGAACAAGGAAATGTTTTGAAGTGTTATCCATGTAAAATCGAGTTAGATTCACTGACTTCAAGTGTTGAAAGTACCTCAAAAGTCATACTTGAGTAAAAGTAAAGATATTTTGTTCAAATATTGAATATACATACGAATGGTACTTGAATTAATCTTAAAGTATCTGATATTAAGTATCAAAAATTGTTTTGGGGAATTTTCTGCAATTGTGTGGAAACCCATTGCCTTAAACCGTTTAAGTGTTTACACTAGCTGAACATGTCTAATTTTATTAACTTCAAATCATAACTGGATGTAGTTAACATGAGGAGTTTATATTAGTAGACATTACTCAAAACCATTAGTTTGCATTCATTATTTCTTTTCTGGAGTCTAATTTGTCTGACATTGCTTTAAATTATTGTTTATGTATTATTAGTAGCTTAAACATACCGTAAATACATTTAAATTCCTATTCCTATAAATTATAAACATCAACTTCACAATTCAGGTCCTGGAGATTTCTCTAGTTGAGTCAACATGATCACACAACACTTCTGTTGCTTGTGGATGGATGAGTAGCAGAGTGATCAGACTACATATGGTTGTCACATTGTGAGTGGATGAAGACTGAATTCAATTCTGATCTTCACCATGGTTATCAATGTCTGCATTACTGTAAAAACAAACCATCATAACTTCCATCATATATATAATCTTGAAACTGGAAAGCTGGTGAGTCTGCTCAAACAACTGAGACAATGTAAGTACACAAAATGACAAAATACACAAGAACAGTCTTGTTGAATGATACATATTGCGTCTTTAATTAGAGAAAATCCAGAAGTACCAAGTTTCTACCCGCAGAAGCTCTAATAGACCAGAATGTAATGCAGCCACACTGCAGGTTTTGTTTTAAAGTAACAGCAACAACTGTCACTTCCTCTCGGCTGGGAAAGCTCACCCTCTTACTGCTGCTGCTATCACGGCCGCTCTCTCTGCCTGCACTTATTAATTCAACCTATACAGACACATACTGAGTTTGTCAAAGTCGTTCTTGGAAAAGTTGGAAATAACGAGCAGCAGCGGAGGGAACCTTAGACGAGGCGGGGTGAAAGAAAGTGGGAACACTTGAAAAGTAAATTGCAACACGTCGCTCATCGCACTCAGCGAAAGATTGATTACTTAAGGCACTTCAAGAGAATCCGCGGATGGAATTTTCCTTTTAGGTGTGCGTCCCTATGCGCATCTGTGTAACCTTTTTTAAACATCCAGGGATATAGAAGCTGAAACGTGTCCTAACAAGCACGCATGTGAGCTGATGCAAGGTATATCAAGACAACCTTTGTATTCAGTTGAGCATCCGGGGGGCATGAGCGACTTAGCTGCGCCTTGTAAAAAATGACTGTTGAGCTGGAACAGTTTCATTCGTCATAAATAACACTTTAACAAGACATTCGCATCAGGAAGAGGTCTTGTATACCTCTTTCAAAACAATAGCCCGAGCGCAGTTTGCAGTGTCAACACGCTCCAGATTGAGTCAACTAGATACACTTGTTATTGTTTCCCGGTCGGAGCGGCGCTGGAGACGGGCCAACGCTCTTTAGGACCAGCGAAACAATGCCTCAGTGAGATCTAGTTTTTGCCTCTGACTTCTCCAGGCTCATTTACATGATTAATGGATATCTGAGGAGCTAATGAAAATGCAGCTGGATCCAAGCATAGCATTGGATTTCCACGGCTTCTTAATTTCTCATCACTCATTAAGGGAAAGTCATTCAAGTCGCTTGCTGAGATATTAGCTTGAGTATAATGGCTGTGGCTCTGGAGGGAGAGCATGTTAAAGGTTTTCTTAATGAGCCTTTCAGAGCCAGCTGTACTTTCACCCTCAAGTGGATTTTTTCATTTTTTTTTATTTTTCCAAGGAATCCCTTAAAAACACCTGATCCTCAATGTTTGACTTCGTTTCTGGGAACGTGGCGGCTCTAGTCTCATACCAGAGAAAGCACTTCTAACCTTATCTCCTCCCCCTTGTTGTTCTTCCTAATGGGGAATTTCATTTACTGGGGGGAAGTGATCCGTTTTGTCTGAGCATAAATTGCACATAATTGTGCCATTTTGGACGTCGCGCAGCGGGGTCGCTAGACGAACGGTCAGGCCCGGTGAAAGTGGATGCCTGGGAGTTCACGGTCGGCTGAAGCCAAATGCACGGATGCACGCGTGTGTATGTGTGGCCGTGTGTTTTCGCTCGGTGTGTGCGGGACAGACTGCTCCTCCCGGTGTTTGTTCTTCTTACTCACAGTGCCGGCTGAGGGGTATACTTTTTTAACTGCGCGTAATTGTCCTCTGCAATAACAGCCACCATGTTTGCTCTGGCAGCATGCAGCGTAGAGGCTGTGTGAGAGGGGGCCCGGGTCCAGCGCTGCGAGGCCAGTGGTTTATTTTCTTACGGTATCTCACTTCACCGCAGATTGCCAAGATCTGTGAGGGCAACAGGAGTGCATGGAGATACCGACAAGGCGTTGCTGTATTTAAGCACTTTCCCACTCTAACATCCAACTCTTTCTCTGGCAGATCGTCAGAAGACACAAAAGGTTAACCTTTCTCTGTCGGTGACACAGTTGCCAGCAGGTCCGCGATGAAGCCTTGGCAGCGTTGAGGTGGCGTCCCAGCACAAGCCCGGTCAGGCACAGTTGTCGGAGGAGTTAAGTGGTGCCCCGAGTCAACACACAGGAGCTTAGGCCTTTTGACGGACAGCTCTTTAACGCGCAGGCCCTGGAGCTGGGCCAGGTGTGAGAGAGAGGCTGAACCTGATTAGGAGCTTCTCCTTTAAGCAGCCCAGCCAGCCTCATTGGAATGACTGATGACATAGGTGTCTGCAGGAAGACAGGTTGATTTATCAGCGTACAGATAGTTCTCTGCACTGCAGCAGCGCTTTTGGCTTGGTTCTATAGATGAGACGAAGTAATCAGACACACGTTATCTCAGAATAAGTCTGGCGATTTTTTTTTTTTTTTTACATTTTTTTGTTGTCATCAACAAATCACATAAAAAGGCAAAAAAGCAAGAATGACTTGACCTCCGATTTAAAGATTCATGTCTTAGGTTTGGGGTTTCCTGACTAATCTTTTAATAAAGTAGGTCTTATTTTTATTTTTATTCTCTTTTTTTTTCACATTTGACCATCATTCCTATCAGCAAAGACAGCTTCGGACTCACCAAATTAATAGCGGAGTTCTGGGAATGTGACAACATTTCCGGTGGAGATGACGGGAAGTCAGGCAGTGAGCAGGTTTGAAGCAAATCCCCAGCTCACAAATAATTCACTGGAAACTTCCTTCATGGTTTACAGATGGACTTCATTACCTAATATATTATACAGGTTTTACTGTAAATTACACACTATTACTACTATACATCGTGCTACATCTTATCACCATACCACTACTCCCATTCCTGCTAGTACTTCAAGTCTTATCAATATTATCTCACATATAGATTACTTTATAGATTGACTTTATGTGTGTAACTGTCTCTACATTAGGGTTGCAAGATATTGCTTTTTTTGCCAATATGCAGATATACTCCAGCTTGTGTTTTGTATTATTGGTTTTACACATGCAGATCGTTTTTTACACTAGCAAGAAAAAGATGTGATGGAGAGGTGCAAAAAAACCCTCAGAGGGGCTTCACCCAAGCTAAACACTGCAAACATGACAAGAGTCTGTTGAAAAACAGAGAGAGAAACATAAGATTATTGGGATGGGAGAGAAAGAGTGCACAAAGCAAAGTAAAATTAGGTTAAATTGGGGTTAATCCAGAATGGTAAAACCGCAGTGTTAAAAGAAACCTTTTGTAAATTGTGCAGGGACAATTTCTGACAGCGATACATGTAAATATAATTTTTTCAACATATTGCAGAGGACATCAGTTTCCTCCTGTAGTTGAAATAATTAGAATATATTAGTCTTTTTTTTTATTGTTTAGCTTGATGACCCCTTTTCAAAATAAGAAAATGACTTTGTCCAGTTTGTGATTAAAGCCAATTTGTATTATTGGGCTGTCATATTTGGGAGAAATGTTCGCGTATAGATCTATGCTGATATTTCATTTCAAAGCCTTCATCTTTATGTAAAGCCTTCATCTCTTATGTAAAAAAAACATGGCTCGTTTATACATTTCCTTTGTATGTAGCAATACCTGTATTCTGTAGTTACACTTGAGGATTCCTGGTTCAATTTGGACGGCCTGTACTTAAAGCAGCTGTCACACAGTTTTCCTGTCCAATGAGGCATTGTTACAGAAAATTCACCTCAACTCTCTTTCAGTTGTGTCTAAGGCGTTTGGAGTGTGTGAGTTTACAACCTGTCTGGTCTTCTGATCTGATGTTTCTTCTGTCCAGCTCTACTTTGGTGATGTCACAGTGTTCCCAATAAACTTGGTGAGCACAGTGTTGCTATAGCCAATGGAAACGATGGACAAAACCACAAAAGTAACACCCAGGTTGTAAGTCGAATTTTCCTTCATATGTTTATCTATCCGACTGAGAGCCAGTGAGCATCCTTCGTCCAGGCTCGTCAGGATCAGGTAGAACTCAGCTGCAGACCAATTCCTGTCAGTTCTGGCAACAGGAAACCAGTCGGGGCACAACAGGCATGCGTCAGCCCGGGCAGCCACGCGCTTTCCAGCGCAGCTGAGTGTGTTTTGGGCTGCTCGGCAGCTCCGAGAAACATTCCCCGAGAGGCAAACTACATACCCTCTGTCTCCTCAGCTCACGTCAACCTTTGTGCGTCCGGGCTGCAGCCACCAGGACCCCTGTGATGTAGCACTGATTCATGGCCAAGTTAGTTTTCACTGACACTTTTGGCGCCGCGTATCGAGCGAGACATCAGAGGCTAGTTATTTCGTCTCTCACCTCTCTGTTTCGTAACATGTCAGCCCTTTTATCAAGGCGAGGCTGTTTAGCTCTACATGCTCCACCAGATCCGGCTTTTTGAACTGGCTGAATCCGAAGTGCTGTAGGGGAACATGTGAGGCAACATCTTGGTCGGGGGTCAAAGGTCAACCTTCAATTAAGACTTCAATGAAGCAATTTTTCTCTATTGCCCCGGAGAGGGACATACCCAGTGAGTCTGAGGCTTAGTCATCCAGAAAAATAACTGATTAAACCGAGGCTGCAAGCATGTCTTCACCTGCAGGAGAGCAGTGAAGTCAGGAATTTACACCTGCTTCCATCTAAATTAGATCTCCACTGCAATTACACCTCAGAATGAAAGGGAATGATGTAAATCGGTGCAGTGTGATCGACACCGTTTGGGTTTTTGTTGTGAATTTTGGTTTCCAGAGCAACTCTCCCACTCGTGTTATGATCCACCCAGTTTTGCGGATGCATAGAGAGTCCTGTCTTTACATGCGTGCATCGAATTACCGTAAATATTTATGTCCGCCTTTTTTGAATAGAGGCGCTGGAGGAGAGGAGAGTGAGGAGGAGGAGGAGGGCAGCGTAAACGGAGCACTATTTGGGTTGTTGCAGTCGCTGGATAATGCTCCATTAATCTCACCTCTCATGTGTGTTTCCCATCACAAAGCATTCTCGTGAGAGAATCAGATAGTTAATCTTTATGGGTTAGCGCAGCTCCATATGGAAAGTCGTCTGGCAGAGTCAAAGGCTCGGCTCAGCCCCGTCCCTGACAGGCAGAGTTAGAAAACGCTTTGACGCGCGCCTCCCACTCTGCTGCGGTTCGTCCTGTGTTTTGTTTGTTTGTTGAGTTGGCCGACACCGCTCTCTGGACGCTCGTCCTCTTTGGTGTGTGACTCTAGCCATAATGTTTGGATTTGGAGATTCACTTTGGTGCGGTTTTTGGAGGGGGCTCCGCTCTGAGCAACAATGCCACTCAAGAACAACAACACAGCAATAAGGGACCCTGCCACATGGAAACAAAAAAGACGAGCAACTGACTTCTTTTTTTTCCCTCACTCATGTTTTTTTTTTTTGTTTGTTTGTTTCTTTTCTCTGAAACTGTTTGCTTAGTGCTTCAGGTTTTTATTAGCATTAAGCAGCACTGTGGGGTAGCAGATTTGGCAAGACTCAGCGAAGTAAGCGAGCAGTGCCAGCCAGCCTGTCAGATGGTGGGTGCTCTGCAGGGGGTAAAGAGTACAGTTTCTTGTATAAACCGTCAGTGCTCCACAGACACACAAATACACAAATGCATGCCAGAGTCTATAAACACACACACAGTCGCACAGACATACACAGTCTCTGTGTCTCTGCAGCCTGTTGGGGGTAGATGTCATAAGTGCTTCTTTCGCCAAAGGAAATCACTGTTGTATTTATGTATGTGAGCACAGCTATTATTACAGTGGATGTTTTAAACCGGAGAAAATGGGGGTAATGAATGAGACTCATACATTCCACAATTCCAGTGGTTTTTTTTTTCCCCCCGCTCACCCCTCCTCTGCAAAACAATGAGACATTGTCGCTCGAGAGAAGAAATCCCTATTCAACAAGCTGCTGCTGCTGCGCCGTTTTCCCTCTCTCATGTCTTTCCTCCAGTCTCTCCATCTTTTCTTCTGCGCTCACTTTTTCCTTATTTGTCGTGTTATTTATATGAGCTCACCCCCGCTCACGCCGGGCAGCTTCGGAATGGAAGGTTCCCCTGGGGGAGGCAGCGGCGGCAGGTTGAGGAAGGTGTGTGTGTGAAAGCGAGTGTGTGACCCAGCGGCCACCCCTGCACAGAGGGCCCTTTGTGCACGTCCCCGCTTTATAACACCTCCACTCTTCTCCACTCTGCTCCTGCTCCTTTTACACCGTTCCCTTTCTCTGCAGCCGCTGCCAATCCTGCCCACTGACACTTTCATGTACACACACACACACATAAACACACATCAAACTGCTACCCGCCTTTTATTGTAGGCAGGGATCACTCATTCTTTCCAGGGAGGGAAGCGTGTCGTGAACTCTGCGGCTCTGAGCCCAGGGCTCTGGCAGTGGCAGCCTGTGATGCAGCCGCAAATTCAAACCGGGTCCCCCTGGTCTGGAACATCCTGCTGCTGTGTCTCCTGCTTAGATGGGAATAGCACCCAGATGTTGGAATTATTATAATGCTTTGGTGTACTTGCAAGTCATGGTATCGATTTTCTCCCTTTCCCTGCTGATATATTCATCTCAAGGGTAACCTAAATGCACCTTCAGGCCCCCACCAAGAATCACCTCCTGCCACCACGTTCAGGCCTCTGTAACTATTTTTCACTTCAACTCAATGCAAAGATGGTTCATAGGTGTGAATCATTTTGCCAAAGGGCTTTACACCATGGACATATTGTGTTACTGTACTCCATAGGAATTCCTTCTGTGTCTACTTTGCTGTCTCAAGGTATAGGATTGGTAATAGATGTGATTTCGGTGTATTGGCCACAGTGTGATGCACACTCACCCCAAAAGACTTTATTTAAAACAATAAATGCAAACACAGACACCATCCATTCAGTCCAGTAAGATTAGCAACAGTCTAGTAGAGCTGTATCATTTAATAATTTTCATGCGATCGTTGTGTGAGGTCTGCCAGCAGGAGGGGAGCAGCTCAGAGGACGAAGTCTTGAACGTGCAACAGCCCCAAAGCAAAGATGACGCACCCAGTGAGCAACAGTCATACGCATGAGTGAGGCAACATGTTGTAAAGTTCTTAATGAATCAATGGTCCGAGTCTTTATCACACGCTCTGTGTTGATCTTCCATCTGTAATAACAGTGTATTTACTTTTCCATCAGACTGTTGCCAACAATCTCATCACATGAGAGTTTGCTGCTGCAGACATCCTACAGCACAATTTACATTTTGGGTTTTAACGAGAAAAAAATATTCAGGGCAGCATCGATTTAAACTGAATCTGTTCATCCATATTTTATGCTCCCACATATAAAACGGCATTTACTGCAATGAGAAGACACTGTTCCCAGCAGCTCTCAATAAACAAGGTTGTCTGTGACAAGTTCAGCTCAGAAAAATGCCAGTGGTGATGAGAAAGAGGAGAGAGAAAGAGACAAAAAAGTGAGAGATCATAAATGAGAAAGAATGACCTTGGTGAAAGTGAACGTCACCCATATGAAAAGTACTTGAGTATAAGTCTGAGTAGGAGCCTTGGATCTGATATTCAGCATTTTTCTGCTAATTGGAATCTGAATTGTAACTGGCCAATAAAACAAATACATTTAATAATGTACTGCTTTAGCTGTGCTGCAGCATATGATGGGCAAACATCTAACTTTAGTCATCAAATAAAAGTATTAAAGTTAAAATGACTATATTTGCCTCCAAAATGTAGTGGAGTAGATGTACAAAGTAGCAGAAAAAGGAGATACTCAGCTTAACTACAAGAACCTTCATGTGTCCTTACAGTAAGTACAGTATTTGTACAAGCACAATCCACAGTGGTTGGTAAATTAATTATATCCAAAATAAACTTTTTCACTTATTTTCTCCAGTTATTTGATTTGAAATAAATAACTTATTATGATTACTTTCCAATATTGTATTAGTTTCTTTACAATTATGCTAAAGCACCTATTATGCAGATTGTTTTTATAATAATGAGTCTTAGCTTTCCACTAGCAATTTTACTGTTTAGGTTTACTTTCATCACTCATTTTTGGCTCTGGCAGGCAGTTGTAAAATACCCAGTGTACACTACATGCTCAGCACCAAATGGCTGAGAGACACAGTCAGGAATTAACTTATTAATACAGGTGAGCATTTATCAGCTGAAGGGCCTGACATGTTCCTCAGGAGCTGGTAGAGACCAAAACTCAGACTCTTACAATGACATTCATCAGGTGGGCACAAACACAACACCAATATATGTTGATATATATACAATGATAATGTTGGAGAACATCGTTGTGATGGGCTTACAGCAGGTTTAATCTCAGTTACTGTACATGAAGTGTTCTTTTTTTGTTTTTGACAGCTTTTCTGACGATAATGACTTTTAACGAAAAAATGCTTTTGGAGAGCTGCAACATATGGTGGTTTCGGTGCCCCTTTCATCACTACAATACAAACTGTTCACGCCTTCCTCCCTTCAAAAGGAATGGTTTCATATTTTCTCCATGTGTAAGTACTCATAACATCTGTCCCTTCAGCTTTTAATGAATACGGATTCTATTTCACCACAGGATCAATATTTATGCGCTTTCATGGTTCTCTGAATGTGCTGCGTTTGTGCAGCGCGCCTGTAAACGTTGAGTATTTTGTCAACAGCGGAGTGGCAAATGTTTTCATTTTGAGACGACATTCTGCGGGATGTATAAGGAATGTTGACGAGGGAGGAAGGAGAGGGGCAAAGAGATTTATGAAGCTCCCCCTAAAAGTCAATATGGGTTTCGAGTTACATCTATGGCGCTGTGGAGATTTATGTTTAATAAGCTTCAGGTGTTGGCTGGCTCTTGGGTTTGGGCTGGAGGGGGGGGTTCTCTCTCTCTCTCACACACACATACACACACCCTGCTCACGGCCCATTTTTGCTGTCAGTCTTTACCAACGCTTCAGTTTGCCTTGCGTCAGGAGAAACAGAGCTACCTTTGTGCCCACCTCTCGAATGGTTTCATGTGGCCGTTCGCTACGCCAGTACGACAACACACGGCCCGTCAGGGGTGAACAGAGACAAATGGAAAAGCTAATATTCGACTAATAAGCAAGGAAGGGGAGGAATGTGCAGGCCAGGTCAGAGGGGAGATTGACAGCGGGTATTAACACCGCCCCCTCCGCCCCTTCCTCCTCCTCCTCCTCCACCTTCCATGTTTCGCTTTCTGCTGTGTGTTTGTGTTAGTGACAGGCACTTTGCGCAGGTAGGAGCGTGAAACAAAGGTCAGTCTGTGTGCAGAAGGTGTGTCCCTCCACCTACTCCACCCTGTAGCTATAGAGGTAGACAGGACAGGAGCATCAATGAGGTGTTTGAGATGTGTTTTGCCAAGACTCCCTTCCCAGCTTCACCCACATCTGTCTAGTCTTGCCCTCAGACCCCCTCGCGCACACAAACACACCCTACACCCCTGTACTCTTCCCCAAGCCCCTCATAGATCCTACCTGTCATTTATAAGCCGGTTGTAAATCATCGCTGCAAACATTCCCTCCAACACCTGAAAGTGTCTGGACAAGACGGACCAAAAGTCAGAGTGTGCATGAATGCGAATGGAAACATGTGAAATTCAATAGCAGAGACTGTGCTTGCCTGTGGCTATACAGACTTCCACCCCCCCCTTCTCTCAGTTTTATTCTCCAAAGATGAGCAGCTGTACTTGTATAAGAATTTTTTACCTCCAGCAATACACTCTAAGAAATAATTCAGTGACTTTGTGGATATTGCAATAGCCAAAAGTTATACTACCTTAGGAAACTCTAAGAAAATCCCTGTGTTCTTCGAGTTGGATAGTTTTTTAACTGTCCATTTTTATAGAAATGGTTGATGATAGAGTCATTATACTGATCTTGTTCAGTAACTACAACTGCTACTTATCCCAGATCAGTATTCTTCATCATCAACAAGAACTTTCAGTACGTTTTGCACTAATCGTCATGACGCTGATGCCACTGAAGGCCCATATTTCCCATCAAGCCTAGTGCTCAACAGGGTATTTTGGTAAAATGGGTGTTTTACATATCACTGTTTGTTAGTCTTTATAGCACATGTGTCTGATCAGAACTTGATGATTGGTGATTTATAGTAGTTAGTGTTGGTTAGTTGTAACCATGATTCAAGTGGATGCTACATTAATTGAATCGAACGGTTATTCATAACATTTCTTGAGCCAAGGTGGCACATAGTAGTAGTGGAGGAGTAACAATAATCATGAGTGCCTGCTGAAAGCTGACCCCAGGGCAGCTGCCCTCTCTGCCCCAGTGGACCCTTGGTTAATAGGTGGGTGGGTAGGCTCCTATTAAGTAATCATAAGACTTATATATTAAGAATGAGTATATGGTATTAATTGAATACTGTAGCTATTGAGCTAACTTAAGGGTTATTAGTAGAAGACTACTTAACTTTTTTCCTCACTTTAACTCAATTCATGTAAGTTTATTGAAAATATTTCACTGCCTTGAAACTTGCTAAATCTTCTAAAGTTTCTAGTGTTTCACCAACAAAACTGAGTATGTGTTAGTTGGAGTTTTTAGAGTGCACGTCTCTCATTCTCGCTCCTGTCTTTTGTGTTCCTGCGAGGGTAAACATTAGTCTAATTAAAGCCATTGTGAGGACTGAACTAGAACACCCACAGCAACAGGTCATTAAGTTTGCTTAAGCTGAAAATGAGACAAATTAAGAGTAGTCTCTATGGTAAAGGAGTAAATTGAAGAAAACAACATAATTGCGTCTCTTTAAGGTTCTTTACCTTAATGTGAGGTAGCAGCATCTTCTGTATTTCAAGAAAGCCTCAGGTATATTTTGTGTTTGTGACAAAACAAACACTGGGTAGAATATAGTTTTCAAGGCTGCGTGTTTCCGTGGAAAGTGGGACAATGGTATGCAGTGCTCATGCTATTGTGGTATTGTTTAACCGTGGGGTTTACGGTGGGTAGGGAGGTGGTAATTGCAGGTTTTGTACACAAGGTCACAGCACACAGGGGGGAGATGAATAGCCTGTTGATTCGATTGGTTCGTCCTGTGGTGGTGTTATTGTATGTTCTGTAAAATGGCACAAGTGGCTCTTATTCAGGTGACACACGCTGGAGGGCCCTGCCTTTCTCCTCGCAACAATGGCCCACAATTCCCTGGGCAGTTCTCAGGTGGATCGCCTTACCCACACTGCCTCAGTGGCTCACCTGAGGACTGGCCCAGCAGCTTAAACCTGCTCCAGTCACACGGAGGAGGTTGCCCTTACCTGCGCAGTCCCAGATGCATAGATACGTAAACACAAGCAAAGGCGCGTCCACGGAACACCTGACTTTAGGCTGCTGGAAAAACCCCTCTCTTGAACGCATGCATGCACATGCTAGCAATTATGAGACATTAACAATACACTTTCAGCGCATGGAAGCAGTGAGCTCAACTGTGTCGAGACAGAACTGTACACTGTCACCCAAGCTGCTGCTGCAGAGTTGATTTCACTCGCCGAGCCAATCGCAGCCTTTCCCTCCCGGCTAACCGTCCACGTGCTCACCGAGCTGAACTCTCGGATTCCTGGAGAAGATTGAAACGCGACGCTTTCCCAAGACAACCGGGTGACCCGACACCACACACACCTCACACATACTCTCATTATCAAGTTACACCAATGGTCTCTGCAAACGGCAACACCACCCAACACCTACATGGGAACGCATGAACACGGACACGCACACCCAGACATTGTGCTTCTTGACAATTAGCGCGGTATGTGGCCTTTTCACCTGGTGGCTGTGGAATATATTTGATACATGAAGTGCTGCTTTTCATCACATCAGGCCCAGCAAGTGTTCGGAGTCATTAGTCATGGCATCTGACAGTCAGCGTACCCATTCAAGCACTTAGCCTTCCCCTCACCTTTATTGATTAAACTTCAGGACCAGGCAAGAAAGGTGGATTTGTGCCCTCCAAACATTAGATGCATAAATCTATGGGGGATTTTCAATACGTTGGTCTGTTTTGGCCTGTATCGCCTCAGTTCCTTTTAACTCAAAGACTCCTTCCTCATGTACAGACACAGATAATTACCCACAGATCTGACAGAGTCTCTGCCAGCTGAGATTTACTGCTCACTCCAGCTGTAGAAAAGAGATGTACAGAAATGAAAGAAACAAAAGAAAATGTGTGCTAAGGGTCTGACTTTGTTTTAAGTCTATGAACATGAGTATTTTGCATATAATTCATACCATGTTGTTATATGTACGGTAATTGTTAACTTTTTATTCTGTTATGTCTAGTCTCATATTTGGCTTTAAAAAAAAAACTGGGACATGATTTCAGTTTTGAGCTTTCCTTGGTTTTTATTTTCTAACCTGAGCTGCTGAATCAACCCTATTCTTGAATAATTGAAGAACATGACCTTTATGTAACAACCAAATATTTTGGGATTCTATTGAAAACCACCTGTTAACAATGTCCACACTTACAACAAAGATACTGGTAGCAGGTAGGTGGTGGTAGTCCTTCTATTATGTATGGAGGGAAGAAGATGAGTGATGAAAGTTGGTAAAACTGGTAAAACCTTCCATGAGAAGGAGGGGAAGGATCAGGGGTGTTACGGTCCAGATACCCCACCATGTGGACTAGTTTAAAGAAGGCATGGGGATTTGTTTCCTACACACACCATCCAACAGAGCTGATTTACTGGCAGTCTGAACCACCATTAAACCTAGAAGACAGTGTGATGAATCCAATTTCTGCTGATATCAGTGTGTTCACATGCTACTGTACTTATGAGAAACAGTTTAAGCTTTCAAAGCTGCTGGATAGAGTTTCTTCTGAAAAGTGATGTCACTTTGGCTGAGGTTCGTGATTTATTTTTTTGTTATCTGTATGTCACGATCAGCATCATCCTTTAAGTCTTACACAGAACGTTCGTTTGTAGACATGTAGTGGAATAAGTTCAGGGTTGAGAGACTGCATATCATCGGTGGTCCTCACATGTATGGATTTTTTAAGAAGTGTGTCAGAGACAGACAAAACTGCAGAGAGGAAAAAGAGGGATTGCTTGACATCAGCAAGATTTACTATTTCTAAACCTTCTGGACGTTTCCAGACACTTGATGTATCTGAACAAGCAGGTATTTGGACTGATATTTGACGCTGTCTGGAGTCTGTTTCAGCACTCCCCTTCACCTCATCACTCTGTCCCACAGCGCCGAGATCTCATTCACCTTTGAACCCTAAAGAGCCCCCCTCGGTGACTCCCAAGAGCCTTACAGTCGCACGTTGCCGGCCAGGGGCACAGCTTTCACCCTACTTCCATGTGCAGATGTGTCGTTGTGGCCGATGACGTCAAAGTTCGGCGTCGGCTTGAATCCAGCCAGAAGGTGAGACAGAGATAAGGAGGAGAGCTCCACGGGACAGAGATAGAAGATAGGAGGAGGCGAGGGTCCAAGCAAAAGGAAGATTAAATGAGCAGGAAAATGGATGAGATGAGAGGAAGTGAAAGAGGCTGGAGAAGGTGTAGGAAACGAGAGGGACAGTGCATTAGTCACGGGGTAACTTTAGCTCCCTTTGTGGCTGAGGGGAGACAGATTTCTCATCACTGATTTGGACGGAGAAGACTGCAGAAACACTATACATGCCAGACGTGCCATTTGTCCATCTCCCTTCCTTTACGTCTCTGTTTTTCTTATGAGCTGTCTCCACCCAAAAGATCAGCGCAGGGCAACAGACGTTTTTCGGCCTAACGTGAACTCAAGCGTGGGGTTGGGATGTGAATGAGCTGAATGCAGTGATCATGTGTTTGATTAATGTCACCACATCAAAAATGAACTAAGATCATCAACAGAATGTGAAGAAATAACCGTCTTGATGTTACGTTCGAGACGTCAGTGTATTGGGTTTCAGATATGTCTACTAAAGTTAGTGTGCTAGCCGGTCTCATGATACCACTCGAGATACGATCATCCGATAGGGCAGCTCAGACCTCTGGAGGTGGACGCTGTCTGATACCTGACCTTCTTCATTCTCCTCTCCTGCTTCATGCATCTCCCGCCTCGTCTTTCTTTCTCCCAGGAAAGTCCCAGTAGCAGTTGCTGTAAATCACCTAGGTCCAGTGTTTCCTGTCATCAAAGTGGCCAGTGTTCGGCCCCAGGCCAGCCATGTTCATTAAGAGGCTCCTGAGTCTGGTTCTGGTGCCCGTTCCAGCACCGCTCCCTGTCAGAACTCTCCTTTTTACGTTACACTATTACGGTACTAGAGCAGTTTCCATCAGAACCTGTCTTGAAACACCTCTGATTTCCTCAAGAACGCAGAAGAACAAACTCATTCAAGTAAAAACATTCAAATTAAAAATGATCTTTCAGTGCTGATTGATTGTGCTCTGGATTAGGACTTACCAAAAATATTATTAGACTGATAAAGGGGTTTTCAGCCACATAATAAGCCAAAAAGGAAGGTTACAAAAATGGTCTCTGCTTGCTAAGAATTATCAAATCACGATAAGGAGACATGTTGATTTACATGGAACAAAATAAACGCAGAGTAGCATAGCAACCTGAAAGCGGTGAAAATTGTCTGCAAGCGATTAAGCAGACAAAACTCTCAACCCAGCGTCTGGTGTGGGCCGTCTACTGAGGAGACTTTCGCTGGTGTGTTCTGTATATTGTCGCGTTAGTGCACTGATATTGTGTTACTGTTATGTCTATTTTTCAAGCCTGCTGGGGCTTTCTCTTATACTGTTATTGCAGTCAGGGGCTGCAGTCGGGTGAGTGTAACTGTGGTGTGTGTACGAGTGTGTGTGTGGTTTGTGTGCTTTGAGGTGTTTGGTGTGACCTCATTAATTAAAGAACATTGAAAACCTAAGTGTCTGTCTCTTTCTGTTTTGCCACCACTCTCTGTCCTCTCTTCCTCCCTCTCTGTGCCCGACGCTCCTCCTCACAGTCTCTCACAATCTAGGGTGCTAGATTGGTGTGAAATGTGTTTCTTTGAGCCGACGTACCGTTTGTGCGTGCGGATGTGCGTGTGCATTTGTCTTTTATGTGGTCATTTTCCCCTGCGACTCCATAGTCCAGAACAACTGTCATCACCTGGCCATAAAGCAGACGCCTGTTACCCCCATGTGCCCTGACAGACCAACAGTGGTGATTACCCCGGGTCACCATCTGTACAGATCTACACACTGTCACACTCACACACACACACACACACACACACACACTGGCATCCCATCCTGATTTCGTCATGGTTGTTTCTTTCTCCATTCATGGTAAACATATGGAATCAGAAAAGCTGATGAAATAAACGTACCTCGTGGTGCTCTTCTTCTTACAGGAGATGTGCCCAGTGGAATCGAGGGGTGTATGAAATATGAAAAAGATGCTGGTTAGCTCAGCTTTGCATAGAGACAGTTGGGTTTTTGCATGGACTGGGGCTCTGTGAACAAATAGTACAGATGATGCTTGTACAGGCAATACTAGCTGTTTCCCCCTGTTTCCAGTCTTTATGCTAAGTTAAGCTAAGTGGCTGCTTGCTATACCTTCATATTTAGCACAAAAGTAGTGAGAGCTGAACACACTGACTTTAAAAAAACTTTCCTCAGGTTTCTTGTACTAAGTATGTATTTTAGGAGGAGACGGATGATTCTTACAGATGGGCTGCAGTCGCGAGATGTCACCACATCCCTTCTGGAGGCAGGGTGGCCGTGGCTTGGCCCTACTCAGCAGCAGGTCCAGCGCTGGCACGGCTCAGCTCAACCCGGCGCTGTAAGACTGGCGATGGCAAAGCAAATCAGCGCAGCTCGGTTGGACCCAGCACAGCCAGAAGTGCTAGTGGAAAAAACGGCATAAGTGGAAAAAAATGTCTCTGTGATTTGTCCAAAGGGACTCTTTAACGTAGTAAACACAACAATTTAGTCACAGTTCAACACAATGATAATTCTTTTCCCTTGTTCCCCTCGAGCACTTTTAATCAGTGGGAAAGAGAAGGTACCGCTCTTCTTTTGGTGAGCATTTGCCGGTGCGGCTGCATGTGTAGTCTTGCAGGATGACTTCATGCCGTCAGTGGGTGTTCTCATCATGCCTGGGTGCTGGCGAGCCTGGCGGGCTTTTGCATATTGTCTCTGCTCTGGGACTTCTTGGCAGGTCCCAAACAGCAGGGAGAGACAGAGAGAGACAGGGCTCCGCTCTCAGGAAGACGCAGTCGCTGCAGGGCAGAATTAAAGACAATAAATAAACCACTTGGAGGAGCTTCACTCAAGTTGTTCTTTTTTTAGCAGTGTCCCAGCCTGGCGGGGTGATTATCCCAGCCTGCAGTGGATGTGTGCAGCAACTATTCAGTGTTAATCTTTTCTGTTTGTCCTCTGACAAGTTGGAACACCTCAGTCTGCTGTGTGTGTGTCTTTTAGGTGCTAACAAGGGTTCCAATGAGTTGAGTAACAGAGTTTTCTCCCAGGATGCAGCACTAAGCAGGTGTGGAGTTCAGCGCCTCACAGTGACTCCTTGTCTAATCCTTCTCTCTACCCAGCGGCTGAAGCTATTTAATTGTAACAAATAAATCCTCTAGTTTCGAAACGCCCTTGAGCTTTGAGCTGAAGGTGGCAAAAATGTCCGGACTCGCCAAAAGTAGGCTGTAGTTTCTACCTTTTATCAGACTGAAACAAAACATATGCAGCTTCTTGCTATATTTTTGTGTTCTGGCAGCCTATGTTTCTGACTGGAGGTGAATCCATCTTGTGCCTTCTTGTTGAGAAACCATGTAAGAGGAAAAGGTATTGGTGTTCTTGTTACTTTAACATATACCCTTTCACTTCCAAAGCAGGGCAGCAAGGGGAAAGTGCATTCAGCTCAAAATGTGCTTACTAGTTACTCTGTAGTCACATCGGACTGTGCCCTGATCCGGAGCTGTCTACCAACGGAAGGAGAGCTCAGAAAGTGGATTATTTCTTCACTCCTGTTTTTAAGCAAGTGTGCATAGGGTGCTAACGTGAATGCTCTGGATCTCAGTAATCACCCGAATTTGTTCTTTTTTCAACTCACCTGCCTATAAGGCCGACAGCGGCAGTAAATCTGCTGGATTATGAGTGTTTGAGGTGAGGGGACAACCTGATTGTCCGTCCCTCCCTTCCCCTCCTCCCAGAGCCAGCTGCCAAGCAGTCAATAAAGCAGCAGCCCAGCCTTTCCTGACAACACCCCCGGGTGAGAGTGATCTACTGTGCAGGCTAGTAAAAATGTTTTTTCTGTCCCTCTCACTCTCTGCTTTTCTTCCTCTCCATCACGCTTCACCTCCCCTTGTCTGTTATTATCATCAGCCAGGTACCTTTGACTCATACAGAGGGACACGCCTTTCATCAAGAGCTCTTGGCAGAAGCGTGAGTGTCAAATGCAGTGTGTTGTATCCCGATGTCCGCTGTCAGAAGTGTGTGGATGTGGCCGTGGCCTGGCCGTGAGCACCTTTTGGCTACTGCTCTGCAAATCTGTCTCTTTAACATGCTCAAGACTAGTTCTGTTGCTTTCGGTCACATGATACAGCAGTTGAGTATCAACGAGACAAGATACCCATGGGTGTAGTTTAGGACACTACAGCACAACTGAGAAGAACCATTTAGCAACACATCCATCACCGTGCTGCGAAACCGCAGACTTTAACAAATCGTCTTGGCTGTCTTCTCTCAGCTCTGCTCTCAGCTCTGTTTTCCTCTCGTTTTGCCTTGTTGGCTTCTTCAGCTTCTCGTATCACCTGCTCTCAGATCTCACACGAAAGCATCCTGACAATAAACCGCATCAGCAAGTTTCCACACTTCTGCAGTCATCACAGGATTTGGTGATTTACGGATAGCGATACTGACTTCAGTCACCCTCAGAGGTGAGGGCTTGAAATCGACGGACTTCAAATAATATGCAGCAGTCGGAAAACATGCAGGCCCGTGTGTTTAAGCGCACAGCCCTGCTGAGAGTTGCCAAACCACTTGCAGAAGTATGAGTGATGATCTACACTCATAAACAACACTGTTATCAATTAGCGCAGCTGGTTTGGAGCATCTTGACAACACAGGCGGGCGTAAATCACACGCATGTGAGAGAGAGAGAGAGAGAGAGAGAGAGAGAGCGCATGTGTTCTGTGGGATGAGTAAAAGTTTCGTTTGCCAGTGTCGGCCTTCATGTGGATCGGCTCTCGTCTCGGCGCACCAAAGCTCCCCCGGCAAAACTGCTGTTTGCCAAATGAGAGACTTCCACTGCGGGTTAACTGGAAACATCGGGGGTTCTGGTCAGAGCTACAGGAGGCCCGGAGACGCTGCCTTCTGGGAGACAAAACATAAACATGTCCTGAGAGTGAAAGGGCATTCAGTGAAGCTGCACAGGAGGAATACAAGCAGGTTTTACAGGAATGCAGGCGAATAAAGCTTTTCCCTCAATCAGGCTGTTGTTGGTTTAACTTAACTCAATCCAGCCGTCACCCCTTTACTGAGATTTTAGATCAAGTTTCCTTGTTCACAGGCAGCTTGACCTCTTCATCTCCATCTACCTAAGAGCTTCCTCCTCTTCTCACTCCTCCCACATGGCCGACAGCCTAGTTTCTGTGATTTTACTCTCACACAGCATTTCAATTTCACTTGAACACACAAGCTGGGACACTCTGAGACGTGTCATTGTGCTTTTGTGTGTCACTGAGAGCAGAGATGTTTGCCTTAGGCCCAGAAGGACATAATACAAGGAATGCAAAGTGAGGCCACAACATGACACACACTACTGTCTCCTGGCCAGCCCGGGGCGGTGCGCACACAAGCGCCCTGCCAACACCTCGCAAGGAAAACGGTGACGGAGCTCTTGGCCGATCCAAACACAACAGGAACCGGGCACGATTATTTTTTAAAATCATGAATTCATCCTTATTATGCGCAAGACAAGGGCTGATTCCACACAGTAAATGTGTGGCGGCAGACACAGCGCAGGTGTTAGCATTTTAGCGGTGGACACTTTAAACACAGTGTTTGTGTGACGTGTGTGATCTCACAGCATGAGGTAATGGGCACTGAGAGGTTTTAACCAAAACACAAAAAAGTGGAGTAAGAGAATAACTAAAAGAAATATACACAAGTCACTTTACTGCAGACGCACACACACAGACGGGATCACAAATGAAACCACTGAAAACACACAGACACTCAAACATGGGACAGATTTCTTGACACACACTCATACAGATGAATGTCAAAAGATTAAACTGTGTGTTTAATGGAAAAATCATGTGCAGCTAATCAAAATATTAACAGCTTTTCAACAGCAGTATTTTGGGAAAAAAAATTCCATGGAGGTTTTGATACATTTTGACACACATGGCATTTTAATAATTCTATTAAAGGTGCGCTGTGTAGTTTGGGGCAAGAAATTGTAATCAGAAGAGAAAGATCTTCCCTCACTGATTATTTTCCTGCCTTAACAAAAAAAAAAAAAAAAAACATAACTTAAAAAATTACTTTTCATGACTGATTGAACAAGCTGAAATTCAAATTCCAAGTTTGAATTTCATCTCCAAAACTGCATAGTGCCCTATTAAGACACCCTGATTTTGGTGATTTCCTGATTTCCTTCTCGCTTCACCATGAGGTTGATTTTTGCCATGAATTGTTATGAAAAGACATCAGTGACATTTTGGTTGAAGTATAACGTGTTTTAGAGTCAAATTGTTATTTTCCCAAGCACTTCTGAAAAGTTGTTGCCCACGAGACGTGCTGTAGGTTACCTGTGCGATGAATAAACCCCATAACCTGCCCATGCACCTCTCTGTGCCTGAAGGCTGCGCGTCTGTCTGACACAAGGCCAGCCAAACACAGCGGACAGGGTGAAACGTATGCTTTTGTTGAATTCATGCATTATTCAGCTACACAGCACCTCGCTGCAAGTTTATCTTTTCTGTTTTTTTTTTTGTGCCTCGGAATGTATTTCTCAGCTTCACTGCTTTGTTCAGCTGCTGCCCCTCTCTGCTCTGTGTCTCTGTGTTTCCCTCCCTGAGCTGAGAAGTAGCTTTCAACTTCAAATGTTTTTGTTTTTTTTTACAAACAGCTACAGGAAAATCCTACACTGTATGCCTGTAATGAAGGTTTAGCAAAAATAAATGATCATCTTCTGCCTCTAAGCTCTTTCTGCTGATTGAGAGTTTCCATTTTTATAAACCCAGAAGAAAGCACAGATGGAGACGCTCTTTGGCTTTTTATGGAGTGCCATCCTTATAGGTCAACATTTAAATGTGTCTAACACCTGCAAAACTGACATTCCCATCAGCCTCAGTCTCTTACTGTGAGGTGAAAATAGAAAACATTAGATCTCATGGTATCCCGTTAGCATAGGCGCTGATTTGAGCCTTGAGCTCCAGCATCACTGTGTCATAAGAGCCACCTTACAAGTCTACAGGTGGTGATTATTTGGCAGTCTGCAAATAATCTGCATTTTCAGTGGATTATTCCTTCAATATGTAGAAGGGATGTTACGTGTCTTTCCTCCAGGTTACCCTATGAACCAAAAATGCTGAATTATTTTTTCACACGCTCTCAGCCTGCCCTGCCAGCTCAGCCACATTTACATGCTTAATCGATAACATTTTAATGTGACATCACATCACTGAGCTTCGATGTTCAGCAGCATCCAGCAGAACAGATGTTTAGTACAACTACTCTTGCCTCCTCTGTCTGCAGCTACATATCAATATGCCACAGAGACAGCCAGCTCTGAACAGGTGTTGCTGCTCACGCTCGTGAGCTCATGCTTTGAGTGAAAGGAAGACATTACAGCACAGAGTTGGGAAGATGGTGTCTTTCTTCCACACGCCTCCTCCTCATCCTTCATCTCTTGCTTTCCCCATCTGGAGTTCTATCTCTAACCCATCTTCTATCAATTACCACATCATCTATCAACAATAACGCCAAAGAGTGTCTGTCTATTCCCTTGTAAACCAAAGCTAGCAACGCAACTGCTCTGATGCCCAGCGCTGCACATACGCGGAGACGCACACACTGACTTGATCACTGCCACCAGATCCATCAGCCAAGTCATTTTCATGTTAATCACAGAGCCTTTATTGCCGCTGCTGCCCTCTTCACCCCCGACCAACCTGCCCGCTCACCTCGCTGCCCGCTCTGAAAAGCTCTGATTGTCTCCTCATTTTCAGGTGACTCTAGGACGGCATTGTTTACCCTCAGCTCCTGAGACGAGATCCATCCAGCCACCCAGTCAGGTGCTTATCTGATGCAATGGACCATTGATCACCTTTTACCCTTTCAATGAGTCCGCTCTCTGTTAGCTGAGTGGACAATCATCCACTTGGTAACCTAAAACTAACCTAATATATTTCTGCCCCAGGCCCATTGGACCGCTGCTTGTTGGCGTGCTCCAGTTTCAGACAGCATCCGTATATAATGTGAGGTGGATCAGGTCCAGTGGTGAATAAAATGGGATGCTGCATTCCATTTGAACTTAGTTGATGCATGTCCTGAGTTCAGTGTGTCCTCTATGGCAGCACTTTGGGTGATCGCCCAACCAAAGCGATTAAGACACAGTGACATCACCCAAACATAAACAGAGAAAGAAGACACAATGAGAATTTCTTCTACTTGAACTCTATTTCTATTTCTATAAACCATTCTGTTAAAGAAATCATGATGCAACCAGCCGCATCCTGAGAAGCCATCATAATCCTGACGAATGGCTTTTCATCCAGGCCGTAAATATTTATCCATTGCACAAATCCAGATTCCATTAGGGTAGTAAACATAAATAAATTTCTTTCTTAAGCAGGCATATATTAAATTAAACAATCTAATGCTGACAAAGAGTTCAACTAAGTGCCACCATATGGTCAGTGACGGCTCTCAAAGCTGCATTGTTATGTGCAAAGTCTGTTTCCTGACAACAGCTTGGCTCTCATCAGCCCTTCGTCTCCAGACACTGCATGTGGCGCTCCCACCAACGCAGCCCGGCGAAACCCCAAACACAGGAACAGTTTGTAATTCGTCCTGACTGTGTCAGAAATGAACTGAAGTGTTTGGGGTTGTGGAAAACATCCACTGAAGAGGGGGGCTAGGATGAAGGAAATGGTTTGTTGTGGGTGTAAGCGATACAACAAATGGCTCATGCACGCTTTTGTGACGTTCACATCCCTTAGTAAGTGCGTTTGTGTGAGCGCGAACAGCCACAGGCCCAAGGACTGGAGGATGCTGGGCCTTTTCTTCATATTTGGCAGGCAAATTATTTATTGCTCCTAATGATGCACAGCAGTTACATGTAAATATATGTCAGTGTTGCAAATCGCAGCTGTGGTTTAAGCAATACCCCTTTTGTCAAAGTTTGACGTTGTCCATTTTGATTCTCAGAATGTCATCTGGTGAGGATGGAAGTGATTTTTTCTCACTAAGAAGAAAAGCAGAAAAGAAAGTCCGAGGAAGATGATGTCACAGCACCAGCCCCATTGTTTGATAGACAATCTTAAGTGGAAACTTGCTATATGATTAGATGTCTATATATTATATTTCATATATTTACAAGGTTTTTGCTGCTTATTTATCAAATATTGAGGGAAGCAAGCAACCATGCTGGGTGCTGGCCTGACTGACAGGAGCAACTTGGGGTTTAATGTTTGAAGTCTTGCTCAAGGCAACATTTGACATGTTGACAGGATGGAGCTTCTGACCGTGTTTGATAAGTGGTCGACCTGCTCTCCCACGTAGGTCACAGCTGTCCCGTCCTCTTCTCAGGCAGTGAGGTGAGAATACTCCCAAGATTATAATGTAGCAACAAATATACCAAATGTACATGGTTTAAACATTCCAAATCTAGGTGCCATTGAAAATGAAAGTATCAGACGGCTAAGTCCAGCTAGAAATGCACACAGCCCGAGAAATCAGAAAACGTGCCTCAAACGAGTTGTCAGGACTTCAGTAAGTGGGGAGACCGGGCTTTTTGATGGACAGTACATCAGTCCTATCAGTCGACAGATAGTACCTACTTTTCTGGTAGAGGTTACATGGTTGTACTCTCTGTTGTGTTCACTTATTTGTAGGTTGTAATTTGCACTTCAGGGCCACCACAGAGAACCTAAAACAGAGCTCTCAAACAGAGAGTGAATAGAGGTGCTGCAGTAAGAGACTGTATGTGTCTTTTGAACATTAAAGCATTTAAATATTTTATCATGGTAAAAGTATGAATCTTAACATAATATGGACCCTGTAAAAAGTGTGCATCTTTGCAAGTTTGAGAGCCAATTCCTGCAAGTAAAAATGATTCCAAACTGGTGAGCTCTGCAGAAGAAACAGAGGGATGTGTCCCATGCCACATGCTCACATTTGTGCGTTAGGAAGCTCATTAGCCACCACTCGGTCCATTACTGGTTCCGGACCTCATGGCACCAAACTGTCTGCAGTCATAGCTTCTAAAAGCGTAGGGGGGGGGTGAATGCTAAATGTTGGTCTCCTGTGTTCCCCTGAGCCTGGGCAGATAGCATCAAGCCAAGAGCAGCAGCAGTTAGACCCTGAAACCTAACCGCCAGCACCCCCTCCCCTCAACCCCCGCGTTAATTAGGCCATAATTTTACTGTATGCCACAGTGTAGAGATATGGGCCGAGTGGGGAGAGGGAGGTGGGGTGAACAGGGGTTTAACAGGGGTTCCAAAAGTCCCATTAAAGGATTTCAGCAGCTTTCCCGGGCTCACATTGTCGTTCCTTCACCCGCTAATGTTTTGCCTCAGTGCAGGTCAGCACTTCTCGGTATGATCAGTGGTTTTAGATCGATAACTGTTTGAAAGTTGCACCCCAAGAACTGCAGCTTTTAAATTGAAAGAATGGTTTTGCCATCAGCGCGGAGGAAAGTGCTTAATGGCTTCCCCCCACAGCGGTACACCGAGGTGAGCCCGACTGCTTCAAGAATGTGAAAATGGGTAAATAGATTACCATCATGTCCTTCGCACTGTTTTCACTGGAGCTCGTCCAGCTGGATTATTACTGAGAGAAACAATGTGTCCAGTGTGCGTGCAGTGCCTCGTCAGGGTTCGGGCAGCAGGGTGATAAATGTTTGCACACACGTGTACTTTTCACACTTTCACACAGCAGGCAGCATTAAAACCCAGTCTAGTCGCACACACGCGCCGGCACAACTGCCTTGCCATCATATCTTGTCAGTGTTACTCAGCACTTTCTTTCCTCAACTGTTCATCAATCTGGCCAGAGACCCCCAAAAACTCACACTGGGAAGAGGAATGTGTTGCTGACCAATGGAAACAAAAAAAGAAGTTATTTTGCACCGTAACTCTTTAAAACATAGCTAAAAGCAAACCAAAAAACACACGCTTAAGCACACCAGTCCCAATTTTGGTCAAAATGGCGCATTTTAATGCAGCCAGACAATTAACAAGGCAGTAAATTATACCATTGTAAATGGGCTGGGCTGTTGTTGGACAACCTCTATAGTTAATGACTTTTATACTCGGTGCATTCTTTCATGGAAGGAATGTAACAGGGTGCGAATACAGCCAAGAACTACACTCCATCTCCCAGTACCTCTCTCTCTCTCTCTCTCTCTCTCTCTCTCTCTCTCTCTCTCTGCTCAGATGTACAGCTTCCTCTCTCGCCCTCATCATACATCTGACTCAGTCAGTCCTCGCCCTCAGCTTTGTGGCTCACGATCACGCAGAGGCACGCATGTGTGCGTCCGTATGCATATCCACAGTGCATAACACTGCGTTACTACTTGTGCTGTTCAAACACAACACGCTGCTCCCTTTTATTGCTTACACATATTTCACAACTTTTCCTGCCCTAGAGCGAGAGGAAGACCAAACATCCTCCGTCGTAAATTTTCTCCCGGAGCACAACCTGGAGAGTATGCCACACAGGAAACCATACTCACACATGGACAAGCACAAACACACACACGCTCCAAACGGATGGTGGGGTGGAAAAGGAGGGGAGAGGGAGAGAGAGAGAGAGCGTCATATATCACAGGAACAAATGAAGATTTTCATTTCAGCAGAGAATTTTTTTACCGTTTAAACACCTACTCACATTAAAGGGTTACGATCCTGAAAATGTTGTTTTAAAACTCAATTGATTCCCTTTGCTCATAATTATGTTTTTTATTTTTTGTAGCTTATCACGCCTCATGTGAATAAACATTGTATCAATCACAGCGGATGGCCCGGCGTTTGCGACTGCCCCTCTTCTCTTCAGCGGGCTAATGGGAAATCAGATTTGGGGAATGTCTTTAGCTCATTGCTCATCCTCAGGACGTCTGCCCAATTAAATGGATTCAGTTGATCAGTGGTGATTCATCCCCAACACAAACTCATATTTACCCCAACTGTGATTGATGATGATCATTACGGTGATTCAATTTTGTCTGAATGTGTTCATACGACGGCCGTCTCTGTCTTCACAAAGGCTCCCTGTCTCTCCCTGTGTGGCTGTACACTGTCAGCCCATTTATGTGTCTGCATGTGCGGATGAAGATAAGAAAAATCGAGGTTTTATCACGAGAAGTTTGCTGCGTCCATGTGCGCGGTGTCAGTATAGCATGTGTTGTGTGTGTGCCATGTCGGAAATACACTCTTCTCCTGCAGTTTCTGTGGCCTCGCATGTTTTGTGGTTTTGGTTTTGGACCCGAGGCGCCGACCGACGACTGGTCACTCCGGGGAATTTGCGGTCAGCTATTTTGTTACAAGTACAAGTTTTTGCATCGTTCTCACACCAAGGCACTGGTGAGGAGCCAGGACAGCGTGTGTTTTTGTTACCCAGTGTTTATTTGCCTTTCTGAGTGTGTGTGTAGATATCCATGATTAAAATGCATGGGATTGGGGTGGGATGAGATTTCCATCCAAAGTTGAGTAACATGCTATTTGCTCTTGTGACGAAATTCATGTCGGGAAAAGGCAGCGTTCAGCAGTGAAGTCAGTGCTCGCTGCTCATTATGTTCATCTTAGCTTGTTTATTTGTGCTGGGAAAAGACATAAAACTGAGACGAGAGACAGAGAGGGGGTAGACAAAAGAGAATAATACACACAGAACTACACACCAACTGTACTTACGACACGTATTCTCTGTTTTACTGCTGCTGCGTTAATACCATGTGTCTCCAAACCTTTTCAGGAACTCGAAAAGCAGACTTGTTTTAAGATGTGCTGTTATTTTTGGATTATCCAGCAACTAAGTGAAACACCTTCAACTGGATTTGAACATTGAACGCACAGTATGTAAATTCGACCACTAGGGGTCACTCTAATTCAAATGTATCAAATATATGGAATAAAATAAATCAAAACAGAGAGTGCATACCTCCACCAAGCTCAGTCCCCTTTAATTCAGTCAAGCCTAAATAAACTCTATATAATTAGATCTGCATCAAATTGTACTTACTTATTGATACCATCCATCTAAATACGATTGACATTGATACAAATATGATTTGTTTCATCAAGATCCATGCATAGTCCCCAAAGAGATGAGCAAAATACATACATATTCTTTTTAAACACCCTATTCTCCATCCAAGTTTCATGGAAATCCGCTAAGCGATTTCTGTGTAATCCTGCTGACAACCAACCAACCAAGTAACGGACACGGGTTGGAGTGTGGGATCATGAGAGTTGTTGTCTTCATTGTTAAACAACCACCCTCTCTGATTAAAATCTGTCTGGGTGACTCAGACAGAAATGACCACAGACAAGGTAATGTTTTAAAGTTTTATTCACCACATGTTTAGTCCCGTTTGGCGACTTCCTTCCTCACTTTCTGATGGATCAGCTGTTTCCCTGGAAGTTATGGTGACGGTTACCTTGAGTAAACTTGTGGATTGCTCAGCCCTGTTCGAAAAACATTTGGAATGATGCAGTGACGTACTGGTAATCTGGAATTTAAGCAGACGCCAGAAGGACCTCGTAGGCCATTTTGGCCGGCAGACCAATCAAAGTGCGGCCCCAAGATAACTTCTCTCGATCCCTCTCAAGCGTCAATAAAGAACTCACACTAAATAACAATCTGGTTTGCTCAATTCTTTGGAAGAAGTCAATTCTGCCATTCTAATCAGCATTTATACACCACAAAGGAGTCTCTATATCACAGTCATGGTTACCCTCTACAGTCTACAGTCACAAATTTTCAGTCTGCGTTGTTTTGTAGCTAAATGTCTTATTCAGATGTTAAAAAACATGCATGGTTGAAATAAAACAAATCTACTCGCATTTTTTAAATTTGATGATTTGTTTGAAAAGTTAAAATGCAGCAATGCCTTCTGGGAATTTGAAGACTGACTTGAGTTGACCACGTCTGCATGCTTGTTGGAAGTTGGAGATTGGAAGACTTAGATTAAGCTAGCAAAATATGAATCGAGGCATAAAGAGACAGAAGGGGTGAGCAGAGAAAAAGTTAGAAATCTCAGAGAGCACTGTTGGCTGGTGGTGAAAAATGCTGCAAACTGACTGAGTTGTTTTTCAAATCAAGTGCAGCTTGAGCTAGCACTAGTGCTAATACTGCTAGCACTAATGTTAGCAACACAGCTGAGCCAGCACACCAGGGAGAAATACAGGACAGTGAGGAATATGAGCCAGAGGAAGAACAAAACAAGGGTGAAAAGGTAGACATGGATAACTGCGTGACGGTAAGACATGTTTTTATTATGGAGTGGCTGGCTCTGATGATTTATTGATTTGTTTTATGCATTGGGGTTGTGCATCGTTCTGGTGCAGTTGTTTATTGCATGGGAATTGTAAATTTGGGGCTATCAAAAGTGCATGCTCTTTATGTGACTCAAAAGTTGCATGCACTATCTCCCCCCCCCACCCCACGGTTGCCCGCTGGTGGGTGAATATGACAGGGCCGTTTTTTGCCTTTAAATTGGCAAAAAAAAATGGCTGCAGAAGGTTTCTTTTATTTTGAAGCTACAATTTTCAGATGTAGCTATCTACAAATGCCATTTATCCATTCAGTTATTGAATTATCTGAGTGATATATTTGACACGATATGAAATCGGATTTTCAGACTGTTTTTATTGTTGCATTCCTTTTACGGGTCACCTCCCCACGGCAATATATAAACCAAAGAAGTGCTGTTGCCAGAGTAAGTATAAATCCCCCGGCTGAGCACTAATTGCATGATTTAAAGCGTAGCTGCTAAACACCTCAGAGAGGCCCCACGTTGGGTTTGTGTGGACATTACACAGGCAGACCTGCACAGGGACCGGAAGAGAGGAAAGACGGGGGGAGGAGGAGGAGGAGGAGGTGAAGGGGGGAGGTGGAGGTTTAAAGAAGTTACATTTGCTGATACGAGACCAGTGCTAATGGGTCACACCTACCTGATTAGATTAACATTCTATCAAAGCCCCTCCTTTCCCTTTCCTCCATTCTGTCATGTGGATTTCCCATTTAGTCCCTCACACAGTTATATTATATTGCACGTCATATATATGACTGCAGTAGCACATGATGTCTTGTGTTGTGTGACCTGCAGAGCAAGTGGAAACCCCTCCCTCTTTGTCTGACCTTGAAGTTTAAAACTGATGACAAAAAACCTCAAAGCCGACCGTCATTTTTGGGAGGTCATTGGTCCGTTCCATTGGGATGTTGATGACTGCTGATGATTTCTGATCAAATGTATTATCAGCTAAATATAGAATATTACGTGTACAATGTATCTCTTCTCCTGTTACGCTCCAGTACAGTGCTACATTTTGGTAAACTGCCCATGAAGTTCATGAACTGTGCCATTCTGTAAGTCTTTATCCATACAGAAAGGAAAAAAGAGAAGAAAAAAAAAGGAACTGGAGAGGAAGTCGGATTAAATAGTTTCCCAGTTTGCAGGCGAAAGCTTTCTGGAGATGCTCTCTTGTCACTCGCACTAAGTGCTGGTCCTGGAGGAGTTCTAAAGCTCCCACAATCCACCTCACCACACTCACGGCCATGAGGCCTGGAAAGACCATAAAGCCTTTTTACAAGGTGACATGACATAAAAACGCAGGGAGAACAGAGAAAGACGGGGGTAATATCCAGGAAAAAGGACGAAAACCTTTTCTCATTTGCTCTCTTTCTCTCTCTCTATTGTTTGCCCTAGTGCTTTTCTCATCATGTGTGTGTGTGTTTGTGTGTGTGCCTAAGAGTGAATGTGTGTGTTCAGATGTGTGTTTGAAGCTGCGTGGCTGGCTTGAATGGGTGGGCTGGTGAGCCGTTCCTTGTCTGCCATCACCCATGTCCACTTACACACACTCTGGGCCTCAGTGGGAATGAAGAGGGGATTATGGCTCCGACTGATCCTGGAGGGGCACGCACTTAACACTACTGTAAACAACGGGGCCATTTGAGTGGTTCACACCAGGCTGAACTTTAGAGGTGAAAGCTGGGGGACACAATCGGACTGCACAATCAGACTGGTGGTGGTCTCATGAAGATTATTGATTAACAGAAAAGCAGTTTTGTCGAGGAGGACGAGAGTCCGTTTTGCAAAAATCTGATAATTTGTTAAACTGCTTCATGATCCTATGAGATCAAATTTGATGTAATACAAATGATGATATAGTACACACGTTTCGCTCTCTATCTCACCTAAACGTGAGTATCATGCCCAACAATACTACTACTAATAGTAGTACAATTACTATGAATTTAGTTGAAGGTAAAACCACGTGAGTACTTCGGAAATGGTGGTTAAATCCAACAACCGCACTGCAAAATTGTTGAGCGAAATAGTCGGCTATATATTTGAACCAAGAAGGTGATCTATAGAATGTAGTGAGAGACTTGTTGGGGACCACAGTGACCTGCAAAGCGAGGATCACATTAGCGGCAGTGTTTTCGCTTGCGAGTGGCATCATGACCTTGACGTTAAGATTCATATTTTGAGTGATGGGGGCCATAACGACAAAAACAAAGACCATGTTTTAAAAAAAATGAATTAAAATGAAATTGTTTTTTAATTAAAATGTTTGTGTCAGCCTCCTAGTCATGAGAAAACACATTTTTGGACCTCAGGACGGCTCCAGCTGTGATTCTTGGGAGGCTTATAATTCAAAACCAAGACCTCACGGAGGAGTTGATGATTTTTTGATATATTGATCAATCACTGGGCGTTTTGTTCGGGGCCTATCAATCTGACTTGCTTGTTTCACATTTGGCGTCAGACTCTCTGAAGTGGTCTCCGCAGGGCCTTTCCGCTCCTTTGTTTGTTTTCTCTCCCTTTCGATTAGGGAGGCCTCGAGGATTCGAATGGCTCTGCTCGGAGGAATGGGATAAAATGGGGCCTGTTCTCAGAGAGGCAGAGCTGGAGATGGGGCTTGCTGATGTTTTTGCGTGACAGAGCTTCATATAAAAAGATCTCGGTCCATAATTTGCTTGGCTTGGGCCTGCTCCAGAAAAGGCTGAGGAATTTGATTCTGTAGCAGGAGTTGGGGGATGGGGAAGAACAGAAACCTGCCCCCACTGAAACACCCGCCACAATATGGTTCACATTTTTCTCCCTTGTACTAAATGTACCATGAATTATCTCGCTTTCCAGTTGAAAGGGAGAACTTTGATTCCATCTCATGTGTAGCAGTGTGGGTGAAAGGCAGCATTAAGCGCAACAGTATATGAGCTATACGGACAGAATCTGAGCCTATGCGACTGCCGGGCCCCTCCCTCTGCCACTCTAGACCTACTCCTGCTGCACCATATAGGTCTGGGTCCAAAATGTAAACAAACCCCATGAAAGAGCGAGTGAGTCAGGAGTCTGCCTGTCTCTGCCTCTCTGCTCAGTTGTGTCTGCTGCACCACGCAGTGTGCTGATCATTCCCACTTGCCTCTGCTGATGACAGCCAGGGCACAGACTGCCATAAACATAATAAATCACTTTTGATGATTGCAACTCATCTCACACCATTTATTCTTTGTTGCATTCTTTTCATCAGTTGTCGAGGCGTTCTACGAGGGCGGCCGAACGCAACCTGAGTAGGTTTCTGAGTGCAATTCAAACATAATTATCATCATCATAGCCGTGCGATACACTCAAGAACGAGCCAGATCACATCCACGGATTTGTTTCAGAGGTCTACGCGGTGAGGTTTTCTGGAGTGGTTCTGTCCTGCACTCACTGCTCAGTGTGAGGCCACTCCGCTTCTCTCCCATGGGAATCATCTTCGGAGTTAAAGCTCGGCAGCCAAGGAATTTCAGCGAAGCACCAAATGGTTTATTTTTGCAGCCCTCTGTGGTGTGTCTCAGCCTGGCCTAACCAGCTCAGTGCAGCCTGGCTCTGGGCAGCTCACGGAGCAGTTCAGGAAGGGCCCGTCACTCCAGATGGTAGTTCATTCCGTGCCAGCGAGAGGGTCTGAAGGCCTGGCTGCCGGCCTAGAACCACAACCTCTGACAGGCTAAAGCCTCGGGCCCTTCTAAACTAGCACAAAGCACCTTTTCAGGGGCCCTCTCTCCTTTGCTCCCCCCTCTCACTGCTCAGCCAGGGGCCAGCCACCTCATGGAGCCTGGGAGGGAGTGTATTCACAGCAGAAATGGGCTGAGGTTCAACCTACGGATTCATATGTTCCCAGCTGGGACAGATGGAGAAGACCAAAGATTAAAGGAAAAGTTCACCCAAAAAGGAAAATCTGGTCATTATCTTCTCAACCTCCTGCCAAAGAAGGAGTTGAGTGAAGTTTCCATAAAACATTTCTTGAAGCTTTACATCAAAACAGCACTATCGCATTCTCCTACACAACTGAAGAACATGGGGACTTGAAATCTTAAAAAGGCTTCAAGGATCTTGGGAAACTTGGATAACACCGGACAAGCAGTAAGGAATCTTTCGATGTTGTTAAGTTGTTTTTTACATTTGAAAACAAGTTCCGGTTTTCTTCAGCTGCTTAGGAGTATGCTGCAACACTGTTTTTCGGCAAAGATCACAAAACTTCACCAGACCTTCCGTCGGCATTGCTGTAAGCAGACAATGAGTGAATTTTCAGTTTTGGGAGAAGTTTTCCTTTAATCACTTCATAAACAACACACAGAAACATAAGACTATAGAAAAGTTTAGTTGTCGGAGGGTGTTGGAGCACAGCAGCAACGTAGTATCGATCAGCATCACATCAATCCATGACACGGAGTGAGACTCACTGCAGCAGCGCTAACTCAGTCAAGAGCCAAAAGTCTTTCCTGGAAAATGTGAGAAACGGACAAATGTGTCCACGGCCTGGAGGAGATGGATGCTAACCTGCGAGTGAACCCAAAAACTCACAGTGCGTCTGAGCTGAAGCCTGAAGCACACCTTGAACTGTTTGCCCTGCGCTGTGCATGCACAAACTGCCTCAACCGCAACACACCCATCATTGTCTCTGACTGAAAAACGCAACAATCCATAACATTGCCAACACTTCACTATTGGCAGGTGGCGGCAAACCTGAAAAAGAGAAAGACAGGCACTGGGGCAAGACGCTGTAGAAGTAAAGGGCTTTGAGGTAAGTGATTAAGTCTGGGGCTATAATTATCCAGTCGTGCCCGGGCAGGACAGAGTGGGTTCTTGTTGTTTTCTGAGCCGACAGTCAGGTATGGAGGCACGTCACTCACTGCTCACTTTTATTTAATCACCTCCTAACTGTAGAGAATGAGAAAGAGGGAGAAGTTTCCCTTACACCAGCCCCCAAAACTTTCAGCAGCACACAATCACTGGAGACATTTACTTCAGGGAGGGGTGGGTAAACCGGGGGAAATGTGAATAACCAGAAGAGAAAAAAAAGAGTGTGGGGGGTGCGGGGGATTAGGGAGACACAAACACAGAGAAAGAACCAACAAAATATTGAAAGCATATTTGAAATTGACAAATTGAGCAGAGGGGGTGAAGGGAAAGGAGCTGTGTTGGCATCCACAGAAACAGTGGACTTCTTGTTAGCTGGAAAGAGTGATGCAGGTGAAGGGGGGGGGTCTTGGTGGTGATTTATTTCCCATGTGATTTATACCCCCGTCTGTCACCATGGCATTGTCATGGTGATCATTCGTCATTGTGATTGTGAAAACAGTCCACCTGACAGAGATGGGCGCCAACATTTGCAGCTGGATATGCACAAATTTTACTCCTGAGCTCCGGTGGGGAGTTTTATTCAGTTTAAGGTTACACCTAGCAGTGTTGGGAGATTGTTGCGTTATGGTATGTAACCAGGAAAGCATTCATCTTATTCAAAATGACTAGATGTGCAATATCATACTTTTAATGCCTCCTAAGGAAGCAACTTTGGCTCTGAATTGTGCATCTGTACTCTCACTTTTGGAGACCAAAACAATCCTAACCTCCCTTTTCAATCAATCCTAACCTCCCGTCTTCAACTTCCTGCTCTTCCTCCCCCTCCTCCTCTTCCTCCTCCTGCTTTCCTTCCCCCCAGCGCCAGTGTGAGTATGTGTGTGTTTGTGCGGACCCCTGGGAGCCATAGCTCTGACGAACTGCCCTCCTGCACAGTTTCAATTAAACATCATTTATGGGCACTCTTTTTCTTTTACAAGCGTTTTTTATTGGCCTGGGCCTGTGTTTACTCATGACAGTAACAGTGCTGGAGTGGTTAACTGTCCTGCGTGTACATTGCCATATATCTCCATCCAGTCTGTCTGCTGACACGGAGGCCAGAGGAGGCAACAGACTCTTTACTGTCAGCAACGCACTAACAGCCACCTTTCTGTCCTCCTGTCAGTAATATACTGCACTATCAGTTCAGCTGTGTGAGGGGAGAGCTGCAGTTTGTCTGTAAACTTGGCCTCCGGTATGGTTGTTTGCTATTATGTACTTCTCTCGGACGCCTTTAATATGTGATTCCAAAGTGCAGTAACACGAAGAAACGCAATTATGTAAATAAACTGCGGAGGCTCTCTGCTGTGACCTTGGCTTGTTCAGGTGCAAACACAGCTGTCAGTGAAGGAAGCAGGAGAGAAAAACGGATGAATTAATAAATTCAATCATGACTTAATCCCACTTTGTGTGAATAAAAACTGTGAATAGACATTTTGTTCATGAAGAAAACTTCTGCTTTTAAAATGAAACTCTCGCCAAAATGCAAACTAGGCATAGATTTTTTAACGACTCACATTAGCATTCTGCTAGCCGCCGTCCTGCCAGTTGGAAAAGTGTTGATTTCCAAATGCAATGTAACTTGGAGGAGGGTTAAGGTGGAATGCTACCATCTTGCAGCAACAACTATCCGCGATATCTCACATGACTTTTCCGGCTTTTGATTTTACTATTGTTTCTTATAAGAGGCTCCTTTTTCAGTCTCAAGGTTGATATTGTTTTTCGCTAACAACAAAACAAGGAATAATCCATGTATTTATATGGTCCACCTTAACTCACCTCCATGTTAAGTCGCATTCTCCACTGGCAGGACGGTGGCTAGCGGAACAAGCATCTGCTAACATGAGTTGTTCAAAAACTTTTTTTTAGTAAACTCTGAGATTTTGATGCTATCACTAAAGTGAGCACTCCCATTGATAATGACTAAATATCGTAAATATTAAAAGTGGCTCTTTTGTTGTAATTATGCTCTCACAAAAAAAGCCTAGGTTGCATTTTGGTGAGAGTTTTGCTTTAGGCATAATGAAATAAACTAATTTAAAAGCCATAAACATGTATTCAATTAAAGGGGCACTTCACTGAATATATGTCAAAATTATTTAACCAGTCACATGGAGTAGTTTTTAGCTTGTGAAAAGGGTTGAAGCTCTCTGAAGTCTGGGAAATGTACTCAGGTGACATTACCTGGATGTCTCTGTCTTGTTGAAACTACAAATCTTTCACAGAAAATCCTGTAAACTAGTGAAATTTTAAAAGACATCCTGTGTATAAGGCAGGGAGGGTTGACAATGACAGACACAGCAAACCATGTAATAGTCCTGCCAGTCCACGGTGTCACTGTCGTGGTTGGCCTCACCTAACCATGGAAACAACATGGTCTCATTCTGTGGTTGAGCCAGCACTGATAAATATGGACCATTGAAAAACATTTTCAAAAAGATGGCACCAAAACTTCCCTTAGAATGATTACCTCCTTGAAAGTGCGACATGTAAACATCAGCCACCGGTTGAGTTCATGCTTGAAACAAATAGAGGGTGGCATATCACCAGAGTAACCGCTAACTGCTGCCAAGTGTAGCCGCTATTACTTAGTTAGCTCCATTAGCCCTGCAGCTAGTAGTGCGGACTGGGAGATAGGGGACAAGGGACACCACCAGCAAAGGAGCTTTGGCTAGCTGGTTAGCATGACATCATAACTTGCTATTTTCAGCGTCTAGGTTGCTGTCTCCAAGATTGTTTTTTATTTCTTTAAGCGAGAGGGAAAAAACAGTGACATGGATAAGAGGGGGACATGGCCTGAAATCGTTGCCTAATGGCAGGCTTATACCAGCAGTCTGCATCATGTGAGTCAGACCCGTCCAACCCCAACCACCTCCTTTCACTGACTTTTTGCCCCCAGGCCAAACGTGACACTTGTGTAGTCCTCTGGTGGATAGGCGGGTATATTTGGCATGAGACTGGACAGGTTTTGGAGGCTTAACCCATATAAGATCATCTCCACCCCTGCTGCATCATTTTTTAGCACTCTCTCGCTTTATTACAGTGCACTACTAAGCTGCTGTTAGCTCAGCTTCTTATAAAACACACCTTTGCCTTTGCCTTAGTCACTCACTGGGTCATAAGCCCAAATAAATCTCTCCTACATGATTCTGTTTGTGCACAGAATCAAAAATATTGCCATCGGAAAACCCGTGCTTGACACCTTGGCAGGACATCATTAACATGTGTCAGGGTTTATGGCTTTTGATGTCACCGGTGACATCATCACTGCAAGACAAGACATGGGGGAATAGGGCTGACCGATGGGGTGAGTGTTGTGATTGGCATCACCGGGCAGGGAACTTTATGACTAAGTGGACTTGTAGAACACACCCAGAGCTGTAAAACCTGCTGTGTAAGCCCAATGTAACAAACTTTACTCTTTTAGACCTAAGCATTATTTTGTAATGTGAGATTGCGTGTGTATAAATCCACAGTGTGTGCCATATTTAACCCACTTAAATCTTACTAAACACTAACAAACGGGCCACATTATTCCCGCCTCCTGCTTAGTCGGCTAACAAATGCAGTCTGAAACTCTGCTCGAAGATGTCAGCTCTCGAGTTCTGGCGATTCCGCCCCGTTATCCTCCTCTAAACAATTCAGCTCCAGCTCTTCTTTTTCCACTGATTGCACTCCAAGAGCCGTTACCTCAGACCTTAAGACGCAGCGAAGTCAGCACATAAACTAACTGTGAGTGGATTCTGTGAATTACGATCGCTCAGACACAATTGCGCCATTAGCGAATGTTTAGAAGATCCCACAGGGCAACAAACCACACACGCGCACACACACACACACATCCACAACAGCCCCACACGCAAACACACACTCGACTTGTTTATCCTTCCATGCAGAACCAGACATGGTGCCTTGCAAGCCCTTAATCAAACACGAGTAGACCCCTCCCTCTCATGAGCACTGACCTAGCGATGAACCATTCATTATCTGCCACTCAATGTAAATGGTAGGTTGGGGAGCGCAGCCTTGACAGAAACACACTCCGACCCGATTGGTCAACAGCGAAGACTTTAGAGGTATATTGGCTTTAAATGCAGGGAGATTAACTTGGGGTAGGTACCCTGGCAGACAGATGTCTCCAGCCCGATAATGAGATACTGGTCCCCTTCTCTCAGCCTCACTTGCTGGGCCGAGCTAGACTTCAGTGAGGGGAGAGTGTTATGTCGGGGATTAAGCGGTGGGTATAGCGGTCACTTGGCAGCTTTGTTAAACTTTAAGTCACCCTCTGACTACGCCCACCAGCTTCCCACCCTCTGACCCCTCCTCCTCTCCCGGGGTTGGTGGGGTCTTATCTCCAGTGAATGTGGGCTCCTCTGGCTTCACACAAAGCCTCATGTTGACATTCCAGAGGACCGAGCCTTGTGCAAACACACCAGGCCCCACCAGATGGCTAGACGAGGGAGGACAGGGCTAGGACGAAAGGACGCAGAGGAGGACCGGGAAGGACAGGAAGGAACTGCGGGGTCAGAGTGAAAAAAATCACTGTGACCACCAAGATGTCAGGCTACCCCGGCAGTCCAACAGTGTGTCACTCTGCCAGATGGCTTCAGGTTCTGTCTTCTGGCAATTCTGTGGGCAGTTTCTCGACACTTGCCCCTCACAGACAATTCAGTACACACACACACACAAGTGAACAAGAAGTCATCTTCTTGCGTCCCCCAGCTACTGCCCCATCTCCCTAAAGTCATTCAAAGCTAATATTTTAGGGTCACTGGGTTAATCTTGAAGGCATTAGGCAAACCGTGGAGTAAAAGCCCCTCCAAATGAAAAACGCATTTAGGGCTTTGACTCAGCGTGGTGGGTCATGTTTATCAGTGGAGGGCATGAAAGTATCCCTGCTCCATGACCCCTTGGGGCGTTTGTGTTTGGGAAAAAAACACGAGAATGCATTCACATTGCAGTAAATATGTGACAGCAAACCTGCGCTCCAGGGACCTTCAGATATTGTTTGCGATTAGTGTGAGTGACTGTTTTAGCGTCACAATTTTATCACATTCACTGAAAAAAGAATTAAAGGAGAACTATTACGCTTTTTTAGGTTGTTCCTTTTTCTTCAGTGTTTTTTATATTTTTTATTTGTTCTTGTGCATGTAAAATGTCTTCAAAGTTAAAAAGATCAAAGCATGAGAAAACTGATTGGTGTTTTTTTTCTATCACTAAAGCATGTAAACCTGTTCTGGTAGTAATCCAAAATCAAAATATGAATCTCAAAATGAGCATAGTATGGCTTCTTTATGATGATGTTACATTTGTTGCAGTGTGTAAACAGGTTTTCCTACATCTGGGGAACATGATTGAGAGGCCAGGGCATCTCTACAACACCACTGTACTACATTATAATGCTGTTTAATTTGCAGCTTAATTGTGCAGCCCAACTCCAAAGTGACAGTATAAGTTTTAGTTAGACCAGGCAAATAGAGAAATATGAGAATATATGTAATCGTACATTTAAAAATGACATTTTATTGGTTTCAAGTTAACTGTGCGGCATATCAATAAGAGCATCACTTTAATAGGGGGATTTAAATTTTAATGATGTAAACGCATGCTATATTTTACTGCTGCCGTAATGAAATAGTCTTTTTCTGTAAGAAAAAATACCAAAACTTAAGGGTTCACCAAGAGTTGACTCTTTTAAATCTGTTGTTATTTGCCTTCACATGATCACTGAATGATGACTGAGGTCATAGGTAACCCATCTATTTATTTACCCATTACATCATTATCAATATGTAAACAGAGGTGATAATGTGCCTTTTGAAAGACCTAGCTCCATTGCGTCACATTACTGACATCAGATGGATCGATTCTTCTAACATAAATGAAGCAGCAGCTCAGAGGGCATCTTGTCAAGATGGAACAAACTAATCCTCTATTTGGTCTCCCTGCTCCCTGCCTGCCTGCGTGTGTGTGTGTGTGCCATCAGCCTACAGCACAATAGACAGCCCTTCTGATAAAAGTGTGCAATAGTCATTGTGGATATCCGGCTGCCTTTCTCTCCACTCCCCCCATCTAATGAGGGTGTATGGTGCTGTGGTTTATCCTGCCACTCTTTCTTTCCAGTCCCCCTCCGATCCTCCAGGGCTGGAGCTGCTTTCTTCCTTCTCATTCTATGGAAAAACTGGAATGTTTTCTGACTGAATTTTCCCTCCAATCCCTTTTCAGGTTCCGGAGACATGAGGGGACACGTCTAGTAGAGGAAGACTTGGTACTTTGTGTGTGTGTGTGTGTGTGTGTGTGTGTGTGTGTGTGTGTGTGTGTGTGTGTGTGTGGGCGTGTGCTTGTGTACGTGTATGTGTATGTGTATGTGTGTATATGTTTTTGGCAAAGCAAGTTCAAACCTGATGACAGAGGGGATCCAGATTTATGTTAAAGAATGTCTACTTAACGGTGAATTACATGGAGCCCACATTGTTTCTCTAACTTGGTTGAGAGTGTGTGTGTGTGTGTGTGTGTGTGTGTGTGTGTGTGTGTGTGTGTGTGTGTGTGTGTGTGTGTGTGTGTGTGTGTGTGTGTCCGCCACTTTGGTCAAAATTTAAACGTTTAAACAAGTTGGAGTGAACAAGCATTCATGGTGCCCAGAGGATGAATCCTGTTTACTCTTACTCTACCTATTTAGAGCCACCAGCAGGTCCAACTTCTTATATTATAGAACTATAAAAAAGTTCTACAAATATTAATAGTTGCTAGATGAAATATTCTACTGACTTGGTGATTACCTGACTTTGCCTCTGGACATATGTGGTTTCGACAGCGATGTGTTGACAGTTATTGGACAGTTGTCATGAAAGTTGACATTTGTTCACCACTTATCTTGTGGCACAGCAGGATTTGCTTACATATGATCGTGTAATCTTGCAAATCCATCTTATCAGTCATATTCGTTTAAAACATTTTAATTCACAATCATGTCTTCATCATTGTTTTCATAAAAATGTTATCAATATGACCTTTAACCTTAACCTAGAGGGTTAATTCCAACCCCTGTAGGCAATTCATGTTTAGTGCTAATCAACAAATGTTAATATTATTAAACACTAAACTTGGATGGTGAACATCTAGCTTAACTAGCCTGTTAGCCTGCTGACATTAACAATTAGCTTAAAGCGCTGCTGCCCCATAGAGCTGCTGGCCCGGCCGTACATTTGTTCATTGTGTGCCTCCTAGCCCATGAAGCTGCTAACTTTACAAACAAATCTTAATAATGAACACTAATGTGAATCTCATCAGTATCAGTGCTGCTTCTGCAGTGCTCGCCGATGCCACGACCTTTCGCATGGATGTTGTGGGAGCATTCTTGCGAGGAGTTTGATAAGGAACCACTATTACTAAATACGACCACACGCACGGCTGCCGCTATCAGTCACATTCGCTAATAGATCAGCTCTGATTAACTTACATCAAATCAGATAAATCAACTGCTCACTCTGTTGAATTAAATCTGTTCTGATAAGAGAAAAAAAGGGAAATCAATCAGCTAATCAGAGCACCTATTAGTCTGCCAGGAGGCGAACAAAGACTCTTTGTCTGATCACACTCAGACAGATCACAGACAGACAGAGCCGCGCCATCATGACAATGATGAGATCCCTGTTCATTAACAAAATTGCTTTGAGCACGTTGGCATAAATTCAGTCCCTAACTTGATCACATTGACTCTGTTTGTGCCAAGCTCAGCAGTTTTGCATGAAGCCTTGGTTTATCAGGACAACCGGAAAAAAAAATGAATACAAAGACGACACTCCTATCAGAAAAAAAAGAAGCCTGAAATACTGAAAGTATCGTCCCCACTCAGTGAGCCCTCGCAGCTCTGTCCAGTTTGTCTAAATGAATTGCATGTGGTGGAAAAACCATCTCCTCGCACAGTAAGGAAAGAGCCAAAGAAATACTTTGTCCCGAAAGATACTAAGTACTTAGCAGTGACAGCTAAACCATCCCTGCCCACATCTGATAAAAAGAAGAAATTCCACTCAGAGAAGTGTGCAGTGAAATGGTAACACATTCTTTAAACTTCAAAAAATAAAGCAATTCCAGCCAGTAATCTGCCACTCACTGCAAAAAACGCACATCTTCATACTTAATGCCCAGCAAAATCACAGACTGGGACGAGAATACGTTTTTCCATCATTTATTTTTTGCAAATGTGGCATGAACACTTGCAAAAGAACATCTTTAAGTTGGTCCAGTAGAAAAAGACAAAAAACACTTGAATGATTTAATACTTTGTTTTTCAGCTTTCAATTCTGTCAAGTAAATTTGGAGTCTATATTTAGTCTAAATGAGGGAGCGGATTGCTAGTAGGTGGTTTCCAAAATCTGTTTCTGTCAATCATATATAAATATCCAGAAATAAATCTCGTTTCCTAAAGCAAGGCTAAGAAAGAGTAAAATGACCGGATAGAAATGGCATCAACATCTACATAAGAAAAGGGATTAGCTGACTATAAAATGTACACTTTTTTAAAATTTAACTTAATATTCACATTCATATATAAAACTTACAAAACCTGGATCTTTCAAACCCACTAAAAATAGCCTTTTTTTTCTTGTTACTGCTGAAAGATCATTTTAAATTACCATAAATTTAATGGATTATTTATTCATGTATTATCAGCATCATTAATGTCATCATTTCTGCCATTTTTGTTTTTGTTCTTTTTTCCAGACTTTTTCTGATTCATCTCAAAAAAACATAAGTCAATAAATTAACATGCTACCTCAGTCCCTGAAAGCCAATACTCAACTGTGTTACTGAGTGAGAGTAAGACAGGTGTGTGTGTGTGTGTGTGTGTGCGTGTGTGTGTGTGTGTGTGTGCATGAAAGTGTGTATCCGTGTCTGTTTGTGTGAGTCTGTGTGTGTGTGTGTGTGTGTGTGTGTGTGTGTGTGTGTGTGTGTGTGTGTGTGTGTGTGTGAGAAGAGAAATATAGGACACATAACCTGTTAGCGTACCTGCCTCGAACTCAAAGTAAGGTAGGGAGGGTTGGGGTTATTTCGGAGTCCATACAAAAAATAATTCATTGTAAATATATAATATATATTTATACATATTTTGAATATATTTACAAATATACCCAGCACTATACATTATACTGTGTATTTTTTTTCTCCAGAATAATTGGGAAGGTTTACCAAGAGAACTGAAAAAGAAATGCATCAATATTACAAAATAAACAGGAGAGCAGTTTCTATATGTGCTCTCCTTCTATTCCTCTGGTTTGTTAGTCGAAGCTGTCTCTCAGTCCTTTTCCTATTCGTCATCCTCTTCTAGTCCCTTGTTTTTTAAGTTCACAACAGTCCATACATTCCTCCAGGAGCAAATAACAATCTTGGAATGCCAGCCACCGGAATGGGATCACCAAACAAGTAACGTCGTCGATTGTAAATTTGAAAAAAAAAAAAAAAAATCCTCTGGGTACAAACATGAGAACTAAACTGAAAAGTCTGTGTTTATATGAAGGGGGAAGAAGACGAGGGTCCCCAGTTCATTCAGTCAGTAAAAAAAACAGCTCCTGTAGGGTCCCTGCCCTCTCCTTTAAGACCTCACTGTGTGAGTAGTGTGTGTGCATGGCAGTATGAGTGTGTGACAGCAGCGCTGCCACCAGCCCAGTCCCGTCTGGGTCCATTAGTCCACTGGGATCCAGAGGGGTGATGGGGGGGGCAGGAGGTTTGGGAGGATTTCGGAGAGGGAGTCTGTGCTACGTGTCTTTCGGGGTAAAACTGGAGCAGGTCAGGCCGGGGTAGAGAAGACATTCTGGGGCTCATGTTTTGACGTTTCCGTTGATGTGCTGGTACTTGGGGAGGCAGGGCTCGTCCGGTAAAGGGTCGTGGGAAAACACGGAGTCGTCACCGGAGGAGCAGGAGCTGCGAGTGTCGGGGAAGCTGGGGGAATACTGCTCTGTTGGGGCGCACAGGTCCAGATACTCCTGCAGACACAGACAAAAGAAAAAAGAGGGTTGGGTGAGATAATTTACACCCAGACGCAAGCCCAAGAAAACAGGAGAATGCACATATAGTGGTGAAACCCAGTCAACGAGGACAGGGACTTTCCAGAGGAGGGAGAGAGAGTATCATCTTCATTATGCTGTTTATCTAAACCGTACCAAATCACCCTGGAAAGATTTTTACAGCGGGACAGGAAAACAATATTAAACTGGATACTATATGAAAATATTTTCAGGAATAATAGGTAATAAATTGAATGTTTGACTGCTAGAGTTCGGAGATAGCAGGAGTTGACCCAGTTGCGGTTTGGGCCACTATGAAATGTTTGAATGTGGTGGGGAAGCTGGGCTAAATGGGATCCATTTAAAACCAGAGAACTGGGGCAGAGATGTGGCAAGACAGCCTTTACAACATCCTTTCACATCACTCTCAAGTTCAGTCCAAACAAATCTGACATCTGACTCTGATGCACGCAGCATAAACACCAAAAGATGGCTGGAAAAAATAAAGAAGCTGGCAGAGCTTGATGCGCGCCCCCTTCCCCATCACAACGAAGATGAGAACCCAAAGAAATCCTGTTATTAATCTTTAACTTGGTCCGGTTTTGGGAAGTTGTTCTGGTCTTTTCATGTTGGCCAAGGCACCCTTTTTGTTCCCCTCCCGCTTTTCTTTCATGGCTGTTATTGGGACTAGTTGTGAGGAGGAAGAGTTCTTGGGGTTTTCTAGAAAATGAGTGCTGGCTTCCATTTTCCCAGCTCAACACGAGAAGGCTCACATTACTAAAGACCTCCACATCTGCCAGCGGTTTGGGGCAGCGAGAAAGGGGGGAGGGAAAAAAAAAGGCAAGAAAAAAAGCGCTTTATTACATTTCAAAAGTTCAAACTCAAACTTGGGCTTTTTTGGCATAAATTCATGAAGTTTCGGCTCCAGAGCAGACGAGTCTTGACAGCTTTCCATCGACGGCCTCTCTTCAGGTCGGCACGCGGATATCACAAAAGACAGGAGGGGGAATGGAAAGAAACGCAGGCTATCACAGGGGGGCGAGGCGCATACGTGATGATTGGGCAACTTCACTGGGCCGTAGCGGCCATGTTGGGCCTGGATCAAATCATCCGGCCATTTTTTCGGTCACCGTTCAGGCCTTGTGTCAGCAACGTGGCTGCTAACGCTCCTAAAGCTTTCAGCAACCCTCCGCTGAACTCTGCATGCACTGGCAAGAGCATGATTTAGTTTGGATTGAGAAACATGTTACTGTGTGTAGGAATGTATCATTTCTATTCTGTTTTATTGTTCTGAAATGTCTGACTCTTATTTGCCAGGAAATTATAGGGTTAGTGTAGCACGAATTCTGACCACCCTGACTCCAGGAACTTTATGGAACAAGACGTGTGTGAATACAAAGAATGAAAGGGCTGCACTCACCTCATTGGTGCTGAGGGTGAGGATGCGATCCAGATCCTCGACTAGCTGCTTGAATGTGGGTCTCTGGGATGAAATGGCATGCCAGCAGTCTTTCATCATCATGTACCTGACAGAAAGAAAATCAGAATGCGTTTACTCAGAGAGAAGAGTGGATTAAGGGCGGCAGAAAGGCCCAAGCCATACCACTCCTCATCTGACTTGTCTGCACGTTTGGCACCTGAAATGATCTACGCATCTGGACTCAGGTGTCTCCGTGTCAAAGGATAAATCAAAACCGCATGTGTTGTGTGACACCATCTCATTTGGAAATGTATTTCAGTCTGCAGTCAATAACAGAACCTCTGGCGTGCTTCTGATCACAAGCATGCCTCCGAGTGTTTTGGATTTTTTAAATAGCATCATGTGTTTGTGTCGTGCACTGCCACTGTGTCTGTCTCCACTTTGTTCTCCATCAGCCCCTCTCAGTGTGGCACCGTGGCAGAGCTGCGCCATTGTCCTCTGACTGCAGAGGACTCATTGTGTATGAGGACACTGATAGCGGCCAGCCACAGCTGTGCAGAGGCCCCGACAGAGTGGACACAGTCATGGATCTGATGGAGCCTGGGATGGAGTTGGAGTGTAGCGTGTGTTTGGGGGTTCGGTGTTGGGAGGACGCGGGAGAATAAAGCAAAACTCTTACAGCTCGTTGGTGCAGTTGCCAGGCTTGTCCATGCGATGTCCCTCTTTCAGCAACTTGAAGAGCTCCTCGACGGGAATGCCAGGGTAGGGGGAGCCCCCAAGGGTGAAGATCTCCCACATCAGCACCCCAAATGACCAGCTGATGGAACAGAAAAACATATACATTAAACTCAAGTCAGATCACCAGTGTTCATCTGTAAATAGCATTCAAGAACAGACCCCCATTTAACATACAGATCATTTACATTCAGTCACTTAGCCAAAGTTTGGAAACAGCCCCAACAGTGTGACTGCGCTGGTGTCAATGCCCCCTTTCTGCCGTCCGGTGGCTTGTGGTGCGAACTCGCTCCCAGTGCCACTCAGGCCCCGATCTCAATGATGGCTTTTGTGCCCTGCTGGCCTGTCACACAGCCTGGCATTGTCCAGTCACACCACACCAAAACAAACAGCGGACCACCCACGGCAGACAAAAGAGGATGGAGAGGTCCAGAGATGGATGGCGACTATCAACTATTAACTACTTCCTCATCCGACTGTCCGGTCGTCAAGTATCAGGGATCCCACGGTGGTGATTTCGATCACTGTCACACTGCGGATCCAATCGGCGTCTCAAATGAGCCCCTCTCGCGCTGACAGCATGCTCGATTGGCGTCAGAACAAAGGCCCTATTATAAAAACGTGGACACGAAAACACTAATGTGCGCATCCAGGCAGCCACAGGCGACCAGGCGAGCAGACATGGTCAGGCAGGTTTATCACTTCCCCCATCTGTTTACACAACCAGCCCCAAGTTTGTTCCCTCCTCTATCACTGCGTTGCATCTCTCCACTTGTCGACACGCTCATCTTTCCTCTCCGTGCTACTTTGTAAGCGTCGCTCAGTGCTTGTCGACCTGTTGCGCCATCCAACTGCAACCAACCATGACTCACCAAATAAACACGCAAACCAACATGCTCCGGGTCACTTTACCTGACCTGGTTCGGGCCTTATGAGAGAGGACTTATGGATTCCAGCCAACTAGATACACAAGCTATACTTAAACAAACACCGTAACTGGTTTGGAATCACCCTCACTTTAAACCGATGCTGCTACATGATACGTATGCAAGAAGCAAGAATTCTATTTCTGTATAATTATTACAGTTATTCATAATGTCTGTCTGGGTTGGATTCAGACGGATCCTGGTTGGATAAGACATAAAAATGAAATGGAGGAAGCAGCTGCTCTGTAGTCCGGTGGTACGGCAGCAGATATTTCTGTACTGCCAGGCAGCAGCAAAACTGACTAGTAACGTATCTTTCATGTTGTCCTTGCTACCGAGCTGTATCTTGCTGTATAACTTACTGTTATGAATACAATACGAGGGGTAAGGGTTGTAAAAAGTAAAAAAAAAAATCAATTTTCTGGAAGCAAATGTACTTAAAATACAAATAATAAAATAAATTAGAATGTGCTACTCAGGCTCTGATTCAGCATGCAATCTGCAAAGTAACTAGCAACTTAAGTTATTATACAAATGCAGTAGAGTGAAAATATGCTAAAGAAAATGTTAATATAAGTAGAAGAAAATGGCAATACTCAAGTAAAATATCTGAAAAACTGTATATAAGTACAGTGCTTAAGTAAATTTGCTGCGTTTCATTCCATCACTGGTGGGGAATGTTGATAACTTCAGCTTTAGCTCAACAAAATGAGCAAACTAAGCAAACAAATATGTTAGCTCTTTAGCCAAAGGTGTAAGATGTTTCTTTTTTTTTACCATTGTTATTTATCTTAATAGCCACAAATAGAAACATTATTAGCTGATCACAACTAAAAACAGTCCATAGGGGCCACCAGAATCAACATAACTGAAAATGTCCTTGTAGCTGCTTTGAACAAGTCAACCAATCAGTGTAAAAGTAACTCTGTATTAGCAGGGTTCATACTCTGGAGCTGTCTCGCTCATTACAAACAGTGAGGCTGTACAGTCTCTGTTGCTGAACTTTATGTTATCGATTAAACACAGCATGAATATGAATGTTGGAGATCTGGTCAATACGTGTACATGCATCAGTGAATCTGGTCAAAAATATGAAGATTTAGGGCTTTGAAACATGGTATAGGACCGAGAGCTAGAGGAATACGTTTGTTTTTCCTCTTGATGCTGGGGGGGTTAGACCCCCCACATGTCCTCCACAGAGCCTGGCTGTGATACCATCTCTCTGGGCTTTAGCTGCTGTTCTTTACCTTCCCCAAAACCAGCCGGAGCTGAGTCCCCCCCGGGCCCATTTGTCAAAACAGCGAGAGGCGAGTTTCATTGGAATTCATGTATTCATTTAATCTGATGTCATATATGGATCGCCTGCGCCGCTGATGATGTCTGAGTGTGAGCCCGCCGGCCTCCACCTCCCCAACGCCTCTCCTCATCGTCCTTTTGCCTTCATACTCTATGTGAAAAAGCCAATTACTAAGAGTGAGTGATGAAACGTAATTAGCAGTGAGCTGATAGAAAGGACTGCAGTGGCCACTTCATGCCTGCACCCCCCATCCCCTGCGGTACTCCCCCAGGTTATTGACTGGTGCTGCGCTATGAAACATGAAGGGCATCATGTGTGTGTACACATATTATTTATGTACACACACGCACACACACACACGTAGAGAGTAGAGAGGTAGAGTAGAGAGGTTCCCTGTCCAAGTGCTTAACTGGGTGAGCGCTGTGTTAGGCGCGCTACTGGTGTATGACTCATAGATACACACCAACACAAACTCTCCTTTCCCAGGGGTCAGCATGCGAGGCATTTATCTAATTGCCACATACACTTTCTGCTGCCAGTGTCTGGAGCAGAAACTTCAAACGACGCTGTCAGAACGCATGAGGCTCAAACACCAAATAGAGAGGCAGGCTCTTCCTTTGTTCTGTTTTTAGAATGAGTACTCTGGAACTAAAAAAAAAAAAAAAAAAAAAAAAAATGAAAGAGACAGAGACGGGTCAGCAATTCATATACCAGATGAATGAAATTAAGAACGGTGGGGCAAAAGGGTGCTGGGTAGCAGGCAGTGGGTGGGTGGGTGGGGGGATAATATTGATCATGGAATGGCTCTTAAACGATGAGCCACATGTTCAAAGTGTCGCTGAACGAGGAGAGTGAGGAAGGGGGTTAAAGGAGGATGAGGGCCGCAGCATTGTTGCGTTCAGACGTGTGGAGGCCCGAAAGGAGGGGAGACTTCCGAGCTGAGCCGGAGGGGTGAGTCGGTGGGGGGAGGAGGCGCTTGTGGGCTCCGGGCTCCTTCCAGGGCCCTTTGAAGCCGGTCAGATTAGTAACACGGCATTGGCTCCAAGTCTAGCGTGAAATCCTCACTTTTGCCACAGACCGGCCAGTCCTGGACCCCTATAGGCAGCTGCCCCCCACCTAACACTCACCAGTGCTGCACCAAAACACCTCACCAACTCCTGAAAAACAACCCTCTGGATCTGACAGCCGGCCTCCAAATGAAATCTTAAAAACAGCAGTGGCAGTGTGTTTTTTGGTCTGAGAGGGGTTTTATGCACCCCTGTGGCTGTGTAAATGGATTTCCTATCACGTAACTGTGGTTATATACTTACACATCACTCTGGTGCGTGTAGACCCGGTCGAACAGCGCCTCTGGGGCCATCCATTTTACCGGGAGACGACCCTGAGGACACACACAGGCGAGAGGTCAAACAAAATGTACACACAACCCACCCCTGGATTTCTTTATCCCTGGCCTGATTCATTCTCTGCTGGGAGATCTCATTACTGGAGGAATATGTGAGAGCAGCCTGGGGAATAGGGCACAAGAGCGACAGTCTGGGAGGAAGGATTTCCCAGAGGAACATTTACATTGTTAAAGCAATAGAGCTGATAAACAGGGTCACAGATAAAGGAGAGTTTATCTCTATGTGCCATTAAAACACTGGAGAGTAAGCTAAGTACAGCTGACAAGGCGACCTTGGTCGATATCCACTGGCAGGAATAATCTAATGAGACAGGGAGACAACACCCAAGCAGGACCTTCTAAAACAGATTTATCAGCTGATGTACCTACTAACGGACTCTAAACGTACTGCTACCAGAATTATAACTGTGCAAGAAAAATGGTAAGAAACACATAATGATTATCCAAATATTGTATTGTGGGTTTATTTAAAGGGGTATTATGCAGTTTTGGAGAAGAAATTAAAACTGAGAATTCTAATATTTACAAAATCAAATAAGACAAACTCAGAAATATTTTGTTATCCGATGACTGAATACACAAGCTGTTCTCAGCCGGCCCACCATAACACTGTTTAAAGCTAGAAAGGTGGCAGGGTCCACCACAGAGCTTATTTTGGTTTGTTCAGTCATGAAAACGAAAATAGTTTGTCTGTTAAAAAATCAGCCAATGAAGCTCTTTCTCATCTGATTAAAACTTCTTCCCCAAAACTACATCATACACCATTCATGAAAATAAGGCCTCTGTTAGTAGTTCTGTTCCTATCAGATCGAAGTAGGGAATAAAAGAGAAGCAGCACCACAATGACGGCTCTGTCTCGATTGGTTTTTGATGCAAGTGAACGTCACTGTCGCCGCTGTCATTGTCCTAATCATCATTACCATCGGCATCATAGCATATTGTTGTTGTTGCTGTTGTCAGCTCGCTCTCAGCGTGATTGTGCATGCGATGAAAAGCCATCCATGCATACTAAATGAGGATGTGCAGGCAATGCTGCTCCGCGGTGGGAAAGAAAAGACACCACTGGGCCACTATGGAGATGTCAATTATGTTTAAGCCGCTCCCCTCTCCCTCTCACTCCGTCTCTCTTTTTTTGGCTAATTGTATAAGTGTCTATGGCACTGAAAGAAAAAAAAAAAAGAGAGACTGAGGGATAAACAAGGCAGGGTCTCCAGAAGCACTACATTCACAGGCGGCCTGGGAACCTGCCGCTTCTGCCAAGACACCAGCCGAGGGAGAGATCGCAACAGAAAGATGATGAGGGGCAGGGAGGGAATTAGAGAAAAGAGAGAGCCGGGTGGACTAATCTCACGCCGCGGCTCTCAAAAACATTCCGCTCCCTCAAAGCGCACATCCGTGCAGGTTGAGGACTCACATTGGTCGTCTTTTTATAGTAGTCGATGTTGTGGACGTCCCTGGCCAGGCCAAAGTCAGCGATCTTCATGATGTTGCTCTCTGTGACCAGGACGTTCCTGGCTGCCAGGTCTCTGTGTATACACTAGGATGGAGAGAGTGAGAGAACAGAGAGGGAGGAGGGGTGGGGGGGTCACAGGGTGGAAAAAGTGAGGGGGAGGGAGGGACAAGACGGTTACCTCACTGCATATATAAATCAGGTGTACACTTCATTTTGGAATGGTGTTAAAATGTTTGTGGTGCATGTTATCATCCAGAGGGAAAAAAAAGTAGCACTAGACTGCATGACATGGCGATGACTGCACCGACGTGAACATGTCTGGATAAGTGCAGATTCCTCGCATACTTTGCCATACGTATGGCTGGAGTTGTCTCTGTGCATCAGCGCGCATGTGCAAGCATGTTCGTGTGTCGGCGTGTGCGTGTGAGGCTGTGCGCTCTGTCACATTCCAACGGTGAGAGCGAGCGTGAGGGCCGCTGCTGGCCAACATGGCCGCATCCCCATTGTGAAAACCTCACAATCCTTCCACACAGAGGGGCTTTTGTCGTGGGATGGGGATGAGACAATGCGGGGATTGGGCAAGGGGGTCAGAGGAGTGTTTTTAGGAGACAATATTCCCACAGTGACGCACGAAGAAGCTCCCTACGTAAAACATGCGTGGATGCAGCGCGTCAAATTGTTCAGTGTGCCGCGGTTTGTGGGTGTCCTCCTCTTACCTTCTGTGAGGCGAGGTACTCCATGCCCCGTGCCACCTGATAAGTGCAGGAGACCAGATCTTTGAAGGTGAGCTGCTCGTCTGAGACACGGGCGATGTCATAGGAGTACTCCATGCCGGGCGGCCGGCGGGCTCGCAGGTACTCCCTCAGGTTGCCTTTGGAGGCGTACTCCACTATGACATAGAGAGGGCCTGCAGCGAAGAAAAGATCCACGTCACCGTTTGAACACAGTCATAAATGATTCCCTTTGAGAGAAAGTGACACTGAACAAAAATCAGAGTGAATTTTTTATGTAACGCATCACAAAAAAGGAGAGGCACCTCTGGTTTGAGTGTCAGGACTTGAAAGTTAAAGCTTGCTTCAAGTAAAATACCGTTCAAAGACACGAGGAAGCTCCTCGCGGCACATTTTCTTGACCTTTAAACAGAATTTTAAACTAATCCACTTGTCTTGAGGTATGAACACATTCAGGAGGCAGTCACAATTTAGCACAATTTAATCAAGCACTGTGAGATTTTTTTTTTTTTTTTGCATATATTACGTCTTTGAAGCAACAGTTTACCAGCATTTTCACCTCTGTCCCTTTGTTGTTTGGCTGGTTCATTTGTCTGCAGGATTATTGTCACCATCAAAACTCTGAGTTTGAATTTCTTCTCCAACACTACTTAGTGGCCCTTTTGGTGCACATCTGGATAAAGGGATGATCCATTTTGTTAATTTCTCAGATAATAAAGCATATATCTTGATGGATGAAATCAGATGTATGTGGCTGGCTGATATCTATGACTGAGTGCAATTTGATGCAGATCATCAAAAAATAATGCACAGTATTATTTTCAACCACTATCAGGTAAGAAATGGGGATATAAATCTGCAACTACCACCAATGTGCAGCTGAGATAATGGAGATTCAGAAAGGTTAGGCTTGATTGAATTAAATGCACTCCATTCCTGTTCATCTGAGTGATGGATGCAATTTTTTTTTATAAAGAAAAGTTTGAGTATGAAGATATGACAACACATTAAATGTTTACATTAATTAAAAACTGATAATGTGCTTAACTGCTAGTGTTTCTGGTGCTGACTAGTGAGGGTAGCAATGTTTAATCAACTAGTTTAATCAGGCACATCCCTAATGGAAAACAGCTTCCAGATGGCCAGACAGTTCACCGCTTGCTTGCCGCTTCCCAGCATTTTTGTATTTTCTTATAAATTCACAAAACTTGGAAAAAAAAATCATAATTATTTTCAATGGGGACGGAAAAGTTGTGTTTAGGTGTGAAAAATGGGCTTAACTGTGAATGGACTGCATATTTTTTTTCTTGGTCTTGGTCACTGATCTTCAAAAACTGCACTGAGAAGGTGAATTCTGGTGCTCACTTCTATCCTCTTTTCAAGTCCAATTAAAATCCAACCTCTCCGTATGACCCTACGGCACCTTGTACTCTACTAGCTGACATGGTCTGATGTCACATTTTCTGAATCTCAATCTTTGAGGTGCACAGCAACCTTTACTGCAGCATCACAAGATGGATCAAGCAGCCTCTCAAGAACCTTGAAAATAAGACACTGAATACTAAGAATCCCCTAGGAAGGTAATACTTTTTGATGTTGTGCCCGCTCTTACTTACCGTCTTGTGTACAGGCCCCCAAAAGATTAATAATGTTCTTATGTTTGCCGATCATCTTCATCATTTCCATCTCTGACACCAGGTCAGACAGGTCTTTCTCGGTGGCATCATCTAAGAACAGAAGAGATGGACAAAGGTTACCAAGAAAACTTGCCAAAACAAACACGCCTCGTCACGTCTTCCCTCGACTCAGGACTCTGTAGCTGCCCTGTGAGACAACGCCTCATTTTGTAGGCGCTTCTGATTAAGTGCGGCTGACAGACAATGCGGACTAAAATTACGGCAGTGAGGGGAGCTCCTCACACAGACTACAGAGGCATCCTTTCAGGGGCAGAAGGGGGGGGGGGGGAATTAAAGACGTTCAATCTGGATTCATTATCTGCGGGGCAGGCTCCTTTTTCATGGGACTGATTGAGACAGAGGAGCTATCCAGACGGTTGGAACGGCATTGCCCACATTCCTCTGCACCATTACCTTACCTGGAGTAACTCTGAAGAGCAAATTTCTATTGTCAAGGTTGGTCCAACCGCCTGCTGCTGTACCTGATCTAACCGCCCCCCACCCAAACACAAAACCAACCCAGTGCCCCCTCCTGCTTCTTTCATTAATCATAGCAGGGCCGCTTCTGTGACTTGCCTCTTTGTGTGGGTGCTGACTGAGCTCCAGCCAGCTGCTGCTCTGGGGTCAGGTATGCGACCGCCCCTAACCCTTACCTGCCCAGCATGGCCGTCACTCAGCAACCACCAATAACGAATAATAACGACGGCCCCAGGCTCCGCCTTGCACCTTTACTGAACCCTCGCTGGAGCATAAATCTGCTACAACATGTACTCAGGTTGCCCACAAGACATAATGAAGCAGTGTACCGATCCCAGTGGTCTGATTCGAAGCACAAGTCACACGTTTACCGTTACAGCCTCACAGGACACCTGCTTACCCTTCAGCATCTTGACAGCGACAGTTACAGCCTCCTTGGGTTTGTCCTTATCGATGCCCAGGGCCTCTGCCATTACCACTTGGCCGAAGCAGCCTTCACCTAGGGGCTTGCCCAGGGTCAACCTGCAGCACACACAGAGAGGGAAGACAAGAAAACAGACAAGAGGCTATTAAGCTGCTGAAACACAAATCGACCTGATCTGACTGTGGCATCGATTCACTCCCTGTGCGGAAATAAAGAAAAAGTGTGAGAGCGAGAGAGGGAATGAGACCGGGCAAAAAGCCAGTTTCTCAACCTCAACCCTGTGTTTTTCTCTCTTCTTTTCTTTTCTTTTTTTTCTTTTTTTTTTTTTTTTACTAGATCTCTCTCTCTCGGTTTCAATCTGATTGTGTCTGTGTGAGTGCTTTATTGGCGCGGTGGCTGTAACCTGTGCCAGGGCAGTAGGTAGGAAGGCAGACATGGCAACGATAATCACCTGATAAAGCCAGGGAGAGGCACTCATTTCTAAACTGTTTACCCTGCCTTGGCATGTTCCAATATACACTCTTTACAAGTCATTACACAGGGCTTAGCTTAGCCCTGACACATTAGCCCGTGACAGATGGAATGCTGGCTTTGTGTTGCCGTTCAGGTGTGCCTGACTACAATACTAGATGGAAGTTTAAGTACTATTTCGTATTTTGAGTCACGATAGCTGCTGTGTTAAACTGGATTGCACATGCTCTTTCACGACGATCCATCAGAGCCACAGCACCTCTCTCTGACCTCTGAACTAGCAGTGTACCTCGGTGCTTTCTCATGTGATTGACAGTTGCAGGCCCCACCCCTCAGGCCCGGCGTCCAGGCTATGTAAACACTCACACTGTGCGCCGCGAAGCCTAGGGCCCGAGGCCGGCGCCCTGCTGCAGTAACACAATCCCCTATCTGTCCACACACACTCGCCATGCTCAATAGCAACCATTCTGTCCATCCAGCCACACATAATCAGTGTTATTTTTCCTCCACGCAAACAGCAAACGTTAGCATTCCTCAGTGTTCTGCAATCCCGACATGATCCCTCAGGCGCTGGAATGACAGGCAAGCTAAAGACCCAAACAGAGACGCACACATCGCAGACAAAACATCCCATTTGGCAGGTTTACCAACTAAAATAAACACTTGACCACGATGCCAGTCTGCATGTACACAAGAGAGTCTAGGATTACATCAGAAATGTATTTTTCACCGATAAGTGACGGTCAAATTTATGATCCAAATTTAAATGAAAGACAGGCCATTGCGTTTATGGGTTGGGATTTTCCCTTTTCTTTGAAAACCAGCGGTCTCAAGTGGGTATTAAACTATTGTAACCTTTGCAGTCTTATTAAATCCACCCTGGAGCTTATCACTGGCCGCTGCAACTGTGACTAACCGAAACCTCAGCGGTGCTAATTCCTCTGGTATGAAACCGAGCAAACACTCCTAGGCCAAACATGCAGATGAAAGCTGCATGTGCTAACCAGTAATTAGCGCAGCTTCGTATCTTACCATCAGAAGCATGTGTGTGTGTGAGTGAGAGTGTGACATAACAGTGGCAGTTGTCACGATGAGGCACAGGGCCAAGTTCAGGTCGTTTTACTACTGCACCAACCGATGAATCAGTAGCCTTTACCTCAGTCACTGCAGCCATTATTCACCAGTTAGTCATCATTGTCTGCTGTCTATCAGAGTTAATGGCGCTCTTTGCCTAGAACAATACTTATCTGATCATTATGCAGCACAGATATAGTCAGGCAGAAGCTCACTATGTTGTAATCTAGGTGCTATCTCCTAGCGTAATGTGACCCGTGAGCCAAAGATAGTTGTATTGACATCGATGACAAGAGCAAAGGGTGCAGCGATTGAAACTTTCACGCATACTGTCAAACAGCAACTGAATGCAGGCCTTGAATCCTGAGTGCTTTGTGCAATGCAGATGAGCGTATAAAAGGATTTTGTTATCCTTTATGCAAGAGCTGAATGAGATTTACATAATTACATATTCAGCATTTCGCAATAGACTTTTAATTAGGACCGGGACATCATTTCTAACGCCAATCCTACCAGCAGAATCTCGCAGAAAAATTCTGTCATATAGTGTCTCACCTGTCTCGGGTAAACTCCCAGCGTGGATCCTCTGGAAGGTCGTACTCGGGTATTGGCTCATCGTGCGCAGAGCTCCGCCGCGTCGTGATGCGCACCAGCGGCGTACTGGAGTTCATGGAAGAGCTCGAGTCTGCCGACACCTACAGGGGTAAAGAGACTGGCTGATCACCGGAGTCTGGGTTCAAAGGTCAACTAAAGCTCCAAGGCATCACTTAGAGGAGTCGATGTGTACACGTGTGATTGACTGCTGTGCTTTTATTGCAATTACTAGCAATGCTGGTCGGCATGACACATTAATATCCCTAATTTCCATGATTAATGCTCCAACATTACAGTCAAGTGTGTCTCGAGGACAGAGATTATATTTCAGTGATCATCAGGAAGAGGGCACCAACAGTAATTCTGATGAATGTGCGTTAATCATTCAGGTTCGCCGCTGTCCCCGGGGCTCATCTCTCGTCTCTCCACCCTAACCTTACCTTGACACAGGAATCGGGCTCCCCACAGAACGTAATCCGACACTTTTTGTGCCTTTTGTTTTCCCTTGAGGGAAAAGCATGGCTCACACAGAGAGAAAATATCTGGCTGCAGTTTCAGGCAGTAGTACTAACTTGCTCAGAAATGCATGCTTTCTAAAAGGAGCCAGAGGTTGGCTGTTTAAAATATGATAATATATGTAGTAAAGTGCTTCTTTTTCTCTAAAAGAGCCAAGTGAAAGCAATAAAGCAGCTTTTATTATATTATGTATCTTATTATATTTTAATTCATTTACTATATTTCTCCATGTATGAACTGGACTTTGTAGCCCGTCATTATATTTGTGTGGGGTTTTTTTTTCTCCTCTAGAGGTGTTAGATGCCATTAGAACTCTTTATCTACTTTCTGTTACCTGGCGGCGCAGAGGGATCTGCTTGCTCAGCTTGTGGACTGCCGGCTGGCCCCCGAAGTCGGGTTTCTTTGCCGTGTTCCTCATTCGGCACACCACCACGATGCCCACCATGCAGGCGATGAGGAAGACGCCGGCGCAGTATATCGCAATCTCCACATAGTCTGGGGAAAGGGGCCCCGGGGATTTCTCGAGGGCTGAGGAGAATACAGGGTGAGCAGGCGAAGCAAGTTAGAGGAATGGGCGACACACAGGCACATTTTCCGTTTTGAACAGACACACATGGGTATCAGACCGGCAAGCGCAGAGACAGATGCTCTGGAGATGACTCATGCGTAAATGTAATCACGATCGGCAGGCAAACTAAACACAAATGATTTTGTAGAACCCCCCTTCTTTCCAGGGACCCAGCACGCCCACTTCTTTAATCTAACGGACCTGTATGAGCTTAAAAGTCTCAACAGATTTCAAATCTTGCCTCAGCCAGCAGAGCCAGGCCTGCATATGTCTGCAGTCTGCTAATGTTGGAGACACGCGAGCACAAACACAAACACACACCCACGACCGGCGGAACAATCCGCGCTTCACTTCAGATCGCAAACAAGGGAGAGCGGTGTCCTTGGTGGTTGTATATGGCCTGAACTTCCTGTCGAGGAAATGAGTTTGTGTGTGTTTTCTGTGTGTGTTTGTGTGTGTGTGTGTGTGTGTGTGTGTGTGTGTGTGTGTGTGTGTGTGTGTGCTATTTAAATGGACTGTTCCATAATGCATAGCCCTCCAGACCACAAACAGGGACTCTTGTGCAGCGCAAGCCAACCAAGCAGCCCGTCAGCCAGCTGGAGGTGAAGCTACATGTAGGAACCTTTTCTCTTGTCTGTATCTGCTGGTCCAAAAACCACAGTTCGCGCACACACACACACACACACACACAGAAGCCACAGCCTCGAAGGCGCCATGGCTGCGGATAGAGCACATCAAGGGCAATAAATATTACATATTACTCCCAGAGGAAATGGCTCGCCTGTGATCATTACGCTGTATTGTTTACAGACAGAAACAAAACGATTCTCTGGTTGCAGACGGTCAACTGCTCTCATCGATCTCGCTTAATGCCCACCCTACTTTCGGCTAGTGCTTGGGCAGAAACCTTCGACAGTCTGGCCTGGAGTGAACTTCGGCAAATACTGACACTAAGTTTTATGTGTTTGATCCTTTGGAATGCATAATTACAGGCCAGACAGACAGCAACAGGCAAAAATAGGATAAAACCAGTTGACAAATGAGAACACACAACATGCAAAATTTACTATTTAGAGGCGGAGAGGTTCGGCCCTGATAATCGAGAAAGTCAAGCCAACTTGAAGCGAGTGTTGAGCTTTACCTTTCAACCTTTATTTCAAGGAGAAATAAGGATCTCATAAGAGGCCAATTATCAGAGCCAGGAAAGGGGTGGAGAAGATTTTGTGAGTGAAAAAAAACAGTTTATTTGACATGCAGACTAGAATGTGGCACTTAAAGACTTTCCCCAAGGAGCCGGAGAGAGATGTAACAGGAGGGAAGGAGAACGGCGGGCGACAAGCCCTCCCCTCCTTTCGGAGTCTGGAGACACTCGAGCTGCTTTGGGAGCTTCACTTCCGTCTCAGAGTTATAATAAGTCGACGGCAAACGGCCGCGTTATCTGCTCAGAGCTTTCAACAGCTCGCCAATCCAGATAATATTATGGAATATATGCTCCTTGCTCTTATGTTACATTGTCTTGGATGTTGACCGTGCTGATTCATCACAGTAATCTAATATTCGAGCTGTGTGCCTCAGACTCCGGAGGGAGGACTTGCCTTCCGTAGAGGACGTTGAAGTGACATAACCCAGCCGTTTCAGAGAAGAAAAATAGGAGAGAGGACAGTATACGAGTGTATATACCTGGAAGCACCGTCAACCAAGCAGTGTGATAGGAGATCCCAATAGAATTACCCGCCAAGCACGTATACTCCCCAGCATCTTCAAATGTTACATTGGGCAAGTAGAGAACTTCTATCTCCTTATCTGTGGTGTTAACACCTGCGGTCTGGGGAGAAGGAGAAGAGGAAGAAGGGGAGGAAGATAAGAGCAGAGGGGGGAACGGAAATCAAGAAACAGGGAGGACAAGAACCACAGGAAGACCAGGGAGAGGGGGAGAGAGAGAGAGAGAGAAAAAAAATGAGACCCACAACACCAAAAGAGAAATAAGAGGAGCTGGATGGCGTCCACCGTCGAGGGTCCAATCTGCAGGAAGGGATGTCGGGAGTTTCCGAGGGTGAGGAGGAGGTTTTATAAACACAGATAGAGCCCAGTATGCCACCAAAACATGAGGAAGTAGAACCAGTGCACCAAAAATAAAAACCGTAAAAAGGTCCCCATCACCAACAGAACCTGCTACCAGAGTCCACACGTCTCACTGGACACATGCAAAAACACAAGAGAGAGCATGGAGAGCACGGCGCTGCGACACCAAACACCGTCTTGACACAGCTCGCAAGAGAGAGAGAGAGACAGAGCGAGAGAGATTTAAGGGAGAGGCAAAGCGGGACGATAGCTGTGGCAATTCTAGTGTCTGGTACGCAGGTCCGACCGGTGCTTCCATGGCGGTCGCAGCTGAAACACAAGGGTCTGACATTAGGAGGAGAGAAGTGTCCGTGAGCCCCCAGGACCACCAAGAGACCACCAGCAGGACCCACCACAGCACAGCAGGTCAGGGGATGTAGCCCAGGAAACCACACACCAGGGGTGAGGGGGGGGGAGGAGGAGTAGGTGGGGTTCAGTTCTCAATGGTTACCTGGGACGACAGTGAGCCAGCCTGACTGGTTGGCCTCTCCTATATAATTGGAGACTTTACAGGTATACTCTCCGGCATCGTCCTGCGTCACGTTGTTGAGGGTGAGCATCTCCACGTCCGAGCTGTTAATGCCCGAACGCTGCAATCCACACACACGCATACTTAGACATGAGCACGCACAAAACAGTAATCAGACATTTTGACAGCAGCAGAGGAGCGAGCAGGAGTCCCCACCAAAGACCTATCAGCTCACAAGGGAGGGAACGCAGTGATTAGCGCTTGATATGACCTTAGAAATTCATCCGTGACACCTGCAACCACTGGCAAAACCCGAAGGACAGAAAGTGTGTGAATTTACCTTCAACACTCGGACATACGGGTGTCCATCGGGGGCGTAGCGGCTGCCGTTTTGGGTGATGTGTTTAAGCCACTGGATGTGAGGCTGGGCATCGCTGTAGACCTTGCAGACGAAGCGGGCGTCCTCCCCGACGTGTACAGTGGTGTTGGCTGGGAGGCCAGCCTGGAGAATGGGGCGGTGAGGGGACCGCTCTGCCGAGAGAGAGGTGGGGGGAATGTTACTCGCATGGTTCATGACTCAAGTCAAATCAGAACTTTTGGGTGTGAAACGCTTGTGCACAAGCAAGAACTTTCCGTACTGCGAAGCGTGAACATTTCCCAGCAGCCCTGACAGGAAAAAAAAAATCACGACTGCACTGCCTCGGTCTTATCTCAGAAACATTTAGAGGCTTCCCACTAAACAAAGAGACGGAGGCGTTTATCACTAAAAGGATAAGGGCCTCGGGTGGAGGAGGACTTCCCTGAAGTAGGGTGTATGTATTGGATTTGAGTCGGGGGGGTTTAAAGCAAAAATGATGTGCCAGTCTCGGAAAGCGAAGCACCTTCGCGGCACCCCCACATCACCAGCTATCTGCATTCTTCCACAAGCAAACATTTGGCCTGCGAATCCAAACAGAGCGAGACCTGTTGAACAATGCCCCCTTTCAAACACTACCCCGGCCTTCACAACCCCACTGAGGAGCCCACCAACCCCCACACTGACAGCAACCACCCGCTGCCACCACACACACACACACACACACACACACAAGATGACATCACTCAGCCTGGGGGCGCTGAATTGCCTTTCCAAAACAAAGCCTTAAGGTAGGTGCAGGGAATTCATTTGTGTGTGTGTATGTAAGGGGGGGGGGTCAGAGAGTGGAGGCCGGGTTTAAGAAGGAGGGCTAAGAAAGGGAGAATTAGCAGGGAGAGGGAAGGGGAGAATCAACAGATGGAGAGTGGAGAAAGTAGGAGGCAGAGACTTCATCCATATGTCTGTGTGCCCGCCCGTCTCCGCGCTCCATCTTTCTCAAATCTGTCAGATCAGATGATTCCCACCCCTCCTTCCTCTCTCCCCATCTCCCTCCTCCCTCCTGCACATTCCTAGGGCTGGCCTTGTTTATTGTCTCTCTCCTCCTCGCCTCCTCCTCCTCCTCCATCTTTCACAGGCCTCCTCACCCCTCACGATCTTTCCCTAACAGAGAAGAGGTGATCGAAGTCTGTCGCCCTACGCACTGATTGTGAGACCTACCCAACATGAACACTGTCTGGCATGAGATGTATTTACTAAAACAGTCGAAAGGAAAAACACCGTCATGTTGGCAAGACAAGCTACTTTTGGAGCAGCCTTTAGAAAAAAAAAACACACGTTCTAATATTCATTACGGCTGATATTAATGTTAGCCCGAGCGTTCAGAGCTCTAGAGCCGACAACTCAGACCAAATGACAGAATGAGTGTGCTGCGCGGGAAATAAGGCCACATCATGATTATGGAGAAACCCCAAAACAATAAAAGTTTGTGGAGCAATTCTTGGTTAAATTAGATTAAGGAATAGCACATGTAGGGTCTGTGTGTGTGCATGTGTGTGGGCATGGACAAGTGCAGAGAAGCTCATTTATGGCCTGTAGACCTTATGCGAGAAAAGTACGTGAGAAAAGAGGGAGGAAGGAGAAGAAGTAGTGAGAGAAGGGTTTGAAAAACATGGCCATGAAATGAGGGAGCGGTGACAGAAAAAGCAGACAAGTGCTAGCTTAACGGTGCTATATGTAAGAACTGGCCACCTGAATTTATACTCCAAACAGACGGGGGGCAGCATATCATGAGAGTAACCACTAACTGCTGCTCGCTGTAGCTGCCATAAGCTCTTTGCTCAGTTAGCCGTGCAGCTAATGGTCTACACTGGGAGCCATGGAGCGCCAAAGAAGTGTAGCTGTTTACACTGCTGGCACAGGAGCCCTGGTTGAGCTGGTTAGCATGCTTACTTCAGCAGATTTCTCTGCCACACAATACACTGATGACCAAAATGTCATTACTTACTTGAGTATTTACATTTTATGTCACTTTCAATTTGATGGCTGGTTTTAATTAATTTCAGATTAAGGTTTGACATACAACATTTTGGCTACATTTTTAAGTAAAATCAAACCAGTGGTTTCCAGTGTTTTTGGTTTGTGACCCTAAAACAAAACAAAGTGGCATAATAAAGAAGATTAGCCTTTAAAATTCTCAGATGGTTTCAATGACTTTAATGCTCAAAGAGGTAAAATTGCCCAAAAACTGAAAACAGATCTGTGTGTCTTTGTTTTTTCTTCTATTGTCTCCCATTATTCATCTCAGGGCCCCTCAGATTGAAGAAGAAGGAGCTCAGCCTCGAACTTTTTGCGTTCTAGTATATTCTGCTGATGATACCTATACGTTTACGTAAGTAAGATTGTCTGTTAAAACCGCGGTGTCTTTTCATGTTTCTGGAATTAAGTGACCCATTCCAAAACTGAATCCATTAATCAATTAAGTCATTAGGGGAGCTATTCGATGGCAGCGGTGTTTGGATAGAAGAAGAAAGAAGTGTGAGTAGACGGACCAGGGCATTCCATGGTGTCCCATGCGAGACGGGTGAACTCTGGGTAACCTGGTGGTTTGGCACACAGGGCCCTAAGGGTCGGGTGGGGGTACAGGCACAGGAAGAGCGCGGCATGGCACAGGGTGGCATGGGGCTACCAACAAAGTGCCGCATGGCCACTGGGTGCCACAGCTCTGATTGAAAGAGCCGACGTCTGTTTTGACTCCTCATTTGTGTCTCCTCGACATGTGTGTGTCTGCTCGTGGATGTCCCACTGTGGCCCTTTTCTCCAGAGGCCAGTTTGAACCAGAAAAGGCTGGTTCCTCTTGGTTTTAATAGCTGATCCTGCAGGTCATTTGGGGAGAAAAAAAAAGACTGATAAGAACAGCCTTTTCTGTCTCTGTTTCCCCTCCTTTTCTCTTTCTCCCCCTCGCCTCCCTCTGTCCACCCCGCTATAATGGAGGAAAATGAAGCAAGAGGTTGCAGGGGGCAGTGGCTGTGGAGCCAGACATGGAGGGGGTTTACTGCTCTGCAATAAAACAGAACAAAAAACAGAAATATGCAGGCTGAAGGAGAGCTTTAGCTAACTCCAGAAGGGAGCAGAGCAGGGGGCCAGAGTTGGGGAGCATGTGTGTGTGTGTGTGTGTGTGTGTGTGTGTGTGTGTGTGTGTGCGCACCCGTGTGGACCACCGTAGGTTTGTGTGCATGCGCCCTTTACCTTCAAAAACCCTAAGGTATTCAATCTCCATCTGATATAATGAAAATAATACTCCTTATTACCAAGGAGACGCTGATCAAAACAGAAGTATGTAATTACAGTAGGTCTGCTCGGGACAATGAAGTCAGTAGGAGAATAATTCTACATACAGACTACTGACGCACGCAGTGACCAGCAGCCCCAAAATGCTCTTATCAAACTGCTGCAGCTGCATGTCCACGCGGGTTATCTGTGGATTATTGACCAGCCTTTGGAAGAAGAACTGTGTCGGATAAACTTTGATGCGTACTGATTGCCTGTATAGTGGTCCGAATACGGGCCTGCATCAAATTAAGGGCAAAGTTGCTCGAACACAAACACACATGCACTCATTGATCTGCCGTCTTCTTTATCCCTCTCCCCTTGTTGCCCCGGCTGCCTATCGATTCTGCAAACTGAGCAGAAAAACACTCTTTGCTTTCTGCACTCCAAAGGTCACAGTGAGGGGTTGACTGAGTCGGGTCTGTACTCGCGGTAACAGTGCTGAGGTCAGCAGTCTGTGTCTTCAGAGAGGGACAATAAACGATCATCCGCCACCGGTTTAACTCCGCATCATACCTCCACTGACCTTACAGGGTCAGTCTGCCCAAATCACACAAGAAACAACCACTCCGTTTACATATCACTCCGCAGATAGTTTCTGTTTTATTAACCAAGGCTGCAGAGCTCAAACCATGGAAAACTGCATTTGAAAAACTGGACAATGCTGTGGTGTTTTTTTTTTACACTGTTATTCCAAATATTCCACAGACTTCCTTGTCAGCAATTTCGATGAAATTGTATCTTCAATAAAAAGTAGTTCCAGTGAAACATGTTTTTTTAATTATTATTTTGGGTAAACTGACCCTTTGAGCTTTAAAGGTGCATTGTGTAGATTTTGGGGAAGGTATTTTAATCAGAAGAGAAAGATCTTCATTGACTGATTATTCAATGCTGAAACAAGCAAACTCTCTTTGTTTCCATGACTGAGTAAAATGAATAAACAAACTGACCATAAAGGACAACACAGTTTGTATACTTTGTGTATATGTGGCGGACCCTGCCACCTGTCTGGCTTCAGACAGTATTCTGGGGGGAAAAAAATATTTCTGAATTTGTGTTATTTCCTCATTAATACAGTAAATATTAAAATTCTGAGACTGAATTTCTTCTCCAAAACTACACACGGCCCCTTTAAAAATAATTATTCAAGTAGGTTTTTTAGGCCAGTCTTTAGTTAAGATGGAGGATACGCAACTTATAAAACCAAATGGTTCAAACAACTACACTTTGTCATCAGACTCCGTCCCATGTGCACTGTAAGTGGACCTCATAAACACATAATACCGTCATGAAAGTAGGATTTACCCCAAATTAATAAAGCATTATGTGAATGCGGATGACATTAAAACTGTTGACGTGCATTTTTGGCAGCGCTCCTTCACCTGCACCTGCATCCAGAGTGCACCTGGGCAATCAAAAACACACACACACAACATCCTCACTGTGAGAACTCTTTCTGCCTGCCTCCCCCCCTCCTCCTCCCATCTTTGTCAGCCTCACAGGTGTACTCTGAGTGTATGTTTTTTGTACATTGGTACTGACCTACTACATCCAGGGTGTAGGTGTGGTTGATGGCTCCGAACTCATTCTCCACCAGACAGGTGTAGTTTCCCTTGTCCGACGGCACCACGCTCTCCATGATCAGGGTCCAGTGCTGGCTGCGCACCTGTGAGGGAGAGGCAGGGGTTTCTTGTTACGGGTGGAAAGAAACGCAGATAAAGACGCAAATACAGAGGCAGCAACAGACGTGTAGTGGTAAGGGAGAAGGAGAGGGAGGACAGAGGGGATTTGGTTGGAGGAGTGAAAGACGAGAGCTGGAAAACAATATTGAGGTTGACGACAGGCTGATTCCAGCAGAATCACTCTACAGCATCAGAGTCAACTGCTGGGGAAATATCATAATTTCTTTTGTTTGTTTTAGTCATTTGGGGAGTTCTAAATAGTAGATAGAGAACTGGATAAAACGGAACTGGATAACATTTTTACAATGCAAAAACAAACACCTAGTAGAGTCCCACACACTTCCCTTTAATTCCCCTGTCAGCCGCCGCCATCGTGGGCTGTAAACCCCCCTCCTTTCCACTCTCAAACAAACAGTGTTCATAATTATTTACCAAAATAGTTTCACCTATCCACAGGTGTGAGCTAACAAAAGCATTTCCGTCTGCACACAGAAGCGGGACTGTAGCTCTGCTTGTACAGGCCTACATTTCACACAATGGAGAGATTACACCGCAGGGCCGGGCTCAGGTACGCCTTTTGTCCGACATTTGTTGACAAAAAGAGAGAAATGAGCTGCCCACAGTGTATCTGACAGCCCCGACTGTATCGTTTCCGTCCCGTCGCGGCTGTTTTTTGTCTCCACTGTAATGAGCCCGCTGAAAGCCAAAGGGAAGCGACATTAGCAGCTACATCAACATAATCTGCTCCTAAACTTTCCTGGCAGGGAGATGTGTTTCCTCATAAAGCGTCAATCATTAACCGGGGGCCTCGGACTCGTTCGGCATCACTGGATCTTTTCATAAATTCATTTCACAACTGTCTGTTTTAACTGTTATTCCACTCTATCAGCACGGCTCGGGCATGCACAGATGGATGCAGCTTGTTTTGGGAGACAATGGGAGGAATTTAGGGGCAAATATAATTAAACTGCAATCTAAATAGACTCCGTCACAGTGGAGGAATTCTTCATATTAAGGCTAGCTGTAGCCGGTTTCAGGCTCCTTTTTTTTTTTTTTTTTTTTGCACAAAGAGGAAATAAAACACTACCACATCAGCCTTACTTTCCCATGACATACAGAATCAGGTATTTTCAGCACATATAAATCAACTCAGGCTGTTTATTTCCCAAAACGGGACCGAGGTGAGAGGTGATTTCACAAGTTAAACAAAGCTCTTTTGTTGGAAGCACAAGACTGTGAGGAGAAAGTCATACTCATTTAGGTCGACCACTGACGTGGAATTAAAGTAATGACGTCTAAAATTGTCACAGCTTTGTTCCTCTTTCCAGGAATCAGGGAATGCACCGCGGTTCATTTATAGTTTTGACATGAAGTGAGTTTCCTTTCATCTTTTCGCGGAATGTCAGGAGAGCCGCGGAAACTTCGACCAGCTCCTCAACCCTGTTTGCGAATCGTATTTCGTAACAACAGAATCACATGCTACAATCACACACTCGCCTCCAACCGAAGCCAGTGAGACCTGTTCTCCCTGATTGAGTTACCTCAGCATTCTCAACTCACTTCAACCCTGACGCTACCTCCTCTCTCTATACGTTACTGTCTGGAGGCATTTAACCCTTAAGTCCCAGGTTTACGTTTCTAATTGTTGGGGGTAAAGAAGCATTTCGAGTTACAGTGAGAGGCTCTGCAAAGTATCCCGGTGAGAGGAGGCGCACGGATGAGCAATTCCAATTTCACACCAGAAACCCTGCCCTCGTTTCCTCTGTCTACTCTCCTCGCGGCTCTCCAGTGGAGGGTGGAAAAGGGGGTGAAAGGACGGCCGGGGAATGATTGGAAGAAGGAGGCTTGACTTGTGGTCCCTTGTAAATACATTCAGGAAAAAAGAAGCAGTAAAAGGCAAGAGAAAGTAGTGACATTTGCAATAAAAAAGTATGATGTATGACTGTTTATCCTACCTTATACCCTCCCATGCGGTCCTCTTGGCGGAAAGGCCTGCTGTTCTTAAGCCAGCGCAGCTTGGGCCGGGGGTTGCCTCCCGCAGCACAGCGGAACTTGACTGTGTTGGCAGCTGGCACCGCATGCAGCTTCTTCTCCATCTTTGCTGACGAGGTCCAATACGGAGCGCCTACGACCAGAGAACAGTTGGCGTTGAGATTTCCCAATCACGTCCTCCTCAGCATTAACAGTTTGGCTTCAGGGGCCTCGGAGCGGCCAAAGGCAGATATACATGGGAGCGTGACTGCGGAGGAGCCAAACCTGAACAAACTCCCGAGATCCCCCTCCTCCACCCTCCCTGACCCGCCGTCTGCCTAACACAACCCAGAGCTCCACACTCACACAGTTAAATAAAAACACACACTTTCCCTGTAGGCTCAGCGGGGTGTTGCAGAGGGGGGAAAAAAACATCAGCTCTGAGGGGAGAATGTGCCTGGGCGTTGCCAAGAGGGTAACTAGACCATCACATTCAATTTCATCTCATTCCACTTAGCAGCTTTTTTTTTTTTCTTCTCTCCCTCCACTTCCTCCAATTACCATAGCTCCCCTGTTTATCTGCCTGTCACTTGGCGAGATATGGACGGCAGGGCCAGGGATGCTTATCACCTCTCGGAAAATCATTACGCTCTGTCGGGGGAGAAAATGAATGTCACGTTTAACGAAGGATGCATACTTTCTTCCAGATGTTATCAACCAAATTGTTACCACTAGTCCTACTGAAATCTGTCACCTTCCCTGTGTTTCGTCCGTTCCCTAGTTTCCCTCTTTTTCTCAGTCAGCTGGATTTTCCTCCGAGCAACCCCCCCACCCCCCACCACACTTCCCAAACAGCCCTCTCTCTCTGCACCTGGGAGCGTGATCGCCAAAGCAGATGGGGCTCGGAGGGGAAGAGAAAAACTCAAAGTCAAACAACAACCCAAACGGTCTTCCACACCATCACTTCCTCTCCAAATAGCAGGAGTGCAGGCAACAGAGGGACTGCCCGCAGATAAGGCCACTACTGGCTGCAGAATGACCCTCAGACATAAGTTAACCTCCCAGGAGAGGATCCGCTTTCGGCGCCCTCCCTCCGCTCTCTTTCCCGCCTGTCCAATCTGCATACTATCAGACACCTCCCATCATTTTCTCTGGCACGCACAGCCGGACAAGTCGCGCATACTTGGATAGTAAAGTCAGTAAACAGAGCTCTTCCTTCCTGAATAGATGCATATGTTAAGAAAACTATAATTAGTCCCTCTTCCTCTTCCTCCTCACTCTCACTATCTGCGCTCCTCTTCCTGCGTCTTCACCTCTCCGTCCCCTCCCTGTCATCACTCTGTCCTGCTCAGACAGAGACAGATTAGGTGGAGACTGGCCCATTGCGAGGCCGTCTCTTCCGAAACGACCCCTGACCCCAAACTGGCAGCCGGGTCGGAGGATGAGGTTGGGACATGAAAGGTGAGCGGTGCTGTTTCCCATGCTCTCCGTCCGGAGGGGCAGCACTTCAAACGAGACGACCCTCAGACCTCTCTCCAGATGAAGCCAAACTCTCACTGACGCCCAACTGCTGCGGACTCCAGGAGCCCCCGCCTCCCCCAAAGCCCCGCGCATCCGGATCCCCACACTCATGGCTGTTTATCCTAAGCTGGCCTGGGGTGAGCTGAGGTTATCTAACTCCTGAGAATGAGTCAAGATTTTTTTTTCTCTCTCTCTCTCCAAGTTCCTCCAGAGAGCTAAATCCACCAGTGACCCAAACGGTGAAATGATTTCTAGTTCTTTACTGTGTATCTGTGCAAAGCCGGACATGGCAACTTTGTACACCGGATTATCAGGGTCACACATTGGGAGATTTTCAAAAAACTGTCCTGTCCTGTGAGAACAATTAAAAAAAAACAACAACTCTGTTTTCAGCTCTGTGCCAATGCATTTTTTTTCGTGAGCCCAAACATTTCTTACATGGTTTGTTTTGTGCTGCTGGATCCTGGTTGGTTTGCAGAAATGTGTGACATCAACTTTTTCCAATTGATTCCCACCCACTTCAAAAAAAGTGAGAAAATAAAAATACTCTAAATGTGGGGAGAGAGCCAGAACTGTTCAAACGTTGGCAGGAAATTGCATGCTCATGAAGAGCCCCATTACCAACTATAAGGCTCAGAATGAGTACAAAGGTTTTGAGGTTTTTTTCATTGTGTTGTGACTTTATTCTTGCAGCTTTATACTTTCATTCCCATACAATTTTAAACTTTGAATTTTATCTTCATACTATAAACATTTTTCTCATACTTTGATCTGACTTTTGTTTTTTTTCCTCCTTCAAAATATGACTTCATTTTGGCTCGGTTGCCATTATTTTCCAATTAAAGTTGTTCCATTTCAGTTACAGCAGATAACAGGACATCAAAAAAAGACAAAAGGCAGAAAAAGCTGTTCTCTCTGGGCTGTGCACGAGTGCTTTATGTCTCTGTCTTAACGTTTTTTGTCACAACTTTAATTACGTCGGGGAAAAAAACATCTATTCTTCCATGACGATCCTGACATGTGCAGCTTTAAGCACGGGTGAGGAGAGGCACGGTGACTGTGAGGGATGACGCAAACAACAACCAGTTAAGTCGTCAGCAGGACTGAATGCGAGGCTCCACGTGGCTCTTGAACTTCATCATGACATCAGTGCTGCCCTCCGCAACCACCCCCACCACCCTTAACACAGCTTCCCCTCACGTATCCCTGTAGAGGCTCCTCCACATCCCCTCTAATAACACCACCCTCTGCTGATGATGGACAAACACTGGACTCTCTCCCTTTTCAGCTTTTTTTTTTTTTTTCCTACCGGCTTATGTTCTTCAATCTGCTACACGGAGTCAAATCAAAATGCTCTGTTTTGCCGTGGCTTGATGCCCAAACCATTCTGAGAGCTCCAGAAGAAAAGAAAAAAAAATGAAGCTACACCCCACACTCTCATTCCCTCCCACGCCTACATGCACCCTCCTCCCTCACTCCAGTCCTCGGCCCCAGGCCAAGGCTCCACGCCATGCTCAGAGAAGTGCTGGTACCGATCCAACAACCCCCCCCACCCCAAACCTCCTCTGCCTCTTTTCTCCTCTCCTCCTCTTCCCCCCCTTTTCTTTTAATAATAATCTCGGTTTTGAATTTTCAGAAACACACACGGCGAGAAAATGTGACTGTACTGCCAGAACAGCTTTCTCTTTGTTTTCAAACAGCTTATTACCACCAGAATGGCTGGATCTTTTCCCTCTCCCCCAAATTTTTTCCTCTTGCTAAGTTCCTCTCTCTCTCTCCCCCATATTTAATGGATTTCAGGCAATTACAGTCAACCCAAAAGTGGAGGAGGAGGGCTCACGGTGGGACGCAGTGCGTGTGGAGAATTTTAACAAGATGTGGAAGCCCTCGTCTCTTGCCTCGGCGAGCGGTGTGTGCGCGAACGCATGCCGGTGTGCACGTGGCTACATAAACACATCACTACCCCAGATACTCACCAACACATAGACAAACTTGGGGGAAAAAACTTTCTCTTTCCCTCTCTCTCTCTCACACACACACATACACACACACACACAGGCCCATCAGGTGGGTAACTGGGTCCAGATGGGGCGTCTTTCATAATGGATGAGCCCAGCTGACTGACTGGCTTGCTGGCTCCATGAGGCCCGACTACCTGAGGGACACTAGCTAAAGGAATGTCAGGAATTTCTGTATTCCCTACGGAAACACATGCACGCACCCACACACACATACACACACACACACCAATCTCACAGAATAGGTCTACACAGGAATGCTGAGACATAGAATCGCAAAGATACGGGTGCTGGGAAGCGCTGCCATGAGTTTTGGCATCGCTCACAGCTGTCTCCTCTCGATCCCGAAAGAATACAGACCATCCACTCCCTCTCCTTGATCATAATCGCGCAGTCTGAACTGTGCTAATAAGCAGTGACAAAGCTAAGTAGATTATTTCACTTAGGGATTAAGTCTTTGTAAGTGCTTGGCTATCACAACCAGCATTCTAGACATAAGTTTTGACATGCCAGCATAGAGACTGCTCATATGTAAGACTGTTTTAGACTTTATTTAGGTTGAAAATGTTGATTCTTTTCTTTTTGTCCATGTCAACATGGGGCTCATGCTGTGTTCTGTATCTATGTGTCCTCTGTTGTATTGCAGAAGGATCAGCCAGACTTTGTACTTTTTGCATCTCATTATCTTAAATGGGATACCATAAATGGGAATGTATGTTAAGAGTTTTGCACAGTGGAATCGTGATTGCTTGTGCCCACTGTTGTTGACTTTTTTTAAGTGTATTTGTATTTAAGGGATGTGACCTTGCTGGATTCTCCGCTAATCAGCAGCTGAATATTTAAAGGTACATTATATAAACTGGCCACCTGGCGAATTGATACTCAAACAAACAAATATGGGCATAGAACCTGCTAACTGTGGCTGCTGGTAGCCCTTAGCTCGGTTAGCCATACAGCCAGAAGTGGACCGCACCAGGAGAGCGCTGGTCTTGTTTATACTGCAAGCACAGGAGCTTTGGCAGGGGCTAGCATGGAACACAATGCAGAGACCCCAATGTCAAGACTGTTGTTCTGATACTCTGAATTATATTTTTTATTTAAACTAATATTCTTCTTGCATCCTGATGTTAAAAAAAAAGCAGAGAGAGAAAGTGATCATGGAGATCAGGCCCCCTCAGGCTTCTGATGTGCCTTGCTCTTTGGGGCCTAAACTATGGGAGTTGGTAAGGAAGGGTCGCGCATTGTTTACTCATTCATCCCTCCTCTCATTCCTCCCGTACTCACTTATCTGCTCTCCGTCCGCCCCAGTGTCCTCCGATCGCTCTGTATCGTCCTCATCATCCCCCGACGAGATGGCATCTGCACAGAGCAACCACGGTTACTGCCACCCTTTCGCAAACCGCACTCACTCACACACTGTCGCATGCACAAATGTTCATGCAGTCGCAAATTTGCACACACAAATTTGTATATTGATATATTGCCAGAGCTGGGCCCTTTTCTGACACTGGTCTGGTCGTACGCTGCTGGAATTGTACACACACACACTCACTAGACCCTGCTCCATGGCCGTGGACTCGTGGACTCAACCAAGATCGGTCCCACTCTACATGTCCAAAGTCCCTGTCTTCTCCCTGACTCACCTGTGACATTTACTATGAAGCAGACCGTGTCTTTGCCGACGCTGGTGCAGGCGTACAGGCCTGAATCCTTGGCCGTGGCATCACGGATCTGCAGCACCTCCTGCTCTATCACCGTGCGGTTGTTGGTGCCCAGAGAGCTGCCGTCTTTGGTCCAGGTGATGGTCCCCGTCGGTGGCAGAGGGCAGCTCAGCTTCAGCACCTCCCCCGGGTGCACTGAGCACACCGTGGGCTTAGAAATTTGGTATTTGTTCGATGCGTCTGCAGAGCGAGTGGGATGGGGTGGGAGGAGGGGTGGGGGGGGAGGAAGGTGAAGAGGGGTGGGGCGAAGGACGGATTGGAGGAGGAAGAGGGTGCACAAGATGGAGGAAAGAGAGGTGGGAGAGGAGGAAACAAGCCATAGTTTAGGAAACAAAAACACCACATAACCCCCAATGGATGCACTTAAATCAACTTAATGCAGGAGGAGCATTACAGAAAAGAGGAGGCCCGTTTTTTTAAACCGTCACACCAACATGTCGTTACCACAAACTCCCAGTCAGACATCTCAAATGGAGCCCTTAGAGAATACCACTGTTCTGTTATCAAGTGTGCAGCGTGATTGGCGTTTATAGATTCAAGAGCATGCAGTTACGGCCACAGAAGCATGTGTGGAGAAAAAAACAAAACGAAACAAAAAAAAAAACAACAATCGACGCTGTGCGAGCAGGTGAGAATTGGACATCAATGTGTTGAGAGACAGCCCCCACCCTCCTCCTCAACCGCCCGTCCCTTTTTAGCACAGATACCAAAGCAGCCAGTGTGTGTGGGTGAGCAGGAGCAGCGCAGACAGATCTCTGCAGCCTAGAAAAAAAAACAGGTAATAAAACTCCAGCGTGTCTGCCCATCAGGAAGGAAAGCAGCGAGAAAGGTCTAAGGCCGGAAGTGGTTGTGAGGCAAGGGAAGGGAGAAGAGGGAGGAGAGGGGGCGCTTTTTTTTTTTTCAACTGTTTTTGGGCTTTCCTCCGGCTCTGACTGCACACCTTAGCTTTCGAAAACCTTGACCTGGCTGTAGCCTTCTGTTTTCCATCTCTCGATTCTTGGTCGTCTGTCAGAACGCGGCCATGGAGGATCTACAGCCCAAGCGCAGGCTCTGCCGGCCAAGGCAGGGAGCAAGAAACTCCTCAAGATTCCAAAGTGCATAAAACCTTCACTTCTGGG